>NW_022437009.1:9757625-10353989 GCF_009761245.1 Sapajus apella | reverse complement strand
AGGATTCCCCCATGGGGGTCAATTCGTGCAAAGCTTCTGGGGGTAGCTGTGAATGCTGCCTGTGGGTTTAGTACTCAACATCGATGCTACCGTGTGCCAGTCCTGCTATTGCCAGCTGCAGCCATGCTCCTGAGGAGTTCTGCCCCTTCCAGAGTGCCCTGGGCTGTGAAACCCAGGCTGGACGAGGCCTGAGACTTTTTCTTTTCTCACAAAAGGGAGAGCCGTGACTGCCGCCCGTAGGTCTAGAGGCTCACAGGGAGCCCAGCACAGCCTCCGGGCTCTGGCACCCTGAGCAAAGGACTGACCCTCTCACTCAGTGTCTTTATTTCTAAAATGGGTACCCAGCCTGGGGCCTGCGCCTCACTCTCAGGAACCATCCCTCACCCATGCCAAGCTTGTTTGAGAGCAGCAAATCCTACTTTTAGTACAGATTTGGGAATTTGAGGCATTAGTCCAACAGGTTTCTGAGCCTAGAATCTATTTCCCTTTCCCACTTCCGGTCAAGAGATCTGCTTGCTCAGCTAGTTTCCATCAGCTCTGGTTCTGGTCCAGGCTGAGCAGCCTTGGGGTTATGTAAGAGGTGGTGGGAGGGAAGGGGTGGGGGACAGCCGAGGGCTGGGGCCTTGACCTGACAGGCCCTGGCCCTAGCCGTTTGGGAGGAGGGAGCCTTGGATCTTTTTGAATTATTTAGAAGTTACGTGGTCATTTAATCCCCATAAGATTGTGTGCAGCATACCCGAGTGTCGTGCAGCCTGGCTTGCAGTAGCAGGTCTGGAGACGGGGACACAGGGAGATTTAGCTCAGGTACCAAGTGGAAAAGTTTGCGCTATGCTTTAAGGGGAATGATTAGAGCCTGGTCTGGCCTTTCTTTTGCTGGTTTACCCTTGTCCTGTCTAGTTTCATCCAGGTTTTGCTAAGTCATTCGGTGAGATCTGGGCTCTCTTCCAGGCTGCACAGGTGTGTTCTGAGCCCCTTTCTTCTGCTGGAGGTACTTTCTGTGTGTGTAGTCTTGGGCAAGCCAAGAACCTCCCTGTGAAAAAGGAGAATGTTTGTATAGACAAGGAGTGACAGGATCTGGCGTGGGCTGTGGCCGGGTGGAAGAGGAGCAGAATTTGGCAAAAACATGTTAGAACTGAAGACAGAACCAGACTGTATTCCAGCCTCATCCCACTTATTTGAGTGTGAGGAAGTTGCTGAACTTCTGTTTCCCACTTGAGAAATGGTGATAGTAGAACTGACCTTGGAGAGTAGTTGTGGATATTCTAAGCTTGTGTTGTAATTTCTCTTGGATATAGAGCACCCAGAACAGTGTAGAACCTTCGTAAGTGGTAGGTGTTATTATGGTATGACATTAGTTTGAGATTGGAAGAGTTAATTAGAAGAGATGCGGTCCCTAAGAGACCGTGTGATGCTCCAGCACTTGACTCACGTGGAAATGCTGTGGCCGGGCCTGACCTGCTGTGCGTACCGCAGGGCTGCTCCGGCCCTCCTAGACAGCAGACCGCGCTCTGACCCCTTCTTCCCGTCCTCAGGGTTTGAAGAAGATCTCTGCCTACATGAAGTCCAGCAGATTCGTCCCAGGTCTTTTGTTTGGAAAGTCAGCTACATGGAACAGCAAATAAGGCCCTGGGTTGCCAGAAGATGGGAGGGAGGAGCTCCTGCTGCCTGGGCAGAACGCTGGAGAACAGCCTGACTCCCTGGACCAGATTCTTCCTTTTTCCTTCCTTCTACTGTCTTCTCTTCCCCAAGGTTTCACCATCTTCCTTTCTTCTAACATGAGCCCTCCCCACATTGAGGCTCTTTAAAGCTTCAGCTCCCCACTCTCCTCCACCAAAGTCCCCCTCCTAACATCTCCCTTTGCCTGCACTAATACCAACCTGACTGCCTTTCCTGTCAGTGCTAGTCTCTTCTTTGAGAAGCCAGACTGATCCCTGAGCTTCCCAGCACTGTCCTCAAAGACCATCTATATGCCCTGCTCCCTTTGCTGGGTCCCTATACCCCAGCCCTGTGTAATGTCCAATGAAGCCTTAACCATGCCTGATTTGTCTTGTTTTATTCCCTGAGTCTCCCTGGACTCAGGACTGTGTTCGAATTGTGGGTGTTTTTTTGTCTTCTGTTGTCCACAGCCAGAGCTTAGTGGAGGGGTGTGTGTGTGTGTTGGGGGTGGTGGTCCCTCAGGTTCATAAATTTCCTTGGTCATTTCTGCCCCCTAGCCACACCCCTCTGTTCCTCACGTGGGGATAACTACAGAAATGTATTCCCCTGTGCCAAGTTCTCACTCATTCAGCTTTCTGTCGGCCATCTAGAATTGGCATGGTTTGAAGAGGAGCTAGGCTGATGGGTAAGGCGGCTGAGCAGCTCCCAGGTGGACTGCCTTCTTTCACCCTGTTCTGATAGCCTTCCCTGATCTAGATATCCTTCATCATGACGCTTCTCAATAAAACACATCCCACTGTATTATAATTGTAGTACTTACTTTTCACCCAAACTCAATCATAAATTTTTTGAAGAGAGAAGCTATATCTTATTTAACTTTTTACCTCTAGTAGTACCAATCACAGTTCCTGAAATATAGTAAATGTTTAATAAATGTGGAAATTTTAAAGTTCTCTCCAGGGAAGAGTCTGCCAACCTATACAGTCATTATTGGGATTTAGGGCTTTGGATGTAGTTGTCTTTGAGACGGAGTTTCGCTCTTGTTACCCAGGCCGGAGTGCAATGGCGCAATCTCAGCTCACTGCAACCTCCGCCTCCTGGGTTCAGGCAATTCTCCTGCCTCAGCCTCCTGAGTAGCTGGGACTACAGGCACGCGCCACCATGCCCAGCTAATTTTTTGTAGTTTTAGTAGAGACGGGGTTTCACCATGTTGACCAGGATGGTCTCGATCTCTTGACCTTGTGATCCACCCGCCTCGGCCTCCCAAAGTGCTGGGATTACAGGCTTGAGCCACCGCGCCCGGCCTGGATATAGTTGTCTTAACCAGAGAAAATACAGGATCACATTCAGAAGATTTTACATGTACAGGTCTCAGAGAATGAGCCAGTAGCTTTCTGTAACTTCAACATTTAATAGCTGCTCGCTTTCCTTTGAATAGCTTGACCTGAGATGGGGAAGCCTGGTTTTTGGGGCCACATGGTAGCAATCTGTGTGGTCAGCAGATGTTGTATTTTATATTAAGTCATATGCAAAGGAGCAGGATTCACTGGATAACCATCTGATGAGCAGGTTCCTCAGTGGCTGGACAGTGGAGTTGGGCCTTAGTAAGGCCCAGCCTTGAGACGTAGCCCAGACAGGGAGATTTTGAGGAGAGTCTTATGGGGCTGTTGTCCAGATCATCACTTCCTGCAGTTAATTAGAAAGGGAGCAGTAGGTGTAATGTTAAAGGTCATTAAGGAGCAAATGACTAATTTGCCAGGCACAGTGGCTCCCTCCTGTAATAAACCCCAGCACTTTGGGAAGCCCACACTGGTAGGTTGCTTGAGTTCAGGAGTTTGAGACCAGCCTGGGCCATGTGGCAAAACCCCATCTCTACAAAAAAATACAAAAATTAGCTGGGTATGGTGGTGCTTGCCCAGTTACTCAGAAGGCTGAGGTGGGAGGATCCTTTGGCCCCAGGAAGTCAAGGCTGCTGTAAGCCAAGATCACACCACTGCACTCTAGCCTGGGCAACAGTGAGACCCTGCCTCAAAAAAAATGTCCTGATGACATGTCCCCAAGGTGGTTGGGACACAGCTTGGTTTGTAAATATATGTAAAAGCTATGGCTTGTCAATATATGTAAAAACTATATTCATTTCATCCAGAAAGGCTGGACAACTTGAAGCAGGTGGGGGCTTCCAAGTCACAGGTAGGTGAGAGACCAATGGTTGCATTTTTCTGAGTTTCTGACAGGCCTTTCTGAAGGAGGCAATCAGAATCGGCATCTATCTTAGTGAACAGAGGGATGACTGAGTAGAATGGGAGGCAGGTCTGCCCCAAGCAGTTTCCAGTTTCAATTTTCTTTTTACCTTATTGATTTTGGGGGCCCCAAAATATTTTCCTTTCACATTTTCCCCTTTTAAAAAAAATCTTTTGGAGAAAGCATTTTAGAAGACAATGAGTCTCTGGTCTCAGGTTTCATCTGATCTCTCGTGGCTAGGGTGATTTATTCCTAGATGCGTGGGTCCTCAAAGTTCACTTTTAGCAGGTTGTGAGGTCTCACATCCTATGAAGAGAAAATAGTGGGGAGGAAAAGAGAAAAAACAGCAACAATCAAAAGAAGAATCCTGGAAAAATCGATATAAACCACATTACTCTGAAGTCCATACGTAAGTAGCAGGCATGAAACTTGCTTATGTATTTAAATAGGTTGCTGTTATTTTTCTTCTGAAGTTTATTTTGTCTAGCTTTTGTTTGCAGAACTTTAAGAATGCACAGCTTAGTTTTCCATGATTCTACATTAGGAAAAATGGGAAAAAAAGGAGAAAAATAATTGAAAACATTATTTTGGAGACTAGTAGCCAAGAAAAATTAGAATTTGGTCCAAACTGTAGAAAATAATATAAATTGAAAAACATTAGGCAAGACTAAAATCTAACACTAGGTATACTATAGCTTTTGCAACACAATTTTTCTCTCTCCAATTTACTATTTTTGCTAAAGACAAATCATGGTAGGACTAGTTTGCTTTATTATATGTTGGAAATAGATGCTCAGTGCCGCAAAGAAAAATTAGCACTGAGACAAAGGATCTTTACTCAATGCAATTTTTACTCCCTGGGCTGCAGGAAGGGTACCCTCACTAGCCATCTTGCCACAAGAGTACAAAGAAAAAAGGAAAACGCACAAATTTATCCCTTATGCATTTGGGGTCATCCTTACTGCTGTGTCTGATTTCTGTTGGCTGGAGCCAGACTTCAGAGACTAAACTAAAACCTGATTGGCTAACAACTTAAAACTTTTTAAACAGGTAAAAGCAATGGAGAGCTGGGACATGCCTGTGAGCACATCCAGTACAGATATTTTGGTTAAAGTGCAAGGTTAAAGAACATAGAATGCTCTACGTGCCTGTAAGCACAGTATCTCTAACAGCTACACAGGATGGGGCTTAACAAAGTTATCAGCACACTTATTCTTTAACAAGAAAGGAAACTTTAAAAAGAAACTTTTCTACTTCCCACGTTATACTTGGCCTAATTATTTGTAAACAGTACAGCAAGAATAATTATTGTTTACATAGGCTTTTTTTTTTTTGAGACAGAGTCTTGCTCTGTTACCAGGCAGGAGTGCAGTGGTGCCATCTCACTGCAACCTCCGCCTCCCGGGTTCACGTGATTCTCTTGCCTCAGCCTCCAGAGTAACTGGGGCTACAGGCGTGTGCCACCATGCCCAGCTAATTTTTGTATTTTTAGTAGAGGGGTTTCACAATGTTGGCCAGGATGGTCTCAATCTTTTGACCTTGTGATCCCCTCGCCTTGGCCTCCCAAAGCGCTGGGATTATAGGCATGAACCACGGCACCTGGCCTATATGAGCTTTTAAATGTGCTTTGATGGAATATTATTCCACAGGAGTGTGAAAGGAAAATATCTTGGGTCCCTAAAAATCACTAAGGAAACTTCAAGCTGGAAACTGCTTAGAACAAACCTGCCTCCCAGTCTAATCAAAGTCACCCCTCTGCTCACTGAGATAGATTCGTCTTTGGAAAGGATAATCAGAAGCTCCAAAGCATGTAACCATTTGTGTATCACCTATCTGTCCTGGGAGCTCCCTCCCGGCTTTGAGTCTTCCTGCTTTTGTTTCAAGTTGCCTGCCTTTCCAGACAGAACCAAGGTATTTCTTGTGGGGGATCAGTCTGAGTGGCAGGAGAAACTATAGGGAAAGGGCACAAATCTTCTGAAAGGCTGGAGTGTTTTTCCAGAGCCCCGGGAGAATAGATGAAGGTAGCTGTCCTATAACCCTAAGGCCGGGGGTAAGGAGTGGGTAGAAGGGAGTGTAGGGGAATTTATCTTAAACAGGCTTGTTTACTTGTATTAACCAGGAACTGATGACTTTTGATCATCCCAGCGGGTGACTTTCCCTGAAAGGGGAACAATAAATGTTAATTACCTACAGGTTGTGTTTGCTCCAGGTTTTTGGTATTGTGCCTGCACTGAATAAAAGGAAGCAGCTCCAACTTCCCTGGGCTGCTCTCTGGCCACTAGAGCCAGGCAGTCACCTAGCTGCTCTCACACTGCATACCTGTGTCTAAGTACTCATTTGATCCGTTGGCCAGGACCTGTGGGACAGACCCAGCAAGTTTTACATATATTGATTGATGTTTCATGTCTCTCTAAAATGTATAAAACCAAGCTGTGCCCTGACCACCTGGGGCACATGCTATCAGGATGTCCCGAGGCTGTGTCACAGGAACATGTCCTCAACTTTGGTAAAATAAACATTCTAAATTAACTGAGACCTGTCTGGGTGTGGTGGCTCACACCTGTAATCCCGGCACCTTGGGAGGCTGAGGAAGGCGGATCACCTGAGATCAGGAATTTAAGACTAGCCTGGCTAACATAGTGAAACCCTGTTTCTACTAAAAATACAAAAATTAGCTGGGCACGTTGGTGCACACCTGTAGTCCCAGGTACTTGGGAGGCTGAGGCAGGAGAATAACTTGAACCTGGGAGATGGAGGTTGCAGTGAGCCAAGATCATGCCATTGCACTCCAGCCTGGGTGACAGAGCAAGACTCCCTCTATCAATAAACAAACAAACCAAACTGAGACCTGTCTCAGATTTTCTGGAACCTGTCTCAGATTTTTGGGGTTCACAGGAGAAATCTTAGATAAGACTTTTTTAAAGCTGAACTCAGCCATGGATTTGTGCCATCAAATACCTATGAGTTGGGTGATCCTCTCCTCTTGAGGTTCCAAGATAAACTTGGGGCTCTTGGACCTGTCAGAAAGTGACATTCTTTACCTACCACAGGTCAAGAGCCCTGTACAGGGACTGTGTGGACAAAGGCATAAGACCAGTTTCCCAAGGAAAACGAGTCCTTAAAGGAAAGCACACTATTCAAGTTAAAGCTTTGGTAAAATAACCAGTTTCTCCTGTGTCCTGTTACAAATGAAAACAGATTCTTTTTTTTTTTTTGAGACGGAGTTTTGCTCTTGTTACCCAGGCTAGAGTGCAATGGTGCGATCTCGGCTCACCGCAACCTCCATCTCCTGGGTTCAGGCAATTCTCCTGCCTCAGCCTCCTGAGTAGCTGGGATTACAGGCACGTGCCACCATGCACAGCTAATGTTTTGTATTTTTAGTAGAGACGGGGTTTCACCATGTTGACCAGGATGGTCTTGATCTCTTGACCTCGTGATCCACCCTCCTCGGCCTCCCAAAGTGCTGGGATTACAGGCTTGAGCCACCGCGCCCGGCCCGAAAACAGATTCTTATCGTACTTAAGCAAATAATCATATTACCATAAGTTAAGAATACTCACAGATAGTTTCCAAATTGTGGAGAAATCAGGTAGACAGAAACAAATATGCTCCAAATTTTGTTCATAGGAATAAATTGTTAAAAGCTGTCAATAGCTCAAAAGAAAAATTTCAAGACTCTGAAAAACAAAACAAAGGATTAGTAATGTTTAAAGCAAAAGTTAAAAAGATTAGTCCTTTTTTTTTTTTTTTTTAGAGGGAGTCTTCCTACTCTGTCGCCCAAGCTAGAATGCAGTGGTACGATCTTGGCTCACTGCAACCTCCACCTCCCTGGTTCAAGCCTCCCAAGTAGCTGGGATTACAGGTGTCCACCACCATGCCCAGCTAATTTTTGTATTTTTTTAGTAGAGATGGGGTTTTGCCATGTTGGCCAGGCTGGTCTTGAACTCCTGACCTCAGGTAATCTGCCCACCTCCGCCTCCCAAGGTGCTGGGATTACAGGCATGAGCCACCAGGCCTGGCCTACTTTAGTCTTCTATCAGTTCAGTTTATGCAGTTAATTCCTGTTCTGCCTAATATGAACGAACATTTTAGCTCTCCATGAGAGTCCTGAAAGGTTTTTTTCTCTATTCTAATGTCATAATCTCCAAAGTTATCAGAAATCTCCATTTAAGAACACCTGTTAGCTGATTATAGAACCAGCATCTAAAAAGGACCAAAAAAAGACAATTGTCCATGGATGACAATAAGTTTTAGGGCAGTCATAGTTAAAGACACAACTGACAAGGAAATTTGTTACCTCTGTGGCATACAATAATTTAACATAACAATTATAACTGATAATGTACATGAAGTTATAGCAGAATTACAGGAGTGTCCCATAATTTTGGAACACAGGCTAATGCACTTTTCAGCCTTAGCCCACCTGCACCCAGGTGAATAAACAGCCATGTTGCTCACACACACACACACACACACACACACACACACACTCTCAAATTTTGGAACACATACCAATAACTTATTTATACAAATTTAGCCCAAAGAAAATCAAACATGATTTCATGTTTGACAATGCTTCCCATATAATTTTTGTATCAAATAAGCCAAATTATAACTTTTTTTCAACTTTAGGGAGTCTAATATCTTAAAGGATTAATCAGGTCAGAAAAAGACATAATTTATAATTTGATTTTGGAATGTTTGTCAAATATCAAAGGTTTAAAACACTTTATATCACAAAATAGGATCACAGGTTATTATAAAATAACCAAAGTGATAAGGATTTAAAAAAGAAAAGGTGAAAATCCTTTGAGAGAGGGGACCTAATTTTCCAAACAATAAGCTCTAATAAAAACAGCATGAAGCCAATTACATTTGTTTTTCAAAATTTAATACACAATGTATAAAATGTTAATCTTGACCATAAAATATAGCTTTCATAAGCCTTTTATAACTTTTATTAAGGTGTCAGTTAATGCTTTTAGAAAACCTTGTTAATCTGACACAGGGGCCCATATACTGGTCTTACATCAGTGTGCCTTTAACATTAATGATTAATTTATAGAGAAACTGAACTTAATTTATCTTTCAAAATCAGCCTTACAGTCTCATGCACCTTACTCTTCTGCAACAATCCCTGGGCCTTGAGGAGGTGAATAGCTTTAATTTATGGCCCTGTGTCTTGCAGTTTATTTTGACTTGGCATCTTCTACTGGGCCTGACGATGAGGCTTTAATTGCTGCCAGTATTTAAGATTTAGCAGGACTTGGTGTCCTTTCTAGACTCATGAGTCAAAGCCCTGTAATGCAATGTCACAAGGACTTTAAAAGCACATACAGGAAGATATATGTATGCAATAAACTTAATTAAAATTTTTTTTATCTCAGTTTTTATTCCTATGCAAACCAAACTTTATAATAATATGACAAGTTGCTGGGCGCGGTGGCTCACGCCTGTAATCCCAGCACTTTGGGAGGCTGAGGTGGGTGGATCACCTGAGGTCAGGAGTTCGAGACCAGCCAGACCAATATGGTGAAACCCCATCTTATAAAAAAAAAAAAAAAAAAAAAAAAAGTTGATCACATAAGAGATTTTGCTTTTTTAAAAAAAATAAATTCTCTTATTATGACATACCGACCATTCATGACATGATTGGACTTTCTGTTTCGTCCTGAACACCCCCCCTTTTTAAACAACTAGCCATTTTATTTTAGGACTAAATTTACCATATAAGATTCTTTTTCATATAAAATTGTTTCTCTTTAAGCTTCCTTGACCAAAAAAAAAAAAAAAAAAAAAAAAACCCTCTTTATTTTTATAACATTCTTTTTCTTTTACCTTGTTTTACACATAACCATTAAATAAACTTTGGTTTTATTTTTGAGACCGAGTCTCACTCTGTTATCCAAGGGCTGGCGTGCAGTGGTGCAATCTTGGCTCACTGCAACTGCCACCTTCTGGGTTCAAGTGATTCTCCTGCATCAGCCTCCCAAGTAGCTGGGATTACAGGCATGCACCACCACACCTGGATAATTTTTGTATTTTTAGTACAGATGGGGTTTCAGCAGGCTGACGAGGCTGGTATCAAACTCCTGACCTCAGGTGATCTGCCCACCTTGTCCTCCAAAGTGCTAGGATTACAGGCATGCACCACCACACCTGGCCTAAACTTTGAATTAGATAAAATTTGTCTACTTTTCATAAAAAGGACACACTTTTTTTTTTTTTTTTAGCAAGAATGTTTTTCTACAATATATATTTATTGGAAAATACCTAAATAATGAAATACCTATTCTTTAATTTAATATAACTTTAGATTCTAAATTACGACAAATTTGTTTACAAGTATTTATCCCATTACATTTACCTATTTTGTTTACCAATATTATTTATGAAAACTGCAATAGTTACCATTTAAAGTTATAAAACTGCCATTGCAAAATTAAATCTGAGACTGTGAAAATATATGACCTGACTCCATCTTGCTTCTAACCTCCAAGCTGTTATCATCGCTCATTCCTGGACTTTGGGAATAACGTAATTTATAGTGTGGCTTTGAAACAAAGATGATAAAGTCCTTTCCCAAAACAAACTTCCTTATGCTTGTGGACTAGACTGCCTAAAGCCACAGGATTAGAAGTTATGGTAATCTTACTAAATTCAAGATGGAGCTATTTTCATTAAACCAATATTAATGTCTTATGTATCAAAAATTACACAAGCAAAGATCATTCTCTTTTGGGGTGGGTTTATAGTTTTCTAACTCCAATGCTAAATTTTTACACCTTATATAGTATTTGGCAGGGGTAAGAATGAAACTGCTTAATTAACAAATGTAAACAAAAATGTATGCTGGCAATTCTTAAGACATTTCTAATATCGCTTTACCAATAATTTCAAAGCTAACTTATTTATTAAAGATTGTACTTAAGTTACAAAAACTTGAAAAAGCATTTGACTAGTCTTTTCTCATTTCCTTATAAAGTATTTGATTTAAATGCTTTTATTTTTCTTTAAGCCAATTAATTAGAGCCCTTTTATATATTTTCAGTAGTGGGCCGGGCGCGGTGGCTCACGCCTGTAATCCCAGCACTTTGGGAGGCCGAGGCGGGTGGATCACGAGGTCAAGAGATCGAGACCATCCTGGTCAACACGGTGAAACCCTGTCTCTACTAAAAATACAAAAAATTAGCTGGGCATGGTGGCGCATGCCTGTAATCCCAGCTACTCAGGAGGCTGAGGCAGGAGAATTGCCTGAACCCAGGAGGCGGAGGTTGCGGTGAGCCGAGATCGCGCCATTGCACTCCAGCCTGGGTAACAAGAGCGAAACTCCATCTCAAAAAATAAATAAATAAATAAATAAATAAATAAATAAATAAATATTTTTAGTAGTGAAACATTTTGAACACAACACAAATACATAGAATGTATTAGGCATGCCCATAGAAGTATATCTCCTAGAGTCCTAAAAAAACCTTTTTTGCTCCCTATTTTAGATTTTCAGATCCTTGACAACCTGTTTCACAACCCTAGGCAGTTGTCACTAAATAGCCTTAAATTTGTTTATTGAAGGAAACAATTCTAAAAAGAAAACCAAACAAACAAAAACGGAAACAACTCAGGTTGTTTAGATAGCTAAATTTACATCATAAAATACGAAGAGAATGTCTGGTGAGCTGAGGGAAATTAAAACGGATTTATTTGTCAACTGAACACAAATTACAGAAACTTATCATCAGATTGTATAAGGAGACCAATTTTGTTTAGATAGGGACTACCTATTTTTTTTTAAACTGGATCTCTGAGCTCTGGGCAGAGCCCACACTGAATCCTGGCTCTCCAAAAAGAAAGAATTATTATGAGGCTAGACCATGTGATGCTTTTACAGTGCACTTAATTTTTTTTTAAACAAACACATGTCTAAGTGTCTAAATTACGTTCCTCCTTAACCCAAGAGTAGCAATAAATATTTTAGTCAAACAATCAGGTGAAAGAATTCAGTCAACTCAGAAGAAAAAAAAACATTTGCTCAAAAAAGACAAGGTTCCCCCGGTTCGAAACCGGGCGGAAACACCAAAAAAAAGAAAAAAAAAAAAAAAAAGACAAGGTTCTAGAAGAGAAAAACAAAAACAAAAAGGCCTTTTAAATACAAATACGCACTTAGGCACACATACACACGCTTCTTGGATGATAGCTTTTAATTAAGCTGATATTTAACCACTGAGCTCCTTTGTAAAAAATGTTTTAAAATCTCATTACGATATTTCAGCTAGGACAAATTGCTGCTATTTCAGAAGTAACAAATATCCAACCAGCAAGGGCTTAATTTAGGAACCAGGCCTGTCATGCTAGAAAAAAAGAAGGAAAACCCTTAGCTATCGAACTGCAGTGTGGCGGGACAGCCAATGCTTTCAGTTTGGTCTGGCTGGCAAAAAGATGGATTTATGTAAAGTTCCTTTAGTAGTCAAAATAAGAAATCTTTTTGTTTGTTTGTTTGGAGACAGAGTCTTGCTCTTTCACCAGGCATTAGGCTGGAGTGCAGTGGCCTATCTCAGCTCACTGCGACCTCCGCCTCCTGGGTTCAAGTAATTCTCCTGCCTCAGCCTCCCCAGTAGCTGGGACTACAGGGACGCCACCACGTCCAGCTAATTTTTTTGTATTTTAGGAGAGACGGGGTTTCACTATGTTGGCCAGGATGGTCTACGATCTCTTGACCTCATGATCTGCCCGCCTCCGCCTCCCAAAGTGCTGGGATTACAGGCGTGAGCCACCACGCCTGGCCAAGAAATCTTTCCTCTTTTTTTGTTTTCTTTTGCTGGTTGTTTTTCTCCCCCTAGCATACCACCTTTTTGTGTTGGGGGTGTATTTTAGCCACTTCAGAGGCTTGTTCCCCGTAATTTAGAGTTCCCCTTCAGATTTGACCAAGTCAGGACGTGCATTGGACTCAACATGTGCTGCTTGCAGACCTGGCTTTTCAGGGCTGTTATCCCTGAATCAGTTCGGTCCACCTGTGTGTGGCAGGGGCTCAAGATGCAGGAGGGGCCAGCTCGTTACATGCACCTGCTGGCCGAGATTAGTCCCTAACTATATTCTCCTGAGGGGGAAACCTATTTAAAGCCGCTGCAGGTCTTAGGGAGTGTTCCTCCCAGACACCCTTATGTGATTTTCAGTTGCCTGAGAATGCCCCCAAAGGCTAAGGGGAGCAAGGTGCTCTTTTTCTGCAGAGTGGAATATTCCACGCTCATGAGCTAGAAGGTTTGGAGTTGGTCACATTTGATAAGGAAAGGACTGAAACACACAGGCAAAAAACCCAACAAGACAGAAACAACAAAATAGTTAAGCAAAACTAACAATGATCACACACACTATATGATTTCTGAGTGCTCTAAGTGTAAGCAGAAATTAACATCTGCTGGTTGTTAATGCTAACCTTAGTCAGTTAAAAATAATTCACGAGACAGAATCCCAAACCAGTTTCTTGCCCAATGATGGGTCTCAGGCTGTAGTTTCTTACCCAGTGATGGGTCTCAGGCTGTAAACTGCTCTCTACAATCCCAGAAGCAGAAAAAAAGACTCATCTTCTCTGTTGGAAGTTAGCTCAAACTCCATTAAGGAGTTTCCTGCTTTCCATCAACATGGAAGCAAGAAAACTTGCCTTCCTTGTTGGAAGCAAGTAAAATTCCAAAATAAGAGGACTTGTACAGCAAAATAAACTTTAGTTCTCCACCAAATTTTGGGAAATCAGGGATTCTCTGGAGGGGGTGCTCTCAGACCTCAGCAAATTGTCCTGTTGGTTTGAGCCATAAAGTTAGCTCATGCTGGTACTGAAGAGGGAGACCTAGGCATCTCAGATCAACTTCCCCTTTTCATTCCTAAGACTGTAAACTGAAACCCTTTTCATATGTAATTCCTAAGACTGTAAACTGAAAACCTTTTCATATGTAATTCCTAAGACTGTAAACAGAGGGTCTTTTCATATGTTAAGATATAAACCTAAGATTCTTCCACGTGTAACATCTAAAGTATAAGCCTATATAAAGAAGGAACCTTCCTTTGTTAAGCGAGCTTGGATATTAGGAAAATATGCCACCCGGCTCCCGGCCGAGTAAACTCCTTCCTCCAATATTCGGTGTCCGAGAGATCTGTTTCCCATGGCTGCTCCTGCTACATTTTGGTGCGTTGGCCGGGAAGCGAGTCTCGGATAGCAAATGGCAGGGATAAGTCTCTTAGGTGGTTTGCCTTGCCCTGTGAAGCATCACTGTGGGGGGACTCCTGCTCCCTGGGGTGATGCATCCTGAGAGTGCTCCTGGGCAGGTATTTGCCCGGTGGAAAAGCCTCAGCAGAGCGGAGCAGGGAGGCCCTGCAGTGCGGATCCACCCAGTGGCTGAACACTGAGGAGGAACGAGCGTTTGGGGAAGTCTGGACAACTGAATTTGGTAAGATCGTACCCGGGAAAGTAGCCCACTCCGTTTTGGGTGGAAGCGTGGCCTGATCACCCACGGGTGCCAGATCGGCACGTTGGAAGGTAGCTCTCTGTTGAATTGGAAGGAGAGCATTCAGATGTGTGTCTGTGTGTGGATGTGTGTCTGTGTCATCATACCCAGGAAAGTAGCCCATCCCGTTTTGGGTGGAAGCGTGGCCTGATCACCCACGAGTGCCAGATGGGCACGTTGGAAGTTAGCTGTCTGTAAACTTGGAAGCTTTTGCTTATGGTTTTGAATTGGAAGGAGAGCAATTGGATGTGTGTCTGTGTGTGTGGATGTGTATCCGTGTCGTCGAGCTATTTGTAAAAATTAGAGACAGCCACATAAGGCTGAGTGAAGAAGCCTCTGGTTGTTGTAAAAGGACTGAAATGAATGTAAATCAGAGAGTGCTCTGTGCTGGTCTTGCTAGCCAGGAGCTGCTGTGAGTGAACTGACACTATCCTAACTGTGGAAATTGTTTCTTTGAATTGTTAATATGGCTCACTCCCATAGTAAGCCCACCCCTTTAAAAACCATGCTGAAAAATTTCAAGAAGGAATTTAGTGGGAATTATAAAGTAACTATGACACCAGAGAAATTAAGGGTTTTATGTAGGGAGAATTGGCCAGCAATTAGGGTAGGTTGGCCCCCAGAGGGGACCCTAGACAGGCCACTTGTCTCCAAAGTAAGGCCTGAGGTTATATACGGTGAGCTAGAACACCTTGATCAATTTCCGTACATAGGCTCGTGGTTGCAGTTAGTGTCAAACCCTCCGAAGTGGCTAAGAGAGCAGGCAGCGACTGTTTTAGTAGGCGAGGGACAGACTGTTAGAAACCACCATCCCCCTCACCACCGAGAAATGCGGACTCCCAAGTCCAGGCAAATTCAGTGGCAGAAACAGGCAGGATTTACATGCATGAATACTTCAGTTATTGGAAGTAGATAACCAGGCATTTGTAAACCAAGAGGGGGTAAGCCAGAGGAAAAATCATAGGGAAAAGGAACGTCAGGCTCAATGGAAGGCCGACTTGATTGCTGCTGTGAGAGGAATGCCCCCAAGAGTGTGGAAAATGGGGGGTTCCTGGAAAACCCCACAGTCTTCCCGCCTGCACCTGCAATGCAATCAGTGTGCATTTTGTTGAGAAATAGGACATTGGAAAAAATGCCCACAGTTAATGGGAGAACAGGGCGATCCTAAGCACGAGGATCCAGATAAAAGTGAAGGGGCTCTGTTCAGTCTGATGGAAGGGCCACTGGACTAAAAGAGAGGGGGGCCGGACTAATGCCCGAAGAGCCCACAGTCCAGATGACAGTCCTGTAACCCCCCATGGGAAAAAACAGAACCAATATTGTTAGAGCTATTAAGGTGTTAAAAGAACAGACTTTCTTGTACTTAATGGACTGTCCCTGCCCCCTTCTCTGGCAAAACCTGTTGTGTAAATCAAGGGCAACTATCCCATTCAAAAAGGAGACTCCCTGCAGCTAAAAATGCCTTAGGCAGGGGTCATCCAGGCTCTCATTGTCCCTTGGGAAGGAGGGTGGAGCCTTCCTAGCCAGAAGCAGAAGACTGATATTATCACCCAGGCCCATGCAGGGCTTTCGCGGCATTGCGCCCAACTCATACACGCAGTTGGGATCATTGCCAGAAGAGGATAGTTGGTTCACTTAATTGGACTTAAAGAATACCTCCTTGGCATTGGACTGGCCTCAGAGGGTCAAAAACTATTTGCATTTCAATGGCAGAAACCCAGAAGCAGGTGTAACCACTCAATACACCTGGACCCAGCTTCCCAGGGGCTCAAAAACTCTCTCATCATTCTTGGGGAGGCATCAGCCCGTGACTGCCCCCCAGAAGCTTCTTGATTGCATGCTGTCCCTGTATGCTGATAACCTTATATTGGGACACCCCACGGCAGTTGGGTGCGCAAACAAATGCCTTACTTCGGCACCTGGAGGACTGTGGGTATAAGGTGTCTAAAAGGAAAGCCCTGATTTGCCAAAAAGCAAATGCAGTATCTGAGGCTCACCATCTGGAAGGGGAACGCAGCCTAGAAGCAGAGAGGAAGCAAGCCCCTTGCAGAGTGACTGAACCAGAGACTAAAAGGCAGGCAAGAGAGCTCCTGGGAGCGGTGGGTTTTGTAAATTGTGGATTTCCAAACTTCGCAGTACTAGCCAAACCCCTCTATGATGTGACAAAGCGGGGAGACAAGGAGCCCTTTGAATGGGGATCCCAGCAGCGTCAGGCCTATCAGGAACTGGAAACAAAACTACTGTCAGCTCCAGCTTTGGGGCTGCCTGATTTAACAAAGCCCTTCACATTATATGTGGCAGAAAGAGAAAAGTGGCAGTTGGGGTACTAGTCCAAACAGTAGGACCTTGGCCCAGGCCTGTAGCTTACCTCTCCAAGCAGCTGGATGGACTTTCCAAAGGATGGCCCCCATGCTTAAGGGCCCTGGCAGCAACTGCTCTGCTGGCACAAGAAGCAGATAAGCCAACTCTGGGACAGAACCTAAATATCAAGGCGCCTCACGCAGTAGTGACCCTAATGAATACCAGAGGGCACCACTGGTTATCAGATGTTAGGCTGACCAAATACCAGGGCCTGCTATGTGAAAATCCCTGCATCACCATTGAAGTCTGCAACACCTTAAACCCTGCCACTTTACTCCCAATGTCAGAGGGTCCCGTTGAACACAACTGTGTTGAAGTCCTGAACACAGTCTATTCCAGCAGGCCTGATCTTCGTGATCAGCCATGGACAGTAGCAGACTGGGAGTTGTATGTGGATGGGAGCAGCTTTGTCAACCCACGAAGGGAAAGATGTGCAGGCTATGTCGTGGTAACTCTGGACACTGTGATCGAGGCCAAATCCCTGCCTCAGAACACCTCAGCTCAGAAGGCTGAACTTATTGCTTTAACTCAAGCCCTAGAGCTAAGGTAAGGTTGTAAACATTTACACTGACTCTCGATATGCCTTCCTGACTCTCCAAGTACATGGAACACCGTACAAAGAGAGAGGCCTGTTAACTTCAGGGGGAAAAGAAATAAACTTTCAGCATGAAATTTTACAGCTGCTAGAAGCAGTCTGGAAGCCCCAGAGAGTGGCGGTCGTGCATTGCCGAGGACATCAGTGGGCCCACACCTCCGTGGCCCTGGGAAATTCCCGAGCGGATTCAGCAGCTCATAAGGCAGCATCTGCTTCCTACCAAATAGCAGTTACAGCCCTGCTGATTCCCCAGATCCCTGATCTAATACCTACTTACTCTAAGGAGGAAAGAGACTTTCTCCAGACAGAGGGGTCAACTGATTAAAGAAGGATGGATCCAACTGCCAGGTGGAAGAATAACAGCACCACAGCTGCAGGGGGCAGCAGTTGTACAAGCCGTACATGAGACCACTCATTTAGGTCAAGAGTCGCTTGAAAAGATGTTGGGCCAGTACTTTTACATCTCACACTTAGCAGCCTTGACCAAAACTGTGGCACAGCGATGCATTCATTACATGTCGGCAACGCAACGTGAGGCAGGGTCCAACTAATCCCCCTGGAATTCAAGCTTATGGAGCAGCTCCGTTTGAATATCTCCAGGTAGACTTTATTGAAATGTCCAAGGGTGGAGGACATAAGAATTTGTTGGTCCTGGTGTGCACATACTCTGGATGGGACTGAAAGGGCCCATGAAGTAACCTGTGTGCTGCTTCGAGATCTTATTCCTAGGTTTACACTGCCACCACACATCGGAGCAGACAGTGGACCAGCATTGGTGGCAGATTTAGTCCAGAAAATAGCAATGGCCTTGGGTATCACCTGGCACACTGCCTACCGACCTCAGAGTTCTGGAAAAGTGGGAAAAATGAACCGGACCATCAAAATCAGCTTAGGGAAAGCGTTCAGGAAACAAGATTAGAGTGGGTGCAGGTACTTCCCTTGGGGTTATTCAATATTAGAGGCACCTCCTTTAGGAAAAACAGGATACTCCCCTATGTAGTCTTATACCATAGGCCCCCTCCCCTACTTCGGGCACTCCCAGGACCTCCTCAGGAGTGGGGAGAAATTGAGTTAGGATGCTAGTTACCAGCTCTAAGGAGAATCGCTTAGGATACTTCAACCTAAGTAAATAACAAATGTCCTGTAAGCCTTTTTCTCCCCAGCTCACCCTTTCTCACTAGGTAATCACATGTGGATAAAGGACGGGAGTACAGCCCCTCTAAAGCCACAATGGAAAGGACCTCAGACCTGATCCTGACCACTCCCACAGCTGTGAAGGTAGAGGGAATCCCAGCCTGAACCACCACAGCCGTGTCAAAACCAGCAACAGCTGAGACTTAGACCGAGGCAAGGACTGCAGAATCACCTTAAGAAGGACAACAAGCCTTGCTCCAGCCACATCCCGGAAGCTGGCTGGTCCATGCACAGCCGAAGCATGAGGAGATTCATCGTGGGACTTCTTCTTCTTAATATTTGGACTTGCACAGTAGGAACATTAACTAATTTTGAAGAATGCCCTCAGTATGTACACCAGGTAGGACCTAAAAGCTACTGCCATTCTTTTGTCCTGCAGTTCTTATAAATGTACGGGGACACAGAAGGGAACCTGTTTATATAATGGAACTCAATATAAGGTGTGTAATCCATGAGATGGACAGGTAGCTGTGTCATAGGCATCATTAAGCCCTCTTTCTTCCTATTATCTGTTAAGATAGGTGAGCTGTTAGGGCATTCAGTTTACTCTGCTAGGGAGAAGAGACACGTAAAACTAGGGAATTGGACAGATGATGAGTGGCCACTGGAGAGAATTATTGAGTACTGTGGGCTGGCCACATGGTCTGAGGATGGCTCATGGGGATACTGGACTCCTATTTACATGCTTAACTGGATCATCCTGTTGCAGGCTGTTTTAGAAATACTAATGAAATGGGCAAAGCTCTGTCCCTCTTGGACTGACAAGAAACTCAGAACCGACTGGCCCTAGATTGTTTGCTAGCAGCCGAAGGAGGAGTCTGTGGACAATTCAGTCTAACCAACTGCTGTCTGCACATAGATGACCAGGGGCAAGCAGTGGAGGATATTGTGCAAGACATGACCAAACTGGCACACGTGCCTGTACAGGTGTGGCACAGATTTAACCCTGAGTCCTTATTTCAAGGTTGGTTCTCATCCATGGGAGGATTCAAAACCCTCATCATAAGTGTTCTAATAATAATAGGTGTTTGTTTACTGCTCCCTTGTCTACTGCCCCTGTTCCTTCAGATGATCAGGGGATTCATCACTACTGTAGTTAGCCAAAAAGTGACATCACAAGTGTATTATAGGAAACATTATCAGTCTGTTTCTTCGGAAAATCTGGAAAGAGAGAATGAAAGCGAGCCCTCTCACTAACATTATAGAGTGGTGAGGGTCTCAAAGTGGGGGATGAAGAGGGAGACCCAGGCATCTCAGATCAACTCCCTTTTTTTCATTCCTAAGACTCTAAACTTCCCCTTTTCATTCCTAAGACTGTAAACTGAAACCCTTTTCATATGTAATTCCTAAGACTGTAAACTGAAACCCTTTTCATATGTAATTCCTAAGACTGTAAACAGAGAGCCTTTTCATGTGTTAAGCTATAAATCTAAGATTCTTTCACTCATAACATCTAAAGTATAAGCATATATAAAGAAGGAACCTTCCTTTGTTAGGCGAGCTTGGATATTAGGCAAATATGCCACCTGGCTCCCAGCCAAATAAACTCCTTCCTCCAGTATTCGGTGTCCGAGAGATCTGTTTCCCGCGGCCGCCCCTGCAACAGTACCAAGCACCAATAGGAGATTAGCAAAGGTCAGGGGCACCTCCACCCAGAATCCCTTTGTGGTTACCAAAATGTAAACCCAGAAAATCTGAGACAGGTCTCAGTTAATTTAGAAAGTCTATTTTGCCAAGGTTGAGGACATGCTCCCGTTACACAGGAAGTCCTGACGACATATGCCCAAGGTGGTCGGAAAACAGCTGGGCTTTATACATTTTAGGGAGACAGGAGACATTAATCCATATATATAAATTGTACATTGGTTTTGTCCAGAAAGACAGGGATAATGCAAGGAGGAGGGGGGTTGGGCCTCCAGGACACAGGTAAGTGAGAGACAAATCATTGCATTCTTTTGAGTTTCTGATAAAACTTTCCAAAGGAGGTAATCAGAATATGCATCTATTTCAATGAGCAGAGGGATGACTTTGAATAGAATGGGAGGAATGTTTACTCTGAGCAGCTTCTAGTTTGAATTTTCTTTTTAGCTTACTGAATTTGGGGGCCCAAGATATTTTCCTTTCACAAACTCATATACTCTCCAGCCTCAGTGCCTTGCTGATCCTCTGAGACCTCCCTGAACATGAACTTCAGTTCTGACTCCAAGCACTTCTACATGAACTGTCTCTGTTTTAGGAACAGGAGGTCAGGTGCGGTGGCTCACACCTGTAATCCTGGCACTGAGGGAGGCTGAGGTGGGTGGATCATGAGGTCAAGAGATTAAGACCATCCTGGCCAACATGATGAAACCCTGTCTCTACTAAAAATACAAAAATTGGCTGGGCATGGTGGCACAAGGCTGTAGTCCCAGCTACTCGAGAGGCTGAGGCAGAAGAATCACTTGAACCCATTTGGCAGAGGTTGCAGTGAGCTGAGATAACATCACTGCACACCAGCCTGGTGGCAGAGTAAGACGCTTGTTTCAAAAAGAAAGAACAGGACATTCTGTTTTTCTGTGTTCTGTCTCTTGGTCAGAACAAGGAGGGAAATTTTAAAGTTGCTTGAGGACATTAGGCACTTACATATCAGGCAAACTCTTCTTTTTTCTTCCAATTCTCAGTAAATGATGGGAATCAGTGCATAGTTGTGAGTGCCTACTTTGTGTCAGGCTCTGTGCAAGCATTAAATATAAACTTTTGCGTAAGACATAGTCTCTGCTGTCAGGCAACTTACAGTTTAGCAGCAGAGACTAACATCTAAATGAGCAACTGGAGTTCAGTGTTTTAAGTCCTGGTCACGGAAAGCATTGTATCCTGTGGGAACAAAAATTTAAAATAAGTGCATTTATTTATTTATTTATTTGTATTTGTATTTTTTTGAGACAGAGTCTCACTCTGTCAGCCAGGCTGGAGTGCAGTGGCTCGATCTTGGCTCAGTGCAAACTCTGCCTCCCTGGTTCAAGCGATTCTCCTACCTCAGTCTCACAAGTAGCTGGGATCACAGGTACCTGTCACTATGCCCAGCCAATTTTTGTATTTTTAGCAGAGACGGGGTCTCACCATGTTGGCCAAGCTGGTCTAAACTCCTGACCTCAAATGATCCACCCCCTCTGCCTCTCAAAGTGCTGGGATTACAGGCATCTGCCACCACCCCTGGCCGAAATAACTGCATTTAAATTAGTCTGTGGGAGGCAGAGAAATGTGTCAGGATAAACCAAATCTCTGTGGCTTAAAACACGCTTATTTCTTACTTACCCTTCATGTCTGATGTGATCAACAGGAGCCCTGTCCTTCGTAGCCTGTCAGAGGCCTAGGCTGATGGAGGCTTTAACTTGGTGCCTGCTCTGAGTCTACACAGCTGTGGTAGTCAGATACAGCGACTTACTCACTAGGTCTTAAAACTTCTGCCTGGAAAATGTGTGTAATTTCTACATGCATTTAATTGGCCAAAGCAAATCAGGAGACCGCATTTAAGTTAAAGAATATCATGAAGCTTTTCCAGTGGGAAAATAGTCAGAAATCTTTGGTGATCATCACCAAAATCACATCTGATAACCAGGGGTTATCAGATGTGACTTTAAATCAGATTTGAAGGCTAAGGGGGCTTCAGGAAAAGCAACAGGCAGAGGGGACAGCATGTATTAAAGTGTGAAAATATAAAAGAGAATGTGGACCTTTTTGGCAATTTATATTTATAAATTTATGTAACATTGATCCATTCCAAGTGCTCTATAATTTTTTTTTGAGACAGAATCTAGCCTTTTTGAGACAGAATCTAGTGTTGCCCAGGGTAGAGTGCAGTGGCATGATCTCGGTTCACAGCCATCTCCGTCTCCCAGATTCAAGCGATTATCATGCCTCAGCCTCTCGAGTAGCTGGGATTACAGGTGTGCATCACCACACCTGGCTAATTTTTGTATTTTTAGTAGAGGTGGGGTTTTGTCATGTTGACCAGGTTGGTCTTGAACCCTTGACCTAAAGTGATCTGCTCACCTCAGCCTCCCAAAGTGCTGGGATTATAGATGTGAGCCACCGTGCCTAGCCCAAGTGCTCTAGAAATATTGACTTAATTCTCATAACAAGCTTGTGAGGGAGGGTTCATTTGTCAAAGAAGACACTGAGCACAGGAGGTCACCATTTACCAGGGGCAAAACCAGGATCTGAACCCAGATGGCCGGGCTCAGGAGTCTATGCTCCTGAGGCCACACAGTGCTGCTCCCTTGGAAATTCACAAAGGCTGGACCCAGTGCTCCAGGGCAGCAGGGGTTGGGGAGGGCACATGCCAAAGATGTAGCTGGAAAGGGAGCAGAGGTCAGGTTGTGAAATAAGTCTGAGTGAGGAAGGAGATTCTTAATCACCCTTAATCCTCTTAAGCATCTAAGACCACTTCCCCCTAGCCTTCTGCATTGCATTTCAATAGGAGAGGTAAAACCTAGCAGACTGGGCGCCACCCTTAATCACACCCCTATAGATAGCAGGCCTGGTATGGAGGGATCTTTCCAGAAGGCATATGTTTTTGCTTAAACACGATCAGACCCCCACCTAAGTCCCGTACCCAAAGCCTACTTCATGAATCAAGACCTTTTCACATGTAATTTCTAAGATTATAAGCCTTTAAAAGGGCAAGGATTTTCTTTGTTAAGGTATTTTCACCTGTTACTGCTCCCGGCCGAATAAATCACTTCCTTCCCAGTTCTGTGTTCACTAGGTTTGTTTGCCGCCTTTCCTACTTCATGAGAATACAGTTTTTTTTTTTCCTGAGGTCTTAGAAGCCACTAAACGTCTTTAAGCGGGGGAGTGACACTAACACATTTACACATTAGAAAAATCACCCACTGAATTTCATTACCTTCCCTTCTCCCACTATCCATCTGAACACCCTAAGTCCTCTTTTTCTGTGCGGCTCATTTGCTCCACCTGTCCTGCAGCTGAAGGATAAGGAATGTGCAGCTTCTATACACAGTCCAGGTGTTTTCATAAGCACCTCTTAAAGTGGCTTTAAAGGCAGATCTGTGTCCATGCCTAGCCCTGTCCCTCTCTCCCTTCCCTAGTAACAGTGAAACAACTCTATAACAAACTTTCCTTTAATTACATAAACTTTTTCTGAACTAGAAATGCACGGTTGCTCAGCCTTCAATAATGAATACAAATGAGTTTCCCTAACACTTTTGGGGAACTACTCCACCAAATCTAATGCACCTGTTTCAAGTTTTCTTTTTTTGAGATGTAGTCTTGCTCTGTCGCCCAGGCTTAAAAGAAAAATTTGAGGCAGGGCATGGTGGCTCACAAAATCCACAAAACTTTGAGGTCATAAACATGCATTGTTTTAGGCTGCTAAAATTTGTGGGAATAGTGTAGTAGTCTTCCTTTGTCCCGGCAGTATGGCGAGACTCGGGCTCTTGTCCCATGACCAAGAAAAATTAGACACGTGGACATGGAAAGTGAGTAGGGCAGAGTAGAATTTATTGAGGAAAAAGAAAGCTGTCAGCAAAGACAGGGGTCTTCAAAGCAGGTTGCCAGTAAGGCATCTGTGTTCTGGGTCTTTTATGTGGCAGAAGCCAGGAGGTCTTCTGTGGGTTTTGCCCAGATGGGAGAGGTAAAATTTTCTCTTTGGGGTACTACATCTGTGCATGCCTAAGGTTTGCCAAAGTGACTCCATCTTGGTTACTACCCATGATCGCCTAAGCAAAACCCATGGGAGGTGCTAAAACCACAATGCTAATGTCATGATAATGACATTATAATGAACTGGGTTAAGTTAGGGACATGTAGGTTGATTTATTGTGCCTGCACCAAAGTTGGGACAGTCCATTCTGAGCAACATTCTAGCTTACGGGTAAGTTCTTTTTTTTTTTTTTTTTGAGACGGAGTTTCACTTTTGTTACCCAGGCTGGAGTGCAATGGCACAAACTTGGCTCACCGCAACCTCCGCCTCCTGGGTTCAGCCAATTCTCCTGCCTCAACCTCCTGAGTAGCTGAGATTACAGGCACGTGCCACCATGCCCAGCTAATGTTTTGTATTTTTAGTAGAGACAGCGTTTCACCATGTTGACCAGGATGGTCTCGATCTCTTGACCTCGTGATCCACCCGCCTCGGCTTCCCAAAGTGCTGGGATTACAGGCTTGAGCCACCGTGCCCGGCCGGGTAAGTTCCTAACCACATTTTTCCTGTTAACTGCAGAACAGTATCAGTGCTGTCCCGCGGTTGTTCCTGTAAGCATCATTCCTTTCTATCTTTTCTCTCAAGACCCTCCCTATGTACCTATCCAGCCCCTAACTACCTCCTCTCTCAACAGTGTTACACAACAATAAATATTGCATTCTCCCTTTTTGATTTCTGGTCATATCATCAATCTAGCCCGAGAGGCACCCTCAATTTCTCTGGCCTCCCTTAAATCTGCAAGGCCTTTCCTCAGAGCATGCCACCTTCCTCACACTATGGAAATCCATGTCAACAGTTATCAGACTGAAGATAAACTTCTCAGTTTCATACCTCTTCTGGCCAAAGGCTCCCCATACCCAAGATAGTGGCCTGAACACCTAATCTCTGCTCACAGCAGGGCAAAACATGGCGGTTTTTTCTAGTACCCACTCTCAAGGCTTGGGCATGAACCTACAGCCCTTGAACTCAGTTGTGGAGTAGGGGGTTGCCAGTGTTGCAGTGATTCAATTCATATCTTGATGGTTCTCCACATATTCTTTCTTTTAGCCTTTACACCCAAGAGAAATTCAGCTGGACACGAGTAACCTAAATGCTATTTATTGAAAAGAGCAAAGAAAAAGTGCTGACCCTTTAGGGACAGGATGAAACAAAAGCAGCTCTGCAGGTCTGCCTCCTGCTCAGCATATAACCTTGTTGCCCCATTGGGCCATCTTGTTGTTGATGGGCATCTTGAAGAAGTTATCAGACTGTATGTAGGCAGCGATTTTCTCCAAAGCCTGAAGGGAAAATACACCAAATCTTATAAAGACCCTAACCCAGTCCAACAGAGGCATTCACCCTGAAGGCACTGTCTACTAAAAAATGGAGGAAGATGATCACCACTATTCTAATTCTGTTACAACTGTTGCCTGTGTCTACTTCCTCCATTTTTTTTTGTAGACGGTACCTCCAGGGTGTAGAAGCCAGGCTCTTCCCAAGACTTAAGGGTCTAGAGGTGTCCAATCACTGATCCCTTTAGGCAAAAGCTGGGCAAGAATCCACCACAACGAGATCCTGCGGGGTCCTGGGGAGCCTGTGTTTTTTATAAGAGAAAGGTGCAGGAAACATCACCTCAAAACGGCACATGAAAGCCTTCAGGTTTGGGAACTCATCCAGGCATTTGGGCTCAAATATACGGTTCTGATCCAAGATATCATAGGTGAGAAAGTCCACATAGGTGAGCTAGAACAAAGACAGTAAGATACTTAGGTCTGAGGAGCAGTAGTCTGCAGAGACAGAGAGGTATCCTCTTTTCCCTTCTTCCTACCTTTTCCCCTGCAAACCATGAGAATTTCCCCAAAAACATGGAGAATTGTTTCAGTTGTCCAGGTAGCTGTTCCAAGTACTGAGGCTTCAGTTTTTCCTGAGAGAGGAAAAAAGAATAGTGGTGATCATCTTCACAGCTAATCAGGGCACAGGCCAGTGATGGACATTTTGTAGCCCCTTCTCTAGGTGCCTTCTCATTGCCTTCACTTGAGGACAGCTGGGTGGGAGGAGGAGTTTGGAAAGAAGAGGCACCCGCACCAGAATTACAGAGCAAAGCAAACCAAAAAATGTACATTCTGTTTCTTATTCTAACAATCTGGGTTGGTGCAGCAGCAGAATGGAACAGATATAACCCTTGGGTTCCTAAATGCCCCTTTTCTGATACTCCATTCAGCAGATGTGTGCTAAGGAATCTCACGTGGTCAGAGCTGTAACAAAGCTTTATCAGTTTTACGCGGAAATCCATTACTTGGTTCTCTACAATGTCCACTCGAATCTTTTCTTCTTCAGTCTCACCACCTGTAGGCCAATGGACAACACATCACCCTTGGCATCACCCACTCCCAGGCAAACCACCAGCCTGGGCTGCCTCGCCAGCCCTACCCCACTCACACATGTTGTGCTTGCGAGCGATGTAGCGCATGATGGCATTGCTCTGGGTGATCTTGTTCTTCCCATCCAGGAGGTAGGGCAGCTGAAGGAAAAGGACAGGCCAAATGAACAACCTACCTTTCTGCCAGGGAAAAGAACACCTGCAGAGCAGTGAACAAGAGAGAAAAGATGCTGTGTGACAAAAAAGAAAATAAATAGAAGGTAGCAACTGGGTTCACAAGATTCTAGACAGGGTTTCTTAAATCAGTGTGTGTATGTGTGGGTGTATGTGCAGGCCATAGACCTTTTCTCAGAATAAAGTTGTTAAGTGCATGAAGCAAAATAGAGAATTTATACAATCAAAAAATATTTTAAAAATTCAAATAGGGTAACGTGCCTATTAATGCATTAAATAGCAAGCAGATGTAATGACTAACATGTCAAATAACATGATATGTCTATATTTCTTTATATGTATATAAATATCACAAAATATCTGCAATGCATTTAATGGAATATGAAACTACTTGATTTCAGGCTGGGCACAGTGGCTCACGCCTGTAATCCCAACAGTTTGGAAGGCGGAGGTGGGAGGATTGTTTGAGCCCAGGAGTTCAGGATCAGCCTGGGTAACATGGCAAAACCCTGTCTCTACCAAAAATACAAAAATTAGCTTGGCGTGGTGGCGTGTACCTGTAGTCTCAGGCAAGGATGGATATACTTGAAGGCTTTCCCTTCTGCCTGCCCCCCTCTCCTAAAGCCACTTACATTAGGAAAGTCCAAGTCTAGCTTGAATTTCACATCCAGCCATTGGCTTCGATCATAGTCAGGAGCTGTAAGAGACAGAATTAAGTGGGACCCAACCTCCTTAATATCCCACCTGACAAGAATGAAAGATCTAAAGAAATAACTTGGTCCCGATACCTCAAATTCCCAGGCCCCAAAAGCGTAACTACTGAGATTCTGAGCCCTATTTGGTTAAGCATTAAGACGGGGCTGGGCTATGGTAAAGGCAGAATCCCCAGTTCCAGGTAAAGGATGCGTCTCTACCCACCCAGATTGGGGCAGATGTCCCACCCGGCCTTGGCAGGATGCCACCACCCTCGGGGTTTAAGAAGACCTGGGCAGGTGGAGGGCCAGCTTGGCTGCACCGGCACGCAGAGCGGCATTACCTTCCCCGCACGTGTAACGTTTTTCCTCGTAGGAGGTATCCGTGAACTCCAGGAGCAGGCGGATGGCGTGCGCCAGCTGGGGAAAACAGCGGGTCAGCGCCTGCGCAGCTCCCACCCGCCCCCAACCCCCGCCCTCTAACGTCCCCCGGCCCGGGGCTGCCGAGGCCCAGCATCTTGCCGGGAAGATCGTTAAGCGGCCCCTAAGACCGGCCCAGGCGAGCGGTTCCTCCGCCCATCCCCACAGGGCCCGCGATCCCAGAGGCTGGGCAGGGGTCGACGTCCGTGGCTCGGCAGCTCGAAAGGCTCCAGCGTAGAGCTGCTCCTCCTGGAGATGGCGGACCCAGAGCCCCGCCGTCTCCGCGTCCGTGTCTCTGACCGAGCGGCTCTACCGTTGAGACGGCACTCACCCCGCGAATATCCCAATAACCCAGAACCATAGACGATTCGCACGACATGACGCTAGCTTGCTAGCCTTCGAGGAGCGGAGAAACCGTGAGCGGGAGGGGCTTTATACCCAACGTGAGGGGGCGGGGCCCACGCGGGCGTTCTGACTCCGCCCCCGCCCCGTTCTCCGACCCCTCCCTCCGCGGCTCCACAGGGACCTGCGCTGGCGCGACTTCTGCTGCAGTAGAGGTTCTCCGGGCGCGAGCGCTGCAGACGAGCAGGAGGACCCGAGGTTGAGACTCCTCCCTTCCCCACGGGTGGGAGCCGCACTTTATTCATTAATAGTGCCAGTGAAAGCGCGGAAATCGCCACTAGCCAGGCAGTGGGGACACTAGTTACCCGGGAAGAGCTAGATTCGCGCAGTTTACCGAGTCAGCTGGGGCTGGAATGAGGGATAGGGAGACTGGGGCAAGGCCGGAGAGTCGGACCAACCTCTGACCACACAGAGTAGAGGATTCCCGACAGACCAAGCTCCCCTTTCTGTCAGTCAAGAACCTCTGCAACCTGACCCCAGCATGCTTTTCCAGCCCTCTCTCTCCCTCAGCCTGTCACAACCTCACAAACTAGCCCAACCCAACAATGCTTGCTGTTCCTTCTACACACACTCGCATTTCCCGCCTCGCAGTGTTTGCTCTGTGATCCTCCTGCCTGCACCCTAATGAGGCCTACCCTTCCTCAGCAACCTTGCTCGTGTCTGCCTTCTCGAAGCCTTCTCAGAAACAACCTCCATCCTGGCCAGTACAGGTCCCTTATCTTGGATGCTTCCTACATTTGTTTTATGGGTTTAAGTAATTTTTGGGTTCTCTGTTATCATTTCCTCCTTCTCCAACCCCTCCCACTTCCTAATGCTCAGGCACCCAGGGAAACTAATCTTGCCTCTTTGTGTAGGATGGACTGGAGGAGGAAAGGTACCACTATTTTTCATTCACTCATCTGTCCAACAATGTTTATTTAACAAGCCTATTATGGGCAGGCACTGTTTTAGGTGCTGGGGATACAGAATTGAACTCAACAGACAAAATCCCTGCCCTCAGGAAGTTTACATTCTAAGGGGCAGACATAAACTAATATATAGTAAATATCTAATAAGTCAGATGGTGATACACATCCTATGGAGAGAAAACCAAGAAGAGAGATAGGGGTCTCAGGGTGGGAATTGGTGGTATCCCAGTAGGAAGGAGTTTTGTGTTTTTAAAGGATGTGTTCATAGAAGACCTCATGGAGAAGTTAATCTTTAAACAAAGACCTGAAGGAGGTGAGAGATCTAGCCACTTTGCTGTGGGGGCCACCACGGGCTGATATAAAACGGAATAATTGCCGTTCCTTTTAGAAACGTGTTTGTTCTGCTCCTGCCTACACCCTAACATTCATGGCCCATCCTTCCTCAAGTAGCCTTGCTCAAATGCTCACCCCTTTCTTGAAGCCTTCTCAGAATCACCCTCTATCCTGGCCAGAAGACATCTCTCCCTCTCTTATCTTGAATCACTTCCTGTCTGCAAGAGGCAGGGAGAACTCCATGAAAAGGGAAAGGCAAGTACAGGGAATGATCACTGTAGATTGCATTAAAAACAGGAGACCAGATGAGATCACTATGGGAGCGAGAGTAGCAGAGGTGAGGTCTAAGGGTTTGGGGTTCTCTGGCACATCAATATATAAAGGTTAGGGAAAAATGAGAGTGAACCAGCAAAGTAGTCTGAAAAGAAGTGGGCAGGGAGGTAGGAGGAAAACAAAGGGTCCTAGAAACCAAGTGAAGATAGATGTTTAAAGGGAGAAGTGGTCAACTATGTCAAATGTGGCTGATCAAGTAAGATGGAGATGGAGAATCAATGGTTGAATTTAGGAAAGTAGAGGTTTTGACCTTGACAGAGCAAGAGATCTGCAGGAGGCCCCTATAGCCATGGGAAGAACTAAGCTGCTGAATTTCAGCAGGGCCCATGAAAATGAAAAAGGAGCATAGATTTGCAACAGTGTCAGCACGGGAGAGACAGGATTCTAGTTGACTATGGAGGAGTGACCAGGCCTCCGCAGCAGAGCCCTCAGGGCAGTCTGAGCTCCTAGATCCCTTGTCCTTGGTGTGGGAAATCACATTTGCCCATCAGCTCAGCTGAAGCAAGGCTGGGACTTTTAAGAAGGGCATTTTGCTAAACAGAAGAAAGGAAAAGAGTACAAACCACAGGGACAGGTGAAATTTATAACACTGTGTCTGTCTTCCCAAGAAAGCAAAAGGCCAGTCACAAGTTCACCTGAGGTATAAGATTAGTGTTTATTGAATACCTATCATATGCCAGGGAAGATCTAGGTGTTTACATACGGTAACTAATTCATTCCAATTTAAGCTTCACAACAACTTTAGCAGGCAGGTGTTATGCCCATTTTCTAGAAGAAGAAACCGGCCTGGAGCTGTTAGGGGAGGTGCTCTTAAGGTCCCAGAGATAGCCTGGGATTCAAACCTAGATCTGTCTAATAACACAGTTGGGGCTAGTTTCCCTGCACTTGGCCATCTGGACAGCTCTTCGCCGCATGGTAGTCTTCTTGGGAAGTCTGGAAAACACCAGGTGAAAACACTTTTTTCTGGTCCTGGAGGGTTTCCCTGCTTCTAGGGCTCCTTTAGCTCGGGGAGGCCACAGAGGGCGATGGGTTAATATCTCTCCCCCATACCAAGAAATTAACTTTTCTGGGTAACTATTGCCCTTGACAGCCAAACGGTCTCACCTTTTCTCTCTTTTGTGAGGGAAAATTGTTGCTTTCCTATTCTGTTAACAGCTATGACAGATGATTTTCTGAGGCCAGGAACTTGAGGGGATGACATAGGCAGTCTAAAAATAGGGCAGTTTGGGGCCCAGACAATGTTAGGGTCATGGACAAATTCAGCTAAGAGAGATTTAAGGGACCATCTTAAGAACCCTCGAATCCATAAATACATTGGGCCTTATCTGTTGACTAAATTAATAAAAGTATAGCTACTGGTATGTAGAGAGGGGACTCCACTGAGATTAAAGAAAGCCACTTTTACTAAAAAATATAAGAAGCTATGGACAGTCCAGACTCTTTGCTTAACCTTTGAGAAAACAGGGACCCAAAAAGTGAAATGACTTGCTAGAGCTCACCCAGCCAGCTGGTGAAACTGATCAAAGCCTGCAGCTGTCAGTCCTGGGGCTCTTTGCTACTGTGAAGTGGTGTGCCTGCAGCTGTGCTGGGTGCCTTGGAATATACTGGGAGACATGTATGCATGAAAAACATGGTGAGCATAGCCTTATTTTGGAGTTTGTTTAGAAAGAGTCAGGAGAGCTCGGGCCATAATTCTTTTTTTTTTTTTGAGACGGAGTTTTGCTCTTGTTACCCAGGCTGGAGTGCAATGGTGCGATCTCAGCTCACTGCAACCTCCGCCTCCTGGGTTCAGGCAATTCTCCTGCCTCAGCCTCCTGAGTAGCTGGGATTACAGGCACACGCCACTGTGCCCAGCTAATTTTTTGTATTTTCAGTAGAGACGGGGTTTCACCATGTTGACCAGGATGGTCTCGATCTCTTGACCTTGTGATCCACCCACCTCGGCCTCCCAAAGTGCTGGGATTACAGGTGTGAGCCACCGCGCCCGGCCGGCCATAATTCTTAAATTCTGATTCCAGCTTGAGGTTGCAGTGTGAATGTCCACTCACATTCAAATAATCTGGCTCAGTGATGGATATAGGCTTGCTGCTGTTTCATGCCCAGTGTCCCAGCCCTTCCTACCTCCCTGTCTTTGGTCCCCCTCAGGCCCAGAAGAAGCTGCGAGGGAGGCACAGAACAAGCTTGAAGATGCTTTTATTGAGAAGGAGAGGGACTGAACAGATTCCTGACAAGCTTAGGCATAGATGTTCCAGGTTTGGGAAAGAGAAAAAATAAATAGTGGTTACTGGGGAGGCTCCAGCACAGCCAGAATGGGCACTGTTTGCTTCAGCCTCTGGGCCTGTCCATTGTTTTTGCTGTGTGAGCTGGGGTGTGGGGTTTGCCGCAAACTGGGATCCAAAAGAGGAATTCTTGGGGCTCTAATGGGAATCAGATCTGCCATCTTGCATCAGAGGGGCCTGGTTCTTGGAGGGGTCCAGTCTAATGACTCAGGGCTTATCTGAGGAAAGAAAAAGATTCAGGTAAGCCTGGTAGCAGGTGAGGGATCTGTGGAGCTTGTGCCACTAGTAGGCTCGGAGCCTCAAGGTAAGCCTGAATGCATGAAGCTAAACCCCTGGGCGAATATTCTGTGCCCAGCACCTGACACACTCAGTTCTGCCCCCAGGCTGTACCTGCAGGCTTGTCCTCCTGGTACTCTCCCTCACCCAGGTGCACCAGACACTCTCACTGGGAGTCAGGACCCCAGGGTCCTCACCCCCAGCAACCTTCTGACAGCCTCCAGCCGGGACAGGATTCTTGGGGTCTCCTGTGGACATAGCATCTGTAGCTCCCCAGGTCTCATGCGAAGTAGCTGGCTCCCCGTCAGGGACCCAAGGGTCTTCACCGTGCTGTGAATAAAACAGCAAAAGCCATCAGCGGTGGGCTGGAAGGACCCCAGGCCTGAGCATTTGAGTAAAGAAGGGGCTCTTTGGGCTTGGAGGTTGGGGTTACAGAAAAATTTATGGAGTAGGATGTCTGAGAGTGAAGGAGTAAAGTTAGCATTTGGCTCCAGCCAATTTCAGAACTTCCAGGTTTGAAAGAAGTGCTCTGGGAGAGAATCTCCTGGCTGGAGAGGGGCGGTTGAGCTGGCAGCTAGGGTTCTTCCCGAGTCCACTCCCCGATCCTTGCTGCCTTTGCCACGTCAGGACTCACCACTTAATCTCTAATCTAGGCTTGGACAAGCCTCTGCTCTGTCCTGTTTAGCTTAGCAGAGACCGTGCTGGAATGGGTGTGTTCCAGGTCTCTGGGTTTCCTTGGTTAGCCCTTTACATAGTTTCTCCCTCCACATCCTGAAGGGCCAGGCACTCACAAACTGGAGAAGTTCTCTGTCTGCAGCCAGGCTGTGACCTCTTCAGGCTTCGAGCTAAGTCGAAGCATTGGAACCTAGAATCGGGAGAACCAGGGGTCAGAGTTAATTTCTTTTTTTTTTTTTTTTGAGACGGAGTCTCACTCCTGTTACCCAGGCTGGAGCGCAATGGCGCGATCTCGGCTCACCGCAACCTCCGCCCCTGGGTTCAGGCAATTCTCCTGCCTCAGCCTCCCGAGTAGCTGGGATTACAGGCACGTGCCACCATGCCCAGCTAATGTTTTGTATTTTTAGTACAGACGGGGTTTCACCATGTTGACCAGGATGGTCTCGATCTCTTGACCTTGTGATCCACCCGCCTCGGCCTCCCAAAGTGCTGGGATTACAGGCTTGAGCCACCGCGCCCGGCCGTCAGAGTTCATTTCATCTCACAGCCAACCACAGGCTCTAACATCTGGGCCCATTCTTCAGGCTCTCATCAAATCACTTCCTTACTCTGGCAGGGAGCTGGTCCTGTTCTGTGCTCTGGCCCCATGGTAAAGTTGGCACACACTGAGAGTGCAATAGTATGGTCTAAGTCAAACCAGGACTACCTCCTCTACTTGTCATTGAATCCTCCCACTCCCATCTCCAACGCAGGACTTAGGGCTCTGGATAGTCCAGGCTGGGTAGTACCCGAGAGGATGACTGGCCCTGGGTCCCAGGGATCCCCGACTGTAGGGGCTCCAGGATGTTGCTGGGAATGTAGCCGCTCTGTCCCGCCTTGTTCTTCACCAGCCACCACCGCTTGCTGTGGTCCAGAACCTGCCAAGAGTCACCACCTCAGTCCCCTGAGCCTCTGTCCAGCCAGCCTTCCCTCCCCACACAAGGCTTTTTCCTTCTGCCCCTTTCCCACCCTCCTTCTCCCTCTCTAGGCCACCCACCCTGGCAGCCCCATCCCCGGACCACCCACCCCTGGCTGCCTGCAGCTTCCACCAACCACCACCTCCTTTTCTAGCCTCTGGCCCAAGCCTCACCTCCAGCTCCTCTCCCTGGACCACAGTCAGTTCCCTTGGGTTCCTAGCTTCAAACTCGTACAAGACTTGCATTTTCAGGGCTGGCTGGACAGGTGTAGGGCTGGTGGGCTGGGAGTTGGGGTCCCCAGGCTGAGGATCGTGGTCGTGTGTCTTCTCCTGAGCAAAGTGTGAGGTGCTCCCTAACCTATGACTTCCCCTCCTAAGAAACAGAGTCAGGATGGCTGGTAGCAGGTACCCCCCAGGTATCTCCTGCCTGCAGTCTGATGGTAACTCTTGGGTTTCTATAGAGTCTGCTGACAGGTCAGTGTTAGGTGGGGCTTGGAGTGTGGCTTTTTGCCGGCAGGAGGGCTCTGAAATGTTACTGATTTCTGAAGACATTTCTGGGGGTGGAATTTTCTACATCTGAGCTCTACCCTAAGCACTTTATACTTGAGTTTGGGAAATCGGAGTCATGCGTGGGTAGTATCATGAGAAGAAGGGATGAGCGCCTAGGAGGGTAGAACACTGTTTTTCACCTAAGGTAGGAGAGGGATGTGCTTGTGTATGTTTGTCTGGCTAAAAGAGACCCTCTTGGCTCTCTTGAGATGTAGACAGCCAGAGATCCAAAGGAACAGCCCTGTCTGTCCCTCCCCAGGACCATGAAGTCCCTACTAAGCCCAGCGCATACCGAAGGGAAGCAGAGTCCTGGTATCCTAAGAGTGCCTGTAAAGGACAGAACAGAGAGTGAGTAAGAGCAGGAGGCAGCCAGCATGGTGGGAGGGAGCTGGGGTATCTGACCACAGGCATTAGCAGCTCACACACAGCTGCCCCCGTCCCCTCTCCTGCCTCCCCCAGTATACAGATACAGATACCCACATGAACCCACCCACCACTTGGAGATGGGGCCTCAGAAATTGAGCCTATGTCCCAGCCCTGAGAGTCCCCCCAAATGTCTCCTGTTTGCAGTCTGGCGGTGACTTCTGGGTTTCCATAGAATTTGCTGGCATGCCAGTGTCAGGTCACGCTAGTTGTGTGACCATGGTTTGGATGGGGAAGGCAGAAACTAGCCAGGGACTAGGGCTGTGGGTAGGGCTCTAAGCCAAGCTCCCCTTACTTGGCTGGAGGGCTCTGGAGGTTGCCAGCCATCAGAGAATGTGGGTTGGTAGGGCAGGGGCTCATCGCCTGTCCAGTCGGCCCTGAAGACGGAAGCAAAGCTGAGTTCACATCCTCTCTGTGCCAGGCAGTGGGATGTGGAGAGGGAGGAGATGACAGGGCCTAGCCTCAGGAATCTTCTGGCTAATAGGTGACATGGTCCATGTGCACAGATGAAAGGCCCCAGGACACCCACAGAGGAGCAAACAGTTAAGCCTGGACATATCCCACGGTGCAGGTGTTTTCGGGCCAGCCTCATTTCTGCCTGTGAGGTAAAGATATACCACCCCCGCAAGAACACGATGGCCCATTGCACAGGGCTCAGGAGGACCATGCTGTTTGTGGCCTTCAGGCTTGCCCTGCTTGGAATATTTTCTACTTGTCTGCCCAGGGAATGCCCATTCATTTCTTTGAAGAAGTTCCCCTCCTTTCTTCACTGGGGCAGAAGTAAATATTTTGCTGAACTTGGCACCTCCCTGGATTATCATCACACTGCATTGCTCAAGATTCTTATCTTTTTGTTTCTTACTATGTATAGATCTCAGATCTCCTTGGGGGCTGATATATAGAAGGCAGCTATTAAGTGTTTATTCAATGGGAACAAAGGAACGATTTCCTCTTCTGAATCTTCTTCTTTTTTTTTTTTTTTGGGACGGAGTTTCGCTCTTGTTACCCAGGCTGGAGTGCAATGGCGCGATCTCGGCTCACCGCAACCTCCGCCTCCTGGGTTCAGGCAATTCTCCTGCCTCAGCTTCCTGAGTAGCTGGGATTACAGGCACGCGCCACCATGCCCAGCTAATTTTTTGTATTTTTTTTTTTTTTTTTTTTTTTAGTAGAGATGGGGTTTCACCGTGTTGACCAGGATGGTCTCGATCTCTTGACCTCTTGATCCACCCGCCTCGGCCTCCCAAAGTGCTGGGATTACAGGCGTGAGCCACCGCACCCGGCCCTGAATCTTCTTAATTGGTTCCTTCTGTGCCTTAGAACATGCTTGGGTCTTGACTCTAATACTGCCCTTTATAGGCTGTCATCCTCTTGAGAATGTGCCGTTATCCTCTGCCTATATATTCTTGTCTCTGTTTCTTTCATTATTCCTGCAACCTGGTTTCTATCTCTGCCATTACTTTATTGAAACCAGTCTATTTAAAATCCTGATTGCAAATTCAGCGGCCTTGTATGGTCTCTGTCCTTCTGGATGACCACAACATTTAGTGTTACTGATAGCTTTGGGTCAATTTGCTTAAAATCAAGTCATCTAAATATAATTTGCCTGAAATTCAACTCTTTTTTGAGGGTTTTTACATTTCTTTAGGTATTCTATTTTCTATGTTTCTGTCTTTCATTTATTTCTGGTTAAGAAATTAGAAAACATCTAAGGGCACATCTGACTTAGTATTACATTTAAAAGTATTTATCAAATGTACATCATTTTATGAATACTGAAGTTGTTTGCATCTTTGTGGGTATTTAAAAAAGTTATATGTGCTAATCTGTTTTCCTAAGGACTCAAATTGTTGAAGTAAGGCTGGGTTTTGAAACACAACATGGTGTATTCAACATGGTTCTTCAATGTTAAAGTGGCTGAATGAAAGAATCGGAGGCCTTCTTGTTTGAGTCTATTGCAGAAACTCTGTTTTCCTCTCCTGCTAGTGCCAAACAGATACCAGAGCTATTCCCACAGACGGTGGGAGCCCAGCACAGCCCTAAGAACTGTGAGACTGGCTTATGCAGGTACTCTTAGTCCAGTGTTCTGGATAACTGAACACTGGTATGTGATTGTCCAGAATTGATAAGTGATTTCATTTAGTGACTGCACTGAGAGTGCATAAAAATAAATGGTTGGCCAGGCACGGTGGCTCACGCCTGTAATCCCAGCACTTTGGGAGGCCGAGTAGGGTGGATCACAAGGTCAGGCATTTGAGACCAGCCTGGCCAACATAGTGAAACCCCCGTCTCTACTAGAAATACAAAAAAAATTATCTGGGTGTGGTTGTGGGTGCCTGTAATCCCAGCTACTTGGGAGGCTGAGGCATGAGAATCGCTTGAACCCAGGGAGTGAGGTTGCAGTGAGCTGAGATTGCGCCCTGCACTCCAGCCTGGACAATAGAGCGAGACTCTGTCTCAAAAAAAAAACCCAAAAAACAAAAAACAGGTGGGGCGTGGTGGTTCACACCTGTAATCCCAGCACTTTGGGAGGCTGAGGCAGGTGGATCATGAGGTCAGGAGTTCAAGACCAGTCTGGCCAAGATGGTGAAACCCCATCTCTACTAAAATTACAAAAAAATTAGCCAGGTGTGGTGATGGGCACCTGTAATCCCAGCTACTCAGGAGGCTGAGGCAAGAGAATCGCTTGAACCCAAGGGGCGGAGGTTGCAGTGAGCCGAGATCATGCCATTGCACTTCAGCCTGGGCAACACAGTGAGACTGTCTCAAAAAAAAAAAAAAAAGATTGTTGTGGGTGGAAACAACCCATGTGTCCATCAACAGATGAATGGATAAACAAAATGTGTCATATCCATAACAATGGGATATTATCCAGCTATAAAAAGGAAGGCCATTCTGATAGATACTACAATATGGATGAATTGTGAAGACATTAAGTGAAATAAGCCACATAGGACGGGACAAATATTGTATGATTTCACTTATATGAGGTTCCTAGAAGAGGCAACATATTTCTCAGGGAGACAGAAAATAGAATAGAGGTTTCCAAGGGTTGAGGAGTGGCTAATGGGGAATTATTGTTTAATAGGTACAGAATTTCTGTTTGGGATGATGAAAAAGTTCTCGAAATACTGTAGACAATGGTGTTGGTTGCACACATTGTTAATAAACGTAATGCCACTGAACATAATACACTTAAAATGGTTAAAATGATAAAAATGTAAATTTCATGCTATGTGTATTCTACCATAATAAAAAATAAATAGTTTTGAACTATAATTCATGTCTTAAGACAAACTGGACAAAAAATATTGCAAATGAGGCTGAATTGAAAAGAACTGATCATGCCAGGTGCAGTGGCTCACGCCTGTAATCTCAGCACTTTGGGAAGCTGAGGTGGGCGATCCCTTGAGCTCAGCAGTTCAAGACCAACCTGGGCAACATGGTGAAACCCTGTCTCTATAAAAAATAGGAAAAATAGCTAGCCATGATGGTGTACACCTGTGGTACCAGCTCTTTGAGAAGTTGAGGTAGGAGGATCGCTTGGAGCCAGAAGGTGGAAGTTGCAGTGAGCTGAGATCATCACGACACTGCACTCCAGCCTGAGTGACAGAGTGAGACCTTGTCTCAAACAAAACAAAAGTGGTTACTAAGCAAATAAGTCCGAGGAAAAACTCACTTCCTTGTTGGCGTTTCTGTTTTTCAAAAGCCTTCTTCTCTCTTGGTTTTTATCCCTCTGCTCTTCGGGTACTCCTTAGCTCTCTGGAATTATTCTCTGCTTTCTTAACCCTTTTTGCATTTGCCATGTAGAAGTTGCCAAGGCACTTGCCTCCTCTCTCATGGAATAGAGCAAACTGTGCTTGTCAAGGTATATTCAGGGGCTCCCTCTGGAGTGCTCCCCAGTAGCTGTGCCTCCAGCCATCACTTCTGTGCACCCCCTCTCAGCTGCCCGGCCACCAGGCCTCTGCAGAATGTTCCAAGGATGCCTCAGCTCAGAGTGCCCAAGCTGGTCCCTCCCACTCCCCTGGCTCTCATCTGTTTGGCTTTTTGTTTCGTTTTGATTTTTGAGACAGAGTTTGGCTCCTGTCACCTAGGCTGGAGTGCAGTGGCATGATCTCGGCTCATTGCAACCTCTGCCACCCAGGTTCAAGCAATTCGCTTGCCTCAGCTTCCCCAGTAGCTGGGATTACAGGCATGCACCACTATATTTAAGTTAATTTTGTGTTTTTAGTAGAGATGGGGTCTCTCCATGTTGGTCAGGATGGCCTCGAACTCCTGACCTCAGATAATCTGCCCACCTCGGTCTTCCAGAGTGCTGGGATTACAGGCATGAGCCACTGCGCCGGCCCTGTTTGACTTTTTTGTCCAGCTGCCTGTCTCACAGTTACCCCTGCAGAGAGTATCTCTTTCTCTCTTCACTCCTGGCTCATTGGTTGCCAAGTCTTACTGACATTACATTTCTTATGTCAGTAATTCTCTTATGTCAGCATCTCTTATGTCAGTAATTCTTAAATTTTGGTCTGGATTGAGACAAAGTTTTCACTTTGTCCTTGACAAAAATGAAAAAATATTTTATTAGAAGGTTACCATCTCCCTTTTCTTGGGAAAAACTGTTCTTTTTTCTGAGATAACATGTTTCAGTGTGGGTGATGGCAAGTGTGTGCTTTTCTTGTTTTAATAAACCATTTGTACTTAGCCAAATAAAAAGTTGGGAACTCTGTGTAGAGTCCCCTGAATTGCTCTGAGATATTTCTGGTTTGTGACAATATAGACCCTCAATACAGAGCCACCTCTGATGCCCTGCCTGATGCCTCCATTCACCTCACTCCCGATTCAGTTCAGGCCTTATCTTCACTCACCCACTAGTTGTCCATGCCAGGCCCAACCCCATCCAGAGGTTACTCTCACTTGGGGTTAGACAGGACTGCAGCAGGTCAATGGCTTTAGAGGTGAGAAGGGGTGAGATCACTTGGGCCGCTAGGCCAGACTCAGGGCACTTGGCCAGGATCTAGGGGAGAGATGGAAGGTGTCAGGAAGCCTAGGCTTGCACAGGGCCCAATGAGGGTGGGAAAGGGCCCAGAGTCCCTGGCTTCCCACTTTTGCAATGCTACGCTGTTACCTCCTGCAAGTGGCCCCATCTGCCTTGGGTCTGCTGCTCCTTCCTGTCTCCCTTGGAGCATTGGTATCCTTGGCTCTGGCCCCAGCTCATCTGGTTCCACCCTGGCCCCTACTCCCCATCCCTCTCCATCAGCCTCCTTTCCTCCCTCTGCTCCTTCTTGACTTCAGCCTGTCCCTCTTCACCACCCGGTCCTCCCCTGACTCACAAAGTTCAGAGATTTGAAGAGGATGTGCACAAGCTCGGGGGCACTTGTCTCTTGCAGCCAGGCAGCCAGCCTTCCCTGGGGACAGAGGGAAGCCTGTCACCATGCCTCACCCCACCCCACCTTCACCAGGACCCCAGGGTACCAAAATTGTTTTATGCCTTGGCTGGGAGGCTGGGTCTCCCCAAAAGTCCCAAGAGGGGAGGGGAAGTTCTAGGGGGAGTAGATGGAGAAGAAAAAAGCTTGGAATGGTTGAGTCCAAACAGCAGAGGGTTACTGGGGAGGATGAGGAAGAGGGGAGGCCCAGTGAACGTGTGGGGAGCCACATACCAGGAGGTTGAAGCTGTACTTAATCTTCTGGAAGCAGTCAGTGTACTGTGCCTGTGTGAACCCTGGGAGAAGGGGCCAAGGCAGTGGGCCACCGATCATCCTGAAACACCCCCTGCTCCTCTCCCGTGGCCCTCCAAACTCACCTCCCTGATTCTTGTTTTTTTTTCCAAATTTCTTCTTCCTGCTCGTCTTTGCCTGGGCCTCTTCCAGCTTTCCAATGAATATCTCAATGTCCCTTAGGACACGGTTCAGTACTTCCTGGGCCCCAAACAATCCACGGCTTGGAATGGGCAGTTGGACCCACTCTAGAAACCCCAACACTGCCTCCCACACCCCTCCCACCACATGCCCCAGCCTCAGGCCCAGCCTGGAGTATGAACAAGCCTCTCTGGCCTCCTGGCCCAGGCCCTGGCCATCCTGGGACCCCGGCCTCCTAGGAAAAGAGGGAGGGTTGGTGTCCTTCTTTCTCCCAGGCCCAGAAAGCGTCAGCAAGCCCAAGACCGTCCGCAGTTACCTGGTCCCTCTCTGGGTCCTCAGGGGAAGGGGACCGCCTTCGAGGAGGCAGAGTGAAGGGACTTGGTTCTTGGGCACTGGGGTGGTGTGGCAGGGGCCTTGGGGATGGTGGGAGGCCTGCAAAGTAAGGAGGCCATGAAACTAGATCTTAGATCTTTGACTTTTAATCAAAACCTCTCTTCCACCTGCCCCCATGTCCTAAACTTACTATGCTCCGGGGTCCTCTGGTGGGGCTGTTCTGGAAGGGGCCCCCACTCTGGATAGGGTGCCTGCTCCATAGGGAGTGGCCTTTCCACAGGAGGCCCCCTCCGTCTGTCCTGGTCTGGGCGAAGTCCTCCAAATCGGGGTCTGCTGAGGACATGGTAGATCCCACATCTTTGACAAGGTTCTTGGGAGAGAGGCCCTGCCCACGCTTCCTCTCCAGGACTCAGGGGCACCACCACCTCTCTCCAGGAGCTCCACCTCCTGCTCCCTGGTCTCCTTCTGGACCCACCCCTGACTCCACCCTACCTCATCTGCCTACCCTCTGGGCCCTCTCAGTTCCCATTGCAGTCTCTGGACAGCCTCTAGTGCTCCCTGGGCCCAGCCCCTTCCCTGTACCAACCTCTGTCCTGGCTCCTCCTCAGTCCAGGCCCAGGTTGGTTGGGCCACAAGCTCCTGGGCTCCCCAAGATATGGGATCAGAGTCTGGCCCCCAAGGCTAAGCTGGGAGGACACACAAGTGGGCTGGGCAGAGGCTGCCTACCTTTGCTCCAGCTCTTCCTCCAGAGCCTTCTGCAGGCCTGTCCTCAGTCGCTCTGCCTGGGAAGCAGCAGTCAGGCAGGCTAAATGTGTGTGTGGGGAAGTGGGAGGCGACGGTCGTTGAACCCCACCCCTGACCACTCACCCCTACTTCTTGACACTGGAAGAGCAGAGTGCTTGTGCCTGGCACGCCCGACTCCTGCACGGTGATGGACAGGATGGAGTTGTAGGAACATGTGTTGAGCGCCACATTCATGGCCTGGATGCTGTCCAGGCGGTAAGAGTCCAGCTCCTCCTGGGCCGGGTGGAGAGGTCAACTGTGAGGCCACCAAGAGCCAGGTGTGGCTTCCAAGAGCTCCTGACCAGCTCATCTTAGCCCTTTGGTGGCCTGGGGCTGTGGTGTCATCTACCTGACTCTTGTGCCTCTGTCCCCTGTCTCTTCCTAGGCCTGGGTGTGTGTTGTATGTGGGGAGGGTGGCTCCCCTTTGGGGCCTGGAGGGTGGAGTTCAAGAACTGGTGCTTGCTTCCCCACAGCCCAGGCTGGCTATAGCTGGGTCTGGTGGGAGGGCTGACCTTGGTCTCAATGTCCAGCAGCTGCAGCCAGCCGTCCCTGACCTGCAGGATCAAGTCTTGGCTCCACACCCGGCCCTGTGCATCCATCTCCAGCAGCTTCTGCAAGGCATCCTTGGGCTCCTGGACCCTCTGACTCCCCAGCTTACATGTCATCAAGTGCTGCAGGGAGAAGGGGGGTCCCAGGACTGGGAGAAAGCTCAGAGAGGGGGACCACAGGCGTGCTGGGTACAGGAAAGGCAGAAGACAAAGGAGACATGTCCTTGGCCCCCTTGAGGTGGGAGGTTCCAGGTTTCAGATAAAGCAACTTTCCAGGGCCAGTGTCGAAGCACTTGGGCCAGGGATAGGGGCTCCAAGTCTGGGTCTGAGAGGCTGCAGGAGGGGTTTGAGGACGCTGGAGGAAGGACAGGCATGGCCTTTACTAGTCCAGGCCAAGTGAGGCAGCTGGGTGGTGGCGGATGTGGGCTCTAGCCACCCAACAAATAACATCTCTGGGTGGGATGCAGGACCCTCAGTTCTGTCCTCACTCGCCCAGCATTCCTGTCTCCGTCTCCCTGGTTCATGCCTGGAGGTACCATCGTGACCTCAGCTCCACTCAAGGCCTTGCCTACTGCCAGGCTGACCATTCACCAGTGTTTTGTGGTTATTTACTCTCCTTAGGGAGACCCCTCCCTTCTCCCAGCCAAACACTACCTTCGCAAGTCCCTTTCCACCCAAGTTTCTTGTCGGAAGGAGATGCAGCCTGCCTCCTGCCCCTTGACCCCACCCCACCCCCGCCCAGGGCCCAGCTTCTCTCCCTGTTTCGGCACTGCCAGCATGTTCAGGAGCCTGGCAGCATGAGCAAACCCCATCCTCCTGAACATATCTCCTCTTACTCTGCCTGCTGGGCCTAAAAGAAGCCTGTTCCCAGCCTCTACCCTCCAGAGAAGCTGAGTCCTCCTGGCCTCTCCTCGGCTGGCTGGGGGAGCCCTGCCTCCGCTGCCCTGTGGGACCTGCAGACCACCGCCCCAGCTACCTCCATGCTTGTTCTCCACTGGGGCCCTAACAAGTGGTGCCCAGGACAGGATGGCTTCTACCCCAGAGCTTCAGCCTGACCCTGTGCCTGCTCTCCTCTACCCTCGTAGCCTGCACTTCGCCTTCACCTTGGTGTCAACAGTGCTTCAGGCACCTAAATCTTGCAGTGCTGCTGTCATCCTCTCTGGCAGGCCCAGAGACTCCATTCTAGCCTTGGCGCAGCTTTGGAGCTGCTCATCCTCACCCTGGAGGCTCAGGCCCAGGTGCCTCCCATCTTCAACCATGGCCCGCTCAATCTCCCACAGGGCCAAAGACCCCACACACTCCTGCCATGCAAGGTCCTGGGCAAGGAGCAGCACCCCGGGGACTGGTGCAGCAGGGGATGGGAGACAGGTGGGGGTAGGTGGGAGGGTGGTTGCAGGTGTCTCCTAGCCCCTCCCACTGTTACTACTTCCTGTCTGGGGACAGGACACCCACCCACCTGACCTCCAGCCAGGCCCTCTCTGCTCACTCGGACCGCCCCTCCTCCTCCCCGACACGAAGCAGATGCTCTGTCAGGCTTGCTGACTCTGAGTCCATGGGACCTGGCTGGGTCAGGCTGGTGGCTTTCCGGGCAGGGACTTGTGTGAGGTGTCCATGTTCTGGCAGGGCGGTGGGCACATGGGAACACTTGGGTTGGGTTGGACACGGCCCGGGGCTGCAGAGGTACTCACCTCCACCCTGTGCTGCAGGAGGGTGGGCTCTGAGGTGAGGTTCTGGGAGTACTCCTTCCGGTGCACTACAGGGTCACAGAGCAAGGGGCAGGAGGCAGGCAGAGAGTGAGGTGAGACTCAGGCCACTGCTGGGGGTAGCTGGTGTGAGGAGGGGGGAGTGGAGGGCAGGACGTTCGGGGGGCTCAGCGGGAGGGCAGGGGAGAGGGGCCTGCCAGGAGCTTACAGTAAATGGCTCTGCTGCTGGGCCTCGACATGCTGATGCTGCTGAAGACGGCTCCCTAGAACCCAAAGTGAACCAGAGGCAGCCATGAGAGCTGGGGAAAGGGGTACCAGGCACAGCAGGGCAGGACAGTTGCTATCGCTCTGACCTGGGGCCTCTAGGACCAGACCCAAAGCCCCTGACTCCAGGGGCCCTTTCCAGAGCCATCTGCAGCCAGCATCCTCCACTGAGGAGCCCTCCATCTTGGCCGGGCCTGGAGGCCCCAGGGGGAGGGAAGGGAGGGCAAGGGAGGCCACAGCATGGCTGGGCCCCAGGGCAGGCTCCAGGCCTCCCATTGTTTGGCCAATAAAGCTCATGCCAAGGAGTCCAGGAAACTTGGATGGACAGGGACCCGCGATCAGATCCTATCCTGGGCCTGGGTATGAGGGACACTGGAAGAGCAGAGGGTTCTGCAGCTGACCCCGCCAGAGGAGGCCCTCTTGTTCAAGCCTGTTTCAATTCTGCAAACTGGGAGGACACTGATGCTGGCTCTTCAGCTGCAGACCCTCTGGGAAGACTGCATGCATGCGTGGGCATACTCATGATGGCACTGCAGGACTCGCCAGGGAGCTGACCTCCCTGAGCGTCTCCCCAGGCTTCCTGGCTCTTTGCTTTTTGTCCTCTGTATCCTCTGCCCAGGTCCTCTTCCCACCCCAACCCTTTAAATTTCAGCTCAAGGATCACCCTCTTGGTGAAGCCCTCCGGGACCATCCAACCCCACCCTGCCCAGGGTACCCTCCTAATGCTGCGCTGGACCTTGTACATTTCTCTCCAGCAACTACAGTCACCACGGGGCTGAGAGCCTGATGTGGAGCCCCTTACCCACATCTTAGCAGTTCCTTCCCACTGAGTCCACTTGCACTTACTTGGTGCCATCATTGTTCTAAGGGCTGTACCGTCAGCCACTCTAATCCTCAAGACAACCTCACAAGGCAGGTACCGGTACTGTCCCCATTTACCACAGAGGGCTCTGAGGCTCAAAGAAGGTACCAGGCCTGAGGTCACAAACGAGTGTTTAACGGAGAGCGAACCCAGACCTATCCGACTGCAAACTTCATGTTTTAATGGTTTACAAACATGCCTCTGCCCCTGGGCTGTGTGCTGTCACAGAGGGAGTCTAGAGAACATACATGTTGAAATGGAGTGGAATTAAATGTCGTGTGTGTGTGTGTGTGTGTGTGTGTGTGTGTGTCTGTGTGTGTGTGTGCGCTGGGGTTGGTCTGAGCGGGTCAAGGGTGTGTGCTATCTGAATGAGGTTTGTGGGTATCCACATGTCTACATGGTGCACCTGAGTTGTGCAGAAATACTGGGATACCCTGGGTACGTGCAAGAGAGCAGCCCACACCCTTGTTTATTAGGACTGTTATGAAAATGACAGAGGATCTGATAAGATGACTCAGTGTGGACGGAAACAAACTGCCAGTGAACCATTAAGGGAACGTGAAGGGACGGCCGGATCTCTGGCTTCCTTGTTTGGGAGAACCCTTTTTCTTTTCAGGGGTAAGGGGGGTCTAGAAGCCTGCTCCCCTCCCCCAGCCTCCCTAACCCCCATTGTGACACTTCCTGCTTCTCCATGCTCTCCATGTGGAAGAGGAAGTGAGGTCTGCCCCTGGTCAGCCCCTGGTCAGCCCCATTCCCCATACCCCACGCCCCACTTCCCCAGTACCAGGGTGGGCCCTGTGGGGCCCTGTGGGTAGCTCAAGGTGGGAAAACAGTTGCTGCCAAAGATCCCTACCCCAGGAAGGGAAGAGGGGACTGGTTTGGCCTGCCTTGCCCCTTAGGGCTGGGGGAGCTGTGACAGCCCAGTTTTCCCCTTTAAGCCATAGATGTAGGAGTTTGGAGCAGGGAAGGCCATCAGCTCACAGACTCTGGGGTAAGCATCCCAGAAGTCCTTCTGAAGGCTGGACCTTGCTTTGCTTTCCAACTCTCCAGCCAGCTGCTGAGTCCCAAGCCCCTCTTTGGGCTTGATCCCCTGGGTAGCACCTGGGAACAGGTGGGAGATCTGGCCTGGGAAGCCACTGAGTTGCCCCCAACTGCTCTGGGATCCCCTGTGACTGGGCTGGGCCCCGATCTTGCCTGGGGGCCAGTCTCTTACCTGTGTGCCAGTGAAGCCAGGTGTCTAGTCCTCCGAGGGGGCTGGTCTTGGAGCAGGTGGTCCCGGGCTGGTGGCAGAAGGACAGCGGCTCCTCTGCTAGTGGCCACAGGCAGAGCCTGCCTCTGATGAGGCTTCGGAGGCAGCCACGCCTGTGCTCTTTGGACTCTGGTGGGTGGGGAGGTCTCCTGGCCACTAACTGCTCAACATCAACCTGGACGTGCTGACAGGTGTCCCCAGCTTAGCTAGAGACCTCTGCTTCCCTGTTTCCCCCTCTACTAGCCTTGGTGTGTGGCCCCCTCTTCCCTCTGCCTTTTGGGTGCCTACTTTGGGGAATCAGATCAGCATTAGGCACGGGGCTGGACCAGAAGGAGAGAACACACATGGCGCAGAGAGGCTGGGCTCTGTGGTCAGGGCACAGGTCGGTTGGAGGCGGACCCCAGGCTTGCAGGAAGCTGCGGGCTGGCATGTGTGCCATGTGTGTGCGTGTGTGGTACCCATAGGTGTGTGATTCTGTGTGCCTGGGTGGTGCCCGTGAGCAGGACATGGATCTTGTCAGAGAAGATGGGGACTGGGGCGCAGAACCACATGGGGTGTTACATGGAGGGCTGAGATTTCCTCCGGCAGGGTCACGCATCCCGTCCCTTCCCACCCAGTGGTTGCCCCTTTACCCGCCCCATTCTTGCTCTTGCATTCTCCTTCCTTCTCTACCCCATCTTGTGCCCAGACCCCTGGTGGATGCCTGGCTGGCTTCAGCAAAGATGGGAAACTGAGGCTGGGATCTATCTCTAGTCATGAACTTACCCACTTCCCATACTTCATGGTATTGAAAAAACTTTCTTGATACTCAGGGTAGGCCAGGCTATGTGCCCTCTGGGAACTCACCAGTATGACCAGCGAGGCCAAGTGTGAACAGAAACCAGGGAACAGGGCAGGAGGGGAGGCGGGGGTGGGGGAGGAACAGTGAGCCTCGGACCTTCGTGGGCAGAGTGCAGGGCCCCGGTGCAGGGCCCTGTGATGGAGTGTCCTGTGGAGTCTCCTCAGACATCTGCTTCCGTGGAGCCCCACAGGGAAGAGGGACAACAGGAAAGAGGGAGAGGCCATGCTTCCCATACCTGGGGATTTGGGGCCATAGCCGAAGCTTCTGCACAAAGCTCCAGGTACCACAGCAGTTCTTTTGCAAAGGAATTCCTGCTGAGGCCCCAGGAGTTGGACTTAGGTTGGAGGGGAAGGAAGCAGGACTCAGAGGGTGTCTCCTTGAAATTGTGGGGTTACAAAGGCTGTGGGACCTCATTCATTCATTCATTCATTCATTCCACAGTTTCCTGTAGAATTGAGGACTTCCTGCCTGCTAGGCACTGTGAGAGGCTCTAGGATCCCTCTGGAGGGCTTACAGACACCTTGGAATTCAAGCTGAGTTCATTATTTCTCAGCAAACAATCTCCCCTCTCATGTTCCCATCTCAGGGAAGGCACCAGCCCCTAACTGTGTGTTCTAGCAGGGAGCTGGAGTCCTCCCTAAGTCCTCCCTCAATCCTCACACCCGATGCACTACCCCTCCTGGCAGTCCCACCTCTGGGGCAAGTCCTAAGGGTCCTCCTCTCTGCTCCGCTGCTCAGACCCCGCCACACCTTCTGCATTTGGCCCTGCTGCAGTCTCCTCACCCAGGCCCTCACCTCACTCTTGTTCTCACTGATCCTTCCTGGTTGCCAGTAGGGGAAGCTTGCTTTCTTTCTCTCTCTCTTTCTCTCCCTCCCTCCCTCCCTCCCTCCCTTCCTTCCTTCCTTCCTCTCTTTCTTTTCTTTCTTCTTTCTTTTTCTTTCTTCTTTCTTTCTTTTTTTTCTTTCTTTTTCTCTCTTTCTTTCTTTTTTTTTTTTTTTTGAGACAGAGTCTCACTCTGTCTCCCAGGCTGGAGTGCAGTGGTGCGATCTTGGCTCACTACAACTTCCACCTCCCAGGTTCAAGCGATTCTCCTGCCTCAGCCTCCTGAGTAGCTAGGATCATAGGGGCATGCCACCATGCCCACCTAATTTTTTTGTTGGTATTTTTAGTAGAGAGGGGGTTTCATCCTGCTGGCCAGGCTGGTCTTGAACTCCCGACCTTGTGATCTGCCTGCCTCGGGCCTTCCAAAGTGCTGGGATTACAAGCGTGAGTCACTGCGCCCGTCTAGGAAGCTTTCTTAACTGGAAATTCGATTGTCCACTCCCTTACCTAAAACCCCTTTCTGACTTCCCGCTGCTCACAGGACAAAACCCAAACTCCTTCTCAGGGTAGTTGAGGTTCTTGATGAACTCAAGGACGCTGCTTCTGAGTCTGGCCTTATCTCCCCCCGCATTTCCTGCCCCTTGTACTTTATACTCAGCTTGGGGCATGGCTTGTAATTCCTTGAAGAGTCACGCCCTGGTACCTGGCTAGCTGCTGTTCCCTGCCTGGAATGCCCCGTGGAAACACTGTATCTTTATGCTTCCAGTAAGCCTCCTTCAGAAGCCTTCCCGCTGCCCGGTGGCTTCCAGACACCTTGTACACACATCTTGCTGTTACTGCATGTATCACACTGAGGGGCATATCCCCATTAGACTAGAGTCCCTGATGACCCAGATTGTTTTCTGCCACAGTCTAGAGGAAAGGACTTGTAAACAGATGCACTGTTTACAAAGAACCCTACTCTGCCTGGGGGCGTCAGGGAGGACTTCTCAGAGGAGGGAATGCAAGGGCTGGCCCTTTAAGAACGCACAGTAATTCAGCCAAGAGGTGAAGTGGGCAGGAGTGCAGGACAGAGGGATTGCAGTCCTACTGGATGAAGCAGCCTGGGGAGACGTGGGGTGTGGCGTGAACTGTGTGTGTGCACGCATGTGTGTGTGTGTGCATGTGTGTGTGGCAGGGGGGCGGTGGCAGATGACAGCACAGGGGTGCCCTCATCACCTGGTGGTAAGTGGAGTCATTGAATGGTTTTGCACAGAGGTGCAACAAGAGGGCTGTCGGGTCTCTGTCTTCTGGAAGACTCTGCCGCTTGCTGGTTCTCAGCATATAAGGAGAAAGCTGCGGTGGGGTGGGATGTTGGATGGACCCAGGTGCACAGGCTTTAGGCTAAGAGGCCAAAGAACCCCTCCCTCCACCCTGGCCTGGGTCAGGAAGCAGGGTGGGTTTCTTGGATGCTCCAGAGAAGGCCCTGGTCAGAGCTGGGAGACTCTGGATGGCTCTGGGGGAAAGAGCTCCGTGACCATGGAGGGCTGTGTGGGAGGTAGGGCAGGCTCTGGTATTCAGAGGTGAATGGTTGTCGCCTCACCCACAGAACCAGACCCCAGAGCAGGGTCCAGCCAGTGCCTCTTGCTGGTGGACTGTGTGGATGTGGCATAGCCTCAATGTCAATAAGGGGCTGGGCCCTGAGTTGTGGTGGTCCTGTCCAGGGGCTGACACCCGGCCCTGTGGCTGCTGGGGAGTCACAGCACCCATCCCTGCCCCTGCTTTCCCCAACCCTGGCACGGGGGTAAGTGGCTTCTGTGAGCGAGATGGAAGAGTAAACAAGACAGATGATGTCCCTCCCTCTAGAGCTAGTGTGCCAAGGTAGAAAAAACAAATGCATCTGAAGATAATCAGGGTCCTGACAGGTGACAAGAGGGAAATAAAGAGAGTGAGGTGGATCACAGCATGGGGATGGGAGGGTGTTTTGGAAGCTTGATGTCAGAGAAGGCTTCTCTGAGGAGGGGAGCTTCAAGCCGAGCCAGGGATGGGAAGGAGCCTGGGAGAGGGGACCAGCAATGTGAAGGGCTTGTAGCTGGGAAGGAATGCGCTGGGGAAGAGGTGACTGAGATGGGGTGGACAGGGGCTGGAGCGCGCAGGGCTCTGTAGACCGTGGCCAGGAGCCTGGCTTTTATGCCAAGGGCAGTTGGAAGACATGGAAGGGTTTTAAGCAGAGGAGTGGCATGATTGGATTTGTATTCTAGACACAACTCTGGCTGCGGTGAGGAGAATGAGCTGTGGTGGGAGGCGGGACAGACTCGGGGACCACTGAGCAGCTGCTGCAGGGAGGACAGTGGGGCCAGGACACGGAAGGGCAGGGAGGATGGAGACTCAGGCTGCAGGTGACACAGATGGGACGCGCTGTGGATTAGAATGGGAGGTTGAGAGGGCAAAGGGGGACCTATTAGGACTCAGGTCTTTGGCTTGGACAACTGGGTGGGTTGCGGTGACATCTGGCGAGATGGGGATGAAGAGAAGAGGGATTGGGAGATGGGGGAAATGAAGGGTTTCTGTTCCATTCTGGATGGCCTCAGTTTGAGAGGTGTCTTGGGCCTCTGGGTGGAAGTAGCAGGAAGGCAGGGCCAGGTGTCAGAAGCTCAGCAGAGTGCGATGACCACATGCAGCATTCGGAAGCATGTGGAGAAAGATGAGTTGATGATTTGGGAACGTTTGCAGTGTAGAAAATGGTAGATACTTGGCAGCTGTGAATACATGAATAACATTCAGAGGCCTAAGACTCATGAGACCACGTGGGGAAAGTGTGTAGATAAAGAGAAGTGAGCTCGCGACTCATCCCAGGCGCTCCAGGATTAAGAGACTGGAGAGGAGGAGGGGAGACTAAGGGCCGCCAGTGAGCAGCAAGGAGAGCCGGGAACAGGGTGTTTCAGAGGGAGGGGGGACGCCTGGGCCAGGTGCCGCTGGGAGGTGGGGGAAAGGCTACCCTCTGTGTGTTTGCGGGGGGGCTGGAGCCAGCTGGGGACGACTGAAGGGTGTGAGGATGAGGAGGTGGGCTCTGAGTGAGCCGCCCAGTGTAGACAGTGGGCATGGGAGGCTTTGCTGGGGTTGGGGTGGTGGGCCAGGAATGAGATCCCCGAAACTTGTTCAGATATGTTGAGGGTGGAAGACATCTTGGCATAATTGCTAGTGGGAACAAGCTACTGCAGAGACAGACGAGACAACACAGATCCTGGGCGTGTGGCGGGAGGGAGGGTGGCCTCTGTGGCAGGGCAGGGCAGAAGGGGCTTGTCTCAGGAGCCTCTGGCTAGGCCCTGGGCCGGACTCTGCTGTGCTGCCCACCCCTCCAGCTGCCTGCCTTCCCCGATAAAGGCAGAGGAAGGGGCTGGGGGAGGGCGAGTGGGTGATTTGAAGACAGGTGGGTGATTTATAGCCCACAATTACAAGAGGGCCAGCGGCTTGAGTTTTCAGGAAAGAAGGCCAGGCCTTACGTGCTTCCGGAAGCTGCTCTGTCCAGGGGCGCAAGACTGGGGTTGGGATCTGTGACCCACCCCCATTTTCTTTATTTTTTTTATTTTTATTTTTTAGACAGAGTCTTGCTCTGTCACCCAGGCTGGAGTGTTTGTTTGCTTGTTTGTTTGTTTTGAGACAGTTTTGCTTTTGTTACCCAGGCTGGAGGTCAATGGCACGATCTCAGCTCGCTGCAACCTCTGCCTCCCAGGTTCAAGCGATTCTCCTGCCTCAGCCTCCCGAGTAGCTGGGATTACAGGCACCCGCCAGCACGCCCAGCTAATTTTTGTATTTTTAGTAGAGACGGGGTTTCACCACGTTGGCCAGAATGGTCTCGAACTCCTGACCTCAGGTGATCCGCCCACCTCAGCCTCCCAAAGTGTTGGGATTACAGGCATGAGCCACTGCGCCCCGCCCCCACACCCATTTTCTTAGCTCTCCTGGGTGCCTCCGTTTAAACCCCAAACCTGAAGCCTGTGTTCAGTGCTATGAATTCTCCTGCCTTTTCCAAATCGCTGAGGCAACTGATGTTGGTCCAGATGTTTTTCAGTTCCCGATTCTGTGCCTTGGTTCTGCTCCTCCCCAGCTTTGGATCCCCTTGGTGGCTCCTACACATGCCCGCTCCTTCCTTCCCTCTCTTCTACATCCCATCCCATCCAGGAAGGCAGTCCCAGAGCCTGGATTCCCCCAGCCCATCGCTCTGACAGCCCTGGAGGAAGGGACCTCAGGGACAGCTGGAAAGTCCTTCACCAGAGGCCAGCCTTGGAGTGGGATTCAGAGCAGGCTTTTCAGGAGAGCTGAGCTGGAGAGGAGGAGAGGAACCAAAGGCCAGGCAGCGGGTGGCAGCTGAGGAAAGAGCAGCCTCAGGAAAAGCAAGCTCTCAGGGATCTCAGGGGAGGGGCTTGTAGCTCAGCCTGTGGCGCAGGTGGGGAGAGACAGGGAGAGGTGGTCCTATCACCATGCAGGACCCTGCCCTGCGCCCCCTCCAGGAGCTGGCAGCACCGAGGCTTCTTCCTGGGCCGGGCCTGGCCAGCGGCCATGGGCATGGAGGGGAGAGGGCCTGACCAACACTGTCCGCTCCCGCAGACACTTCTGCTTCTGCCCCCACTGGAAACACAATGCCGCCATTCAGATCCATGGGGTGAAGGGATGTTCAGTGATGTGGAAAAGCTCACCATTAGCAGTAGATGAAAAAGACAAGTTACAAAATGGAGATCTTAGTTTTGGGAAACAAGCAAACACACAAATAGGTAAACTGAAACCATATAAACTGAAACAGAAAAATCTAAATGAAACCTGTCATCAGAGGCATCTAGACAGGAAGGACTGCAATTAGGTAAATAGCCAAACCTAGAAACTTGATGATGTAAATGTTTACAATGGTGAAAAAAGCTTCTTACAAGATGGTAATACTCAATTATGTTAAGAAAAGTTGTAATGAAAATCTAAACAAAAAATGTTAACCATGTAAATTTAAACATTTATCCAGCACTTGCTCAATGACAGACACCCATCTAAGTCTTTACCTCAAATGCTCACAACAGCCCTTTGAGATAGGCACTGTTATTTTCACCTCCAGTTTACATATGAAGAAACGGAGGCACATAGATGCACAGAGAGGTTAAGTAACTTGTCCTGGATCACACAGCCAGAAGATAGCAGGCTTGTGATTTGCACCCAAGCAGCCTGTCTTGAAGAAGAGACATGAGAAGCAACAGTGCTAGCTATCTTCAGACGTGCGTCTGTGTTGGGGTGTAGGGAGGACTTCTCTGTGCTTTTACTTTCTTTGTGCTTTTCTATATTTTCCAACTTTTTCCCCAAAGAACGTGTTATGTTATTTTTGTAACCAGTGCATCTCCATTCCCATGCCACCCCACACAGAATAAATGGCAAATTTTAAAGTAACAAAACGAGACAAAAATGTCCCAGAAAGGGACTCCTTCTGCTGCCCTGGGATTCTGTCCTGCTCCCCAGGGGTTGTCAAAGGGTGAGAACAGTGGCCCCGGGACTGGGAAGGCCAGCGGGAGGGTTCAGCTCCCCTCTGTCTGATGTGTGGCCCCTTCATCGTCCCAGAGGCTCTGGGCTATGCCCCTGAGGAATTCCTAGGTCTCAGGCCAGAGCCAGACCTCATCCCGGTTGGCATTGAGTGGTCCTGACCTTCCTGAGCTTCGGGGAGGTGTGCGTCTCCATGTGCGTGTGCGTTTGTGTGTGTAGGTGTGTGCACAGAGCCAGCATGGAGGAGTCTGGGAGCCCCCTCCTTGGTTTCTTGGCACCACATCCCGAATATATTCCCACGTCTGCACAAAGCAAGACTTCCCCCTGCACCCTCCAGCTGCTGAGGAACCCTGCTGGGGACCAGAAGCTTATCACCTCCCCAACAATGCAGGCCATGAAGGGTGCCTTCCGTTGCACAGAGGGAGGGGCTCAGCTTCAGGAACACGTGGTGGGAATTCTATCGCTGGCTCTTAGCCATGTGGCCTTGGAACCTGAGTTCTCTGAACTTCGGTCCATCATTTGTCAAAAGGGCTGATGATGACTGCATGGTTCACATAAGACAGATTAGTCACATATCTGGAGCAGGGGCAGGGCTCCATAAACAGGCTCCTTAAAGTCAGCCTCGCTTTAAGGCCTTCCTCTGCTGCCAGCCACCCCTGTGATGCCGCCCAGAATAGATCTGATCCCTCTGAGGCGCCTCTTCCCCAGCTCTTCCGCCACCCTGGATAGCAGGCTGCCCAGGCTTGCTGCATCTTCATCTCTCTAGAGCAGTTTTCTCAAATGCCTGGGAAACCTGGTTGAAAATGCAAAGTTCTAGACTCTATCCATGGAGAGTCTGATTTAGGAGTTCCAGGAAGGAGCCCCAGAATCTAATTTTTTATAATCTCCCAGTGGTTATAAGTGCTCTGCCCCCTTCCGGTTGGCAATGTCCTGCCTTAAGTGTCATCCGGAAGTGACCAGTGCCAAGCTTGGACCTGAGAAGTAATCCGCTGCCTGCCCCTGCTCTTCCCGCCCGCCTCCTGGGTGCGCTGGGGGTGCGCTGTGCCACAGCCAGGCAGTGTCACCCACGCTTCTCTACAGGGCTCTCTCTGAAACTGGGCAACAGCTGGAGCCAGGAGCCCTGGCCTCCTCAACCCTGCCCCTCAGTGGATTCTGTGCCAAGAATGTTTGTCCACATAGAGGCCTGTGCAGACAGCACGAAGGGCTCCCGGAAGGAGCTGGTGAGCTTGGCCTGTGGCTCTGCAATCCTTCCTATCAGGCTGAAGGAGTCCTGCCCTGTGAAGAACACAGGCCTCCAAAGATTCTGCCCTGCCAGGCCTACCCGGGATTCCAGAGCCAGCTCAGTGGAAGCAGGCAGCTGAGGAACAGTGGATAGGGGACTGCCCCTCGGCCAGTGATCTGAGATCCAGAGGCTGGCAGAGAAAACGCTGGGCCTCTCCAGCCCCGAGGCAGCTGGGGGGCCATGGGGAGGGTGGTGACCTCCTGACCCAGGGAAGGTATCCACTGTGTCTGGCCCTTCAGTCCTCTCAGAATGTGGCCCTCTGGACTGGAGGGGTCGGAGGGAGACCCACCATCACTCAATTCCCGACTGCCTGAGCCCCTCCCTCAGACAGGTGTTCACAGCAGGCCCTGTCTCAACTGGCCAGCTCTGACCATGAGACCATTCTGCCTAAGGCTACGCTCAGAGCTGCACCCCTGGAGCAGGCCGCAATGCACACCATCTCTGATGCCAAGTCCTTGTGATATTTAGAGATAGTATCAGGCCCTCCTGGAGCCGCCCAGAGCACCATCAGAACCAGAGCCCCTGGGTTCAAATTAAACTCTTGGAACCTCAGTTTCGTCATCTATGAAATGGAGACAAGAATGGCCGCTAGTGATGGAACGCGTGCCCTGGCCAGGCATTGCACTAGTATGTCACGTGTTTATTAAGGCTCCCAGATGCTCTGCCAGCCCAGCGGCACTGGCTCCCGGCTGTCTGCGGAGCGGTGCGGGCTCCCTCTGCTGGAACGATTGTGAATCGCAGTCAGGACGGGAGAGGACACGTAGAATTGCACTCTGGGTGGTAGGGACCTCAGAGATGAAGTCCAAAAACACCTGGCCCAACCTGGTATTTCACAGATGAGGAAACTGAGGCCAAAGGTGGCCGCCTCAATGGATGATTTCTTTGAAGTGTGCCTGTGTGGGTCCCAGGTTGGGGCACTCTTCCCCGCCCCCGACCCCACGCTGCGTGCTGCAGAGAGGAGCTGGGCAGTTTGGTTCTAATGGGTTCCCTGACTCCCGAACCCCAGTTTCCAGTCCAGACCACCTCACCCTTCTGGGACTACTCGGCGGGGTGGCAGGAAGGACACCGCCAGGATGCAGGCATAGGGCAGAGGCAGGGGCTCCAGCTGTGCGCTTCCTTCCCCCAGCAAGCTGCAGTTCAGGGACGGTCCTGAGGGCAAGGCAGGTCAGAAGGGCTGGGCCATGGCATCCACCCACCCACACCATGACTGGGAAGGACAGAGCCAGAGAGCTGGGGTCTCCCAGCCAGTGCCACTCAGGGAAGCAAGACATCTGGGGTCCAGCCCGCATTTACTCATCCAGCTGGTAATATGACTGATGACTGATGTAGAGAGGTCCAGAGAAACTTCCAGTGGGGACACTAGCAGACTTGGAAGATTCTGGAAACTGGTAGTTTCTCCGTGTTTGCTCTTCATGGTACTAGCTCTCTGCTGGAAGCTATGTGATTTGCTTTACGGTTATTACTTTTCTTGTCTTTATTATTATTATTATTTCAGACAACGGAGTCTAGCTCTGTCACCCAGGCTGGAGTGCAGTGGTGTAATCCCGGCTCACTGCAACCTCTGCCTCCCGGGTTCAAGGGAATCTCCTGCCTCAGCCTCCCGAGTAGCCGGGACTGCAGGTGACTGCCACCATGCCCGGCTAATTTTTGTATTTTTAGTAAAGCCAGGGTTTTGCCATCTTGGTCAGGCTGGTCTTAGGCTGGAGTGCAGTGACATGATCACAGCTCACTGCAGCCTCCAACTCCTGGGCTCAAGTGATCCTCCTGCCTCAGCCTCCTGAGTAGTTAGGGCTAGAGGGGTGCACCACAACACCTTGTAATTGTAAATAATTTTACAATTTTTTTTCTAGAAACAGGATCTTGCTAAGCTAGTCTTGAACTCCTGGCCTCAAACGATCCTCCTGCCTTGGCCTCCCAAACTGCTCGCATTACAGGCATGAGTCACTGTGCCTGGCCTCCTTTCAGTAATACTACAAGGTATATATTATTAGGTCCATTTCATGGATGGGGCAACTGAGGCTTCGAGATGTAAAGAAGGGATCAGGTATCTAGAAGAGCTGGGACATGAACCCATGTCCTCTGATGTGAATGCCTTTCCACTAACTGCATTGCCTCCTGTCTGTTCTTGTCTCCGTGCGCTCAGTGAATAGCCATGGAGCTCCTAAAAAGAATAAGACCTTTCACTCTCCCTTTTCTCGCTTGCCTACTGCCCCTGAGTGAGTGCTTCAGCCATAGTCTGGGAGCTGAAGATGCCCCTGTTGATGCCTCCAGCTCCCAGTCTCTGGATCTCTAACCCAGCTACACGGCCATCTCTTGACTACCTTTGGCCGATGTCCCTGAGACATTTCAAGTGCATCATGCTCTAGACTGAGGTTGCTCTCTCCACAGACCCCCTCCCCCAGCCATGTCCCCATCTCAGTCCATGGTCCCACCATCCACTCCCCACATGCAGCCATTGAGTCTTCTATTTTTCTTCCTTAAATCTCCAGAATCTGCTGACAGTTTTACTTCTCTGTTGTTATTGGTTTACTTCAGACCCTCCCCACACAATCCTTCACCCCTATTCCGCCACACCCTCCTGAGCCTTTCCTGCCATCTCCCTTCCAGGGGTTACTCCCTTCTGATCTCTCTCCATCTCTGCCCAACAGAGTTTTCTAAAATTCTGATCTGCACATGTCACTCCCTGGCTTATAAACCCTTCAGTTGCTCCCAGGCTTTAGAAGAAAATCATACACCTTGATTTTGCACGTGGCATTTGAGTTCTGCCTCTGCTGCCTTGTCAGGTCTCACCCTTGCACTGCAAATCCAGATGCAAAGACCACCCAAAGATCCCTGAAGGCACCTGCAGCACTTTGCCTCTCCACACCTTGCTGCTGCGTCGGCCTCTCTGCTTTCCTTGCTTGGCTAGAGTCTTGTCTTCCCTCCCATCTCACTTCAAACATCTCTGCCTCTGGAAGGGTCCCTGGATACCCCTCACCCCTCAGCTGGTTTTGGGGGGTTATGATCTGAGATAGCGCACCTCATCTTGTATCTCTGTCCAAAACCTTAATGTAAGACATTGGTGAATATCTTAATTTTCTTTTCCACTAAATGACGTTATGTTCCTTTGAGCGGGTTTTGTGTCTTTTATGCTCCTGAGTGAGTGCTGGCACCTAATAGGTGATTGCTGCGTGAGTCAGTGAACAAATGAATGAAGAAGGTAGAAAGGAAACAGAAGTTAGGAGAGCAGAAGTGACTGGGAAAGGAGACAGTGGCCTGGAAACCTCCTTGAGGAGGGGTCAGCATCCCTTGGACACAAATTTCTTTCCTACTTGGCTGCACAATTAGAGGGATTCTCCGCTCTTTCCTGCCTCTCCTTCGTAGGCTGGTGACTCCTGGACATCAGTATTGGAAGGGCAAAGGGCCTGGAGGCTGGTCAGAGACCCACACAGAGACCATCCTTCTCCCTTCCCAAGGGACACTGCCAGTCTCTGCAAGGAGACTGCCCAAAGGCTGGTGGATGGCACGGAAACACGAGGTGCTGGAATGCTATCACCTATCCTGCCCAGCACTGATTATGCACCAACTGTGTTCATGTGCGGGGGCCTGTGTGGAAACTCTGGGCTTGTGCACGTTTCATGGTGGCGCCATCCTTTGGCCTGGTTTCAGATGAGACTAGCGTGGGCACAAGCCACAGGTGACAGGATTGTGCTCTGGGCAATGAGTGCCAGGGGACAAGGGCGAGGATGCCGGGGCTGGGCAGTCAGCAAGGAGGTGGAACTTAGACTGGGTCTTGAAGCAGAGCGGAAAGGCAAGGGCACTGCTGGCAGGAGGGATGGCCTATGTGGAGGCTGGAGGTCAGGACACACAGGGACGGCTGCTTTACCTGAGCCTGAGGCTTTGGTAGGAAATCAATTTGGAGAGACACTGGAACCAGGTCGTGAAGGAATTTGCCAGGCCAAAGAGTTTGAATTTGAACCAGAAAGATGACATGTGAGACCCACAGGACAGTGTGCTGAAGCTGGGGTGAATCCCACCCGGCCAGCCAGGCGGCCTCTCCAGTTAAGGGGCTATTCCCAGCAGTGGCCAGTAGGGGGCAGAACAAGCTCATGTTCCCCTAGCCCAGGCCTTCCCGTCAGGGCTCAGTGTCCTGGGAGAGATCTGGGGTGGGTGTCCCTTGGAGAGTGGGGAGGTGCACCAGGCACAGAGAAAACAGGCCAGCCGTGTATAGATGGGGGGTGCAGGGAGGCTGGCTAGTCTGTGGCCACTGAAGCTGCATGGTCTGGTGACCTGACCTGGACAGCACTGGGGTGAGCACTCGCCCTTCCTGGGCCTAGGCTCCCCCACACTAGCGCAGCTTTCCAGCTGGGCCCCCTTTCCTTTGCTTCCCCAGCCCCTCCTTCCCAGTAGAAGAACCCTCGTCACATGAGGAGCCTGAATTGGGCCTCCTGGCAGCCGAGCTCCTTTGGAATCAAACCAAATCCAGGAATGCGGCTCACTCTCTTCCCTAGAGAGGATGAGGGAAGGTTGTCAGGCCAATGACAAGGTATGCATGTGGGCATTTGACTAGCATTGTCCAGCAGCTGCTGTGCTAGGGACAGGGACATGAAGACAGAGTGCAAACAACGCCGTGACTTAACTGGCAACGGCTGGAAGGGGCTGTGAACACAGTGCTGTGGACGCCCCGAGGAGGAGGGTACACCGCTGCACAGTGAGGGCTGCAGAGGCTTTGACGAAGGTGCCATGGGATCTAGGCCTTGAAACATGGGGAGGACTTGACCAGATGGGGAAGACGGAGGGGCATCCCCACGCAGCAACCAGCACGTGCAAAGGCACAGGAGTGGGGCTGTGTTTGGAGAATATCGGTGAACAGATGCAGTTGATATGCTTTTCCATGACCGCTTGTTATGTGGCAAACATTGTGCTATGATATTTCTATTATTTCCAATTTTCAAATCAACACTTAAGGTGCTATGATCTCCTCTTTACAGGTAAAGCATCTGAGGGTCAGAGAAGTGGCGTGAGAGCCCCGGTGAGGAGGTGGGAGCTGACACGCTAGTCCCGGGCTGCCTCCACTCTGCCACTGTAAGATGGATGTTACGGAGTGTGTGTGGCAGGGGTGGGTGGGAAGGGCTGATGACTCCACAAAGACCTGCAAAGTCCTTCTCTCCCAGGGCACTCTACCCTTGGCCCCAGCGTCTCTGGCCAGGCTGTTAGATCTTCTGGTCAGAAACCTTTTCTCAAACAGCTATTTGCCTTTTCACCTGTCCTTTAGGAAAAAGTTCTTGTGCAAATTTCATTCTCGTGGGTCAGAGATTTTGTCTGGGCCTGAGTCAGAGGCAGGGAAGAAGCGGCCCTGAAATGGGATGAGAGGAGGAGGGGCTGGGCCGGGTGCCCAGGGCGCGTCAACCTGCCCTTGCAAACTTCGTGCTCATATTTAAAAGTTGGCTTCGCTGGGCGCGGTGGCTCACGCTTGTAATCCCAGCACTTTGGGAGGCCGAGGCGGGTGGATCACGAGGTCAAGAGATCGAGACCATCCTGGTCAACATGGTGAAACCCCGTCTCTACTAAAAATACAAAAAATTAGCTGAGCGTGGTGGTGCGTGCCTGTAATCCCAGCTACTCAGGAGGCTGAGGCAGGAGAATTGCCTGAACCCAGGAGGCGGAGGTTGCGGTGAGCCGAGATCGCGCCATTGCACTCCAGCCTGGGTAACAAGAGCGAAACTCCGTCTCAAAAAAAAAAAAAAAAAAAAAGTTGGCTTCCAGCCAGGCACAGTGGCTCACACCTATAATCCTAGCATTTTGGGGGGCTGAGGCAGGAGGATTGTTTGAGGTCAGGAGTTTGAGACCAGCCTGGGCAATGAAGTGAGACCCAATATCTACAACAAGAAAAAGAATTAGCCGTACATGGTAGTGCCCACTTGTAGTCTCAGCTACTCGGGAGGATGAGGTGGGAGGATAGCTTGAGCTGAGGCGTTTGAGGCTGCGGTGAGCTGGGATCATACCACTGCACTCCAGCCTGGGGGACAGCTAAAGACCCTGCCTCTAAAATAAATACATAAATAAAAACAAAGGTTGGGATGGAGTAGCTGAGAGGGCAGATCTCCTGCCACGAACCTCCTTTTCCAGATGGAAGAGAGGCCTGCCCCTCCAGGGTTCCCCTCTATGCCGAATATCCTCTGAACCACCTCCCTTCCTGGCCTCAGTAAAGCCATCCCCACATCTTCCAGTGTCCCCTGCATTAGTCTGTGATGGTGCCATAGTTAAATAGACTGGGTAGCATATAAACAACAGAAATTTGTTTCTCAGAGTTCTGGAGGCTGGGAAGTCCAAAATGAAGATGCCGGTAGATCTGGAGTCTGGCTGGGGCCTACTGTCTAGTTCATAGAAGGCACCTTCTCACTGAGTCTTCACATGGTGGAAGGGCAACACAGCTCTCTGGCTTCTCTTTTGTATGGCCACTCATCCCTTTTATTAGAGCACTAACTCACCTCACGAAGGTCCCACGCCTAATACCATCGTCTTGGGGTTAAGACTTTAACATATGAATTTTGGGGAGACACAAGCATTCAAACCATAGCATTCTGCCCTGGCCCACCAAAATGTATGTCCTTCTCACATGCAAAATACATTGATTTCATTTCAATAGTCCCAAATGTCTTAACTCATTCTAGCATCAACTTTAAAGTTTAAATCCAAAGTCTCATGTAAGTATCATCTAAATCAGATATAAGTGAGACTCAAGGTATGATTCATCCTGAGGCAAATTTCTCTCCAGCTATGAACCTGTGAAATCAAACAAGTTATGTGCATTAAAAATACAATGGGGGAGCTAGGTGGAGGATAGACATTCCCATTCCGAAAGGGAGTAATAGGAAGGAAGGAAGGGATACCAGGTCCCAACCAAATCCAAAACCCAACAGGGCAAACAAAATGAAGTCTCAAGGCTGGAGAATTATTATTATTTTTTTTTGAGACGGAGTCTTGCTCTGTCACCCTGTCACCCTGGCTGGAGTGCAGTGGCATGATCTCGGCTCACTGCAACCTCTGCCTCCTGGGCTCAAGTGATTCAAGGCTGGAGAATAATCTTTGGCTGATGCTCTGCCCTCTAGACACTGGGGGTGGGGGGTGAGGCCTCAGAGCTCCAGGTGTCCCTGCCCTCTTAGCTTTGCTGGGCGTAGCCCATGTTACATCTCTCACAGGCTGTAGTTGGGTGCCTGTGGGTCTCTCAGGCTGGAATTTCACCCTGGTGGGTCTACGGTCCAGGATGTTGGTGGTGCCCCATCCCCATGGCTTCATTAGGCATTGCACTGGTGGGACTCTCCATACAGGCTCCACCCTTACCATAACTCTCTGCGTGGGTCACATAACTGAGGCTCCTGGTGCTCCAATCTTCAGGATCTAGGTGAAGGTAGCCACGTTTCCACTGCTCATGCACATTGACAGGGATGGCACTTCATGGAGCTGCCAAGGTTTATCACCTGTGCCCTCCAGAGGGGCAGCCGCCTTGCCTTGTGTTGTACCTAGGCCCACTGGAGTCATACCTGGGGTGGCCAATGGGTACTGTGCTAAAGTGCAGGGAGGGGAGCCTTAAAATCATTGTGTCCCCCAGGCCCTTACACTCTGGGCCTGTGATGCGAAGGACAATTCTGATAATTGCCAAGATGTTTTTGGGGACAGCCTTCCATTCCCTTCTTCAATAGCACCTGGCTTCCCTTGAGGTATCCCATCCATACCAATCCCTTTTTTAAATCACTGTGGAGCTGCATTCTTGGTGTTTTCTCTGTACACACTTTCTCATTCTTTTCAATATGGATAGGATGAGAATTTTCCAAATTTAAATTCTGTTTCCCTTTTGATTAATAATTCTATCTTCAAATCTTCTGTCTCTTCTCAAAGTTTACTATAAGCACCAAGAGAAGCCAAGTTGCACCTTCAACACTGCTTAGAAATTTATTCATTCAAATATCCCATTGCATCATTTAAATATCCCATTGCATCACTTACAAATTCTATCTTCTACAAAACACTATGACACAAACTTAATGCAGTCAAGTTCTTTACCACTTTCTAATAAGGATTGTCTTTCCTATAGTTTTCAGTAAAACATTCCTCATTTCTGGGACCTTATCAGAATGGCCTTTACCATCCATATTTCTACCAATAGACTGTTCATGACAACTTAGGTAACCTCCAAGAAGATTGAGGCTTTCTGTACAACTCTCCACATCAGAACTGCTCTTAACAGTCTATTCATGGCAATGGTTAGGCTTTTTCTAGGATGAACTTCCAAACTCTTTCAGTCTCTACCCATTACCTAGTTCCAAAACCACTTGCACATTTCAGGTATTTGTTATAGTAGCACCCCACTCCTGGTACTAATTTTCTATTTTAGTCCATTCAGGCTGCTATAACAAAATGCTATAGACTATGTGGCTTATAAACCACAGAACTTTATTTCACAATCTTGGAGGCTAGGAAGTCCAAGGCACTGGCAGATTTGGTGTCTGGTGAGGGAATGCTTTCTTGTTCATAGATGGTGACTTCTCTGTGTGTTCTCATATGGTCAAAGGACAAGACAGCACTCTGAGGTCTCTTTTATATGCTCACTAATCACCTCACCAAGGTCCCACCCCCTAATGCCATCACCTTGGGCATTGAGAATTTAACATATGGATTTTGGGCAGCAGGGGGACACAAACATTTAGACCATAGCAGACACCTTCTCAGTAATCATCCAGTCCTTTTAAATTGGGACACTCACCTTTTTCTTGCCAGCAATCATTTTAAAAAATCAATTAAAAATAATAAAAATTATAGTAAATACCATAATAGCAGAGAAGGGTATATAAAAATTAAAAATATTCTACTCATCACACTTTTCCCTTGTCTCATCTTATTGTCTCATCTAATTGTTAAGGAACCACTCTTAACAATTTCTTATTTATCCCTAAGATATTTCTATATGTATAGACAAGCACATATAGGTACACGTCACTGTACGTACTTTGTAAAAAACATATGCAAATGAGATTATGTCATAATCATAATGTAACCATGTTATTTTGTAGCTTGCTTTTTCACTTCATGTCAGATCCTGGACCCTCTTTTTCATGTTGATATGTGTAGATGTACTCATTTTTTTGTAGTGACTATAAAAAGCTCACTGTAAAGATGTGACTGACGAGTTCCTTTTTTAATAGACATTTATGCTGCTTAGTTTTTGCTAAGGCAAACAAGTTCTAAGATGAACAACTATGTTTATAGATTAATTGCCAGCTGACTAATAATGTGTGTGTTTAAAATGTGAACATATGTTCCCAGATTGCCTTTCAAAAACGCTGTAACAATTTATAGTCTTGCTAATAGTGTATAAAAATGCCCATTTCCTTATCTTTGCACCAAACACGGATACTACTATCAAACTTTAAATCTTTGCTAATTTGACAGGTGAAAAATGGTAAAAATTTTAAAATGTTGAAAGTTTAAATGCCTTTAAAAGTGAGTCTGAGCATTTAAAATATATATCTTGGCTATTTAAACTTCTTTTTCTTTTTTGTGAATCCTGTGTATAGAGGGATTTTTTTGAGAAGGCTAATCTTTTTCTCATTGATTTGTAGACACTCTTTGTGTATTAAGGAAATGTGTCTGAAATTTGTTTTCTTAGTTCCTTCACTACAAATTATGTGTTTGAAAAGATTTTGTTAAATAGCAGCTGCCAAATTATTAGTTCTTTTTCTGTTTTCTCCATCTGATCCATGTATACTTAATCTCAAATGTTTATCACCACAAATAGCTAATGTTTCTGAATTGAGTTGATGTAATTCCAGCCAAAAGCAAAGCACTGGAATTTTTGTTAATCCCAGAAATCTCACCATGGCTAAATGTAGACTATCCATTGGCTTTCTGAAATATTTTAAGTGGTTCAAGGAATCCTAGAGGCCTGGACCCTGGAGTGGGAGCCCCTGCCTCTGATTCAGCCCTTTCGCCCGCACTTCCTCGTGCCACCCCGGCTCACTGCAGCTGGCAGTGTGGTCAGCACCTATGTGCGCTCCTCTGTCCAGCTGTGGATTCTTCTGTTTTGGTGAGTGGGCCGGGTGTTTGCATATTTTCCCCTTTGTTTATAAGGCACTTATAGGTGTGGGTCCCTTTTCCTTTTAGCCGATGGTCCCTGAGAAAGGACTGAACCTGCCCAAGGCGAGGCCTAGTGGGACTTTACTGGGGGTTAAGGAGGAGATGTAGGAGAGTGGTGCGGGGCAGACAGAAGAGGCTCACCCTTAGAACCTCCCAGCTGGCCCCCATCGCTCCTGCCCATCCTTTATCCTCCCTACTTCCTTGCAGAAGTGTTGTCAGACCCATGTGCTATTCCCTTGAGGGTAGGTGTGGGCCTCTGGGCAGGTTGGGAAGAGTTTGCAGAGCCCCAGACTGGAGAGTGGAGGGCTAGACACAAAATATGGGCCTGTGTGTCCTAGGTAGGAGTTAAAGGGATCGATGGGCGGAGGGGAGAGAGCGTTCTGGGAAGTGGAGGTAGCTTTCAGGCTTCTGGACACCCACCCCCCAATCTAAAGGCAGCTTCACTTTGTTCGGGAATGCATGTGGGGTGAGGGTGGTAGTGCTGAGCTTGCAGGTGTTGGGGTGGGAGGAGAGCAAGAGAGGCCAGAAACCTGCCCCTGCTTCCTGACCCATCTGAGCCTCTGCAAGGACTTAGAGGCTTCCAGGTCTGCTTGTTGTTTTAACCCAGGGCTGACTTTGAAGAGACTGCTACATTCCTGAGGGATTGGCAAGTGAAGGTGATGAATGGGGTTGGCAGGAGGCAGAGTCTGGGGAAGTCAACAAGAACTCCAACTTGACACCCAGGAGCCCAGGTTCCCAGTGCTCTGGGCAGGCATCCTGTCTAAGGACTGGCACCCGCGCTGACCCTGGTGGGTGGGGAAGGAGACCTTGGGCTGTGAAAAATCCTCTTACCTCTTCCCACGAATGTCCGCCAGCCTTCCTGGGCTGCTCTGTGGGCATGAGGGTTTGCCCTGTTCTCTGCCTTGGGGCATAGCTCTCCTGCCCTACTGGGGGGACCCAAGCCTGGAGTGGGCACAGCAAGGGTAAGGACTGAGGCTGGCAGACCTGGGTCTGTCTCCTGGAAATGTGCCTTGGTGGCAAATGACTCCCCAGAGACTGAGCTTTTTCTTTTCTTTTTTCTTTTCTCTCCCTTACTCCCTCCCTCCCTCCCTCTGTCTCTCCCCCTCCTTCCTTCCCTCCCTTCCTCCCCTCCTTCCTTTTTTGGCTTTGTAATTAGTATATTAAGGAGACAACACATTTCAAGAATTACGTAAATTCTGATACCCAGATTTAAGCATGTGAACATATGATGAGACTTTTAAACATACAATTAAAGCTGTTCATCAGAATTTGTTATACTACCAACATTATAGTTACTTTGGAGCATAAGTCAAATGGTTTAAAGTAATCCTGTAACATACCTAAGCAACACCTTCCTATATTACGTGTGCAAATTACTTCTCCATGTTAAAGGGATTTTCATTTTAATTTCTACATCACTTTTTCTTTAAAGCAGGGCCAGTGAGATGACATAGACCGACTTCCATGAAGTCTTGTTTCATTGGCTCCATTTCCCCCGCTTGAGCCCAAATGGAGCTTCTGAGGAGGGAGTGAGAAAGAACTGCTCCTTCTTCCAAATGTTCTACTTCTGTCTGCAGGAAAGTTATCTCACTAAATATACAAATCTATCTTGACAGTGCATGACTCTCCCATGCACGGTGCGATGCAATAGGTGTATTACTCCCGTTTCCTTTATCCTGGGCCCCAGCAAAACCATCACAGCCAGTCTGAGGGGACACCAGTCCTGACATTTGGGACATGGCGGTGAAGAATGTGGCTTCGGAGCCAAGCGGATGAAAGGCAAACCTGGCCACACACAGGAGCTGACTTCACGGACTGGTTCCGTATCTGTAAGTGGGAACTGCTCTGCTCAGGCTGCTGCGGGATAAAGTCCCAGCAGGTGGATGAGGACTCCGCAGGCGCCGGCAGTCGGAGCGGCTCAGTCCCTCTGCTCTCACGCTCCTGGAGGCCCGGCTCTCGCCTCCTCTGGGAGCTAAGTCCTTCCAGCCAGGCCTGCCCATCAGCCCCCTCTGAATATGACTTGGCTGACCTTTTTCCCCTCCATAAAATATTTGGGTCTTGAAGTTGCTTTCAGCTCTGAAGTTTGATCACTGACTCAGGTCTGGGTTGTCCAACTTCACAATTTTGCAAGTTGGGTTCAAAGAGTAGGCTTATGCCAAGAACTCGGGACACAGTTGTCTCAGTGGGAGAGGGACCAGGAAAGGCTTGGAACATGGAAGAGGCATGGGCCTCCTGCTGGGAGTGAGCGAGAAGGAGGTGCTTGATGGTAGTTGACATGGGGTGTGTGTGTATGTGTGTGTGTGTGTGTGTGTGTGTGTGTGTGTGTGTGTGTGAAGTGAGAAGTAGTCTCTCAAAATAACATTTGTCCCATTTTCTCATTTTTCTAGAGCTGGCTGGATTGAAGCAGGGTTTGTCTTAGGACTGCCAGAAATGTGTGTATGTGTTTGTGTGTGCTGAAGGCAGATGTGACAAAATGTAGCCCTTGAGAAGGCCATAAAACAAAGGCTTCTCGATTTCTCTGGGGCTACCTAGGGACCTTTAAACCTCTGCCATCCACAAAACCAAGGGCTTCTATTTAATTCATTCTTTCAAGGAATGTATTGAGCTGGGACCAGGAGGCTGTACCCTAGGTCCAGAGGCTGGCCCTGTGCTGGGTCAGAAGCAAAGTAAGAATAAGATGTTATTCCACGTCCTGAGTCCATGGCCCTGTGGCGCAATGCAGAGTGCGGGGAGCCCCAAGCCTGGGTGGCTGCGGGGTTGGGGGCTGTGGTGGCCCAAAGAGAAGCTGCAGGAGGCTCCACTGCCAAGGAGGGCTTGAGCCTGCACCCAAGACCAGGTAGGCACCAGTTCAGTCCCCACAGTGGGGACAGGCACCACACGGCAGGATGATGCTGGTGCAAACACTCAGAGACATAAAAGAACACAGGCAGGTGGAGAACCAGATGTAGTGTGGGGTAGCCAGAACTTTGGGGACAAGGACATTGGGGACAGCTGAGATAGAGACGCTTATCCTGGGGGTCACATCACCGAGGCCTTGAGGGCCTGACCCTGGAGTTTGGGTTTTCGGCTGTGGGCAGGGGTCCTAAATGCAGCTGTCTGCAGGGGCCAGAGTGGGAGGAGAGGCATGAAGATGCCAGTAGAGAAAGAAGTTGCCCTGGGGAGGACAGGCCTTGTCCCCTCTGTTCAGTCATTGTCCCAGGTTGGGGGGCAGACCTAGAGTAATATGTCACCTAACTAACTCTTACAGAGAAGCTGGCAATCTGGCTTTTTACATGGGCACATTTATTTTTAAATGTTAGCAATTAATTCAAATGTAACACATAACAAAACAAAGCACGTGACTCAGGCCCATCAGGAGAGGTCTGTGATCCTGATCCGGACCCCAGGCCCCTGTGTGAGACCGCTGCCTATGGTGGTGGGGGAGGTGCCCACAGGTTCCAAGTGGGAGTGGCTGGGTTAGAGTTTGCTTGCTGTCGTGGAGTTCTGGGGAAGGCGGTATGGACAACCAGAGTGGACAGAGGTGGAGAGACCAGCACAGAAGTTATGGAAAAATCTCATTCTTCTTTATTCATTCATTTGATGAATGTTTACTGAGCATGTGCTGTGTGGCAGGCACTGTGCTAAGCAGGTGTTATTAAGGGACACCCAGCCTCTTTCCAACCCACAGATCCAGGTTCAGGCTAATTCTGCCATGCCTTCCCAGGCCTCCTGTCCTCTCTCTGAGGGCTCTGAGGCTACACTTCCCGGTCCCAGGCCAAATCTGCTCTCTGCAGGGCCTCCTGAACAGCACAGCCTTTTTTCTGGGTTTTGCTCCTGGCTCCAGTCATGCTCCATCCTCTTCTTCTCTGGCATTTATTGGTCCTCACAGCTCTGTCCTGTGCACACCCATCCTTCAGTGCCTGGGTACGGCAGAAGAGGAGATCTCCTCTCCTCAGCTCTCCTGCTCTTGTCATCGGCAGGAAATTTGCAGAGTTTTTACTCTGGATCCAAACAAACACTCATGTGCTTAGGCATCTTGCTGAGAGCCCAACTGGAGTTTGTGCTGGCCAACTCCACTAGATCCATGCAGGACAGTCAGTGCTCACGCCCATTCGACAGGCCCAGGTGAGTTAATGAGCCTGGCTTCCAATCCATGCTGACTCACAATATTGGGCTACCTTTGCCTAGGAGGAGGGATAAACTGGGAAAAAAGAGGTATGTGCCACAGAGTCCTCTGACTCTGTGACCAGAGAGGGGGCTGGGTGAGAGACCAGCGGAGGGCTGGGGCACCACGGGGCCACATGCCAGCAGCCAGGCCCATCACACATGTCAGCCAGTGCAGAATCACTCTGGGTGGATTCAAGGTTCCTTGTCCCCAAGGCACTCCCAGGTAGAGGAGAATAAGCCCTATATACCACCAAGAGCAAGACCACTCAATACCCAATGAATGGTCCTCATGAGCCAATTCAGGCTGTGGGAACGTAGAGACCCAATTCTTAGTGCTGGGTGCTTAACTTTCATGGGCTCATGGACGCTTCACCGCTGCCCATAAAGGCCAGCTCTATTATGGTGCTATGTCACGTTAGAGGGGACTGAAGCTCAGAGAGTTGACTAAACTGTCTAAGATTGCTTAGCTGTCAGGGGCAGCACATTGGTTTGACCCTGGGGTGGTTGACTGCAAGCCCACTTAGTGCGTGGCCATTTCAGGGGTAGGGTGTGAGAACTGGCAGGGATCACGGTGGATGCCGGGGCACATTTCCAGTGGGTATTTTCCTGGACTTCCTCCAGGATGGGGAGTGATTCTGTGCTGGCCGGCATGGGGTGTGATAGGCCTGGCTGCTGGCGTGTGGCCCTGGGGTGCCACCACCCTCCGCTGGCCTCTCACCCAGTCCCCTCTCTCTGGTCTCTGACTCTGTGGCACGTGTTTCTCTTCTTCCAGTTTATCCCTCCTCCTCTTCCGAGACAAAGGTAGCACAATATTGTGAGTCAGCATGGATTGGAAGCCAGGCTCATTAACTCACCTGGGCCTGTCAAATGGGCGTGAGCACTGACTATCCTGCAGGAATCTAGTGGAGTTCGAACTATTGAAGATTACAGAAGGAGACTACTAGAAATATTTGGAGGCATGAGTCATTCATTCATTTATTCAGCAAGCATTTATTGAGGGCGTACTCTGTGGGAGGCCCTGCTCTGAATTTTAGGGATACTGTACTGAGGAAGACAGTCTTAGCTCCTACATGCATGGGGCTTACAGTCTAGAGTGGGGTGCGGCGGGCAGCCATTCAAAAGCCATGCAGATGAACACACAGGTGGAAAGCAAACTGTGCTCAACAAAATTTTTACCAGGGATGGAGCATGGGTCCCGAGGCTTTCCTGGGGAAGTGGGATTTCAGCTGAAGGATGACGGGTCTGCCTGCGCAGAGCAGGGCAGGGGCCCTCAGGGCGTTAGAGCAAAGCCCTGGAGTGGGGGACAAGCCAGAAGCTTGTGACAGGGCAGCATAAGCTGGGGTGCTGTTGGGGAGGCTGGGGGGCTGACTGGCCAGGCTGGGCATGGCTTTGCAAAAGAAAGCTATTGAAGGATTTAGTCTAAGTGGCTTAACAAAAATAACCCTCCGTCTCTTTGACCTGGGTCCCTAGAGCTTCTTCTGCCTCCTTTGCCCTCAGTGTCCAGTCTGTGTGGTGAGAAGTTGGGCTGGGGGGTCTCAGCACCACCCCTCCCCCATTCCCGGGCAGAAGGGCAGCTGATTAAAAGCAGATGTCTCACCCTGGTGGGGCCCAGCCCAGCTCCCCAGTGCTGACCTCAGACCTGCACCGCTGGCATGTCCAGGCCGCAGACTCTCTGTCAGCAAAGCCGCATCCGTCCTGCAGAGAGACGGTAACTGTGGCTGCCCACACCTCCAACCCAGCAATTTCCCCACCACGGTGAGAAACCTCCCGTGTTCCGGGGCTGGAGCCCAGCCTCCTCCATCCAGTGCCTGTTGTGGGGAGAGATACCAATTGGGTTCTTGGAAAGGAACTAGGTCAGAAGAGGTATCTGTCACCCTTGCCCAGTTCCTCGGCACGCCGGCACCAGCACAATGCTAAAGGAGGCCGCCGTTACCCCATTCGGTGTGTCCCAGGCTCTGCGCTAAGGGCTTTATGTCCTCCCATTTAACCCTCATGAGCAGCTCCATGAGGCCCAACAGTTAAGGAAGTGTGTGACTGAGGCTCGGAGAGGGCCCCTGGTCACATGGCTGTAGGTGCAGAGCTGGAATCTGAGCCCAGGTCATCAGGCTCCAAAGGATGCGACCCCCGTGGTCCTCTGCAGGGGGGCTGTTGCTCCTGAGCCTCTCAGACACTCGCTGTCCCCATTGCTCCTAAGGAAGCCCAAGTCAGCTCTGGGCTGCCCGTGCCTCCAGGGCCCTGCGTCTTGGCATAGGGCCCAGAGAGTGCTGGAGCAGGCTCTGGGCGGTGGGAGCCTGGGCTCTGGACATTGTCAAGGGCAGTGTACTTGCTGTTGAATCAGTTTGAAGCATGCTCAGGGGTCTCTTCACAAAGGGAGTTACCATTTTGATTTTTGCCTTTGAAAACCCCTGGGAACCATCCCCCACGCACCTGCCCTTCCAGGGCTGCTGCATCCACGAGGCCCCTGCTCCCCGGCTCCCACTGTGTACCTGGAGGCATCCAGCAAGCCCCACGGATCTCCCAGAGATGCCTCTGGTGTCCTGCAGCAACCCTAGCGGCCACTTCCCTCACTGCCTCTTACTCTCAGGCCATGCTAGAACTGCACTCTCCTTCCTTTACTCCTGTAAGGCTGCTCCCAGCCCTTCTGCAGACCTATCTGCCTCCCCACTGGCCATTTTCCTGGTCTATTTCCCCTTCTCTGCCCATGCCAGCATCTCTGCTTGATCCCACCCCACCAGAGAGACTGCTTTGCTCTCAGTCAGTCAGCAAGCATTTACTGAGCTGTAGAGACGTCCTGGCTGAGGGCTCAGGTTCAGAAGCCTGACGCCTGGGGCTGCGGAAATGAAACCCTCCCATCCCCTGCTTGCATTTGGTGCTCCTGGAGCATAAAGGGAAAAGGCCGCGGTTCCACCGCTGGATGCTGGCTTAGCTTCGGCTTCTCCCTGCTGCCTAGTTACTGAGAAGAAAAAAATACGGCAGGATGCCCCAGGTAGATCATTTTTTTCTCAGTTCTGTGCAAGAGTTACCTTAGTAGTCCTCTGTCAGGTGACTCAACACTGGGGTTTACAGGAGGGTGGGTCTGGGGATGGTGGAGGGGAGCAGCTTTCTGGGGACTTTCAGACACAGAGGGATAAGGAGGGCATTTGTGATTTGGGGTCTGTAAAGAAGAAGCCCCAACCCCGGTGTGGATCCTGGGGAAGGAAAAGGGACTCAGACTCTGACTGTGAGGGGTGGTCCCAGAAGCCCCAAACCCTCAGCCGTCCTCGGCCATCTTTGGAGTCAGCCCCCAGAAGATGCATGTGGCCTGTGTGGTGTTCTGGTTGTCACAGGACACGCTGCCTTCTGATCACGTGGGAGCAGCTATCCACAGGCGCCACCTCAGTGGGAATGGGTCAGCGTCCTGGCTCTCTGGGCCGAGGTGCAGAAGCTGGCGCCTCTACCTCTCTCTTTTTGTGTACACGAGACATGGAGGTTCTTGGGCAATTTGAAGGGAGAGGAAGTTTCCAGAGGAAGGCATGTTTTTCTTTCAAGTAGGTCTGGATGGTTTTAATTAAAATTACACAAATCAAAGAAATGCAATAGTATTTGTGCCTCCAGCATCTGCTGTCTCTCAGTGGTCATGAAAACATCAGTTCCTATTTATCAAAAGCTTATGATGTGCCAGGTACTGTGCCAAATCTCCCATTTACAGTGCTTTATTTAATCTTCATGACAAGGTAGGTACTTTCTGTCACTATTTTACAGATAAGAAAACTGAGGCACAGTTAACCAACTTTCCCGAAGTCACACAGCTAGCCAAGCTGTGGATTGGGCTTATAACCCACATATCTTTCACTCCAAAGTCCTTCAACCACACGTTGCACTCTATTGCTGTGTCTGGGGGTTCCCTGGATCTGTGGGGACCCCCTGAGATATGGACCTGCAGGGAGAAGCCATGGGATCTGGAGACCCAAGACCTAAGAGATCGTGGGGCCTCCACCAGGTACTTGTCTTTAGCACAGCTGGATCCCATTACAGTGTGGATGGCAGTCTTTAGAAAGCCACCTTCTCCTGGGCTGCAAGGGAACAGGGTGACCACAGCCTGTGAACCCTTGGGGCCCCTTGAGTTCCCACTGCCTGCCCAGCAGGGTTTCACAAACGCACTGACGTTGGCAGGGCAGCCTGGGTGGAGGGTGCGGGAAGCCCGCGGGCCTGTGGCTGCCGGCATTGCTCAGAGTTTCCGCTCAGCTCTTCCTGCATGCCCTCCTCAGGCCTCTGCTAGCCAGCGCCCCCCGTCCTGGGGCCTTCGTGGGCCCCAGCTGGCTCTGAGACAAGCTCAACTGACGCCAGGACCTCTGCAGGGCCCAGAAGGCCCCATTTTCCTGGTGGCGAGCCTTGGGTTAGCTTTGGAGGCCCTGGTGATGGCCTCAGGGTGTCTGAAGGTTTCTTAGCACCAATGCCACCAGGCGGGACAGAGACAGTGCTACTTCCAGTCAGAAGACCCCAGTTCCACTCTCAGAGCCAACACTCGCTGGTTCTGCAAGCTCAGACGGGTGTCTTTCCCTCCCTGAGCTCCCTTCCCTGCCTACCTCGCGGGACGGTTTAAAACCCTTGGCAAACAGGAAAACACTCAGCCAGTGTTGGTGGCCCTGGCAACGCCGTGGGCTGACTGTGGCCCTGCCCCTAATTGGTCTTCTCACCTGGAAACTCAGTGAAGAGGCTGGACTTACAGGTTCCAGAAGAGGGGAAGGGCATTCCAGGAGGAGGGCAGGCTGAGCGCAGGCACGGAGTGCAGGACACACAGGCGGGGACTGAGCTCTGTGCCAGAAACCGTTCTAAGCATTTTACACATAGTAACTCATTTACTTCTCTCATCATTCCCATGAGGTAGGCATTACTTCACCCCATTTTACAGATGAGGCAATGGAGGCACAGAGAGGTAGAGTAACTTGCTCAAGATCACATTGCTGGAAGAGAGGAGCCCAGATTTGAACCTGGGCAGTCTGGAAGGAGACCACGAGTGGAGGCAGCAGTGATGGGACTGGAAAGGTTGGGAGAAATGCCAGGGACTGGGCCACATCTGCCCTGTCCACTGCTGTAAGGCCAGAGTGCAGAGCAGTGCTTAGCACATAGTAGGTGTTCTGAGCGTGATCCTGACACAGGAGCTCTGCAGAAGGTCCGGCTACCTTGCTGGGGATGCTGACATTTCACACAACACAGAGAGATTGGGGTTGCTGCCTCTGCCTTTGGGCTGAGATTCAGCCCTTTTCAATGGGGCTGTTGGACCCCCACTGCAGGAGGGACCCTCGTGGGCGGGCAGAAATTTTAAATAGTTCCTTAATCTCCCTCTGGCCCCTTTCCGTTAGACCCAGCCTGGCCTCCCGTACCTCCCTGGGGAGTATTTTTAGCTCTCCTAGAACTCTGGATCCAGGTGGGCTGGGGGCCTGGGGGAAAGCAGACAAACTTGGAGAAGCATGTCCCTGATGGCAGAGACTGCTGAGAGACCAGGATGTCTGCGGCCGGCGTGCTGGGGGCTGCTTAGAAAGGAAGCTTCCTATTCTGCGGCACTCAGATCCCACTAGGAATGAGGCTTGGGGCCAGGATCCCTGAGGGCAAGAAAGGATGACTCAGCAGAAACGGAGTCCTGGCCCCACAGGACAACTGGAGCCGCTGCCTTGGGGGCTGGTGCCAAGTGGCAGAGCTGCTGAATTAATGAGCCCCCCCACCTCAGCTTCATCTCCCCCCTCCCACACCTCCCCCCCAACTCCCCTAGCCCTCCTTTAGACACAGTTCTCTGGGCTGGGGTTTTAAGACTCTCAGAGTAGCAAGAACTGGCCCCCTCCACCAACTTTCAGGCAGAGTTGGGAGGGTCCCTGAGGCTGGAATTGATAACCAGGGGGAGGAGGCAGTCAGCCTTCAAGACCCCCCCAGGCCTGCCAAGGGAGCCCAGATGGGGTGTTGTGGGGGGGGCATGAGGCAGTGGCTGGAGCTGGCCTGGGCCAGGCCCTGGGGAATTCCAGTCCAGGAAAGCCAACTGGAAGCACATATGTTTAGATGGGCACGGAACCCACAAAACTGCTTCTCCCAGCCCAGCTTCCCAAGGATTAACGATCTCAGGAATCTTGGTAAATCTGTCTCTGTCACCAGAGGCCCCTCACGACACAGGCTCTTGCCCTACTTGCACCCCAGGTCCTGAGCAGAAGTGGATGATGACGGTGATGGTGAAATGGATCTTGTGCAGCTGCTAGTGTTCATCGTTTCCCACACATCCTGCTGACCGCTAGTACCTGTTTCATCCTAGGTGCTCCTCAGGGCTGCCTTATCAGGTGGGCAGGTATTAGTACTGCCCTCATTTTCTACAGAGGAAACTGTCTTGCAGAGGGTAAGCAGCTTGTTCACATTCACTCTGGTTGTGGCAGAATACATTTCCAAGGCTGGGATCGTAAATGCTCTGCTTGATCCTCTACCCCTTGGAGGAAGGAAAAAGGGTAGAGCTCTTGTGGCTCTGCCTCCTCCCTTGGGTGCCATGCAGTGATTGAGGGTCACCAGGGTGAGCCCATGGAAACGCTGACCCTTAGGAGGCATTGCAACATCCAGCAGTTTCCTGCACAACGTATCATAGGGTGCTTGGGTCTGGTGAGCAGTGAAGATCCTAAGATTTGGGGCTAAAAGACATGAGTCTGTCTCCTGACTTACTAGCTGTGTGACTTTGACACTTTGCTTTGTCTCCTTGGACCTTGGTTCCCTCACCTGTAAAATGGGGGAGAAGGATACAAAACTTTCTCTCCATTACCTGCCCCAGGGAGATCAAATGCAGACCCTAAGGCCACTGCAGCCAGGGGGCCTGAGCAGATGGGAAGCAGAGGCGGGTGGCGGGGGCTGAGAGGGGAGGAGACCAGGGCCGGGCAGGAAAGGAGTGTCACAGGCTGGTATCACATGGCTAGGCTCCCAGGTCTGGAGAGAGGCCAGCAGTGGTCAGGATTTCCTTTCATAACAGATTATGGGACAGCTATTTTGCACTAATCCATCTGCCTGATAAGATCATCTGGGGATGACCCAGCAGCCTTTGGTGAAGACACAGAACAGCATGGCTGCATCTTCACAGGAAAATCCCATAGGCAAAGCCATTCTAGGCGCCAGATGACAGCCAGTTTTCTGCAAGTGCCGGGTTTGCTGACTACCCTCTGCCCTACTCTAACCTGGCTTCTGTTGGTTGACTGGTTCCTGTTGCCTCAGCAACAGAGCAATAATGGAGGTGTCTGTGAATGGCAATGTTAAATCACTTAATTACTGCAGACAGGCACTCTGCCAGACAGCGTGGTTGCAGCTATGTTAGACTTAGTCACTGCCTGCAACTAAACCTGGCTGAGATGGTTGCGAACGTGCACCAAATAATAGACCCCCAACAAATACGTCTTGGTTGACTGAAGAACCTTTGGAATTATGAAGACTAGATTACATCCATCACAGTGGTATCACTGAGTCCATTTTATTATATTCAAAACCTTGGCAAACCAGTACTTTACATGGGATGCATAGGGTGAGGCTACCTCAGCTCCCAACTCCTCAAGCCTATAGGGTTTTATCGGTAACAGCAGGTCTGTTCCGTTTAGGCTGTTATTACAGTTCTCTCCTGGAACGTCCTGTAGTGGTTATTTTTTGGAAACATCATTTGGTTCATAATCTCTTAGCAACAGGACTTTGAGGGCTAACGGCAGACGTATAAGCCCAGCAAGATGATTGTGACTCGTGGGTAGGCAAACCCACAGCAGCCAAGTCCAAGCACTCTGATTATGGGTTTAATTGTTTTAGGTCATTGAACGTCATAGGCACCCACGGCGGGCCAAACTGGCTGTGTTATTTGCCAGTGAGCATTTGCCAAAGCAGCCACACACCCAGGCCAGAGGAGGACTTCCAGAGTCACCGGGTGCCCCAGGCATCATAGCTCGGTCTTTTTGCTGCAGACCCTAGAGTGCCTGATGGGGAAGAGGAGGAAAGGGAGGAGGATTTATCTTACTCTGTGTGTGCCTGGCACTTCACCTCATCATATCCTCACAGCCCCCTGTGCAGCAGTGCCCGGGTCTTGCCAGGCTGCCGGTGAGGAGGCAGCCGCCCAGACAGGGAGTCACTGGCTGTGCTCACAGGTGCTCACAGGCTGGCGGAGGTGGAGGCAGGCTGCTGATCCAGGTCCTCCCTAGCTCACAGCCTCTGCTCGTTCTGCTCTTTCCATGCAAACACCCACGCCTATGGGGACAGCTGGACCTTTCCTGGATGTTTGGTCTCCATAAGATTCTGTTCCAGAGTGGAGCATGTGAGGGTCATTGCCACAGACCCATTCCACATGTCAGAGGCCACGCAAACTGTATACATCTGGCGCCACTGAGCCCAGCACTCACAGGCGGCCTGGGGCCTGCCTGCTGTCAGGGTTTGCAATTCCCTTTTTATTCGAGTTCTTTCTGGTCCTTCGCAGAGACTGAGACTGTGGTTCTCTATCTGTATTTGGTAGAAATTAAAAGTTTTAAAAATAGCTACCGCTTTTTACTATGAGCTGAGCACTTACACACCCTTATTTACTCCTTAAAACCTTGGAAAGATGTGATACTGTGGTCCCTGTTTACAGATCAGGAAATCGAGGGTCAGAGTGATTGGACAATTTGCTCTAAGTCACAGAAAATAGGTTCTTACCGTGACACCCACAGCCCAGCCCCCTGCCCTGCCCTGCCCTGCCTTGCAGCTCCATTGCTCCCAAGCAGAGGTGGACGCTGGAGAAACATGCAGGTTTGTGCCTTGGGGCCCCACACTCACAGGGGCCGCTTCCAAGGCCCTGGAAATCTATTCAGATGGTCACATATCTTTGTAAAATTTGCAAAGGTAAGCTATTTTTATCTTCTTTTTATAAAGGAACATTCTTACATCTCCTCATTATATAAACCTCAGTTTCCACAGAACCTCGATCCATCCTGCTAGTGAGTATAATACCTTGAACATCCGACCTAAGAATGTACTCTTTCTTCTAGCCACCCCCACTTAATTTTTTCTCCTTAGCACTTTTCATGAATACACTATATACTTCATGTATCAACCTTCTTTATTGTAGTTTTTTTTTTTTTTTTTTTTCCTGAGACAGAGTCTCATTCTGTTGCCCAGGCTGGAGTGCAGTGGCACAGTCTCTGCTGACCGCAACCTCCGCTTCCCGGGTTCATGAGATTCTCGTCCCTCCGCCTCCTGAGTAGCTGGGACTAAAAGCATGTGCCACCACACCCAACTAATTTTTGTATTTTTAGTAGAGACAGGGTTTTGCCATGTTGGCTAGGCTGGTCTCGAACTCCTGACCTCAAGTGATCCACCCACCTTGGCCTCCCAAAGTGCTGGGATTACAGGCATGAGCCACTGCGTCTGGCCAATCTTATTTATTGCAGATTGTAAGCACTACTCAATAAGTTTTTTTAGGTGAATGAATGCAGCCATCATCCTTATACTTAAAAGAGTCCTGTGTCGCAGATGGAGCCATGGTTATTTTCACATTCTAGACAGAGACATGGAAGGTGACATGCTCAAAGGCACCCACTAGCAAACCCAATCCCCTTTCTATGCTCTGAGCTGCCTTTGAACTTGGCTACATCTTGATTTCCTCTGGCCAAAACATCATGATTTACTCATAGACTAGACATCAGCTCATTCGTGTTTCATCCTTGCCTTGTCTCTTAAGCTTCTCTTTCCCCACAAATTTTATCAACCACCTTCCAAATAGCTCTTGAACTTTGTCACTTCTAGCTCCACAGTCCCGACCCAGGTGAGTGTCCAGTAGCCTCCTGACCCTGGCCTCTTCCCCTCACAGCCTCCCCAGGCTTGTCTGATCGGACGATCTCCTGCTGGAACGGATCCTCATTTCTTAGAGATTGTATCTGACGTCCTTAGCCCAGCCCATGAGGTCCACACTGAGTTTTGTTTTGTTTCAGTTTCTCAAATTCAGTGTCTCCTTTCTGACTCAGAGCGTTCGTACATGCTCTGTCCCTTTCTGATGCCAGAACATTCTTGCTCTCTCCTTTTCTCCGATCCTACTTAATTTTTACTCACCCTTCAGGTCTCCAAGCAAGCATTACTTCCTCAGGGTTACCTTCCATGTTCTCCCAGCTTGGGTCAGAGCCTCTGTCAATGATTTTTACAGCTCCTTATATATCTCTGCTCAGAACTGATTGCAACTGTTATTAAACACCCGAACTGTTTGTTTAATCTGTTGTTGCAACCCCGTGCCTCCACCTGCCGCCTTTTTTGTTTTGTTTGACCTCAGGAATAAAGATGTGTATGTGGGCTGGGTGCGGTGGCTCATGCCTGTAATCCCAGCACTTTGGGAGGCCGAGGCAGGTGGATCATCTGAGGTTAGGAGTTCAATACTAGCCTGGCCAACATGATGACACCCTGTCTCTATTAAAATACAAAAATTAGCTGAGTGTGGTGGCGGGAGCCTGTAATCTGAGCTACTGGGGAGGTTGAGATGTGAGACTCACTTGACTCCAGGAGGTGGAGATTTCAGTGAGCTGGGATCGTGCTACTTCACTCCAGCCTGGGTTACAGAGTGAGACTCTGTCTCAAACAAACAAACAAACAAACAAAAAAGATGTTTACATGTCACCCTCCAAAATGTTTCACATCAGCAAGCAGCACTCCCTGTGGTTATTTAGGGATACAGATCCTTCCACGAAGTGGCTTGTCATCCCTAGGACTTGAGGCTGGGTCAGTGCCACATCTGGTTTGGCGCCAGCAGGAAGAGGAACTGGTTTTCTGGGTCTTGGCTTCCTTCCGATGATCCATTACAGAAGAACAAACCACCCCAAATTTAGTGCTGTAAAACATCAACCAGTTCATTATCTTCACAGATTCAGTGAGTCTGCAAGGAATTCTGGAGAATTTGGACAGAACACAGTGAGGGTGGCTTGTCTCTGCCCTTCAGTGTCTGGGCCTCAGCTGGGAGGACTCAGATGGTTGGGGGCTGAGCTGTCTGGCAGCATCTTTGCTTACCTGGCATGTGACTGGAAGACTGGGCCGGCTGAGCCTGTATCAGAGCACCAACGTGTGACTTCTCCATTGTGGTGGCCTCAAAGGAGATGGACCTCTTTTATGGTGGTCAGGGCTCCAAGAGTGAGTGTTCCCAGAGGACACAGTGAAGCTACATAACCTTCTATGTCCTAAGCCTCAGAAGTCACGTTGCTTCCCACGGTATTCTTTGATGGAAGACTGCCCAGGTTCAAGTGGAGGGATCATAGACCCCCCTAACCTCACCTCTTGATGGGAAGAGAGTAGAAGAATTTGTGGACATATCTTAAAACCACTGCAGCCCAGAGGGACACATGCCAGTTTTACTCACATTCCACCTGTGAGAGTGTAGTTACATGGTGCCATCTAAATGCGCAGGGCTGGAAAATACTGTCCCTACCTGGACAGCTTCAGCTCCGTTACAGGGGAAGAAGAGGCTGGGCGCAGTGGCTCATCATGCCTGTAATCCCGGCACTTTGGGAGGCCAAAGTGGAAGAATTGTTTGAGACCAGGAGTTGGAGACCAGTCTGATCAACACAGGGAGACCCCATCTCTTCAAAAATTAGCCAGATGCACTGGCGCACCTGTGGCCCCAGCTACTCAGGAGGCGGAGGCAGTCGGAAGGGTGACTTGAGCCCAGGTGGCGGAGATTGCAGTGAGCTGTGGTAGTGTTACTGCACTTTTGGTGGATTGTTAGCAATCTGCCACAGTAACTCCTCTGGCCACAAAACAACTATGTGTCTTACTCTTCCCACACATACAATACACTTCTCCTAGGGGGAAAAACCCAAATCTCAGTGATGGTATCCACTACTGCGTATTTGTTGAACGATGAACTGACTGGATGCCACAGAGAAGCTGTGTGCAGCCCATCCATTATGAAGATGGGGTGGGCAGAGACACTGTTCCATTTCTTTTTTTTTTTTTGAGACAGAGTCTCACTTTGTTGCCCAGGCTGGAGTGCAGTGGCGACATATCGGCTCACTGCAACCTCTTCCTCTGGGGTTCGAGTGATTCTCCTGCCTCAGCCTCCCTAGTAGCTGGGATTACAGGCACCTGCCACCAAGCCTGGCTAATTTTTGTATTTTTGGTAGAGATGGGGTTTCACCATATTGGCCAGGCTGGTCTCCAACTCCTGACCTCAAGTGATCCAACCCCTTGGGCTCCCAAAGTGCTGGGATTGTGGACATGAGCCACTGTGCCCAGCCTATGTTCCATTTCTTAACCTTGAGCCTCAGGTAGGCTAGTTCTCGGTGGGGAGGCAAAATGAGTTAGCCTCTGGCCTGTTAAGAATGAAGAGAGATCTGTGTTTCCCTTTGTCTTGGCACTTAATTCAATCATTTACAGAGTGGGAAACATGAATAAATGTTCATTGAAAAGAACATCTATCTCATGTTGCATCCAAAATTAATTCCAGATGGATCAAAGAGTCACTTGTGAGCAGACAGTTTACAGAACATAAAAAGCCAGTGGTAGTGTGAAAAGACATGTTCTTGAGGATTTGGGGAGACAGCAACTCTCAGACATTGTTGGTGGGTGTTTAAGTTAATCATTTTTAGATTTGACAACAACTTTTGAGGTGTCAAATGTTCAACACCTTTTTATCCAGAAACTTCTCTTCCAGGTATTTATTCTACAGATACACAGTATTCCCACAAGTGAGCAAAAACTCTGTGTCAAGAATGTTCAGGCCAGGTGTGGTGGCTCATGTCTGTAATCCCAGCACTTTGGGAGGCTGAGGTGGGTGAATCACCTGAGGTCAGGAGTTCGAGACCAGCCTGGCCAACAGAGTGAAACCCCGTCTCTAATAAAAATACAAAAATTAGCTGGGTGTGGTGGTGTGTGCGTTTAATCCCAGCTACTCGGGAGGCTGAGGCAGGAGAATTACTTGAACTCGGGGTGTGGAGTTTGCAGTGAGCCAAGATTGCTCCACTGCACTCCAGCCTGGGCGACAGAGCAAAACTCCGTCTCAAAAAAAAAAAAAAAAAAAAAAAGAATGTTCAGTGTATACTTGTTTAAAATAGCAAAGTAACTGGAAACCACCTAAATGTCCATCCATGGAAACATTAAATAAAGTAGAATTCCATGCAGCTGTTCAAAAGAATAAGGTGGGTTCAGTAATCCTCCATGGAGAAATGTGCAAGGGGCACTGGTAACAGGAAACAAAAGGCAAGCCAGAGAGCAGTGTGGATAACGGAGCTCCAGCCGTGCTAAGAAAGAAAACAAGTCGATACAATTCGTAAACATAAAACAACAATCTCTGGAAAGAGTTATAGAAAGCTTTGACAGCGGTTTCTTCAGGGGGAGTGAGTTTCAGGCTGGGGGTAGCAGGAGAATTTTATCTTTGTGCTTTATGCCTTTCTGTACTGCGTGGGTTATCTTACAATGTACATGGAATCAGTTTTATAAGGGAATCTAATTTAGAATAGTGATTATCTCTAGGGAAGGAGAGGAGAGAATGGGACAGAGGTTATAGGACCCTTTAGCTGTATTTCCAACATTATGTTTCAAAAAGAAATTGAAATAGTGAAAATGGTCAATTTTATGCTAGTATATTTTACTACAATAAAAAAAAGAAGGAATTAGAATTGCTAAAGCTGGGCTGGGTGCAGTGGCTCACACCTGTAGTCCCAACACTTTGGGAGGCCGAGGTGGGAGGATTACTTGAGCCTCAAGTTCGAGGCCAGCCTGGGCAACATGGTGAGATGCCACCTCCAAAGAAAAATGTAAAAATTAGCCAAGTGTGGTGGCATGCTCCTGAGGTGTCTGTTACTCAGGAGGCTGAGGCAGGGGATTGCTTGAGCCCAGGAGTTTGAGGCTGCAGTGAGCTGTGATTGTGCAACTGCACTCCAGCCTAGATGACAGACCAAGATCCCGTCTCCAGGAAAAAAAAAAAAAAGAATTGGTGGGTACAAAGATGTTCATTCTGTAATTCCCTATGCTTTTCCAAATATTTGTTGCATTTTGCCATTTAAAAAAAGAGTTTTAAAATTTATTTAACATAACAAGATAAATTAAAAAGAAACCAGAAAAAAATGAAGGAAAAGGAAAATAAGGGCAATAAAACAAAAAACTTTATAACCCATGCTAAATGCGTGAGATAACCTTTTTTTTTTTTTTGAATCTCACTCTGTCACCCAAGCTGGAGTGCAGTGGTTGCCTCGTTTTAACCTCTGCCTCCCAGGTTCAAGAGATTCTCCTGCCTCAGCCTCCTAAGTAGCTGGGATTATAGGTGTGTGCCACCACACCCAGTTAATTTTTGTATTTTTAGTAGACATGGGGTTTCACCAAGTTGACCAGGCTGGTCTCGAACTCCTAAGCTCAAGTGATCCACCTGCCTAGGCTTCCCAAAGTGCTGGGATTACAGGTGTGAGCCACCATGTCCAACCTAGATAACCTTCTTACAAGCAGCTCGAGAAATTTAATCATTGTCTCGTAGGATGTGTAGGGACTTCACGTTTTTCATTTTGAGCTCCAGGAAGCACCTTACTCTTGGAGCTTACAGTCAATGTGTAAGAAACAGACAGATTGTTGCTTAGAAAAGCTCACTTTACCAATCCAGCATGGAGGCTGGATTTCAGTGCAAAGCTGAGATGGGTGAATGGTTCAGAGCCTATTTCTCTAGTTACAGATGAGAGCCACAGAGACCTCTGGCAGCCCAGGGGAGAGTGGAGCCGGACAGGTTTATTGCAGAGGGCCTCCCTGGGCAGAGGATTGGCACGAGGAAAAGGATGAGGAGCTGACTGTCAGGGAGGCAGGTGCTCCTCGTGGGCCTCTGACTGAGCCCTGATCCTGTGTGCTTGGCCCTCCTTTCACAGCACGGGGCATTTTGGTTGAGTGAAGACGCCCTCCAGTGGTTCTGCTCCCAAACATTTGAGTCTTCCCACTCGCCATGGTCTTCACCCCTCTGTCCCTTCCCCTGCCCTTGCCCTGGAGAGCTGGAAAAGCAGAAAATCAGTGGAAGGTGGTGCCCCCCCCCACCCCCTCCGAGGCATTCTCGCCCTTCCCTGGCCCATTTCCCGGCACAGGTCACAGGCAGGGGCTTGATCTGCTGCACCTGCAGCTCTTTGATCTGTTTTGGTTTCCTTTCTTTAGAAAAACCTTGACCGCAGTTCAATCTTGACTCTGTTACTTTGAAAACCCTCTTCCTGTGAACTTGTGATGCCAGTGATAAAGAAAAGGGCAGAGGGCTGCGGGTCTCACCAGGGCCTTTGTTATGGGCACTGAAGGGGAATGAATATCACAGGTGGGCAGAAGGTGGGACTGGGCCTGGAGAGGCTCTGAGGGCTTGGGATGTTTGGGACCTAGGCTGGGGACATCCAGGGCCAGGTGGCTACTTGCCAATAATCAGGCTGCCCAGCTGTCCCAGAGCCCAGTGGGGCCACGAGCTTCCTCCCACCTACATGCTACTGTCTAGGGTGCATGGGAGGAGCCCCACACTGGGGGAAGTGGACTCGGCCCTGCCCAGTTTCCCACCAGGTGGGCCCACAACTCTAGACAGAGCTGGGCCTCCTGGTCTAGCTGCCTGCCCCTCTGCCACCTGATGGCCAACGCTGGCTGCATACAGGCCTCTGGCTGCTGCTTTCCAGCAGGGCTGAGAGGTCAGGCACCCCACCCTCCCACAGCTGCAGGATTGGGGTGTGAGCGAGTGTGTGGAGAAAGGGTTGCTGGGTTCCATTCCTGGGAAGGGCTCTAAGACCTCCTGAGCCAACCTCTCGTCAGTGATTGTTCTCCTGCCCAGGGCTTCTGGGGCTGGTGACGGGCTTCTCAGTGGCCCTGATGTTGTGTTCTTACTGCTGACTTTTGGAAACCAAATGCTGGCAACCAGCCTGTGCCTGCCAGATTCCAGGCTGGGACCCTTAGATACATGATTGATTTTCAAATTTGGAACAACCAAAACATAAGCCTGCTCATCAATCCTCTTGTACAGAGAAGGAAACTGAGTCAGGATTGGGTGTCTTCTTCCAGTCTGCCTGCCAACTTCTCCACCTTGCTCTGCCCCCTAGGGCTGTGGGAACTACATCCGTGGGTGCCCTAAACCTTGGTCACTGGGGAGTGCGGACAGCTTATGGGAGACAGAGAGGAGAGTGAGGTCAGGGCACTTACATCTCCTGCAGGGTGGCTGCAGCCCGGCTGCCTCCCTCCAGGAGGCCACAGCTGCTGACAGGAGCCCTCTCTACTCAGTGCCAGAGCTCTGCAGATCTGGTGACCTCCCCTGGACTCATCAGGTCCAGCAGCAGAAAAGTCTGATGTTCTTGGTTCAGGTTCCTGCAATCCTTTTCCAAGACCATTGACAATAGTCTCTTTATTGAATACTCCTCAAACACCCCAGGTTGAGTGTGTTGATGGCTTCCTGCTGGGACCCTGCATGAGCCATACCATCCAGCCAGCTCATCAGCAAGGAGTCTCCGAGTCACTACAGACTGCAGCTGGGCCATGGGAGGGGTCCCCCCTTCTAATTCCTGCTCCTTTTTCTGGCTCTGCTCATACCCTCATCCATGTACCCCCTATTTCTCTGCTTTGTCTCCCATCCCCACTTATAGTTCTTCCCCTGCCAGATGTCTGGGGATGTTTAGAAGATGAGAGTCACAGCCAAACAACTGCTCCCCGACCCCAGCCACCCATGATGCATCCGGGAAGTGGTAGGCATTGGGCTCTGAGATCTTAGGCGTCATAGGGCAGTCATAGAGGCCCTGGGTCCTTGAGCAGGTGTCCTGGAAGCCAGTGCACAGAAGCAGGGTGATTTCACATTGCTGAAAGTCCTCTTCTCTGGGGACCCTTCACTGGTAAAGCCCACCCACTCACCGACTCACTCACTTGCTATTCAGAGGGGCTGGCTCTCCACCAGGCCCACCCCAAGGGGCCTGTGTGTCACTTCCTGCGGGAGGCTGTTCCTGGCCCCCGGCGGAGACTGGTTGCCCCATCACATGTTCCCAGTCCATCCCGTCTCTCCTCATGCTGTAACCCTCATCACACTGACATGGCTCGTCTGCTGTCCACGTCCCCCACTGTACCCCTCAAAACTGGAATCCCTTGTACCTGACACAGTGCTGGGCACACAGAGAGGGCTCAACACGTTTGTTAAATTAAAATGGAAAAAAAAGGATTTCAATCAATACCGTGCAGGTTGCTCTTCCTGTGTCTAGGTGGCCACTGAGAGAGCAATTACCAGCTCTGCAGCTGCAGCCCTAGAGGAACCCCAGCCTGCCGAGTCTGGAGACTGGGCTCTGTCCCTGCTGGGCCTCCTGCTAAGCACGTGACTCTGGTCAAAGTCTCTGAGCTTTGGGTTTCTCATCTGTAAGATGGAGATGGTATTTATCTTAGTTTTCTATTGTTCCATGATAAATTATCACAAACTGAGGGGCTTAGAACAGCACACATTTGTTAGGCTTAGCTGTCCTGTGCAGGGCTACAGTGAAGGTGTCAGCCAGGGCTGGTTCATCTGGAGGCTGGATTTGGGATGGATGTGGATCCACTTCCAGGCTCATGAAGGTTGTTGGCAGAATTCATCTCCCTGTGGTTGTAGAACTGAAATCTTCATGATGACTGTTGGTGGGGGGACTGCTCTCAGGCCCTAGAGGCCGCCTGTAGTTCCTTACTGCAAAGCCTCTCTGTATGCCTTTTCAGATCATGGCCACTTCTTCAGATTCAGCCAGGAAGAAAGTGTCTAGCACCAGTCTGCTAGTAAGCCCATGTCTTTTTTTTTTTTTTTGGGTGGAGTGTTGCTCTTGTCGTCCAGGCTAGAGTGCAATGGCTTGATCTCAGCTCACTGCAACCTCCGCTTCAAGTGATTCACGTGATTCTCCTGTCTCAGTCTCCCGAGTAGCTGGGATTACAGGCCCCCACCACCATGGTCAGCTAATTTTTGTATTTTTGGTAGAAACGGGGTTTCACCATGTTGGCCAGGCTGGTCTCGAACTCCCGACCTCAGGTGATCTGCCTGTCTCGGTCTCCCAAAGTGCTTAATAACAGGTGTGAGCCACCACACCTGGCCAAGCCCAGGTCTTTTGTGGAATGCTTCATGAATGTGCATGTCATCCTTGCGAGCTCAACCACGTCTTTTATAATACAACGTTATCACGGAAGCGATGTTCCATTCCCTTTGCCATTATTTCCTTGGTTAGGAGTTACTCACAGGTCCTGATCTATTTGAGGGTTGGGGATCACAGAAAAGCGTGAACATGGAGTCACTCTAGAGCTCTAGGGCCTAGAGTCTGAATCTGACAATGCTAATCTCTACCTCATAGATTTCTGGAGAGGATTAAGTGAAAGAATGCCTGGCATTTAGTAAGAACTCAGGAAATGTCTCAGAAGGCAGCAGAAGCAGCTGTCTTTACTTTGGCCCACTTTGAAATGTGGGTTCACAGCTTGTCCTCAGGCTGCACCCGCCCTATTGCTTCCACCACATTGCTGCGGTCACTTTTATCACGTGGCTGGATCTTGAAGGCAGTTGAATTTGCCATGTGGTGTTAACCAGAACGATCAACAGGTGTCCTTATCATTTTAATGAAATATTCTTGGAAGATAAGAAACCGTCTTGCTAATGTTCGCAGCCTCTGGTGTTTAGCTTGTTGAGCTTAGGATGCCGGCTTTAGCGTGGCTGCTCCGTAGCATTGAGCCATTGCACCCCCTAGAAGGTTTTAATTGAGTTCAGAGCTACAGTCTGAGGGGACAGTGATGATTGGGGGACAAGGGAGCAGGCATGGGTTGGATGGGCAAGTTAGGTGACAGCTGGGAGAAGCAGGAAGAGTCTTGGCAGGTCCCTGAGTCCAGATCCTGCCAGGGGAAGTGCCTCGGCCCTGCTGCTGTGCCCACCCCCACTCCCAACCCCGGCCCGCTCCAGGATTTCTTTCATTCTTTCTGTTCCCGCCCCTCTCGTACCCTGACCCCCTGAGCAGAGTCTCTGTGGGATCTGGGTCTTGTGGGCCCTGTCCCTTCAATGTGGGAAGAGAAGGCTGATTCTTTCAGAGATATAGAGCTTCTGGGCTGGGAAGGGCCTTAGACTTGAGCCCAACAACTGTCTTTAAGATGCAGGTAAGGAGTCGTGTTTATTGAGCGCCTACTTGTTCCACTGGGCTCTGCACTTTATATCCTTCATTTCCACCATTTTTCAGTCTTCAATGCGGATAAATCAAAGCCCAGAGTGGGAAAGCGTCTTTCCCTGGTCACAAAGCTGCTGGGTGGCAAAGTTTTGACCAGAACTGAGGTGTCCTGAGCCACTGGTCCAGGATTCCCACTCTGTGACACTCCCTCCTGCCCAAGTCCTTGGGCCCACTGGTGTTGGTGGTGGAGCGTGCCTGCCTTGGCCCTAGCCGGGTTCTTCAGATAGGCTGCGCTGACTCCTACCCACAGTGTCCTCTTTTTCGCCGCTCTTCTTTCCAGAACTTGGCTCCAGCCTCTTACTGACTCTGTCCCACATCCCTCACCCCGAACCTGGCCCAGAACCAGCTGGGGCAGATGGTCCAGACCCTGAGTGTATTCTTTCCCGGCAGGGACAGAAGCAGTTAGAGGCTGACACATCTGGGCAGCTATTGCCCAACTTTGATCTGGAGGAAACAAACCAGAGGGATCCTTCCTGTCACTTTTGTGCGGGACCATGGCCTGAGAGTTGGAGTCTCCTCAGAGAGGCAGAAGGCCTGTCTCAGCTGTGGGCGGGGGGTGGCTGCAGGAAGCTAGGGTCCCATGTGGGTGGGGTCACCTGGTCAGGGGCTGGGGGCAGCCAGACTGGAAGCTCACCCTCCCTTCTTGGGTGGAGGAGCGGAGGACAGAGCCCAAGGCAGTAGCCCAGGGCCAGGCCTGGAAGAGACCGGACACGACCGAAACCTTGTCAGCCCTTCCAGGGATGTTTTTGTTTTCCCATCTGATATCCCTCGAGGAGCTAGTGGTAAAGCCTTCACAAAGCATGTCTTCAGGGTTGGAAAAGAAGCAGAGCGGGGCTCCTGTGTTCCTTTTGCACCCAGATGAGGTATGGGGAGGGTGGAAGCAGGTGGCCGGGGCTGGAAGACGCTGGCTGTGGCCCTGCAGGGTGGAAGGCAGCCTGGGTCTGGGTCAGGGTGGGGCTGAGACTTGGTTAGCCTGGGAGTCAGCTGCTGCAAGCACTCAGATGGGCTGGCACTGCCCCAAAGCCCAGCCTGGCTTCCAAGAAAACACTCTAAACATGGTCGGTAACGGTGGGGAAGAGCACACTGCAGCCCGGCTCTACCTCCTTTCGTTAACGGGAGCTGGGGTGGGCTCCCCAGGGGCAGAACCTAGCAAAGGAGGATGCACACAGCAGGCGCACACACACCTGTCACCCCCACAGGACACAGGCTGCAGACCCCGACCTTCTTGGTCTGGGCCTGGGCCAAGAAGATCGGGGGTCTGCAGCCTATGTCCTGTGGGGGATGGGGGAATGACAGGTATATGCATGGTCCTGAAGAATCATACACAGCCCCACCCAGCCCCACACAGCCACCCACAGCCACATGCACCCGCAGGCATGCTTTGTCACATACTCAGCAGCAGACAACCACTAGAACACACATAGCCACGGGTGATCATGCCTAACAGACCATGACATATGATCACACAAAACCATACAGCACCAAGTGCAATCAGATTCAGCCATCCATCTGCACTCAATCACAACCGAACACAGTTACACACAGGGATTCTGAGTCACATGCAGTCACACACAGACTCACACCACTCTACACAATCACAATCACATTCAACCATGCCTATCGGCATCTAACACACAGTCACAGGCAATCACACACAACCAGTACAGTCTCAGGCAAGCATGGGCAGTCACAGGCCGAGAGACACGGCAGGGCGTCAGGGCCTGGGGGGCTTTTGTTCTCTGAATGGGGGTTGGTGAGGGCCTGGCTGTGACTAAGAGACAGAGGCGTCCAGCAGCCATTAGACAGTCCACTTCCTGGTCCCCTTTCAGAGCAGTGGAAATAGGGAAGTTGTTCCCCCCTCCTCCCACTCAGCAGAGCATTCCTGGGTCCTGATGCAGTCTCTTTGGCATCCAACCTCCTTCTCTTCTGGTCTTGGCCGGGCTGTTGGCAGGAAGCTTGGACCAGCCAGAACTACAGTGAGTCAGCAGGGAAGGGCTCAGGGAATGCCAGGCAGGTGAGTGACCCACAAGGTCTGCAATTGATGGGGCTTCTGAGAGTGGCAGGGCTGCCATTCGCCATCGGGGGCTGCCCACTGGAGGTCACCCATCCAGGGGAGAGAGGGCTATGGGCATGGGACCAAGTGATGATGGTCGTTTCTCAGCCAACCCTGTATGCAAAGCCTCTGCTCTTGGAAAACTCCCTAAAGCAGCCATCAGGGGCTATGCTCCTCCTGCAGACTGAGCTCTGGCCTGGGCCTCTGCTCCCACATGGTCCCGGCTAGGCTCGGTCTGGAAGAGCCCTGCACCGCCAGCACCACAGCCTGCTGTCTACCGTCCCTGACTCATTCATTTAGCACTTTGTGGAGCACCTACCACACCACGATGTATGATGGTGCCTTCAGGTAGGAAAGATCACCTAGAAGATGATTCCAGAGCAATGTGGACATGTAGGGACGGAGATAGACACATGCTATTGTGGTAGCTGCTGGGATCAACTGCTCTGTGAGCCCTGGATGGCCAGTCCTTGCTATGGGGGCCCGGATGGCTGCTAACAGTGGTGATCTTCTACTGGCAACCCAGCCAGAAGGGGCTGAGCCCTTCCCAGGGAAGGCACCAGCGGGCCTGACGGTTAATAATAGTGCCTTTTTTTTTTTTTTTTAAAGGAAGTAACTCAATCCACTTTAATATTTATTTAACATTTATGTTACAGCTCTATGAGGGAGGAAATATACGGGAAATAAGAAGAAATATGTTTTTTTCTCACTCCGAAAGATTTTTTTTGCCACGAGATAGCAAAATATACAAATACATGCAAATGTGTGCATGCACATGAGCACACAACCCACAAAAGTACTATCTGTGAAGGCAAGAGATGGCAAGTTCAATTTAAACAGGTATTTAGAAATGAGAGGGGTGTAGGAAGAAAAGGTGAAAACACATGAAAAGTAATTTGACTTTTGTTTGACCTTAAGCTTACCAACTTTTTTCCTTGAGCTGCATTTGTCTTGTTTTGATGTCAGAAACGTAATGAAAACTACGTAGTGATTCTACTTTGAATTTATAGCCACATGACTAAGATGTTTTGAGTATAAGCCTATCCATATGCCAGATAAACTTCAGGAACTCTTAATGTCTCTTATTTTATGAGAATTCTACCCCTATCTTGATGTACTTGGGTTGATCAAGAAAATTAAAGGGGAAGGGCCAGAAAGCCAACTTCCTTAAAGGTAAACAAAGGAAAAGTTTTTCCAACTACCTCTGTTCAAGAAATCTTTCTTTCAAGTACCAAATCAATTTCTTCAACTGTACAATGAATTCTAATTTGATGGTTTCCAAAAATAATAGAGTAACAACAAAATATGATAAAATAAAGACTATATGAAAACGGAGTAAATGGAATAATAATTCAAATAAAGACTAAAATAAAATGACATTTATTATGGATTTTTGTAATCTGTATTTCATAGTATATTTAAATTTTCCTTTTATACATAAGCTCACAGCCAACCAGGTTAACTATAATTTCCAATTTTATCACCCGCCACTTGTGCTATTTTATGACATTTGAAAATATCCACTCTTACTTCTTTACTTCAAACAGTGACTTACAAATTTGTTTAGGCAATAACAATTAAGGGCCCCTTCTTTGTCAGGATAATAAAAAATTAAATAATATATTGAAGTTACTATTAAAGAAACCACTTTTTTTTTTATTTTGGCCTCTGCATTGACAATCTGTAAGAATTTTTCTAATTAATTTTCAAATCTTCCCACAAGCTTTATGTTCAAAGAAATATCATCTTTGAAATAATTTACAGGAATAATTTACAAATCAAAAATTGATTCACAAGATTGTGTTGCCGTAATCAATTTTAACATCTAAATATTTTCTGTATTGGTTTTCTTGATTATAAAATGTCAGTTATATGGATGTGCTTTTCATATACCAGAACACTTAATCACACCAGTTTCCCACCACCCACCAAAGTCGTTGAATGATTACAGTGGCCATTTCCACTGATTGGGAGGAGACGCTTCTGCCAAGAGTTCCCATGATTTCCATTGCATGATTTTTTTCACCAGACTTCGTTCATTTTCAGCATGAAGAATCACCTCCTCTCTCTGGCCACATTGAAATCAGCCTTTTAATTTTTTTAACAGCTGGTTCTGCTTTAACCATTTAACCATTTTAACCAGCTGCTCATTTGTAAGCTGTCCTGTATACCTTCTGCATGCTGCATTTTTAGGATTTGCTCAAGAACATCAAGAAGTTTTTTTTTATGGCACAACCTTTCAATATTTATTCATTACTAGATAAACCATAAACAAAATAAAAAGGCAAAACACATAGACAAAAGAATTTTTGTAGTATCAAAATATATAAAACCGGAATATCAAGGCTGCTTCTGAAAACATTGACAGGACATGACATGAAATATATTATTGAGAAATGCAGATGACCGAAATACATATAAAAAGATGATGAACATCCATAATAAGTAATAAAAAATCTGAGTCACAGTGAAATGCCATTTTAAAAATTGTGCTTATCAGATTGGCAAAAAAAAAAAAAAACCCAAAAACCAAAAAACTTAAAAGTGAGTGAAAGTACCAAATATTAAGAACACCAAGAACCTTTGTGTGCAATGTTCTCAGCCTCACCAGTGGACTCTTGCTCACAGGCAGTTCTACAGGGCCAGGGTTCTTTTTCAGCACATCACCATGACAGCACCAATGAGCCCACCCATTTTCTTTTATCTAACAGAGTTGGGTGATTACTTTTTCAGATCTGAAGAACAAAATTTGAAATGCACGTTTGAAGGAAGTCTTTCTAAAATGATGAGTTCCTGCCTCCTGTAGCACGGCAGATTTCCCACAGCATTCTTCTTGTCTCAGGGTCATTAGTTCCAACTTCCATTATGACTAGACCCAGGATGCAACGATGCTTCTTGAGCTCAGAGTCGATGCTCAAAAAGTACTTGTGGAATGGCCAGGCATGGTGGCTCACATTTGTAATCCCAGCACTTTGGGAGGCTGAGGCGGGTGGATCACCTGAGGTCAGGAGTTCAAAACCAGCCTGGCCAATGTGGCAAAACCCCATCTCTACTAAAAGTACAAAAATCAGCCGGGTGCGGGGGCTTGTGCCTGTAATCCCAGCTACCTGGGAGGCTGAGGCAGGAGAATCGCTTGAACCTGGGAGGCAGAGGTTGCAGTGAGCAGAAATCACACCATTGCACTCCAGCCTGAGTAACAAGAGTGAAACTCTGTCTCAAAAAAACAAAACAAAACAACTTGTGGAACAGACACTAATGAATCCACCCAGTTAGCCTGGAACACTGGAATGCAGAAGGTAAATAACAGAATGCTCCCTCGTGTTGGGTCATGGGGTGTGATGGCTCCCTGGACTCTTCCAAAGAGAAGGGTGAATTTTCCTGCTTCCCTTCTTCTTTGATGTGGGGGCTCAGCCCCTATATTCCCTCCTCTAGGCCCTGTACCCATCCTCCTAACATTGTCTGAGGAGTATGTCCCACTCTCACTGGGTCTGCCTTTCCTGGCTGTCCCAGAAAGCACCAGCCTTCCTTCCAGTTCTTTCTCATCCTTCCCTGGAAACAAGATGCTAACGAAAATCAGAACCATAGGAAAGATGCAGAGGCTCTGGAACCTCAGAAGTCCCTACATCCGGCTGGGTGCAGTGGCTCATACCTGTAATCCTAACACTTCAGCAGGCCAAGGCGGTGAATCACCTGAGGTCAGGAGTTCGAGACCAACCTGGCCAACATAGTGAAACCCTGTCTCTACTAAAAATACAAAAATTAGCCAGGCGTGTTGGTGGGTGCCTGTAATCCCAGCTACCTGGGAGGCTGAGGCAGGAGGATCACTGGAACCCGGGGTTGGTGATTGCAGTGGACTTCAGCCTGGGCGAAAGAGCGAGACTCCATCTCAAAGAAAAAAAATAGTCCCGACATCCTAAGTGGTTGTCTGTTTGGAAAACAAAACAAAAGAAAAAACAGCAAAGTCATCCCTGTCTCACGTCTATAATAAAATAAATTCCAGATAGATAAAATATTTCAATATAAAAAGAAACTACAGAAGACATGAAAGAAAACAGGAGTGACAATTTTTTATTTTAGAGTGGGGAAGGCTTTTCTAAGCAGAAACTCAGAAAAGCCGAATACATTTAACTCTATAAAATTTGTAACATTCTGGACAACAAAAGCTCTATCTACAAAGTCAGAGCATAAGGGACAAGCTGGGGAAAATACTTGCAACAGATAAAAAAAAGGGTTTGTATCTCTAAGCTACAAAGAGCTTTTCCATATCAACAAGAAAAAGATAAACAACCCAACAGAAAAATGAAAAAAAAAAAAAAAAAAAAAAAAAAGCCAGGAGCAAGTAATCTATAGAAAGAGTATTATTATTGGCTACTAAATGTATGAAAAGATGTTCACCCTCCCCCACAGCTTAAAAAATCAAATTAAAGCTGTCAGGATGGCAAACATTAAAAAGATGAAATATATATGCATGTATTTTTTTTTTCTTTTTGAGGCAGAGTCTCGCTCTGTCACCCAGGCTGCAGTGCAGTGGGATGATCTCGACTCACTGTAACCTCTGCCTTCCGGGTTCAAGTGATTCTCCTGCCTCAGCCTCCCAAGTAGCTGAGATTACACGCATGGACCACCACACCCTGCTAATTTTTTGTATTTTTAGTAGAGGCAGGATTTCATCATGTTGGCTAGGCTGGTAAAGGACTCTGGACCTCAAGTGATCTGCCTGCCTCAGCCTCCCAAGTAGTGTTGGGATTACAGGTGTGAGCTGCCATGTTCCGCTAAAAGATGAATAATATTTAGTACTGACAAGATGTGGGTCAATGGGCATTTTCATAGGCTGTATAGTTGGAAGGAAAAATTGGTTGGAAATCTTTTTGGAGGGTAGTTTTGTAATATCTATTAAAGTTTGGAATATGCAAGTCCTTTGACTCAGCAATTCCATTTCTAGGAATTTATTCTGGGGTAAGGCTAAATACCACACATCAGGGTGCTCATGGTGCATTTTTGGGGAATCAGTGTGAATTTGTTCCTCCATAGGGTAGTGTTTTGTTTTAATCCCCTTGGGATTCTATAGGCACCTGGGGCGTGGTGTTTATACAGTCCCTTAAACTCACTTATTTCTCTCTAAGCCCATACACCCTTAAAAGCTCTCATAGGCTTGGCGCAGTGGCTCAAGCCTATAATCCCAGCACTTTGGGAGGCCGAGGCAGGCAGATCGCCTGAGGTCGGGAGTTCAAGACCAGCCTGAACAACACCGAGAAACCCCATCTCCACTAAAAATACAAAATTAGCCACGTGTGGTGGTGCATGCCTGTAATCCCAGCTACTGGAGAGGCTGAGGCAGGAGAATTGCTTGAACCTGGGGGGCGGAGGTTGCAGTGAGCTGAGCTCGTGCCACTGCACTCCAGCCTGGGCAATAAGGGTGAAACTCTGTCTCAAAACAAAAACAAAAACAAAACCAAATCAAAACAAAACAAGAAAAACCTCTCCTAAATCCCCATTTCCCCTCCTCTGACAACTCACTTTTTGTTGGAAAATAAATAAATCCCTCTGACTTTGGGAAAGCCATCTGTACCTCAACTCCGGAGAGGAGCACGTGCTCTACACTAACTGTCAGAACATCTCATCCTCCCACCACAGCTATTGGTTCAGTGGCAGGCACATGGCCTAAGCTGTTCCCATCACAGTGCAGTCCTGTTGGAAGTATTAGGACAGAGATCTTCTCCTGTGGTTGTCATAGATAGTCATGTGATCTGAACTGCTCTAGCTCTTTTTCTACAAGGATAAAAATGAGCTTGAGGTTGAAGCTAATCTACGGAGCAAGCCTGAGCCAAGTGAATCACAGAGAAATGAACTAAAGCCAGACGATGTTGTAAGCCTCTAGATCAAACCATACCTGAATCCCACCTAGACGCTGGGCTTTTCTGATGCTGGAGGCAATACACTCTCTCTATCTGAGCCAGTTTGAGAGGAGATGTTTGCGTACTTGCAGGGTAAGCCTCCGCACAAAGACAGTCCCCCCTCCTTGCAGACAATCTGGTTCTTTGTCTCGGTGAGGCTCTGCCTCAAAGGACAACATTTTGTCAGTTCTTCTTGGGAGCAGGGGAAGCCCTGACTTGATTGCTGTGGGATAATGTTGAGGCGATATATGGAGGTAAGAGAAAAATGCCTCCTTGTCTTTGTGAGCCTCCCATAACAATGTGAACAAGTCAGATATTAGTCTCACCCTGAATTATCTCACTGCGTTACTTTCAGCTACAAAACTAGAAACCACTCAATTGACTATCAGCAGGGTAACTTAATTGTGGTCTATCCACATGGCGTTGGGGGGGGGGGGGTCCTCTGCAGCCTTTAAAAGGATGAAAGAAATGCTGTCTGTACTGCCATGAAAGGCGCCCAGAGTAAATCATTTATTGAAAAACTAGGTTGAAGAACAGAATGCATAGTATATAATCCCGCTTTTGTTTTTAAAACTGTAAGCCTACAGTTCTATCTGAATAGAAAAAGTTCTAGAAGGGAGGTTGCTTGCACAACAAATTTTAAAATGATCTCTGGGTACTAGAATTCTGAAGATTTTGCATTTTCTATTTTTTGCCCTCCTTTATTGAATTTGTATAGTGTAACCAAAGATTTTTTTTAAAGAAAATGTTTACACTGATGGCCTCTGGTCTATAGCTCCCTATTTCCCCTATGACAGTAACTGGAGGCCTTGAGGGAGCTGCCACAGCCTGAGTGTGTAGTTCAACACCCTTGCAGCTCCAGGAAACTCCAGCTTGCTTGGCCTGTTTGTGGGTCTGTGAGGGACAGCTCCACGATGGGTAGGGCCTCAGGGGCAGGGCCGCATGCCCAGTCATCCTGAGCCTGGTGTATGCTGCCAGGTGGTGAAAAGCGACTGGGCCAGGATGCCAAAGGTGGAGCGGTGAGCTGCTGGTCAGCTTTGTTAGAGGACGACATCAGCTTGGGTAGTAGGCTGAATCAAAATCCCTAAAGACATTGGATCCTAATCCCTTGGTATCGGTAAATGTTATTTTATGTGTAAAAAAAAAGATCATAGCTGGTGTGATTAAGTTAAGGATGAGATAGGCAGATACTCCACTAGCCTAGTAAGGCCTAAATGTAATCATAGATACCCTTAAGAGAGAGGCAGAGGGAGATTTGTCACAAAAGAAGAGGAGAAGGCCATGAGACTGCAGAGCAGATACTGGAGTGATGTGGCCACAAGCCAGGGAATGCTAGCAGCCACCAGAAGCTGGAAAAGGCCTGGCACAGGTTCTTCCATGACGCCTCCAGAGGGAGTGCAGCCTGACTGACACCTGGATTTTGGCCCAGTGATACCCATTTTGAACTTCTCTCTCCTCCAGAACTATGAGGGAATCCATTTCTGTTGTTACAAGCAACTAAATTCATAATGACCTGTGACAGCAGCCACAGGAACCTGACATAGCTGTAGGAAGTGCAGCTGTTCAGCATGCTCTCTCCTGCAGGCCTGCCTTCCTCACCCCAAGCTGCCCAGGGTGAAAAGAAATGAGGCTGTTTTCTCTAAACACCCTTGAGAGGGGCTCATCTAATGAGCTCTGGCACTTGTGAGGAGGGGTGTGGGGGCGTGGAGTCTACCCTTGCTCTCCACTCGGCCCGGCTGGCAGGGAGGGGTGCCCTCCCCACCAGAGGCAGGTAGAGCTGCCCACTATGCCCTGGTTTCTCCTCAGAGTGGTTCTTGCCCTGAGTATTGTTAGAGTGCAGAGGCTATTAAAAAAAATGGAAACACCAACCTCAGCTCCAAATAAGCTCTCAGCTTCTAAAAATGGACTTCTGCCCAGTATTAGTATTTCCCCTCCTGCAATAGTAACATTTCTCACTTCCTCGTGCTCTGTAGGCTTGTGTCTGGCCCAAGAGGGAACTGCTATTAATGGCAATTTCCACCTGATGTAATCCCCCTGGTGAGCCACCTGCCTGTAGAGGGTGACAGTCCTTTACCCAACAAGCTAGGCACCCTCTTCCACAGAACCTCCCCGAGCATGTTAGGTTTTTGTCTGCTTTGACTGATATCCATAGTCTCTCTTGGTTCAAAAAACAATAACAATGATGATAATCAACCAATTACTTATGTTGCTCTTATAACGGCACTGTCCCAAGCACGGAATGTATATTAACCCATGCACTGCTCACGACTATCCTACAGGGTAGATATTATTATTGTCCTATTGTACAGATGAGAAAACAAAGGCACAGAGATGAATACATGTCCAAGGGCACATGGCTACCAAGTGGCTGAGCTGGGGTTTGAACCCAGCCTGAAGGGCTCCGGGATCTGAGCTCTTACACCCTGCGATGTACTGGCTGGCTAGAGGAAGGATGGGGAAGCCTTTTCTCTGTGCAACGCGAGCTGTCCTGGGCAGCTCTAGGCAGGCCCTTGAGCTCCTTTGAGGTCAGGGCTGCAATTGCCTACCTTAGCACCTTCCATATTCTCTTCCTGCTGGGGTCTTTGCGAAGCCTGTGACTGTGAGCAGCGTGGAGAAAGATCCTTCAGATTCTGGGCACAGACCTCAGATGGGTGTCCCAGAGAAACCCATGTAAAGTCCTCAGGCCTGGCTGTGGGACAAAGCTGGTTCCATTCTGCTCCTGGGCAGTGCGTGGATAAATAGCCCAGGAGAGCCGAGGCTGGTCCTGGGTGCTGAGTCTAGAAGGGGAGCAGCCTCCTTCCCTCTCCTCGTGGGAAAGGGGAGGAGGAGGATGAGTGGCCTCCTCCGGGGCCCTGGGGTGAAGCAAACAGGTGCCCATGCTGTCTGTGCCTGCTCAGAGCTGGCCTGGCATCTTAGATGAACAGAACCTAGCAGTTGGAGTGAAGAGACTTGACTTCCAGTCCCCGTTCTCCGAGGTTTGAGGTGAGGTTATCAGTCTCTCTGTGTCCCAGACTTCCCCTCTGTAAGCCAAGGGATTGGATGCACTTTGATACACGAAATCCCTCTCTAAAACCCATAACTGCCCTGCAAATCCAAGTTGATTAGCTGCATTTCCTCTGTGAGGCAGCAAGCCACAAGCAGCCAGATCCAACACTCGCGTTCTGCAACTCCTGTGGTCTTGGCACTGTGCTGGCCTCTCTTCCCTCACTAGCAAAAGAGGGGTTAAAACACTCATCTCAGAGTTGTGAGCCTTCAGGAACATCGCATGGAAAGCCCCTTCTTGGAGGGGTGCAGCCCTGGCCTATGGGACCCATCAGAGAGTGGCCCCTGCTCACCTGGACTCGGATGGGGCTGGGGGTGTGGACGCTGGAAACTTCCAGAGGGCAAAGGAAACCAGGTGAAGAGATTGCAGACTGGCAGCTCTCACCTGGACAGTCAGACACATTTTCTTGGTCCAGGAAAACGAGCACACTTTAAAAAAAAATTCTGAGTGTCTTTTTGGGGAGAGGATAAGCTCCACTCTCCAGTTCACCCACAAAGCCCCCCACTCCCTGTTGTCTTATGCAGGGCTGAGTACGGAAGGCCCATGAGCTCACTGAGTCCTACCTTCAGAGAACCTGGACCAGAGGGTTGGGTGTCCCAGGGGACAGGACTGATGCTCCTCCCATCCTCAGCCCCACCCTGGTCTTGGCAGAGCCCGAGGGGGCATGTTGTGGGGAGTCCCGAACTAGTCTGGGCCTCATTGCTCTGCCCTCATCCCCCGCCCCAGAGATGGCAGCTCCAAGTTCAACCAGCTGGGTCTGCTGCCTCCTTGCCTCTGTTTTGGGGTCCCAGAACTCCTCTTATCCCAGACAGGGCCAGGGCAAAGGGAGGCAGTGTCCCTGCTGGGCCTGCTGGGCCTGGAGAGGAAGCTGAGGGCTGGGCGTACCCTGGCCAGCAGCCCAGGAGGCTTGAGCATGTAATGAAAAGATTGTATCTCCTCGACTCTGCTGCTGGGGACAAGCACTTCCAGTGTTGCCCTTGCCCTGTGACCTCTGTCTGGGCACTGCCTCCCCTGCTGCCTGGCTCTGTTTTGTCCTTTTAGGCAGGCTCAGCAGCCCCGTCTCAGCTGGTTCTGAGCACAGAGACGACAGATCCCCTTCTCCTTTTCAGGTCTCCTAACAGCCACTCCAAAGGGTGACAGATGTGCCTCCCATTCACATGCCTCCATGCTGTTGGCAAAGCGTAGTCACACCCAACCTGGAGGGGACACCTCATCTCTACAGAGGTCACCCAGCTGTAGGTGGATGAGCTGCACCTCCAGTGTAAATCTACTGAGTGTTCAACCTTGCGCTGGCCGTCAGTCCATCCTGACTCCCTCTGATGTGAGGCCCATTCGTGAGAGGCAGAGTGGAGGAGATGCACAGGATAGAGCCGCTCCCTGAGCCCCAGACAATGGCTCTGACGAATCCAAATGGTCATGGAACACTGTAGCCTTTGCAAGTAACACCATGAGACATCACACCACCCCATAGTCACCAGCCTCGCCCGTAGAAGGAAGTAAAACAGGCAAGTACTCTCAGCAGAGAAAGGGGCCAACCTCTGGAGATACAAAGGAGAGGGCGGATAGGGCCAGGCAGGAGGGGAGAAGTCAAGGGTAAGAGCCTGCGGCTGGGCAGTGGGGAGGGCTTCCAAAGGGACAAGCCAGTAGTCAGGTTACATGGCCCCATGGCTCTGCCTTCCCTCTTCCCTGTGGCTCTGTGGCTGATCAGGAGCTGGGAGCAGGCACGTGCTTTCTGGGCCTGGTGGCCTGGGCACAGAGGCTGAGTGTGACTGTGGGGACCTCTTCTACCCATGAATCCCCCAGTTCCTGCCACAGCCCCAGGAGGCGGGCGGGCCCATCTTGTTGGACAGCCTGGATGGCTGCAGCCTGGAGATGGGAAGGGACGTGCCCAGAGTCTCCCAGGCTGGCACCATTTCCCCAGCCCTGGTAGCAGCGGCTGCCATTTGCTGAGAACTTCCCTCTGCCAGGCTCTGTGCTGAGCACTTTACAGGCAGCACCGTCAGCCCGTTTCGCCCACAAGGAGACCAGGGCTTAGAAAGAAGGTCTTACCCAGGGCCAGTGTCGGGAGTTGAATCAGGGGAGTTTGACTCCACAGTCCCCGTTCTTAGCATGGCTGCCTCACTCATTCCCTCCTACCTTCTCCTCTACCCCCACTAGATATTTTGGGTGGTCTTTCTCCTTCTTGGCCCTAGATGTCATTGGGCTGCTTTTCTCACCCTCAATCCCCAGGGCTCCTCCTGGAGCTGCAAGCCTCAGTGCATGGGGAGCCAGGGATGTCCCTCTTTGCCTTCTGCCCGGGCCTCCTTCTTGCCCTTGAATGGGACAGGTGGAGGAGTAGGCGAGCTTTGGGGAAAGTCTTGGGGGTAGGCATAGGAGAGGCCTTCACCCCAGGCTGGAGTCTCCAGGTAGCTTGGTGTCCCCAGCCAGGGCAAGGATGGGTGGGGAGAGTGGCATTGGTCAGAGGTACAGCTATTGAGAGTGGTCAGACATGTTCTGATTTTTTTTTTTTTTTTTTTTTTGGAGGAGTTGAATCCTCAGGACATTTATGTCCTGTGGCCACTCAACCTTTAAGGCCTCATGGCTTCCCTTAGCCTTGTCCCTGCCACCTCATACTAGGGCCACCAATAGCAGGTCGGTGGTCTGTGGGGTTTCTGCAGCCTATAACTGCTGGGCTGCAGAGTTCCTGCCTAGCTAAGAGTGGTCCCTGCCCTTTGGTGGGGTGCTAAGAAACATCTTACCTTGCTGGAAGGTCAGGGAAAGCCTAGAGAGCAGATCTTTGAAGGATGTAGGGGATTCTGGATCAGGAATGAAGGACAAGGTATCCCCAGGTGTGGGAATAGTATGGACAAAGGCAGGATATCAGACCAGACCCTTTGGGGGAAATTGTTTGGCAGGAGGCCCTCCATGGCCGTGGGTTCCACACCTGTGGATTCAACCAACTGCATATCAAAAATACTGCGGAAAAATTTGTGTCTGTACTGAACACGTAAGGACTTGTTTTTTTGTCACTATTCCCTAAACAAGACAGAATAACAACGATCTATGTAGCATTTGTATTGTATTAGTTATTGCAAGCAATCTACAGATAATTTAAAGTTTATGGGAGGATGTTTATAGGTCATATGCAAATACTGCACCATTTTATATCAGGAACCTGAGCGTCCGTGGATTTGGTATCTGGCAGGGCTTGGAACCAATATCCAACAGATTCTGAGGGATGACTGCAGCCTGGGTGGTTGGAGCTGGGGAAAAGCGAGAGGGCAGGTTTGCAGGAGGGAAGGGTCACATCCTGACCATCTTAGTACCAGCTTGCAGGGCAAGTCCTTCATGCCAGGGCAACAGGGAGCCCCCGAAGGTCTTTGAGCAGGAGAGTAACGCGGCCATACTTGCTTTTGAACAAGCCCATCCTGATCTCAGGAGTGGTGTGGGAGAGCAGTTAGGAGGCGCCGGTGGAATGCAGCACCCGCACACGCTGTGGCGGAACTCTGTGATGAGCGCCCTGAGCATCCGGGACCAGTGGTGCAACAGTCCTCACCGAGACCGGACTGATCATCTTCCTCTCAGCTGGGTCAGGGCCCGTCTGGCTGGAGAACTGAGCAGGCGCAAGAGAAACATGTGCTGGTGTGAGTGTGGTTGAGGAGGCTATCATTCGTGCTGATGAGTCAGTGGCCTGTGCCCCCTGCCAGCATTGCTGGCTTTCTGGGATTGGGGCAAGGATTCAGAGAAGGGTGGGGGTGTGAGGGAGCAGGAGGAGGATACCCTGGGGAGGCTGTGGGTTGAGAAGTGCAGGCTGGCCTTAGTTTCTGCCTCTACTTACACCCAGAAGGGCAAATTCGTTCTTGGCTACTTACAGCCAGAGAGGGCTTCGGAGCCTCTTCTCTGCACAGAGGCTGGGCAGCCCAGGTTAATCCCTTTATGCCCAGCCCCTTCCTCAGCCCTCCCCCTCTGGGTCCTAGTACCCGGGGTAACCCAAGGTAGGACTGGGTGGCAGCTGAACTTGTTCCCTTCCTCCCTGAGCTGATCATATCCTTGGCTTCCAGCTCTCCCAGCCTGAGAATCCAGGGTCACACTTGGTCCTGATGCCCCCTGCCCAGAAGCCAGTGCCCTTCTCCAGGCCTGCCCTCCCTAGCAGACCCATCTCTGCCAGCTGGTTCCTCAGAGGATGTAAATAACCAACCCAGATTAGCTGACCTTCCCCTGAAGCTTTGGGCATCATCAAAGGAATGAACAACGGTAGAATGCAAAGCATCCCGAGGGCCCAGGGTGGGAGCCATGACTGGGCAGGTGGGAGCTGTTGAGGCTTCTCAGACCACAGCTCCGACACTCAGAAGGTCCGGACTCCAAGATCGGCTAGCCTTCTCTTGAGGCTTCCTGGAGTTGTGCGCTGAGGGCCCATGTGGGGGTGGGTGTGCAGAAGGGAGGCTGGGGGTGTCAGCCCTTGACTCAGGAGAGGGAGGTCAGGAGACTTGTGGCACCACTGTCCTCACCAAATGCAGGGCCTCAAAGATCGGAGGGCGAGTCACTGGTTCAGACGTGGCGGCTCCCCCCGTCCAATCCGAGGGTGATGGGAGATCTGAGGGAGAACCCCGGGCAGCCTCTATGGCAGGGGGACAGGGCCAGGACTGCGGAAGCAGGTGCTTCTGGGGAGGCTCCATGGACAGTGGAAAAAAAGGATGGAGGCAGGCAGGAAAGATGACTCCATGAGCTGTCCCTTCTTTGAATAAGGCAATGAGGAGTGGGTGGAGCTGAGGGCTTGCTGAGTAATGCCCTCACGGGGAATGGCCAAAAATAAGGAGGATGTGTGACCCTCGGGTGGCTCAACAGCCTGTGAAGTCATGCTCCTGGCCTCAGCTTCTCCAGTTTCTCAAGACAACAGGGTGCCCTCCTGATGCAAGCTCCTTGGTGACACGAGAGCAGGCTCTTTGGACTTACATTTGTTTCTTCATTTAACAACCACTCTGGAGAAAGAGGAGCATGCTCTGGGGGTCTGGGGCTGGGACACTGACACATACATAGTTAACTGCCATTTAGCAGGTCAGTGCCATTGCATGCAGAGGTCCAAGGACAGAGAGATGTAGGGGCGCAGAGAGAGGGGTTGGCTGTGCTGGGGCATGATAGGGAAGGCTTCACAGAGGAGGTGGCACTTCTTGAAGGAGGAGGAGTGACTGGCTGTGAGAGGAGAATGGGAAAGGACAGTGTGGACACAGGTCAGGCGGCATTCCAGGGCCGGGGCAACTGAAGGAGGCGCGAGGGAGAAAGGACCTGCAGAAAGTGGTGGGCGCTGTGACAGTAATCAGCGTGGTTGCCTAGCTGGGAGGCCAGCATGGCCTCTGTAGAGTTTGCCAGTCCACTGTTGGGTGAAGAAGGAGAGCGGATCTTGCTCTAGCATAAAGAATGTCGGACCTGGCATCAGGAAAGCCTGCGTTCAAGTGCAGGTTCCGCGGCTTAGCAGCTGCTGAGCTTCAGCTGGTTGCTGAATACCCCTGAGCCTTGGTTTCTTCTCTGCAGTGGGATCGCTGTGACTCTGGGTTTCCTGTAAGCAGCTGTGTCAGTGCTTTGCAAGCTGTAAACAGCTCTGCAAACTTGAGGCACCACTGGGGTAGCACCTTAGCAGCAGCTACTTCTGTGTTGACCTTTTTGGGGCTCCATTTCCTGGGGAATGGCCACAGAAGGCTGCTCTCACCCAGTCATCAGAGGGTGATGTTTTCTCACCTTTTCCCTACGCTCTATGGGGTTATTGTGTTTAGGACCGGCTGCTGCCACCCAAGGTCTTGGGGCCTGCTGTGGAGAGCTTAGAGACAAGGGGTCCACAGCCTGAATTGAGCCTTGAGGCTGGACAGTGAGGCGGGAGAGGGTAGGGCCAGCAGACCCACAGTGGGACAGGGACCCTGTGACAAAACAGAGCACTCAGGCAGCAGGTGAGTGAGGCTGGACACAGAATAGGGGGATGTAGAGAAAAGGACAGAGTGAAAAATAGAAGTCATGTGGACAGAGGTCCCTGATCTCGGCAAGGAAGTCTGCTGCTTGCACCCACACCACCACACACCCCCTGTTCTCAGCATCTTCGACTTTGGGGCCGCCTGAGAAGGCAAGCGCAGAGGGGGAGGAGGGAAGGCGTTTTAGCTCCACGGGCCTGTGGACGCCTCTGTTCTGGCCTGCCCACCCATACATTGTCATGGCAGCAACTCCAACTCCCTCTTACCCACAAGATCACCCTGGCTCAGCCTGGGCAGTGTCCCCAGTGGTCTGTGACTCAGCAGTTCTTGGCCAGAGGGTGGGGCCCCAGCTGGCTGCTGAGCTCTGGTCTAAACAGGGCCGAAGCTTCTCTAGGGGCCTGAGTTCCTCAGCCCCAACCTGGCTCCTGTGCCCTCTCTAAGCCCCTCGTCTGCTCCAGTGGTCCTGGAGGTCCCTCTGTCCACAACACTGTGATGCCAGGACTGGGCTGCACTCAGTGACTCAGCCTGGCCCTCTCCTTTGCACTGAGTAGGTGCCACAAATATTTATTAAATGAAATTCTTGCCTCTGGTTGGGATTTTCCACTGCAGCCAAACAGTTGGTCCAGCCCCGCCAAGGGCCTAGCCCGGCTCTGCATTTGCCCTACACGCAGGCACGCCGTAACGTCTCTTCCCACCGCACCCTCCTCCTCACAAGCACCCCTGCAAATTGCTCCTCAGAACCGCTGCCTCGCCCAGCGTGTGCTTACGGACCTCTGCCTTCTGTGTCCTCATTGCTTTCCTTCCTTGGTGCGTGTCTTAGCACGGATGACCAAGGAAAACAGGCCCCATGGCATCCTGTGTGTGTGTGCTCATGCGAATTAGAAGAGCCGCCTGCCGCAGCAGGGCAGGGAGGGAGGGTTAGGATGAGGATAAACAGGTCTGCCGTAGGTCAGGCGACCACACATCCTGGCTGCCCAGTGCAGTTCTGGCTTTTGCCTCTTGCTCTAATTATTTAATAGCACCATAAATTGTATGGCCACCCTGCTCAGAGGGGCTGCACTCAGAGGGGCTGCCGCGGACCCCGAGGGCATGGGGAACTAAGCTCGTGTCATGCCTCCAGGGCTTGGCAGGGCAACTCAGCCAGGTCTGCACCTCTCCCTTCCACCTCATGCACCCAGGCGCACATCACTACGTTGACTGAAACAGGGTTTCCAGGTTGAGACAGGTTCATCAGGTATGCAGGTAACAGGACAGCCCCTGGTGTAACTGTGGTGTGAATTGCAAGGGCATAGGAGTATCCAAGAAGGTGAGGTAAGGGCTTTGCAAGCCGTAAAGTTCCTAGACATTCATAGTAACAGCTAACCCTTGTAGTTACTTAACGTACTGCCAAACAACTCCACGATGGGAAGCCTATAATTACCTCAATTTTGTAGATGCAGAAACAGGCAGAGAGAGGTTATGCGACTTGACAAAGGTCACACAGTAAGTGTCAGAGACAGCTTTGAAATACAGGCAGTCTGTCTCCAGAGCCACGCTTTTAACTGCCATGTCACTGTGCCTCATGTCCGGTACTTCAGTTATTAATATAGCTACCTAGAGGATTTTGTGAGGACCAAATGAGGCCAAATAGATTAGGTGAATTTGTAAACTGGAATCATTTTTGAATCAATTGTAAAGTATTTAAGAATCCCAGTACTTTGTGAGGCCGAGGTGGGGTGGATCACCTGAGATCAGGAGTTCGAGACCAACCTGGCCAACATGGCAAAACCCTGTCTCTACTAAAAATACAAAAATTAGCCGGGCGTGGTGGCGGGCGCCTGTAATCCCAGGTACCTAAGAGGCTGAGACAGGAGAATCGCTGGAACTCAGGAGGTGGAGGCTGCAGTGAGCCGAGATCGCGCCACTGCGCTCCAGCCTGGGCGACAATGCAAGACTCTGTCTGGAAAAAAAAAAAAGAAAGAAAGAAATAGTCAAATTGTGTCAAACTGTGGAGATAATGAAAGTATTTGCAAACTTATCCTGAATCTGGTGTTTCAAAACAACCGAGATTATGAAATTTTCCCCTTCTTTCCTTCCTTTTTAGATAAATACATTATAATGAAATTGTTTTGATGGTTGGCGTTAGATTGTATTTTTATGATCAGTATCATGACAAGTTCAGTCAACTCTATTCCAAGGTGCCTCTTATATAGAACCCCTCTTTCCTGTCTTCAAGGTGTTATCCACAGTCAAGTCTTCACATCACACCTAAATTACGCAACAGCTTCCTCCGCATCACTCTGCTTTGGGCCACTCTCATCTCACATCCATCTTTTCCAAAGCAGATTGAAAATCCAACATGGTTTTCCCCATTCCAATGAACCCCAAAAAAGCCTGCAGTATACCCAATGAGATAATGCAGGAAACAGAAATAGTAGGATTACAGGTGAAAGAACTGGCAGATTTTAAATTATTCAGTGATGATATGACAATTGCATACCTAGAAAACCCAAGAGAATTCACTGGAAGGAAAATCTAACTAGAGTCTTCTAGGTAACTGAAAAATAACAACCAATGTTTATGTAGAACTCAACCCATGCCAAGCACTGTCTTAAGCACTCTGTATGCATCACTGGGTCCTCTTCCACTACTACTGTCGTCATTTTGTAAACAGGGAAACCAAGGCACAGGAAGTTCAGTGGCTTGCCCAGGACCCGGGCAGTTTGGCTCCTGTGTCTTCTTTCTTAGCTACTCTGCTATCAAGAGCTTTCCTGTGTGCCAGCAATGACTTCTCACAGAATCTACTAGGGGAAAAAGAGGCAGCCATCACTGCTATCGGAGGTACTGGTGTTTCACTTGCTACCTCACTTTATCACCTGTGTCCCTCAGTGGCTGTGATTGTGGCCAGAGTCTCATAAAGCCTCTCACAAAGTAGCCATCAGTGTCTGGCCCTTATATCACCAACAATAGGGGTCCCGGGCTTGGGCTAGGGGCAAATGGAAAGAAACATGGCAACACCCCATCATGAGCCTTGTCCCTCCCCTTGCAGGAGCACCGTTTGTCCACAGCAGGCTGTTTTACAGAGAGCAACTCTGCCTTCAACACACACAGCCAGAATCTTCTAAAAATCACAGTCCATTTCAGGACAGGGACTTTGGTTTACCTTTTTCTAATTAAAAGGCCCAGGTGGGGAGTTTTTCCTGAATAAACGGGCAGAGTGCCCTAAGTGAGTGCTGCAGCGTCCACTTCTTATCAGAACGAAACTCACTGCAGCTGTGCTGGGGCCCAGGCACAGCCATGGAGGCTACCCAACATGTGGTACCCAAAGAAGATGCGATGGCACCATCTTGGTTTGCTATAGAGCGTGTGAATTACAGTTTTCATCATCATTTGGAAATTTTTCCAGAGCAGAAGCAATATTTCTTTATTCTGCTAGTCATTTCTAGGGCACCAAATAGCACCAGGGCCCTCATTGGCAGGTTGACTAAGCTACAGGCTAGGACCCTCCTTCCAGAAGAAGCAAGAGTAAGCGATATTTATCAACACCCTTTATATGTACACAGTGGGTGGGTACTTTCATAAGTCATCTCATTTAATTCCCACTGTAACCTTATGGAGAAAGTGTTGTTATAATCACTTTATTTTTAATTTTTTTTTTTTGTGAGACAGGGTCTCACTCTGTCACCCAGGCTGGAGTACAGTGGCACGATCTTGGCTCACTGCAACCTCCCACTCCCAGGCTTAAGTGATCCTCCCACCTCAGCCTTCCGAGTAGCTGGGATTACAGGTGCATGCCACCATGCCCAGCTAATTTTTGTGTTTTTAATAAAGACAGTGTTTCCCCATGTTGGCCAGGCTGGTCTTGAACTCCTGACCTCAAGTGATCCGCCCGTCTTGGCCTCCCAAAGTGCTGGGATTAGAGGCGTGTGAGCCACTGTGCCTGGCCTGTTATACTGACTTTAGATGTGAGGAGACTGAGGTTTCAAGTGGGTAAGGAATGCTTAGTACATGCGTAGTGTGGCTCAGGCTCGAATCCAAGTGTGCTGGCTCCAAAGTCCATGGTCTTTCTATCCTTATAGTCCATCTTCAGAATTGGTGAAAAGGCCTAAAGTGGGTAGAATGTGAGTGTCTCAAGAATGACAGCAAGACAGCCATGGTGGGACACTCCCCCATAGGATGAGAAAATTCCAGGGTGATGGGACTCTGGGGTAGGGGGCTAGGGAGAGAGGTAGGACTTCTAAGGACTGAGGACAGCCTCTGGGATGTCACTCGCAGGAGGGTGCCCAACAGACTGAGCTTGTGCAGAATGCTCTTTCGGTGGTCTGAGCCCAGCAAGGCCTGCCTGCTGGCTCCAAGTCTTCTCTGCCCTGAGTCTGTCTGCAGGATGGGCCAGCATACAAGGACCTGGACCAGTGGCTTTCGCAGCCCAGGCCCTTTGCTGCTCTTCAGGACTGAGCCGAACCACAGCTCCTCTCACTTGGGCCAAGTTAAATGCCAGAGCTGCTGATACAGTAAACAGGAAGGGGAGCATTTGGATTTGGTCCCTGAGGCTGAGGGGTCAGCCTGCCCTCCACGAGGAATGGGAGATGGTGGGGACTCTGTCGCTGCCTCACTCTTCTCCTGTCCCTGCTGTCTCTCTGGTTTTTATGCAACTTTCTGGGGTTTTTTCAAGGGTGGAGATTTGGCTGGAGCAGGATTAGGTAAGAAAAGAGGGAATGGAGAGGGACGGGTGGTGGGACTGGAGGTGAGGATGGAGTTGGCTGTGGAGGGAGGGGCCTAAGCCACCAGACCGGCGTCTACTGAGTTCTTACCGTGTACCTGGAATGGTGCTGAGCGCTTCATGGACATATTTCTCTGAATCCTCAGAGCCACTTAAGGGTTAGGCACTCTCATTACCCCATTGCATTGATAGGGAGGCTGAGCTTAGCAGAGACCTGGACCCAGATCCGTCTGACTCCCAAGCCAGGGGTCCTGTCCACTACATTGGTGCAGGGGTGGAGTGGTGGGGGGAGGGGGGCAAGGCCTGGGAGGGGTTGAAGAGAGAGATTGAGAGAGCCCAGGGAACTTGGGCAGGGCAGGTTGACCCAGAGTTGAGATCACTGCAGTCCTGGGCTCCCCCTTCCTGTGGCTCCCTCATTGCCGCCCCAACTGCACACGCCCCTGTTGGGCAGGCCTGTCTCTTTTAGGAAGCCTCCTGCTGTGCTTTTTTCCTGAGAAACATCTCCTCTCTGGAAGGGGACTGAGGTGAAAATAATTCAGAAGGCAGCTGAGGTGTTCTGGAAAGAGCCCCAAAGACCAGGCTCTGAGGCCTCCCTGGGCCTAAATGGGGGAAGATTACTTGGGAAAAAGAGCCTAGAACAGCGACCAGCATGATACGTGCTCATTTAAATTTTTGTCTGTAAAAGCAGAGATCATATCCCTACCCCACAGTCTGTGATCAGGCTGGGTGCATATTCTGCCTATAAAAGCCCTTAGGAAACTGTGAAGTTATTTAATTGTAAGCGTATTAGTATGATCTCAGGAATGTGTGTATTTTAAGAGAGAGCCAAGGGACAAGTTTACTGGCTGGGGAGTTTTTCTGGGCACAGAAAGTCCCCGCTGGTTCTCCAGAAACAACCTGAAATCCCACAATTTTGTCTCTAGCTGGAAGCCAAGCTAAGCTGATAAAAAACCTTCATGAGGAGCCCCAAGGCTTGAGCCCATGAGCTTCAGAGAATTTCTCAAAGAGCAGAAAGTTGTCTTCGGAGGTTGTAACTTAGATGGCAAGGATCTGTTTCCTCAGAGAGGGGCTCACTGTGATTGCACAGGGAGCATGGCCAGGCAGCACTGCCACAGCTCTGCAAACTGGCTGCACAGACCAGATGACAGAGGACGGGCAGACATGGGAGAGCAATGCAAAGGGACCGTGGGCTGCATACTGCAGCTGGAAGACACAGCTTTTTGGATTTCTCTGAATTCCTTCCAGGCACTCTTGTATGAGCCCCCTGATTGGCACTAAGAACTTAGCTGCTTTGCAGTTGAAGGCACTTGCCCTTCAGAGGGAGTTATTGCTTGCTTAGGTCACGCAGCTCCGAAGAAGAGGATTAGGGATTTCTATTCAGTTCTGTCAGATCCAGCACCCAATTTCTTTTATTGATTTTTTTCCGAGACAGAGTCTTGCTCTGTCAGCCTGGCTGGAGTGCAGTGGCATGATCTCGGCTCACTGCAACCTCCGCCTCCCAGGTTCAAGCAGTTCTCGTGTGTCAGCCTCCCAAGTAGCTGGGATTACAGTGCCTGCCACCACACCCAGCTAATTTTTGTATTATTAGTAGAGATGGGGTTTTGCCACATTAGCCAGGCTGGTCTCAAACTCCTGACCTTTGGAGATCTGCCTGCCTCAGTCTCCCAAAGTGCTGGGATTGTAGGCGTGAGCCACTGCGCCTGGCCCAGTACCCAATTTCTGACTATTAAATGGTGTGGCTTCCAAGTAGCATCATCTTTTTTAAAATTCAATTTTATTTTAAGTTACGGTAAAAAAACACATAGCATAAAATGTACTCAACAATTTTTAAATATACAGGTTGTTAGATCTGTCTACTGAAGAACTCTGTAGAACCTTTTCATCTTGCAAAGCTGAGACTCCATACCCCTGAATAAAAATTCCCCAATTCTTCTTCCCTTTAACTTCTGACAACCACCATTCTATCTTCTGTTTGACTACTTTTATTATTATTTGGAGACAGGGTCTCACTTGCCACCCAGGTGGAGTACAGTGGTACAGTCATGGCTTCATGGCTCACTGCAGTCTCAGCTTCCTGGGCTCAGGCGATCCTCCCACCTCAGCCTCCCCAGTAGCTAGGACTACAGGGGTGCACACCACCATACCTGGATAATTTTCTGGTTTTTTTTTTATTTTTTTTTTTTTTTTTTTTGTAGAGAGGGCATTTCATCATGTTGGCCAGGTTGGTCTCAAACTTCTGGACTCAAGCAATCCGCCCACTTTGGCCTCCCACAGTGCTGGGATCACAGGCATGAGCCACCGTGCCCAGCCTGAGTTTAACTACTTTAGATGCCTCATCTAGGTGGAATCATATAGTATTTATCTTTTTGACACTGGTTTATTTCACTTAGCTTAATATCTCCCACGTTGTAGTGTATGACAGGATACCTCAGCCTCCCTAGTAGCTAGGACTACAGGGATGCACCACCATACCTGGATTTCTTTCTTTTTAAAGGCAGAATAATATTCCATTGCATGAACACACCACCTTTTCTTTATCCATTCTTCCTTCAATGCACATTTGGATTGCGTCTACCTCTTGGCTATTGTAAGTAATGCTGCAGTGAACAAGGGTGAGCAGCATCGGGCTTTAAAGCAAAGACATTTGCACGTGTGCACATATATGCATAAAGATATGACCACACATCCAAGTGCAGTGTATACATAAGCCTCCGCTGAGGGTAGACCCAGGCATAAGCTGCCTTGGGGTATACCTCAGAGCAAACTAACTCTGTAAAGCAATCACATTTTCATGAAATAACGTCAGGTTTTAAAAACTTTTATCAAATTAACAGATCATTTAAATACAATTGAAATTGCCTTTGCGAATTATGACTGAGACAGTGAAAGAGATCTACTTAACTGACTCCATCTTGCTTCTAACCTCCAAGCTGCCCTTTTAAGCTGGGCGTAGGCTGAACTAACTTTGGGAGGAACTTATTTTATAGTTTAAACAAAGATGGTAACAGCCCTTTCCCAAAGCAGGCCTCGTTCTTGCATGGGGGCTAGACTGCCTTGGTAGGACTAACATTAGCCACAAGATTAGAAATTATGGTTTAGGAGTCATGCAGCTGCAGGCTACAAGATCCCGACCCTCCCTAAACTGCTCCTAAGATCAGTGCTTGAGATATTTTGCAGACCCGGTGCTTAATGGATCAGCTGGCACCACCCAGATCAGTAAACTGGCCCATCAGATCTTGTGGCCCCTACCCAGGAACTGAGTCAGTGCAAGAAGACAGCTCTGACTCCCTATGATATCATATCTGATCAATCAGCCCTCCTGGCTCACTGGCTTCCCCTGACCACTGAGTTATCCTTAAAAACTCTGCTACCCGAATGCTCAGGGAGACTGATTTGAATAATAATAAAACCCGGGTCTCTGGCATAGCTGGCTCTGCAGGAATTACCTTTTTCTGTTGCAATTCCCATCTTGATGAATCTCTCTGTCTAGGCAGCGGGCAAGGTGAACCCCTTGGCCAGTTACAAATTTGGGGACTCGTCTGGGATTGCCCTGTGGCTATCTGACCATGGTTCAGTGTCCTCCTCCTCCAGCGACAGATCCAGAAGCCAGCCCAAGTGGTGGCTTAGTTCTCTTGGACTGGGGGCTGACTCTGGTATTTCACTACTGGCAGGGCACTGCCCACCCAATGTGCATGGAGTTATTTGCAATGGAGAAATAGTCCTGGGGAGACACCCCTTAACTGTAGCCCTATCACAGGGTGTCTGTCTGTAGCCCCATGGTGAGGTATCTGGATTGGTGAGCATCCTAGGTGCTGCCAACACTTTCTTCCTTCTAACTGGTTCTGTAGCCCTATGGTGGGGTGTCTATAGCACCACTGTGGGGTGTCTGCAGCTCCACCATGAGGTGTCTGTGTAGCCTCATTGTGGGGTGTCCGTTCAGCTCCTGGAGTGTCTCAGTTGGCTCTTTCTAACTAGCCACACAGCTCCGAAGATCTAGTAGGAAGAGTCCTAGTTTGAGAGACTAGTCTTCAATCAGGAAGATTTCAAGGAGGTTTCTCGGAAGGAGAATAGGATAGAGGAAGGAGGATAGTTTGGAAGGGGTGCTCTTGCAGTTCTTGATTAGGGATCTGATTTAGAAGGTCTTCTGTCTTTGCGTGTGTTTGTATATGTGGAAGGGATCTCAGAGGGGTGGGGTTGCTGATGGAAGTCCAGCAGGCCTAACTCAGAGAACCCTCTCTATTTGTCTGGTCGCATTTGATGAGCTCTAAAGAAGGCTCAACAGGCCTGCCTCAGGGGGCGAATATCTGTTCTTCCCCTTGCCCAGAGACCCCCTTGTGAGTTACCATTCGGAGGTCATCTGTCCCCTCCTGGAGTGGACCAAAGACATCAGGGGCCAACGGGAAAAAGCTTGAGCTTTGCCAAGCTGATATCAGATGCTGAACAAGGTGACTAATGTCTGTTTTGTTGTGTGTATTTTGCTGGGATGGAAAATGTTATTTCGGTTCCCCATGCAGCCTGTAGGGCAGCATCTTGCAAATTGAGAATCTTGTCCAAAGGGTGATTTTCTCTTATACAGTGGCTTGAACCCCACAGCTACAGTACAAGCAAGCAGGGTCATCAAAAGCCACTCCGTTCTTCTGGAAGCTGCAGAGAAAGGGAACCCCGAAACCTGGGATGCCAGCAAAAGGGGTAAGAAATTCTTACCGGCCAAGTTTCTGGTCTGCCTCTCTTTCTGTCTGGATAAACAGTAAATAAACTGTTTGTCTCCCCTGCAAGGGTTTGATTAATCAAAAAAAGGATTTGTGAGACTAGTCTTAGGCTGTAGCCAATCTGGCGTACTTTGTGCTAAGAATTGGTCTTTCTGTGCTCTGTAATGGAGAGAGGGGTATGACCGGATAGAATATGGGCTTAGGACCCCTATAAGCCTGCTTTTCAAGTAAGCTCAGCAGGCTGGTCAGTTACAAACTTTGTTATGGGTCCCTGAAACCAATACTGTATGAAATTTCTCTGTCTTGTTTTGAGTCCTTAAGAGCTTCACCTTGTGACCATGTGGGGATACTTTCTTTTGGTTTCCACCATCCAAAGGACAGGAATTTTTGGGTTCATGTCATAGTCCAAAAATTTTTTCTTGAACAGTTAAAGCCTTGCAAGGTTGAAATGGGCTTCTCTAGACTTCTTCTGGGAAAAACAGTAGAAACTGCTCAATGCTGTATAGCTCAGTGGTTAAGCCTTTAGCTTCAGCTTTGGTCTGGGTTCAGTTGTTGGCTTCTGAAATGATTCATTTCTGGTTTGTTTTTTGTGCAACTGTGCCATTTATTGAGGTTTTTTTTCCCTCCTAGATAGCTTCTGATTTTCTCTCTTGAATTTTTCTTTCTCTGAACTATCTTGTGGAGATTCTAAATCTTATAAAAAAAAAAAAAAAAAAAAGAAACTGCTTACCATGTCTTTGAAGCACCTAGGAAGTTATGTTTGGTAAAATTCAGAAGCTAGAAGTATTGATTGGTCACTTGGTATAGCTAAAGTCGGGTAACAAGAGATTTAAAAAGATTTCTTTTTCTTTTTTTTTTTTTTTTGAGATGGAGTCTTGCTCTGTTGCCCAGGCTGGAGTGCAGTGGTGTGATCTCGGCTCACTGCAACCTCTGCCTCCCGGGTTCAAGTGATTCTCCTGCCTCAGCCTCCTGAGTAGCTGGAATTACAGGAGCCTGCCACCATACCTGGCTATTTTTCAAATTTTTGGTAGAGACAGGGTTTCACCAGGTTGGTCAGGCTGGTCTCGAACTCCTGACCTTGTGATCCGCCTGCCTTGGCCTCCCAAAGTGCTGGGATTACAGGTGTGAGCCACTGTGCCCAGCCAGGATTTCTTTTTTAAAGAACACTATGGTTAAAAGCCAGCTTAATTAAAAGTAGATAAACAAGCTATAGATGTATTTAAAAGGCTGTTGTTTTTCTCTTCTTGGAAATTGTTTTTCTGGAAAAAAGATTTTTTTCTTCTCAGTTGACTGCATTATTTTTCTTCATATTTTAGTCTTGCCACTCTTAATGCACACATGAAAGGGCCTACTTCTGGTAGCCTGGGACTTATTGGGAAAAACAGAGGAGGCACCACAGGCCCTGCTTTGGGAAATTAACCTCTTTTTTTCCTCATGAAACCCCAGGAATTAAAAGTGGATAGATCCCTCTCAAAATCAAGGCTCTGTTCTGTTTTGCATTGTGTTTTCTGACGGTTTTGAGTTTTGGGGGTATCAGAAATTACTTCCCATTATGAGAGAGCTTTGTAATAACTAGGTAGGAAACATACTTTAAGGGATGGCTAATAGTAGTTATGGATGGATACTTGACTCTGCACACTTGGATCAGAGAAGCATGCTCTTGGCCACCTGGAAGATAAGGAAACATCCTCACCCCTCACTGGGAGATGAGACTTCCATGAAGGATGGGCTGATTACAAAATCGGCTGACTGGCCTTGGGTTGCCTTGCAATGCAATGCAGAGTAGAAGCGCGGCACTGTCTTCTCCCATAGTATTTCCTCCTTTCAGAATCCTGGATTCAGTATAAAATGGCACCCTTAATTTTGGGGATCTGTCTTTGCCTTTAGCTGCTTATTTTCTGCTCATTTGGCCCTGGAAACGCACGCTTTCCCTGCCCTGTTCCTCTGAGGGTTCCACCCTGAAGCCAGTCATCTGATTAAGAAACTGGCAAATGAAAAATCTTACAAGTGCTCAATCTTCTGTCTGTCTGTGTATTTATATGTGTTGTATGTTTATATATAAAAGAGCTCTGATTAATTGGCTTAGAAAAATAAGTGCTTAAATCAAATATTTTGTCAGAAAAATAGAAACTTTAATGCCTTTTTGTTCTCAAGTCTTTAGTAATCTTTTGGAAATAAAGACAGTTTTAAAGATTACTGGTAAAATAAAATGTCTTGAAAATGTAGACATTTGGTCTAAATTAAGTTCAGATACTAGATTTGCTAAATACTATAAGGTCAAACTGTTTCTTTGACTTTTGAAAATTGTTTGATAGGCCATGCGTGGTGGCTCATGCCTGTGATCCCAGCACTTTGGGAGGCTGAGGCGGGTGGATCGCTTGAGGTCACGAGTTCGAGACCAGCCTGACCAACATAGTGAAACCCCATCTCTACTAAAAATATAAAACTTAGCTGGGATTGGTGGAGGAAGCCTGTAATCCCAGCTACTTGGGAGGCTGAGGCAGGAGAATTGCTTGAACCCGGGAGGCAGAGGTTGCTGTGAGACGAGATTGCATCATTGCATTCCAGCCTGGGTGACAGAGTGAGACTCCTTCTGTCTCAGAAGGGAGGAGAGAGGAGAGGAGGGAAGGGGAGGGGAGGGGAGGGGAGGGAAGGGAAGTGAGGAAAGGGGGAAAGGGGGGAAGGAGGGGAAAGAGGGGAAAGAAAGAGGGGAAAGGGGAAAGAGAGGAAAGGAAAGGAAAATTGTTCGATTTACCTACTTTGGAGCATTAGATTATAGATGAGACTTGGGAGCATGTGGAGATCCATGCCCACTAACTATGCTAAAAGGAGTCTGACCTTATCTTCATTTCTTTCTGATGTCCTAGGCTCCACCTCTAGTACATAATTAAAATCACTTACTTATCAGGTTTTTCACTAACAATAGAAGTTGCTAAGAGTTAACATTGTAACATGAGTCAAGACCACTGGAGAAATAGTTTTATATACAAGGTGTGTAGGGAATGTGTTTTTGGTAAAAGACTATAAGAAGGCACGGGAATATAGCTTTTGTAAAAGGAAATGTAATTTTATGTAGTTCAGAGGTTTTAAAGGTGGTCTTAATCTAAACGAGTAATGGAACAAAACTGAAGGTTTAAGTAAGTAAAGTGAAAAGGGTTTGTAAAGGGTTGATCTTGTAAAATTCTGTGGGTATAAACAAGTTGGCTAAGATTTAAAATGAATTATTTAGCTTTTTTCTATAGGTTAAAACATTAAAATCATACGATGTGGAGCCAGAATCAGGGCCCACGTGTCCAAATAACAGGGTTTTCTTAGAAAACTGATCTGCTGTTTGATGGAAAATTATAGAGGATTCTAAAAAGTTTATGAAAATCTTACCTTACGGTGAAACTAATTAAAACTGGATAGAGATATAAAATTTTATCTAAAAAACTAGCTTTAACATTAAAGATGCACTAATGCAAACATGAAATTTAGTTTTCTCTTTTGAAGACAATTTTCATGTAATGTTAAAAGATGATAAAAGGGTTTTGTTTTTTCCTTTGGGTAAATGGCAGGGAAAAAGAAATAGGAGCGAGGTAAGAGGCAGATTCAGTTGACCTTCTGCTATCTTCACTGGGTCTTGTTTAAAATGCTACATCTTCTCTATCAGAGTAAAGGTTTTTCTTTTTTAAAATTGTTTTGGAGTTATTTTTACCAAATGAATAAGTTATGGTGACTTGGGATTATATTTTGTGATATCTAGTGTTTTAAACCTTTGATATTTGACAAACTTTCCAAAATCAAACTATAAATTATGTCTCTTTCTAACCTAACATTTTAGGTATTAGGTCCTCTAAAGTCCAAAAATCACATTTGGCTTATTTGGTTCAAAAATCATACAGGAAGCATTGCCAAATATGAAATGGTGTTTGGCTTTCCTTGGTCTACATTTGTGTAAATGTGTTATCAGTATATGTTCTAAAATTATGTAAAACTCCTATAATTCTAATATGACTTAGTCTATATTATCAGTAATAATTATAATTATTATTTTTTATTTTTTTATTTTTTTAATAATTATAATTATTATGTTAAAAGACTGTGTGCCACAGAGGTAAATTTCCTCATCAACAGCGGCTGCCCTAAAATGTTTCCGTCATTCACAGGTAATTGTTGTCTTGTTTTGGTCCTCTTTAAAAGATGCTTTTATAATCAGCTTTAAAAGTTAACAGGCGCTCTTAAATGCAGGATTCTGATAAAAAACTCTGGAGATTGTGACATTAGAATAGAGGAAAAGCTTTCAAATAGAAGAGTGAATGGTGCTTGTTTCACTTTGGACTGTATTTGTATAAATATGTTGTTAGTATGTGTTCCAAAATTATGGGAAACTTCTATAATGTTGATATAATTTAGGGAACATTAATAATTATAATTGTTGCATAAAATTGTTGTATGCCACAGAAGTGACCAAAATTCCTAGTCAATTGTAACTTTTTTTTTTTTTTTGAGATGGAGTCTCGCTCTTGTTACCCAGGCTGGAGTGCAATGGCGCGATCTCGGCTCACCGCAACCTCCGCCTCCTGGGTTCAGGCAATTCTCCTGCCTCAGCCTCCTGAGTAGCTGGGATCACAGGCACGCGCCACCATGCCCAGCTAATTTTTTTTTTTGTATTTTTAGTAGAGACAGGGTTTCACCATGTTGACCAGGATGGTCTCGATCTCTTGACCTCGTGATCCACCCGCCTCGGCCACCAAAAGTGCTGGGATTACAGGCTTGAGCCACCGCGCCCAGCCATCAATTGTAACTTTAATAGTGGCTGTAGACTTCTGTCATCCACAGACATTTTGTCTTGCTTTGGTCCTTTTTAAAAGGCAGTTTATAATCAAATATAGGACTCTAAGTGCAGGTCTCAGATAACTTTAAAAATTATGCTATTGGAATAGAGGAAAAAATCGAACTTCTAGGACTCTCATGGAGAGTTAATTGTTAAACATTGCTAAACCTTTTATTTTTAGAGTCGAGAAAATGTATTTCTTTAGAGCTATTTGCAACTTTTAACAAGTGAGTAAAATATCCTCCTGTGAATAAAATTTGGAGCCTATTAGTTCCTCTCTACCTGATTTCTCCAGAATTTGGAAACTATTTGTGAATATTCTCAATTTATGGCAGTATAGCATAAGTGCAATAAAAATTTGTTTTCTTTTGTAACAGAAAAAGTTGGAGAAATCGGTTATTTTACCAAAGCTTTGACTGGAATGGTATGCTTCCTTTAAAGAATGGAAGTTGACTTATACAGCCAATTAAAGGCTGTTGGGGAATCTGGCCTCATACCCTGTCCACACAGAGTCCCTGTACAAGGTTCCTGTCCTGTGGTAAGTAAGGAATTTCATTTTCAAACAGGTCCAGGAGCCCCAAGTTATCTTGGGACCTCAAGAGGAGATGAATTTGCCCAACTCATAGGTATTTGAGGGTACAAACCCATGGCTGGGCTCAGCTTTTAAAAAGTCTTAACTGAGATTCTTCATGGAACAAAAAAATCCTAAGTGAAAAATAATTATTCTTGCTTTACTTTATGCAAATAATTAGGCCAAATACAGTAAGACTAAAGTTTATTTTGTAAATAAATCAATTCTATCATGATTTGTTTTTAATAAAAATGGGGACTAGAGAGAGAAAAATGATGCTTCAAAAGAAAAACTATGGCACACTGTTGTTTGTTGTTCTTGAGGGTTTTTTATTAAAAAACAATTTTTTTTGAGACAGAGTCTCACTCTGTCACCCAGGCTGGATGGAGAGAAATGGTATAATCTTGACTCACTGCAACCTCTGACTCCTGGATTTAAGCGATTCTCCTGCCTCGGCCTTCCAGGTAGCTGGGATTATAGGCATGTACCACCATGCCTGGCTAATTTTTGTATTTTTAGTAGAGACAGGGTTTCACCATGTTGGCCAGGCTGGTCTTGAACTCCTGACCTCTGGTGACCTCCTGCCTCGGCCCCCCAAAGTTCTGGGATTACAGGCGTGAGCCACCACTCCTGGCCCTTGAGGTTTTTTCTAGCAGTTTAGATTAAATTCCAAATCCTTTGTGGGCTAGAAGTCCTCAAGCAAATGCTTTCAAATCTTTGCTTTTAAAATTGGGAATTGTACTTGTCATCCTAGGACTCGTTATTTACCTTATAGTAGGCTGTTTAACTTAAAGACTGTGGCAAAACTATAGATGAGAGTACTAATGTTTGTGCCATGCAAGCCATGAACACCCAGCCAGGCCTGCAAGAGTGCACTCAGACAGGTGCAAAGCGGTTCCAGTCTTCTCACCTTGGAGTTCACTCCCATTCCCACTATGTCCCCTGTCCTCAAGAAGAAGCCAGAGTGATCAACGGCCTTTTCCCATCTTCATAGCCTACATCTTAAGATGAAGGCATTATAAAACCCAAAGGGAAGGGTTGAAACTGCCTTTGCAAAATTATGACTGAGACAGTGAAAGAGATCTAACTTGACTGACTCAAGATTACAAATGATGGTTTAGGAGTCAAGTAGCTGGATTCTGACCCTCCCTAAACTGCTCCTAAGATCAGTGCTTGAGATGTTTTGCAGACCCTGCACTTACTGGATCAGCTGGCGCCAATGAACTGGCTCATCTGGTCTTGTGGCCCCCCCACCCTGGAACTGACTTAGAGCAAGAAGACAGCTCCAACTCCCTGAGATTTCATCTCTGACCAATCAGCACTCCTGGCTCACTGGCTTACCCCAACCCACCAAGTTATCCTTAAAAACTCTGCTCCCCAAATGCTCCGGGAGATTGATTTGAGTAATAAAACAACTCTGGTCTCCCACACAGTTGGCGGTGTTCCCTGTCTTGATGCATTGGCTCTGTCTAGGCAGGGGGCAAGGTGAACCCCTTGGGTGGTTACACAATGAAAATATTAAGAAACTTTTAAAAATGTTTTACTGAGTTCAAAATAGGGAGACTATTTTATTGACTAAAGTGGTTTGGGACTTAAGCCCTTTTTAAATTAGCTTCATATTTTGGAACAGCCAGTCAGATTTTTCCCAGGGGTGAGATCGTGGCACTTGGCCATAGACTGTTTCCTGCCATAGGTATGTTTAGAAGGACAATGTTCCTCTTCAAGGATGACCTGTTTTACTTTGAGTGAGGACAAATGGCAGGAAATCTGCAGGCTGGGGGTTTACAAACAGTAAGCAATACAAATACATTTTATATCACAGTCCTGAATATATAAACATACGTATCTAGGTGAAGCAAAAATTCCATGAAACAACACTTAACCTCACTCCAAGGGATGCACTCATATTTTCCAGGCCAGTGCTACTCAAACTGTGGTCCCTGAACTGCTTGTCACCAGGCAGGGAGGAGATGAGTGCAGAAAGTCAGAGAAATTAAAGTATTTTATGAAAAGATGTCAACATCATTAGCCATTAGGGAAATGCAACACTACAATGAAATAGCACTTTACATCCATTAGGGTGGCTATAATAAAAAAGACAGACAATCATAAGTTATTTGGTGAGGATATGGAGAAATTGGAAGCCTTATGCACTGCTGGTGGGAATGGAGAGAGGGGCAGCTGCTGTGGAAAGCAGTCTGGCAGTTCCTCAACAAGACAAACAGTTACCATATGACCCAGCAATTCCATTCCTGGGTGTCTACCTAACAGCTTATGTATGAATGTTCATGGCAGCATTATTTACAATAGTCCCAAAGTGAAAACAACCCAAATGTCCATCAACAGATGGATGGATAAACAAAATGTGGTATATCCACAAAATGGAATATTATTTGGCAATGAAAAGAAATGCAGTACTGACACATACTGATGAACCCTGAAACATTATGCTAAAGAAAGAAGCCAGTCACAAAAGCTTGTGTTGGAAATAGATGCTCGGTGCCTCAAAGAAAAATTAGCACTGAGACAAAGGATTTTTCAACAATTCAATTTTTTTACTTCCTGGACTGCAGGAAGGATACTCTCATTAGCCATCTTGCCACAAGAGTGCAAAGAACAAAGGAATACACACAAATTTATTTCTTACACATTTGGGGCTGTTCTTACTGCTGTGTTTGATTTCCATTGGCTGGAGCCAGATCTCACAATTTAAACCAAAACCAGACTGACTAATGACTTAAAACTTTTCTAAACAGGTAAAAGCAATGGAGAGCTGGGACATGCCTGTGGGCACGTCCAGCACAGATATCTTGGTTAAAGTACAAGGACATAGAATGTACTATGTGCCTGTAAGCATGGCATGTCTAACAGCTACATAGGATAGGGCTTAACAAAGTTATTAGCACACTTACTTTTTAACAAGAAAGGGAACTTTAAAAAAGGAACTTTTCTGCTTCTCACAATGGCATGGTGTATGATTCCATTTATCTGAAATGTTTATGGAGATAGAATGTAGTTTGGTAGTTGCCCAGGGCTGAGGTAATGAGAGTCTGAGGGAAATGGTATTACCTGCTAATGCATAGAAGGTTTCTTTTAGGAGTGATGGAAATGTTCTAAGATAGATTTTGGTGCTCTGTGAATATGCTAAACACCACTGAATTCTACACTTTAAATGGGTGAATTATATGTGAATTATATCTCAATAAAGTTGTTAAAAATAGAGTATTTTAGACATTTATAGTAAGTTGACAGTAGTATGGCATCTATGAGCATGATCCTTTTCCTAGTAATTTATTTTTATTTTTTATTGCATTTTGCAAAAGTATCCATTCACGACAGATTGGAACTAAACAAAAAAAACCAGATCCCTTTGCAACCAGCCTGGCCAACATGGTGGAACCCCATCTCTATTAAAAATACAAAAATTAGCCGGGCCTAGTGGCATGCTCCTGTAATCCCAGCTACTTGGGAGGCTGAGGTGGGAGAATCACTTGAACCCAGGACGTAGAGGTCACAGTGAGAAGAGATTGTGCCACTATACTCCAGTCTGGGCAACAGAGTGAGACTCGTCTGAAAAACAAAAAGCAGATGCTCCACAATTGATCCTTTGAAAGGCATTGTTCTGGTCTATTTTGATATTTTTTAAAAAATTCTAGTTTTCAGACACAAAATCGATTTCATTATCCGATGGGTTGTGACTTGTAGTTTGGAAAGTACTGCCATGGGGGTGCGGCACCCCAGCAGGCAAGGCTCTGTGACCTCAGCAACTGTCAGAGGTGAGTGGTGCCTTCAGGATAAACTAACACCTTGATCTGACTCAGCACAACCCTCCCCCTCCATCGCATATTCCCAACATACTTTCCCCAACATGCCAAACCAGTCGGGATTCTAGTGTCTTTCCAAATAAGGTCGCCTCGCTAGGTATAAGAAGACTTCACTGCCATCCACATAGAAAACACCTTGTTATTCTCTAAGTTGCAGCTCAGATATATCGCCTCTGTACCTGGACCAGCTTCCTCTTTGCTCCTCTTACCCCAAGTCCGATAAAGCAATCATTACACAGCTTGGCAATCATACCCTTGCTGGGCCATCTGTCCCCGGAGATTGTGAACTTCGGAAAGGCAGGTGAGAGCTTTTGTTCATCTGTGCATCCTGGCATGCACCAAGGAGGCAGATGTGTGGTCAGTGCTCAGAGAATAAATGGGGCATAGTTCACCCCTGTTTTTATGACAACTGGAAGCCTTCCTGTCTGCTACACTAGACAAAGAGCCCTCCAAGTAGAATCCTGCCCACCCCAAATCCTTGGCTGGGGTTCCCCTTCCCTTGTATTTCTAGGCCATTTTACCCAGCATGGTGGGTCGACATGGTGACTCCTATTTCCTGGCTACTTATGTGTCGCTCACTTTTGGCATCCTCCACCTCGGTACCGATGGGCTTACATCTCTTTCTGTTTCCTTCTGATCACCTGAGCCACAGCGTATCATTTCCCAGCTTCTTTGATATGGGAAATTCTTCTTTGTACTGTGCTTTACAAGGGGCAACTAGTTTCTAATCATGTTGCTCAAAAGAGGGTCTCCCTTTTCTCCCCATTCCTATTTGGCCTAATTTTTAAATGTCTAGCTAGATCCAGGCTACGATCCATTTATGACACATAATATTGTGTTAATCTTGTTGCTCTCTCTCTCTTTCTCTTGAGCTCTTGACCATTTAGCAGTATTAAAACATAAAAGGTCAAATTGCCTCTGGCTTGAGGTGAGCAGCATAAAGAAATAAAGAGAGACAGACTAAAACACATCATTGAGATGACTTAGAAAGGCAGAGAAAAGCAGATGAAACTAAGCCCCATCTGGCCAAGTTTCCCTCAAATTAGAGGTAACCTGTATCTCATTACCGTTAGCTACTTTCAAGCTGAATTGGGACTGAATTTGTGTTTCTGCCTCAGTAACGATGCAGTGTTGCACAGCACTTAGGAGCAAGGGCTCTGGGAGTGGAATGTGTGGGTTCATGTACTGGCTCTACTGTTTACCAGCTGTGTGATCTTGGGCAAGTTACTTAACTTCTCTGTGCTCCTATTTTCTTTCTGTACAATGGGAATTGTATTTGTATACAACCCATAGGTCTGTTATGAGGATTAAACAAATTAATATAAAAAGGGTATATAACACTGTGCCTGACCTAAAGTGCTCAATAATTTTTAGCTATGATTAACTATTTTTGAGTATCTATTCTTCACGTACTCATTAAAGCTATAGATCCAAGGAGCAATGAAGCAGGAATTGATTTCTCATCCCAAGCCTATACCAAGCCTTGCCTTTCAGTAGGCACTTAATATCTCATTTAATTTTTACAGTAACTCAATGAGATACAGTCTGTTACCCATGTTTTGTAGCAGAGTTAAGCTCAGAAATGTTAGGTAAAAAGAGAAAAAGAAATTAAAGAATATTACTGTTCAAAATAGGGCAAAATGACTGATGATTTAGGTTTTGTCAGCAACTTCTCTCATCCAAGATCAAAGCGCCAATCAGTAGGAGGTGACAGTTGATTACCCATCTAAGGATGGGAAAAGGTTGGCTGGAGCTGGTTCCTGAAACACACTTCCAGGTATCTGGGGAGAGCAAAAATCATCCAGTGATCGATGAACAGGCCCCGGAGACAAAAACTTCTTGTCTCAGGGATTTAGAAGGGTGTGAAGACCACCTGGTGGCCAACAAACAGGCCATCCAGAGGCACAGCTCCGCATCTGGGGAAATCAGAAGTAATTAGACTTTTACATTATCTAAAGCAAACATCTGGTTCCAGATTTCTTTTCCCCGCAAAATTTATATGTAGCTGAAATTTTTATACCTCTCCAGAATGCCATGTCAAAACTCACTGTGCAACCCAAGGCACCAAAATGCCTCCAAATGTAACATTTATCATGACTTTCGTGGCTAGTATGGTTCATATTATCCTCAAGCTCCTGCCTTAAGGTCCGTAAGTACTCCTAAGGAAAAATCCACCTCAAAAATCCAAGCTCAGACCTCTCCCTGAGGTGCCCTGCTGCACTCTTCTGCGGTGTTCTTTCTAATAAACTTGGCTTTTCAAACATCTCCTGTGGTCAGTAAATTCTTTTTACCAACCCGCAAGTCCGCCACTTCACGATGCCAGGGTTCTGACACCTCCACATCTGGCAGTATCTTCTCAATTTAGCCTTTAGGCCTCTCAAGGATTCTGGTGAGAAGGAAATTGTAATGTCCCCAATCCATGGCTGGGAACCTGAGCTAAGTCAGGTGGCCAGTGAGTGACAGAGCAGTGCCTGGAACTCAGGTCCTTTGATGACTGTGATCGTTGACCTCGGGCAGCCTTACCCTGCTCGTGGCTGCAATGGCACTGATAATTCAGGCCCCTGCGCGAGCCTTGATGATGTGTCGAGGAGGAAAACTCCCATGCTCCAGTGTCATGCCCAGCCAGGAAAGCTCCGCACTTGGACTCCCACACACGTGCCCACCCTGCCAGAGCAGCTGGGTCAGGAGGTGGCAGTCAAGTTACCTCTTCTCAGTCCGCTTCCCCTCTGGTAAGTTTCTCCCTTGGTGGTTCTTGGTGGCCTTTCCCACCAGTGGTCCTCAGCAGGGACCACGTCAGCTCATCAGAGAGATTCCCATAATCTTGAGTTGGAAAGAGGCGGGGGGTAGGTATTGATCCCTCTCTTCCTAGTTGATGGAATTTTGTTAAATCTGATTTCAATTCCAAGAATTTCTCATGAGTCACAAACAATCTGAACCTGCTGTGGAAATTCAAATAACTTTTACTTATCGCCTATAAATCACTTTGAATCATGTATAGAAATTGCTAGGCTGGGTGTGGTGGCTCACACTTATAATCCCAACGCTTTCAGAGGCCAAATAGGAGGATTTCTTGAGCCCAGGAGTTTGAGACCAGCCTGGGCAACATAGTAAGATCCAGTCTCTACAAAAAGTAAAAAATCAGCTGGGCATGGTGGCATATACCTGAGGTCCCAGCTGCTCAGGAGGTTGAGGCTGGAGGATCGTTTAAGCCCAGGAAGTTGAGGCTGCAGTGAGCCATGATCGTGCCTCTGCACTCCAGCCTGGGTGAGAGAACAAGACTCTCCAAAAAGTCTCCAAAAAAAAAAAAAAAAAAAAGAAAAAGAAATTGCTCAGTTGGATGCATTTTAAAGGGAAATCTAAATTTCCTTGGCTTAAGTCTGGGTTTTATCCAGTGACAGCCTCACTGTTTTGTTACCTCTGCTCCTCCACCATCCACTAGATCATAGCTAAATTTTTTTTTTGAGACAGTCTCGCTCTGTTGCCCATGCTGGAGTCCAGTGGCGCATTCTCGGCTCACTGCATCCCGGGTCCAAGCGATTCTTGTACCTCAGCCTCCTGAGTAGCTGGGATTACAGGTGTGCACCACCACATCTGGCTAAGTTTTTATGTGTTTAGTAGACATGGAGCTTTGCCATGTTGGTTAGGCTGGTCTTGAACTTCTGGCCTCAAGTGATCTGCCTGTCTCAGCCTCCCAAAGTGCTGGGATTACAGGCTTACCCACCTCACCCTGCCGACCATAGCTAAATTAAGCAATGTTTTCTTGATGGAGAAAGTGTGACTGGGTGGGTGGAGGGACAGATGATGGATGGACTAATGGCAAGATGGACACACAGATATGTGAATCTGCGGCCAGACAGATGGATGAGACCGTGGTAACGACAGTGTTGCGTTGTGATACAGTTGTTAGCTACTTACTCATGACGATTTTGTCGAACTAAGTATTTGCTGGACCGGAAATCCCAATTATTGACTGACTTTGAAAGTAGAAATGTCACTAAGATCTTTCTTTATGTATGCTTTGGCTAATTGCTTTCCCTCACTGCCATTTAGTTGTGTTTGTTTGTCAGGGTGACATGAGCTTCAGATGGATTTCATCACTTTGAAGGATCCTGGCCAAACCTTCAACTACAAGGACTGCCCAGACTTAAGCCATGCCAAGGATTTGACTCCCTTCCAGCTCCCAGCATGCCTCAGTACCCCCTAAGGGGTGCTGCTGTGCTGCTCCCAACACAGAACTCCCGGACCAAAAATAATTTCTGTCTCTTCAGATCACCCTCTCTCTCATGACGGGTCCCTTTAAAAGAGACCTTTAAAGAGTGGACAAACTAAATGAACTGTCCTTGGGTAGGGCTGCAGGTAATGCCTCAGGTTATCTATTAATAGAATTTGGTAGCAAACGTGTTTGGATGGAGGTGTCCGCTGTCCCTGCTGCTGCCTCACCAACTTTCTCCCTTGGGCCTGCCAATCAAGTCTCTGTCCCTTTTGCTCTCCATCCTGAATGCAATAGCCCTAAGTCATGTGGGCCCAGGCCAGCTGCCCGTCTCTATATCTGCTCCTGCCACCACTCCCTCCCCCTCCCACCTGCCTCCATCTGGCTTCTTGTTACGCAGGCCTATCTGTTTGGTCTCATCCAGCTCTGTGTGCTCTCACGCCAGCCTAGGGTACAGTTAGTTCTAACTGACAGAGTGTTCTGCATAGTGACAAGTTGAACTCTTCCAAGTAGTAATTCCACCTGTAGAATCACCTACTCCACAGAATATGCTAATTCTAATTCCACCCCCGGGGCAACACAGAATAAGACTACTCCATCTTCTGCAGGAAGGTCTTTTAGTGTTGAAGACAGCTTTGAAGATGACTAATGCACCCCCTGAGACTTCCCTCCAGGCTGATAGCTCCAGTTCCAGCAGTATTTCCTCGGGGCTCTTGTTTTCCAGGCCTTCATCATTCTGGACATTTTCTGGTTTTTAGCTCTTAAAAAGGTTTTCAGAAGACTGAGGACTGTTCCAGAATGGAGGTGACTAGGGAGACATGGCAACTAAATGCTACATAGAAGCCTGGGTTGGACTTTCTGTGTCAGGAAAGGGAGATTAGTGGGGCAATTAACATAACTTGAATAGAATCTGTAAAAAAAATTAACTTGAATAGGATACTGTTAACAGTATCAATGTCAATTTCCTGATTTTGGTAATAATATATGGTTATGTGAGATGTTAACATTCAGGAATGCTCAGTGAAGGGCATACAGGAACTCTTTTTGCAGTTTTTTTTGGAAACTATTATTTCAAAAAGAAAAGTTTTTTTAAGTTAAAAAATAATCTTTCAGATGTATTGGATTTACATGGTGTCAATTTTGCTAAGTTGGAACTACCATTCCCAGAATTCCTTTCTCTGTATAGTGTGGAGTTGGTGTGGGCTGCAAGAGACCTGTGTGTGAAATGCTGAAGGCAGAAGTGAAGGAATGCCTGGGCAGGGCGCCAAGTGCTGCTGCAGCCTGTGAAGTCTGTTGTAGGCCAATGGCTATGCCCACAGCTCCAGCCTGATCTATTTCTGCTTCTCGGAGTCCTTGGCCTGGTACATACTTAGCTCCTTCTGTGAGGAAGGGCACCAGTTAGAAGGAACAGTTTGGAATCTTGAGGCTGCTCATTCTATATTTGATAGATGCTGAACATTTGCCCCAGTAAACGTTTCAATTACTTATGTTGAAATCATTTTAATCTATTTGGAAGAAACTTGATGGATGAATTAGTTGATATTGGTACAGTAACAATGTGGTCTAAAATTCAGTTACCTTTTTGAGAGATCAAGTCATAGTGCTATCGCCTATTAAGCTAATGTGAACCATCAATCTCCAGAAATTTCCCCATGTGAGTTGCTCTCATCCAAGTCCTTCAGTTCATTCTTGAAAGTAGTTTTTTGAACCTGAAGGTTTAGTTTTTCATTTTTCCCCATAAAATTTCATCTTGGGGCTTTTGGTTCATCATTCTAGCTGTGCTGACTAATATGAACGTGGCATCTGTCATTTATATCATTAGTCATCCTTGCCAACTTTGCATTGCTCATATATTTGATAAAAACATATTCAAAGTATTAGCCAAGTAACAATAAAGGACAGAGGCATGCAATCTTCCCGTGCACCTGTATCATTCAGTCAATCCAATCGGGTGTTAAACCAGCTGAAAACTCTCAACTTGTACCATCATCGAACCCACATTTTTCTAGCTTGTCCACAAAAATATTATGTCATTTCAGCATTTTGTTGGTTCATCAGGGCAGATAAGACATCTGTTTAAAAATCTGTAACTGGCGTAACTTGCCTTACAAGCTTGGGATTCCAATAAGATTCTCATTTCTTATTTTCTAGATTAATCTCTTGAATCCCCACATGCCCAAATCAATTTGTTACCAGGCTGCTGGATCAAAGTACCATAAATCAGTGGCTGAAAACAACAGAAATGTCATGTCTTGCCGTTCAGGGGCCAGAAGTCTGAAATCTAGGTGTTGGCGGGGTTGTTCCTTCTGGCTGGCAACGCTTGGCATTCCTTGGCTTGTAGGTGTGTCACTCCATTTCCTGCCTCCAGGGTCACCTGGACTTCCTTCCCGTGTGAATCTCTGTGTGTCCTCCCCTCTTCTTATATGGATACTAGTCACATTAGATTTAGGGCCCACCCAAATCCAGTAGAACCACATCTTAACTAATTACATCTACAGAGACCCTACTTCCAAATAAGGTCACATTCTCAGGTTCCAGGTGGATATGGATTTGGGGTGGTGGGTTGCCATTCAGCCCAGTACACCAAGTAAGTGTCAACCTAAAAGGAAGAAGCTGAGGCAAAATTAATGTAAGGAGTTTATTTGGGCCAAGCTTGAGGATTACAACCAGGCAGCATAGATTCAAGTTGCCCTGAACACACGCTCTGATCAGTAGCAGTTACAAGTGGATTTATTTTGAGATGGAGTCTCACTCTGTCGCCCAGGCTGGAGTGCAGTGGTGCAATCTTGGCTGACTGCAACCTATACCTCCCAGGTTCAAGTGATTCTCTTGCCTCAGCCTCCTGAGTAACTGGAATTACAGGCTCCTGCCACTATGCCCAGCCAATTTTTTTATTTTTTATTTTTAGTACCGACAGGGTTTCACCATGTTGGCCAGGCTGGTCTCAAACTCCTGGCCTCGTGATTTACCCGCCTTGGCCTCTCAAAGTGCTGGGATTACTGACATGAGCCACCACGCCTGGCCACAAGTGAATTTTTAAAGGCAGAAGGTGGGGACAGGGAGTGGGCTAATATAAAGTTGTTTGTCAGGAATTCTCATTGGTTTACAAAAGTAACATTGGGCCAGGTGTGGTGGCTCATGTCTGTAATTCCAGCACTTTGGGAGGCTTGAGGCAGGCAGATCACCTGAGGTCAGGAGACCAGCCTGGCCAACATGGTGAAACCTAGTCTCTACTAAAAATACAAAAACCAGCTGTATGTGGTAGTGGGCACCTGTAATCCCAGCCAGTCAGGAGGCTGAGGCAGGAGAATTGCTTGAATCCGGGAGGCAGAGGTTGCAGTGAGCCGAGATCGTGCCATTGCACTCCAGCCTGGGCAACAAGAGCGAAACTGTCTCAAAACAAACAAACAAGCAAACAAACAAACAAAACCACACAAAGTAACACTGAATAGTGATTTGCTATACATCGTTAAGCAATATAGTGTCCAAGTGCACATTATTGGGTTAATTTATAGCTACTTGTGGCAATTAAAAAAAAAGCAATTTCAAGAGATGAATACATAGCTCAAAGGGGAAGTAGAATGTGATTGCTTTCTCATTTTAATGTCTTTCTGGGACTGATGATTGAAAAGGACTCACATTCCTCAACTGTAAGTTCTTTTCTTTATGAGCAAAACCCTCTCTCCCTGCTGCCTGTCCATTGCTGTAGAGTATGCAGTGTTTGGCCAAGGGAATCTAGGCTCTCTCTGATGTTGCCATCTCTGTCACTGTTGAAGCCAGAACTCCTCCACTGCCACCCCAGCTCCTGAACCACTGCTGCTAATGTCACAGAGTGAACCCCAAAATTAAGGCTCAGCTTGGGAGGCCACGTGGGTTCTTGGCTTTGCGCAAGAAGGAATTCAAGAGCGAGCAAGCAAAGTGAAAGCAAGTTTATTAAGAAAGTAAAGGAATAAAAGCGGGGATACTCCATAGGCAGAGTAGCCCTAGTCAGCTGCTGGCTGGCTATACTTACAGTTATTTCTTGATTACATGCTAAATATGGGTGGATTATTTGTGAGTTTTCTAGGAAAGGGGTGGAGACTTCCCGGAACTGAAGGTTCCCTCTTTTTTTAGACCGTATAATAGGGTAACTTCCAGAGGTTGCCATGGTATTTATAAACTGTCGTGGTGCTGATGGGAGTGTCTTGTGGCATGGTAATGTATTATAATTAGTGTATAATGAGCAGTGAGGACCACCAGAGGTCACTTTTGTTGCCATCTTGGTTTGGTGGGTTTTGGCTGGCTTCTTTATCACATCCTGTTTTATCAGGCGGGTCTCTGTGACCTATATCTTGTAAACCAGCCCTGCCAAAGCCCTATCACATGAATAGTCCAGTTATTGACACAAGCTGCATTGAGTCCTCCCTCCTCCCCCAGTGTCACACTTAAACAAAAATGCACCACATGTGGCCTGCTACACACAGACACCCCTCTGCTCAGGCAGCTGGGCTGCAGGGGTGCGTCTGCCTCAGCCACGAACCATGACAGAGGACAATCAAGACATCATTTCACACCTCCTCCTCCACTTGAGTGGGCACAGTGGGGGTGGGGTTGGTTCTTGGCCATTTCAGGTGGAACCCATCCATGGTTTCAGGTGTGACCATGTCAGCCCATCAGAGATCTGGTTACATTTTGCCTCAAATGAGAAGGGAGAAGTTCAGATCCATCTTCTCCCAGAAGATGTGCTCCTGTATAAATCTGCCCAAATGCTTCAGCAACAAGCTCTTCACACCCAGAAATATGGAGAACAGCCTTGATCAAGCCACACAGTAGAGAAAAAATGTCCAGTTACATCCTCTTCTCAGGATGATGGGTGCCTGACTGCCCACATTTGTGTAACTGAAGGAGACCATTCACATGGTTCTTCTAGGAAAAAACCCTCTCTCTAAGAAGACTGGCTGCCTCCCTTAGCAAGAGGAGCAAGCTGGCAACTTTTAAGTGGCAGTTCATGGAGGCAGAAAGATGTAAAATTCCACTTTCTAGGCACTCCATTACAAATCTAGTCCACATTTGTACCACGAATTAATGTTGTTCGGAAGTCAGAGGTCGTTGAATGTACCCCATTTGCACATTCTTCCTTTTTGAAAACTGACAAACATTTCACACTTCCCTGCTGTTGGCTTGTTTCCCAAATTTCTCAGAAATCACGGACAGTAGTTCTGCAATCACATCCTCGAGTTCCGTTGCGATTTCTAGAACCAAAACTTGAATGTGCCCAGATGCTCCCACCACCTCCTCATTGCCGCACTCCATGTGCTTCTTCTGGAATCTGCCTTTACACTTTCCGGTTGGAGACTTACCCTTCTTGAGGGAGAAAAACATTCCGCATTGAAAAATTCACCTCCTCCATTGCATGTGGGGCCTGGATCTTCCCAGTTATTTGTCTTGCTTTGAATACTTTTCTAAAACAGGGTTTCTGGTTTCTGTCATTTGTTTAAGCCTCGGCTCATTTTACATGTGAGTACTCCTGACCCCAGTCTTGCGGACTGGTGCTGCTTTGGACATTTGTTTTTGGTCTTCTGCCCCTTCCTACCGCTATACCTGCTCTTTGAAATTCTGAGCTCACCGTGTACTTGAGGTGGTTTCTTTAGGTGACTTCTCTGGCCCCAGTCCATCCTCCTTTTCAATGAAGTTATTAATTATTCCTTGTTCTATATTTCTGGAACCCCTACTATGTGTTGGGTACAGTACTAGGAGCTACTGATATACCAGAGCATAAAAGCAGATATGGTGATTCCTCTTACAAACTCAAAGAAACAGACACTATTGAAATAATTACACAAATAAATATAAAATTACAGCTCAACAACTGTGAAGAGGCACATAGCTAAGAGTTTATAAGGAGCTTTTTTTCTTTCTTAAATCTAGTTAAAGGTGCTGGCTTCGGCAGCACATATACTAAAATTGGAATGATACAGAGAAGATTAGCATGGCCCCTGCGCAAGGATGACACGCAAATTCGTGAAGCGTTCCATATTAAAAAAAAAAAAATCTAGTTAAAGATGCAAGAAAGGGATCACCGAGATCTAAAAGATGAGTAGGAAGGCTTAACTAAGGTCAAAAAGGAAGAAAACAATTCAATTTAGAAATGAGCAAAAGATCTGAACAGACACTTCACTGAAGTAGATACGTAGATGGCAAGTAAGCATGTGAGCAGGTGCTTAACATCATAGTCACTAGGAAATTAGAGATCAAGGGATTTTTAGGGCGATGAAACAGTAAGGGTGGGTATCTATCATTATACATTTGTGTAAACCCATTGAATGTGCAACACAAAGAATGAACCATAAGTGAGCTATGGCCTTTGGGTGATAATGACGCATCTATGTCAGTTCATCAGTTGTAGCAAATGTCCCACACTGTTTCATGATATTGAGGGTGGAGGAGGCTGTGTGCATATGGGGTTGGGGGTGCGGGTGGGACAGGGTATATGGGAACTTTGTGCTTTCCACTCAATTTTGCTGTGAACCTGAAACTACTGTAAAAAAAATAGTCTATTGATTTTTAAAAAGGGTTATGGGGGGCAGATGGGGGAAGAGAAGGAGACTTCTGGGAAGAGACTTGCGTATCCAAAGGCCCTGTGGCACTGGAAAATTTGGTGATTGTGTGGGACTATAGAAGGCCGCTATGGATGGAGTAAAGACAGTAAGACGGAGCTTGATGGGGCTGGAGAGACAGGTGATGCCCAGACTCGGCAGGGCCTTGTAGGCTGTTAAAACTGTTTTTCTTTATCCTGGAGGTGCTAGGGAGCCAGTGAGTGGTTCTAAGGGTGGGGAGGTAGGATAGAAATGATGGGATTGGAATCAGATTTATATTTCAAAATAATCACTGTGGGTATAGTGTGGAGGGTGGAGAATGCCTTGAACTCTGAAAGGGGCCAGAGTTGACATGGGGAGGCCAGTTGGGAACCTGATACGATAGCCCAGGTGAAAAATAAAAGTAGTCTGAAGAAGAGTGGGTGGAAATTCGGATTTAAATTGGACAGAACTTAGAGGGGGATGAAAAGGGAGCGAAGGAGAAGGTGGGGCCCAGCGTGTTTCCTTGGTTCGTTTGTGATTACATAATGAGCATTTTATTTCTTGGAAATTTCTGTCCCTCTTTAGCCATATTCTCCTTTAATGTTTTTGACTCATGCAGATTTCCCAACTTGTTGAAATCTACTTTCCTCGAGTGAAATGAACAGGTCCCTTCTGTACCCTAAAGAGCTCCACAAAGCCATTACTTTCTCCCTTGCTCTAGACACTTCTACATCATAAACCAATATTGACACGTTTTTAACGTTAGATCCAACAAAGGAGTTCCTCTTATTTCTTCTACTTTTGGAGAGTTGAGTTCATAAAGCAAATTAAACATTCTTATGTTGTTTCTTTAAAAAAGATTACACTTTATTTATTTATTTATTTTTGAGACAGAGTCTCACTCTGTTACCCAGGCTGGAGTGCAGTAGTACAATCTCAGCTCACTGCAACCTCCGCCTCCGGGTTCCAGCAATTCTCCTGACTCAGCCTTCCAAGTAGCTGGGATTACAGGCATGTGCCACCAAGCCCAGCTAATTTTTGTAGTTTTAGTAGAGATGGGGTTTCACCATGTTGGCCAGGATGGTCTCGATCTCTTGACCTCGTGATCTGCCCACCTCGGCCTCCCAAAGTGCTGGGATTACAGGCGTGAGCCCCGATGCCCAGCTTACACTTTATTTTTTAGGGCTGTTTTAGGTTCACAACAAATTGGTAAATATAGATATTCTCCTTTTTACTTAACATTAGGGCATACATAATATTTTCATTTCATCAAAAGCTTCTCATAAACATATTTTTTTACTGTCAACATCATATTTCCTTACATGGATATCATATGGTTAATTTAGCCTTACTGCCACTGGGCATTAAGGTTATTTCAAGTTCTTTGTGATATAAGTAAAGTGGTGAGGAACATTTTGGTGCATAACTCACCATCCCCCATGGATTTAACATTTTTTAAGGACAGATTGTTAGAATTGTTGGCTGAACAAATATTAACATTTTAAGACCTATTTTACCAAACTGCTAACTGGTTTTCCAGAAATTTTATGAATTTTTTTTTTTTTTTTTTTTTTTTTTTTTTAGACAGAGTCTCACACTGCTGCCAGGCTGGAGTGCAGTGGCACGATCTCAGCTCACCACAACCTTCTGCTTTCCAGGTTCTCCTGTCTCAGCCTCCCGAGCAGCTGGGCACGCACCACCAGGCCTGGCCAATTTTTGCATTTTTAGTAGAGATAGGGTTTCACCATGTTGGTCAGGCTGGTCTTCAACTCCTGACCTCTTGATACACCTGCCTTGGCCTCCCAAAGTGCTGGGACCGCAGGCGTGAGCCACCGTGCCAGGCCAATTTTATGAAATGTTACACTTTACCAAAAGAATTTGAGAGGATGTACTCACTGTACTCTTACCAATTATGGTTAAATTAATTGTTCCTCCCCACAAAGATATCCATGTCCTAATCTCCAGAACCTATGAATGGGTTGTCTTTCATGGAAAAGGGATATTAAGATTGCTAATCTGCCGGGTGCAGTGGCTCACGCCTGTAATACCAGCACTTTGGGAGGCTGAGGTGGGTGGATTACAAGGTCAGGAGTTCAAGACCAGCCTGGCCAAGATGTTGAAACCCCGTTTCTACTAAAAATACAAAAATTAGCTGGGCGCAGTGGCACACACCTGTAATCCCAGCGACTCAGGAGGCTGAGGCAGGAGAGTCACTTGAACCTGGGAGGCGGAGGTTGCAGTGAGCCGAGATCGTGCCATTGCATTCCAGCCTGGGTGACAGAGTGAGAATCCATCTAGGAAAAAAAAAAAAAAAGATTGCTAATCTATGGGCCTTGAGATGGGACATTATCCTGGATGGTCTTGATGGGCCCAGTATGATCACAATGGTCTTTAAAAGTGGAAGAGGGAGTCTCGAGAGGACCACAGAGACACCCATGCGAGAAAGGCGTGGCCTCGTGTTGCTGGTTTTGAAGATGGAGAAAGGGTCCATAAGCCAAGGAACCTGGGAGACTTCTAGAAACTGGAAAAGGCAAGGAAACGGATTCTCCCCTATGGCCTCCAGAATGGAACACAGCCCTGCCAACCCCTTGATCTTAGGCTAGGGAGTCGCCTGTTGGACTTTTGACTACAGAACTTTGTGTTGTTTTAAAAGAATAAATTTGTGCTGTTTTAAGCCACCAAATTTGTAGTAATTTGTTACTGCAGCAATGGAAAATAATATACCAGCATTGGGTATTTTCATTTCATCCCAGTGTTTTTTTTTTTTTTTTTTTTTTTTCCAAGTTGGAGTCTTGCTCTGTCACCCAGGCTGGAATGCAGTGGTGTGATCTTGGCTCACTGCAACCTCCACCTCCCAGGTTTCAGAAATTCTCCTGCCTCGGCCTCTTAAGTAGCCGGGATTACAGGTGCACCACCACCAAGCCCAGTTAATTTCTTTGTATTTTAGTAGAGATGGGATTTTACCATGTTGACCAGGCTGGTCTCAAACTCCTGACCTCAAGTGATCCGCCCGTCTTGGCCTCCCAAAGTACTAGGAATACAGGCGTGAGCCATTGTGTCCGGCCATTTCATCCCAATGGTATTTGTCATTTCAATTTACATTTTTAAAATTTTTGGGTAGAACAATTCTACTGTTCTGTTCTGTCACATTTTGTTGTTTAGAAAATACCCTTCTTCTGGGAAATGCTCCTTCACCTCCTTTAAAACATGTGGTCCAAAATAGAGCTGAATAACTGAACTAAACTATGCCATTCAGTCTGTCTTAGTGATTTAAAATGTTATGATTAGAGAGAACAAGCCTCATCCTTCTCTGTTGGTGAGTCACAGAAGCCGCCAGAGGCATTCTCCTGCCATCTGCACCAACCCTGTGAGAGACAATGACACCAGTGTGAGAGAGAGCAAGGATGAGGGGTGGAGAGAAAGTCTCTGTGATCACCTTTGGTCACTGGGGCCAGCTGCACTCTGCTCTTCTCCCAGCCACATGATCCTTCCAACAAATGTCTATTTGGCCAAAATCAGTTTGAGCTGTGTTTCTGTCACTCACTACTAAGACTACTCAACAAATCTTAGTGCAGAAATTGGAACTTGAACTAGGTTGTGAAAATTGACAAGCTCCAAATGGCTATAGTAAGGTTGGTTTGTGAGAGCAGGTAGCTGAGAGAATCCCCAGATCCTAGCCTGGGAAGATTGCATTCCCTAATTTTATGTTATCAAGGAGTTAGACCACTTTCCAGTGTTTCCTGGGACTCAGAGCACGTGCTATGCAGGCTTATGCTTTAGGAGACCTGGTATGAAAATACCAGGCTAATAGAACGTTGGTGATTTCCTGCAGCCTTTGGCAGGATACTATGAGGGAGAGAAATAGAAGACCCAGAAGAAGCAGGCAATCTAGACGCCCCGGGTAGAGAGATGCACCTTTAAGAGAGGTCTTTCTGTTAGTCGCTGGAAGTCCCAAATGGCCAAGTCACGCCCTTTGTTTACCATCACGGCCTTTGTCCAACAGGAAAAACCCAATTCTCTCCCCACACTAAAGGTTCTGCACTGATTAAGAAACTGTAGGATCCTGAAAACTGAAGTGGTGATACCTGGAAAGAACTATAACCAGCCAAGTGTGTCACATTGTGCCCTCCTTGCTCAACAAGGAATTTGCCAACCTCTCCCCACCCCACCACAATATAATGTGAAAGTCCCTATGGCAGACTGCCTTTCCTCCCATTTCCTGCTGAGCTCTTGGGGATGGGCAGAGCCTCCAGAGCTGCAGGTAAGAGACTGGAGCCACATGGGCAAGGGCCAGCATACCTCTCATACCTTCAACATTTCTGGAGATGGTTATTAGTCATAGAGACCCCCAAGAGTGAAACTCACAGTACAATGACGCAAGGTTTAATGAGTGCTGAAAAAGCACAGGTTTGCCAAATGAAGGTGTATGACTGCTCAACCACTAAGGTGGTTATTTTCTAAACTTTCCTGACGATAAGAATTCCTTGGGATTCTTGTAATCTGTATTTTCACCAAATTTCCTAAGAGATTTCTATCATCCAACAATTTGGGGAAACTCTATTGTGAGGTAATCTGCAGGTACAAGACCAACAGGAAGTGATGTGTGAGTCACTACAGCCTCCAGCAGGGGGATCCTTCGGACTCCCATGCTCACGAGGGGTCTTGCAGATATGGGCAAAGGGAATGTTCCTAACAGGCAAAACCTGGAGAGCCAGACTGGCGAACCAGAAAACTCACTCCTTGCCAAGGATGCAGTGATACTAATCAGTCACAGCCCTGACCTCCCTGTCCCTATCCAGCTGGATGTGGTTTAAATGTTGGACCGGTGTTCACTGAATGTTGCTTCCTTGTAACCCAATTCAAATGGTAGCATTTACAATGGTTACCATGTTTCCCACCAGCATTGTGCATGAGGTGTGTTGGAGTGGTTGGTGGTTGTCATAATCACATCACTAATGAGGGCAAGATCATGAGGAGCCATAAGAAGACTTGCTGACACACCCAAGAATCCTAAATATGGACTTGCCATCAAATGACCCTCTAAGTTAATGCTGACACCACTTCCATGCCCACCAAACTCATTTATTTTCTCCAAATACGTAGAAATTATCCCAACATTTATTAAACACTCACTATGTGCTAGGCATGGTCTATGTGCTTTATATGTGTTAGCTCATTCAACTCTCCCAAAAACTCTCCCATTAGGTAGGTGCTCTTATTATCCCCCAGTGTTCACATGAGGAAATGGAAGCTCAGAGAACTGAAGAAGGCTGCCCAGGGCTGTGCAGCTGTTAAATCACGGAGATGTGTAATCCCAGCACTTTGGGAGGCCGAGGCGGGTGGATCACGAGGTCGAGAGATCGAGACCATCCTGGTCAACATGGTGAAACCCCGTCTCTACTAAAAATACAAAAATCAGCTGGGCATGGTGGCGCGTGCCTGTAATCCCAGCTACTCAGGAGGCTGAGGCAGGAGAATTGCCTGGACCCAGGAGGCGGAGGTTGCGGTGAGCCGAGATCGCGCCATTGCACTCCAGTCTGCGGAACAAGAGCGCAACTTCGTCTCAAAAAAAAAAAAAAAAAAAAAAAAAAAAATCACGGAGATGTGAGCCCTGGCAGCACGACCCCTGAAACTGTGCCCATCACCGTGACTCTAAGCTGCCTCCTCAATGAAAAAGGGGAAAATAAAACAATGCTGCCACATTTCAAAAGAAACTAAACGTGGCCATGCGTGAGAAACAGGAAAACTCATATGAAGAAAGGCTGCCAACAGAAGCAGTCAGCAGGGAACAAACTCCCTCCAGATGAAAAGAAAGTGGCAGAGCAAGATGCAAATGGTTGTAAACTCAGCTGGTTTAGAATCTTCAAAAGATAAAAGAAGAGAGAGGCCAGGCATGGTGGCTCATGCCTGCAATCCCAGCACTTTGGGAGGCCAAGGTGGGAGGATCACCTGATGTTAGGAGTTTGAGACCAGCGTGGTCAACATGGTGAAACCCTGTCTCTACTAAAAATACAAAAATTAGCCGGGCGTGGTGGCGCACACCTGTCATCCCAGCTACTCAGGAGGCTGAGGCAGGAGAATTGCCATACCCACAAGCAGCCGCCAAATTCCACAATTCCACCTTTTAAACATCTCGGTCAAATCCATCCACTTAGACTTTAGCAATGAGAAATCCGCCTACTGACAGGGCTGCAGTCGACTCTCATTGGCTGCTGAGTGCAAACTGCAAACACTTTTCTGCAGGGAAATCTGGAAATACATTTCAGTGATCTTAAAATATTTAAATCTTTTGACTCAACAATTGTACTACCCTATGAATAAGGAGTAGGGGAAACCAAAGATAAGAACAAAGAAAAAAAAAACCAGGATGTTTAAACACTGCCATGTTTTAAAACAGTATTTAATAGAATGAAGTGTGGCTTAAGATACAACGTTAAATATGAAAAGATATGAAACTTATAAACAGTATGGTTCTGATTTCATTAAAAATATATGTCCGATTCGACGATTATTCAAAAATGGAATGATCAATAGTCTTTGATTCTCCCATCTTTGTTCTCTGGCCAGCCAAATGCTCTTCCTTTCTGCGGATCAGGTGGGTGAGATTAGACAGTGACTGACTCATGACCACGTGGGGCTTTTCTTAGAGTCTTGAGTGTGGTACAATTTTCAACATCTTTATCTTGTGCTTGTTGTGACAATATAGACTCCCCCTTGCGTCAGATGCTGTTTTCTATTACCCTCACCATCCTACAAACCCACACTTAACACGCGTTAATTTTTATCCCCAACACAGATCATGTTTTGGTTGGGTTTTACCGTATTTGTCTATCTACACAAAAAATAATAAATAAAAGGAAACACTAAAATGTTCTTTCTGTGTAATGGAAGTTTATTGATTTTAATCTACTCCCATTCCTTTAAATACTGTTGAGAATGGAATTGCTGATGGCCACTTAGCATTCTCACATACAGGCACATTCTAACTGATTTAATCAAACTCTTACTCTTGAACATTTAGATAACTTGCCATTTTCCCTGGCTGTAAGCAATGCTTTGGTAAACACCTTGGTACACACATCTCTGTGCCAACTGGACCCTGCAGAATTATACAGACGTGAACCAAAAATTATACAGCCTTCCCCTTTTCTCCTTAGCAGGGTAGAGCAGACATGGTATAGCAATAACTATACCATGAAACATCATGTATTAGGAGGAGGATTTCAGTCCAGGTAGGGACCAGGCTGCCTGGAGGAGGAGGCATTTGAGCCTGGCTCCTCAAGTAGAGAGCTGGGAAGAGGGAGCTCCTCTCCCTGGTAACCACAGAAAGTCCTCTCAGTGAGCGACTCCCCTGTGGCTCCTGAGACCTGGGAAAACAGGCCTTCATACCAGAGCCAGAGAACCTGGGGTCCCAGTCCCCAGCCCTCTTGGGAATATGGCAGCTCTCTTCAAAGGGCAGGAACAGCATCTCTCCTCTGCAGAAGCCAGGAGATTTCCCCGACTTCCTTCCAGCTCCACCAAAATCACCCCACACTCAGAGCCCCTGCATTGGGTGAGGGAGGGTCTTGACAGCCCCCTGCAACCCCTGTCCCCCACCCTAAGCCCCCAGGGAGCCGGGCAGAGGAGCTATTCCCTGGCAGTGCTGAGCCATGCGGCAGGCCCACAGGCTCCCATTCCTGCCGGCTCTCAGTGTCTCCTGCCAAACCCCAGCTCCTGGGGTAAAAGGAATGTTGAGCAATCTTTGGAATTTTTCAGTGAGAAATAAGTACTTTCGAATTCCGTTCAGGCCTCCCGAGTAGGGCATGCTGCCTGAAGCCCGGGGCCTGGAGCCTGCAGTGCCTGAATCTTCCTGAACCGGCATTGGGGAGCACTGGGGGACTTTTCAGTGTTTGTTTTCTCCTCCTGCTGGCCAGGCTGTAGGACACTATTACAATGAGGTCATGGGGCCCTGCCCCGCTGTGTCCGTGGGTGGCTGAGCAGCCAGGATCTTTCCCTTCACAGGCTGGCTCTGGTGTGCACACGGGTATGCTGGAGGACGAGCGGGGTCAGAGCCCAAGCTCAGGCTGCACCCCTCAGGACCTCCCTGCCCCATCACTGCCAGGTCTTATTCCCTATCTGGGCCCTGGCCTAGGGCCTTGGGGCCACACTCTGTATCTAGCCTCCTGCGGGCCATGTGAGGAACCTAGTTTTGACTTGCTAGAAATAATCGAACAGTGCCCTGCAACAAGTTCTCAGCTCAAATGGCGCCTCCTCCGGGAAGACTTCTTGACACATCCTTCACAATGTCAAGTTCCTCTATTAAACATTCTCATGGTACCCTATGCCTTTCCATCTAAGTCCTCGCCTCTGTTACTGATGATAATAATTTGTGTGTTTGCTTAATGTCTGTCTCGCCCACAGGTGGTACGCACCATGAGGGCAGGAGTCCATCTTGTTCACTGCTGTATCCCCAATACCAACAGTAGTTCTTGACACATAGTAGGTGCTTTATGGATTGCATTATGCCAAGCAAAGTTTCTTAAGAACGTATAAGGATTCTGCTGCTCAAGGCGCTCCTGCCAGGACACTCACTCCTCGGGATTTTCTCTTCTCAAGAGCCAGGTCTCGCCATGCTGCCCATGCTGGACTTGGAGCTCTTGGCTCACGTGATCCTCCCACCGCAGCCTCCTGTGTAGCTGGAACTACCGGTGTACACCACCACTGCACCCGGAAATCCCTCTGGGATCTTGTAACAGATTTGGTGGTACCTCCAAGCATGGCCACACTGGGGGCCTCAGTTTCCCTCTGTGTTCCAGCTACCCCAGTTTCTGCCTCATCTACAACCAGGTGAGCAGGAGACCAAAGGGTCACCGTCTAACTGAAAGCAGATCTCCTTTGTCTGTGATTAGATTGCAAGTCCCCAGGCAAGGGGTTCTGACCAGACGAGGGGGCCTGCCCTGGCAAGGGTGAATTTTGCAGATAATGGCTACATCAGCATTCCTGGCTCTGGGGCAGGTCCTGACCCTGCCTGCACACCTCCAGTTTATCTTAGCTTTGTGTAAGATTTGAAAGTTTCCAAAGCCCGTCAGACCAGGTATTTCATCTGTACCTCCCACCAGCACTACCCTTCCCGTTTTACAGAAGAGGGAACCATCCCTGAGAAGTGAGAAGTGAGCTTCTCTAGTCATGACTAGGTAACAGCAGGGTAAAGTTTCCAGCTGCACAGGCAGGATGGGGAATGCGGGAGGCAGGCAGAAGGTGGGAGCTTGGGCTCCGGGAAGGTACAGGCCAGGCACCTAGAGAGTCATGCCAGGACATTGAGGTAGGAACACAGCCACCTCAGAAGGTACGGGAAGCAAAGCAGTCCCCTCTGCTTTGTAAGAAACCTGCACTTTGTAAGCCAGACAGTTTTTATGATTATGTTCTCTGTGTTAATTTCCCCGATTTCCTCCCTTAGTGGGAAGTAGGAAAAGCTCAAGAAAGTTCTAGTTGGCCGCAGCTGTGTAGAGGGGAGCCAAAGGAATGGGTTCGCATCTCTGTGTGTGCCAGTGTTTAAAGTGGCCAGTATGCTGGGTGGGGCATTCATAAAGGGGAAGGGGCTTGGCAGACCTGGGGGCCATTGTTTTCATTGTCACCCCGACCGTCACCCCAGACACTTGGAGAGAATCACAGCTTAAGCATGGAAAACCTGGGGTTCTATCATTAAAATACGTAGGCTGACTTAACAACCTCATAGGATTGTTGTGAGATTATATCACTCACACACAAACATTTTTTGAGTTCTAAGTGTCTAGGATACATCAGGGAACAAAACAGAGATTAAATCAACATATTACATGGGAGACTAGAATGTGCTAAGTGCTGTGAGCAAAATGACCTGTGCAGCAGGCCGGGTGTGGAGGCTCACGCCTGTAATCCCAGCACTTTGGGAGGCCAAGACGGGTGGATCACCTGAGGTCAGGAGTTCAAGACCAGCCTAGCCAATATGATGAAACTCCGTTTCTACTAGCCAGGTGTGGTGGCAGGCACCTGTAATCCCAGCTACTTGGGAGGCTGAGGCAGGATAATTATTTGAACCTGGGAGGTGGGGCCAAGGTTGCGCCACTGCACTCTAGCCTGGGCGACAGAGTGAGATTCCGTTTCAAAAAAAAAAGGACCTGTGAAGTAGGTAAAGGAGTGAGGGGGATCTGGGCTGGGGGTGGGCAGCGTTCAAGGTGCGTATCATATAAAGGGGAGATTGAGTCACAGGTAACAGGGGCGTGCGCCCCAAGCAAGGGGAGCCTATGCTGGTGTGCTGAGATTCAGGAGGAGGGCAGAGAGGCTGGGACAGAGGAGCCAGGGGAGCGTGTTAGCACAAGGGGCAGATCACGAGCTGCCTTTCCGGCCATCACATGAACTTGGGTGAAACAGGGAGCCATGGAGAGTCTGATTCCTCCGACTGCTGTGCTAAGAAAAGATCGAAGGGTCATTGGGAGACACGCCAGGACGCTGCAGCCGTAACCTCGGTGAGGGACAATGGTGGCATGGACCCAGGCAGAGCAAAGGAGATGGTGAGAGCAGGTGGGGTCCTGGCCGTAGGGAGAGATGACAGCTTTTGCTGATGGTTTTGGTGTGGGATGTGAGAGAGAGAGGAGTCAAGGATGACTCCACGGTTTTTGGCCTGAGTGGTGGAAAGATGGAGTTGCCATTAGCTTAGGTCATGCGTGTTATTCTAGCTACTGACTGCCGACTCTGGGCCAGGGCCTAGGTCAACCACTTTGCACCCTGATCCCATTCAATCCTCACAACCCCACAAGGTAGGAATTTGGTCCCTTCAGCTCAGAGAGGGTAACGAGCTGACCAAGGTCACCCAGCACGTAAGTGGTGAGGCTCAGATGCCACAGGCCAGTCTGGCCCCACCAAGCAGATGTGTATAACCTGTCCCCAGGACTCGGGACACCAGCTCCCTCGCCTCACCTGACCTTGCCAGGACTTGCACCTCACTCCCTTTTTACCCTACAGCAAGCTGTCTCAAAGCTGCAAAGCTCTCAAGGCCTGATGTCCTCAACGTCCTGAGGCTTCTCTCAGAAGCCCTTTAAATCTCCTTATTTGGATATCTGAAATTAAGTAGATGAAGGCCAGGACTAGGATGCCCGGGGACTTCCTCAGAGGCCTTGGGCAGACAGGTGGGCCGTGAGTCAGGGGCAACAGGTGGAGGGAACACAGGCAGCTCAGCTGCTGTACCAGTAAAAATCTGGGATTCTTGTAAATACAGTCATCTACCCTCCCACCATTCCAGTGCCTAAGCTGGAGGCATTGCTCACCCACCCACAAGATTGATTTTGCTCTTCTAGACCACCGTATTTCCAGTTTAGAGGAGAAATGCGTGGGATCGAGGATTTGAAACTGACTTACTCAGACATGGAGGCAATGCTTGTGTGTGTGTGGCGGGGAGGGTGGCTTGGAAGAGCGGACATCCACAGGCACAGTATGACAGTCACAGCACGGTGGTGTTCAGGGGTCTGACCTCTGCCCACCCAGGACCTGGTCCTGTGCCAGTTTTAGCACCAGGCTGCTAAGAGCTGACTTAGCATCGAGCCCAGGCCAGGGGTTCCTGGATGTGTTTCTGGGCTTCTAAGTTGTGCTGCGGAGTTGGGGATACAGCCCCGCCACCTGCCCGAGTCACAAGGAGGAGGCTTTAAACATGAATAAGCACTTGCTCTGTGCCAGGCTCTCACACACAGTGCCTGCTTTAATATACATAACTGTGAGGACAGGACAAAACTAAGTTCAGAGAGGTTAAGGGGCCACACAACTGGGGGACCCTGACTGTACCCTGACTATCTGACTTCAAAGCCCCCAGGACCCCGGGTTTTTGATGTTTCTGGCACCGATAACTCAGACTCCTCTGTACCTCCTCCTGACTAAGCCACAAGTCTGCTGAGGAACAATTCTGGGTCAACCCGGCTTTCTTACAAGAGGTCTCACCCTCGCTGGAACCTCTTAGCCAGCCCTAGGATGTAGAGAAGCCCGCAGGGAAGGCTGAGGCCTTAGGATGGGAAGTGGGGGAGTTGTGTCGACATATCTTTGGAATTTTTCTAACTCCTTCATCCTTTGGGACAGAGAGCAGACAAGGACTGGGCACGTGGGCCAGGAAAGGGCATCCCTCTTCTTAGGAGGTGGTCCTGCGGCTAAATGGGGTGACATCTATCGCCACTGGTATTCTTAGACTCATTCTCTCCTAATCCCACTCCTCAGCCACTGCTCCAAAGCCCAGGACTGGCCTCCCAGGGCTCACTTGCAGCCAGCTGGGGACTGGATGCCTTTATTGGCCCAGATGCTGAACCCCTACCCCAGAGTATCTCCCCTTTCCCCAGGCCCTGTACTCCTCCTCAGTTTTTGAGCCAGTTTCTCCTGGCTTGTTTGGCGGTTGGGACTGATGCAGCTGCCTGCATGATGAGGTCCTATAAGACAGTGCTTATCCCAAAAGAACTGCTAGAAAGGGGTTGACTGACCTCATGGAGGGATGCGTCGCATAGAGCCTGCCCCTGACGTTATCAACGTCAGGAAGATGAGCTGTACTGGGCTCAAGGCTTCAGGACCTCGAGTCCAATTCAGAGGTTCTTGGAACTCTAAATTTCCAGGACTGATGGGTACTGACCAGGGCCCACTCTGTGTCTTGGCCCTGAAGTTTGGAAGGGGAGGGGGATGCTGAGCTGTGATCAGAGTCAGCGATCTGGGTTGTGATAGGCACAGACCTTCTCTACTTACCATGCTGCTGGGCATCCCCACGGCCAGAGTATCCCCCTTCTAAGCTCCCTTCTAACCACCACTGACCACGTGTCTGGATGCTGCCTCTCCTCAGATTCCACGTCTGAGAGCCGCTGCAGGAAAGCAAGGGACTCATACCTGCAGAAGGCCCCTGTGGAGGCCAGAGACGGAGCCCGAGAGGGGGCAGGGTAGGTGCACAGATAGCCTCTGTTGGCCAGGAGGCGGGAAACAGTGGAAACTCAAATACTGTTGGAAAGGAACCACTTCAAGCCTCGAAGACAGCTCATCTTTGTTTGCCCTGGTTGGTGGTGATATGGCTTCTGCCCCGCCCCCCATCTGGGGTTCTTTTTATCTTGCGCGCTGCAGCCGTGGACCCAGGGAAGCCGGGACGGGGTGAGTAGAAGCCCAGGCCTGAGGCACCTGATCTCCAGACTCAAGGATTCGGTTCTGTCCCCCCGGTCTCTCAGGTGTGACCCCTCTCACCTAGGGATCACGAGAAGCTGTGCTTAGGATCACAGGCCCCAGGCCCCTCCCTGCTGGCTCGGGCCTCTGCCTCAAGCCCAGCGTGTTCTCATAGCCGTGTAGCAATGAGGATGCAGCTCTGTGCCATGTCCCATCAGAATCCTAGAATATCGGGCAGCGTCGGTGTGTGGATCAAGAACCTACCTCCGGAGATGATCGGTAATTTGCCCAAAGTCACACAGCTGGTGAGTAGCCGAGCTGGCTCTCCATGCTCTTGGAAGCACCCGCTTCCCATTTTTTCTGTGGGTTCCTCCCAGACCCCAGCCCACCCAGGAGAGCCCAAGCTGGGCTGGGATGAGCTGTCTCTCCACACATGTGGTGCTTATCGAGCAAACGTGGCCTCGACGGGTTTCGCAATGAGCCTTGTGTTCTGGTCCCCCTAATGAGCTGGGAGCCCCAGGAGAGTGGAGGTCTTCCTTTGCTGTTCTCTTACTGCTGCCCAGGTTGCTGCCCCACCCACACCCAGGGACAGGGCCCAGGAAATTCTTACTCAGCAAGAGAAGAGACGAGCCAAGGCCTGAAGAAGAAACGGGTTCAGGACGGTTCAGACTCTCTTGTCCCTGAGGAAACAGAGCCACACGTTGTGCAGGAAGGCGGGGAGATATTTGTAGGCTCCAGCTTAGGAAAGGGACTTGTAAAACGGGGAGGTAGCCAAATTCATTCAGATTGGCCTTGGAGCAGGCCCCGCACACAGAGCCAACTGAAATATTCAGAACTGCAGGCCAGCAACCTCTCCCCAGAGGCTGAAGGAGGAAGGCCCAGCCTAGAGCCCACAGTGGCAGGATTAGGCTCAGGAGGCCCTGGGCTGGCAGAGGGTGCCAAGGGGAGGTTTTCTGCCCTCAGGGAGCAGGCAGGGGGGACTTTTTTGGGAGGCCTTCTTTCTAGGATTAATTAACCCCTCCTCCTCCCCATTCAGCCAGTTAATCAGTCGGCTTTCCCCGGAGCCCAGCGTGGTGCTAGAACCCTGGAATGGAGTGGTGGAGGCAGACACCAGAAATATGAGCCAGTGTCTGCCTTCAAGGGGTCTGTAAAACCGTTGGAGAAAGGAAGAAAGCACATGCAAATTGGACCGTGGTTAAGGCAGGTTAAAGAGCAGCCCACAGGTGACCAAAGGCAATGGGGTGGGGATGTCCTATCTACTGAGCCGAAACACTGGCTTCTGGTCTTTTATTCTTTGTCTTTCCTTCAACGGTCCCCACCAGCCCACACAGAGTCCCTTGCATAACAGGGCCAGCAGTGGAGGCTAGGAAACAATTTCCTAGCAAATCAGGGACTCTATGAAGCCTTGGCAACATCTCAGTTCTCATCTTGAATTTATAGCCCTCACTGCTGGCCACCAACCCCAGCGCACCACCAGTGTCTTAAGTTTATTGACTGACAGGCTGATGATCGCTGTGCGGGGCGGCCAGTGCTGGCGGTTTGTAGAAAGATGGCACACAGGCAGGAAAAAGCAGAGAGCAACTTGGCGAAATGCAGCAAGCAGCCTCCTGTAGGAAGAAGGGAAAGCATTAGAACAGCTCTCCAGTGACTTTCCCAGAGCAGATTCTTTGGTTCCCACTTCTGAACCTTCACACTTTCCCCACAGCTGGAACTTCCCCACCTCTTCTCAACCAAAAGCTCCTCCCCAATTTTGAAACTGACTTCTAGGGAAACCGGCGGCTCTAGATCTCACGCCTCACTAAGCCCGTTGGACCTTCTCTGCTCTGTCGATTGAGCTCAGGCAGTCCAATGGTCAGTCTCTAGGGGCCAGGATCGGACTCGGGGGGCCTTCTTGTGTCTACACAAGTTTTCTACTCAGTTATCCCTTCTGAGTGCCAGCTCCAGGCCTAGCCCCGGGCTACATCAATGGGAGATAGTGGGGCAAGCCAGGCCTTGCTGCCTACAAGTTCACGGTCAGTCTCGTTAGGGAGGGAATACAGATCCTCACCTGAACAAGCTTAACCCCACAAGGCAGCCTGGGGCCAAAGTCCAATGAGCAGAAGCATCATGGCCTTCTTTGTTTTGCTTTGTTTATTATTTATTCTGTTTGTTTATAGCAGTTCTATTCACAATCTCTAAAACTAGAAACAAACCACATATCCTTCAAAAGTCACTACCTTTAAAAAGTTCAGGGGAGAAAGATGCTTCCGAGTGCTGGGAGATACCACGGCTTCTTGAAGAATCTGAACTGTGAAAGAATGTGGACAGGTGGAGAAGAAAGAAGAGCATTCCAGAAGGGGACAATTGCCTGAGTCCAAGGGTGGAGGCTGTAAGATTCGGGCATATCTACGGCGCACGCCAGCCCTCTTCTAGCTCCCGTCCATGGCAGACGTTCTTGATGCACTTTTCCCCCCTGACTCACTGTAGCCATTGCCAATCCATCAGAACTGACGAGTGGGAATCAGGCTATCTGTCCTGGTGGTCCAGAGCATAGGAACGCATAGGAAAATGGATCAGGCCACAGGGGAAAGGAGAAAGAACGTTTGTGCCATGGAGGAAAGGAGAAAAGCAAACTCATCGAGGTGTAGGATGACCGAGCAGGAATGGGCCGTGGAATCTAGTTTCCTTGTTTTAACTTGAGGAGTCTAACGCTAGGGAAAAAAGAACTTGCCCGAGGTATGTGAAGTTATTGGCAGGAGTGTGGGAACTCAGGCTTCCTGACCCCTGAGCAACAGGTTGGGGCCAGGCGTTCAGAAGGGCCTCGGGCATTCGGCTGCTGAGTTGGTACCTAATCTTGCGCAATCTGGAGTTGGCCACGCAGGATCTAAGGCAGGACGGAAAGATCTTCTAAGCTCATTCTTTGCTTTCTGACACCCTTTCTCCTTGCTGTCCACTGTCATTCTTCCTGTGCTGAGGGTCCAGGAGGGTGTCCTGGGAGCACCAAGGCAGGTAGACAGGTAGACTCTCCTCTCAAAGGAAAGCACTTTCTCCCTCTGAGCCTACACTGAGGGACTGAAGCACCAGTGAAGAAGCCCCTCCCCTCACCAGTTTCCAGGCCACAGGCTTTGAGCATGAAAGTGTTAAGATAAAGTGATATTTACAAAATAGTATGATAAAAGATTAATCTGTCTTACGTCCTTTTGGGAGAAAATACCTCCTGTGGGACATTCCTGGATAACTCTGAAGCTCTGAGGAATGGGGTTCCCCTATGCATGAGGGCTCCAAGGAACAGGGTACCCATTGGAGATGAGGGGGCCACTTGGAGGAGTTGAGATACAGTGGAGAAGAGAAAGGGGCTTTACCCTCAGGAACAAATCCATGGGTCACTGAGGCCCCCAGGAGGCATCCGGATCAGGGCCAGGAGCTGTATCTAGCTGTAGGAGCTTTGGATGAGTGTCAGGCTTCATTGCTCCCTCTCTGGGGTGGGCAAGTTCTGCTTGTTTTGCTGTTTGTTTCCCTGAAGGACATGTGAGTAAAGCATGTTGTAGGCTTGTCCTGGGAGGCAGAATGAATTTGGAGAGACTGGGGGTCCTCTCTGAAGGCAGGATCTGGGGATCAAAGCAGGAAGAGGTGGGAGGCAAACTCCAGACAGAAGTGTGGGTGATGGCAAGAGGGGGTACAGAGAAGGATGCAGCCTGCAGGAGCCCTGAGGACCCAGAGTCAGCCAGGAAGAGCCCTGGTCTAAGAAGGGCAAGACCAAGCAGCAGCGGTGCCTGGAGACCCCAGGAGCCCGTAAGCCTCCGAAGGGTGGGACCAGACCGGCCCTCCTCATCACAGTCTCGGGTTCCGGAACCTGGATATATAAGCCGTGACCTTGCTTGAATGGAATTGACTTTATCTGTCTTCCTGGCTATTCCCCAAATCAGAAACAGTTCTTCCACTTGTAGAAATGGGCTGGGAGGGGCAGCATGGCCCCTGCCCACAGAGGGACTATCAGAGGGAAGGTAGAAAGAGCTGGACTAGAGAAATGAGCTAATTTTTCTCTTCAAAGGTCATGACTGACGTCCTGTTTTCCAACCCTGGGCACTACTTCTGCGTTCACCCCCTCTGGGGCAGTTGACCCTGTTGCTCAACCTTCACTTCTTTAAACGTTACTCCCTTGGCTTCCGGCCTTTGCACCTTCACGGTTCTCCCTCGAGGGCTCCAGTTCTCCTTTCCCCACTTCTGGTTTGGTTTACCCTTCTTCCTAAACCCCTTAAATCAGGTGTCCCCAAAGTTTTATCATGAGTACCTTCTGCTGGGACAACCTCATGCTCTCCCTAGGGACTGTCACCGCTCACGCAGCTCTGATGGTCACTTGCTTGATGGCGAATCCCAAATCTACACCTTCAGCCCGATCAGTCCTTCAATTCTAGGCCCTCGTTTGTAACAGCCTGCTGAATAGGTACAACTGGTCACCCTCCACCATCCTTAAGCTCAATACACCCATTGTGGTGGTGCCTTCCAAGGGACCTGGGAGAGCCTTGCTAGAGGCCACTCTTCAGTAGCCAGGCCTGGAGATGCAGCTGCCTGTGTTGCTGTACGTTCTCTTCTGCTCATCAGCATCAGCCCTGCCATCTCCCCGCAGGAGGCTGCCGTCCCTCCCTCTTGTCTCTGGCCACTCCGCCTTCTGCTCTTCCCTGTTGACATTTGGGGTTCAGATAACCCTGGCTGAATGATTGGTGTTGGGCCTGCAGGACTGACACCCGACTTGGGCAATCATTTGATGTGTAAATTTTAAATCTATTTCAAAATGTTCAGTTTTGACGAATGCTCTGCACTGAGAGCTCACAGGAAGATAAGAGGGGACCTCCGTGGCTGCATGGGGAGAAAGGCTGCTCCCTTATTTATACTTGAAGCATGAATTGAGCTCCTTGTCTGTGCCAGTGACTATGCTAGGGGCTGAGGAAACCAGGAAGAAAACAAAGTCCTGCTCTTGTGAGCCCCACAGTCTAACAGAGAGCCAGGCGTTGGCCAGGCCATGAGAGGGTGGCAAGTGCTCCACAAGGGAAAAATAGGATTGGAGGACAGCAGAGGACAGGGCCTGAGAGCTAAAGGATTACCATTAGCTAAGAGGAAAGGAGGGAGAGGAGGATTGTTCCGGGGAGTGGGAGCAGCATGCAGGAAGACCCAGGGCCAGAGCGGCACTTTCGAGGAACTGGAAGAAGCTTAGTGTGGCTGTGCAGCATTGAGAAAGGGGAAGAATGGCCCAGAAACAGGAGGGAGAGGTGAGCAAAGGGGCATTAGGCATATCGAGACCCTCGTAAGGATTTCGGATTTCCGAATTTAAACCAGTAGCAGCCGTGCTAGAATGCGAATTTAAATAAGACCATTGGGCTCTTTGTGGCAATCATGTACTAGAGACCAGCAAGGATGCTGCTGACGTAAAAGATGGGGTGGTCTTGACTAGCATGATGGCTGTTGCTGGAGAGAAGAGGTCAGATTTTAGGGATATTTTAGAGGATTTGGGAGCTAAAGAAGAACAGTGGAATCAAGGTGAACCTAGCATTTTTCATTTGTCCAACGCAAATGAAATGGGTAATTGAGTTTGTCCCATGGGAAGTCAGCTGTGGATATACTGAGTGGAGCTTCTGGTGGGGCCTCAAATAAAGGCGTCAAGTCATGCAGCGTTGCCAGATGAAACATGGATTCTCAGTTACATCTGAATTTTAGATAAGCAACAGATCATGTTTTAGTATAAATCTGTCCTATTACATGGGCATATTCATACTAAAAAAGCATCTATTGTGGCCAGGCATGGTGGCTCATGCCTGTAATCCCAGCACTTTGGGAGGCTGAGGTTGGGGTGGATCATGAGGTCAGGAGTTCGAGACCAGCCTGGCCAAGATGGTGAAACCCCATCTCTACTAAAAATACAAAAAATAGCCAGGCGCAGTGGCAGGTGCCTGTAATCCCAGCTACTCAGGAGGATTTGGCAGGAGAATCACTTGAACTTGGGAGGCGGAGGTTGCAGTGAGCCGAGATCACACCACTGCACTCCAGCCTGGAGGACAGAGCAAGACTCTGTCAGAAAACAAAAAACAAAAAACAACAAAAAAAACCCATCTATTGTTTATCCAAAATTAAATTTATCTGGGCATCCTGTGTTTTTATTCACTAAATCTGACAACCCTATGGGCAATTGAACCCATGGATTTGAAGCTCCAGAACAGTCCAGACAGAGGGGTGTGCTTCACAGCTGCCAGCCTAGAGCAGCACTTGAAGCGTCGGGAGTGCAGGGCATGGCTTAGGGGCAATACGCAGAGGAGACAGGCCTAGGGAGGGCTCAGTAACTCCGATACTTAGAGTTTGGGTAGAGGAGGATAAACAGGAAAGTGTCACGGAAGCCAAGGGTGTGAGAAAGAAGAAGTGACTCTCAGTGGAAAAATCAGACACACCAGGGCTGAAGTGTTCACAGAATGTATGGAGAAGGTCATTAGAGGTTTGGGTGCAGTTAATTTCTATTTTGTGAGGGAGGAAAAATCTATCACAATGAGTTGAGGAAACAAAGTATTTGAGATGTTTTCCTAGGAAGGGGAGGGTAATCCCTGGAGGAAGAGAGAGAATCAAGGGTGGATCTGATTTAACATTAGAGACTTGAATGTGTTTAAATGATGGGGAGCTGAGAGTAAAGGGGGAGAGGTTGAAGATAAAGGAAAAGAGGGGATAGGCAGCATCCCCGAGATGGCAGCAATGGTTGGGATCCAAAAGCTAAGTGGCCAGGTTAGAGGACTGCATGCCTTCCAATTAAATCAGGAGGCAAAGTGGAGAGGCCGGTGAATAGGAGAAGCGGCAGGATGGCCCAAGATCCACTGCCTCACGCCTTCTGTTTCATCTTTGGAAGGAGTGAGTGATAACATCTGCTGAGAATTCAGATGGAAGTAAACATGTGGAAGGTTTGGTCTACCACGGTGGTTTTTCCAAGACTAGAAAACGCATGGCAGGCAGCGCTGACGACCCAGCCGCGCTTGGTGGTCACAGCGCTGGAGGACCTGGCCAGCTTGCTGCTGTGGCCTTGTCCTGCAGAATCACCTGTCATGCCAGTGCAGTTCAGAGGAAAGGACAGCTGCTTCACCCACCGGTGGAATTTTGGCACGTGGTGCAACAAGGGGGGTTTATGTTATAGGGGAGAATGAATAAAACTCTGAGCTGCGCCTCTCAGCTGTGAGAAAAGAGTGCAGGAGGAAGTGGCCGCTGGACTGAAAGAAAACAAAGGGGTCTGTGCACGGAGCCCCTGATGGGGGCAGAGGTCAGGTGTAGACAAAGCGATGGAGTGGAGAAGCTGAGAGTTTAGAGAAGGCATCAGGATTAGTGATTTCAGTGGTGAGGCAGTGCTGGATGGTGACTAAGTCCCAGGAGTGGTGATGGCAGTGGGTGGCCAAGTCACAGTGGGACAGACGGTTGTCAGAGATGGGGAAAGCCAGCAGCTCAGAGGTTAGGGTGTGGGCTGCCACTCTCACGGACATCAAGTCATCCCGATGATGGCAGGGGCTCCCTGTGCCCCCCACATCTTACCTCTCCTGGCAACACCCCACTGTGTCTCAGCCGCATGGGTTGCTATGATGGTGGGTGTGTGTGGGGTGGTGGTAGTTAAAACCGGGAGGGCTCTGTGAGATATTTCCATAATAGGAAGAGGTTTCATCACTTGTGTAAGCTTTGAACAAAATGGGTTCCTCGGAATCCTCTCATTGCTTGTTATCAAGATGAGTCAGGATTGAGAAAATCTAAGATTCTTCCCTTACTCACATGCCAGTGGCAGCCCAGAATGGAAGCCCTCCTCCCCTTCCCCGATTCCTGGAGCCTGCTCCTCTCAGCCACTCTGCATGGATAATTCAGTCTTACTCCCGTGTCCATTTGGTCACCAACTCTACCTCTTTCTATTCCCACTGTGCCTGTTCTGATCCATGCTATTGCCATCAGTCTCCTAACATTACATTCTTCTTAACTGATTTATCTGCTCCACCCTTTCCCCCCAACTTTTCCCAGCTCCCACTTCCCGGGGACAGAGGCCAAGGAGAGGACACTCCTAGAAATGCACTCTCCAAAATATACCCTTCCCACAGCCATCAGCAGAGCCTCTGCAAAATGCGGGTCAGGTTAGATGACTTCTGGCCTTGAACTTTCTCAGAGGGTCTCTGTGTCTACAGAACAAAGACGAGACTCCTTGCTTAGCATAGTACCAAGACTCCTCCTCACCAGCCACCCACATCTCCTCCCGACACTCCCAGTCCCTACAGGCTTTTGTATGTTAGCTGTAACAAACCATGTGTGTTCCTGACTCATGCCCTCCTGTTCCTCTCGCTGGCAAGAGCCTGTGCAACCCATAGGGCTTAGCAGCAATCACACCTTCTCTCTGGGGCCTTTTCTATCGTCCTCCTTCAGAATTCATCAGCCCTTTCTCTACAAGAAAGCCAGCATGTTGCCAAATCTCTATTTAGCATACATTGTCAGCCTTGTATCGGAGTCAACTGTTTAGAAGTCATTCGTGTAACGCTTATCTATAAATACGTGTAGTTGTGTGAGACTCAGAGGACACAAAGACAGAAGGCCAATTCCTGCCTTCAAAGTGCTCATGTTCTGGTGGCAGGGGCATGGGGGCATGGGGGCACGGGGGCTGCTGCTGGGCTCCAGGGCAATGACACAGCTCAGTGGTACATGTGGTGATGCTTGAAGGATGTCTACCCAGATGAGGGTCAGGCAAGACTTCCTAGGGGAAGGTGACATCTCTGCTGAGGCTGGAGGGAGGAGCTGCCTGGCTTTTCAGGTAATTCCACCACGTAGTGGAATTACCAGTTTATTGTAGCTCTCTCTTCTCAGCTACAGTCTAAATTTCTGGAATTCAGAGAAGTGTTTTACTTATTGCTGAGTCCCCACGCCTCAGCCCAGAGCCTGGCACGTGTTAAAGCACAGTATGTGATGATTGTTAGGACGGGTCTCTAGACTCCTGGAAGGCAGGAGCTATGTCTTCTCCATTCTTTGAATCTCTCCCTTCCAGTGCCTTGTAGTGAAGCCTTGGCAGGTTGGGCGTTTGCTGAAATGAGTTAAGAGAGAGCTTCCTGGAAGCAGCAGGTGCTCTGGGAGCTCATGAGCAAATAGTTGGCCTGGGATGTGTCCCAGACTAGACAAGTGCGCACGACTCATGTGACTGCTGTCTTGACCCCAGATGCCAACAAGTCGATGCTCATGCCAGCTGGGCTCTCTGAGGCTGGCTGACTGACAAGACCTCCCAGTCTAGGTCTGTTGTCCATCATTCTTTCCTACACACAGCCAGGAAAGGGACAGGGAAGGGACACTTCCAGCAAGCAGAGACACGGGCAAGAACTCTAGGGACCAGGCTGGAGTGACTCACCAGGACTACGTAGAGCCACACTGAGAGGCATCAGCAGAATGCCTCCTACCCTGGCTGGGGATTGGACCCCAGCATGGGTTTGGAGGCTGCGGATTCAGCAGTCGTGGTGTCAGCCATGGAGGCACTCATCTCAAATAAAGAACGGGGGGACCCTATTCCCTCAGTGTGAACCCCAAACAAGAAGCTGACAGGCAGCTTCTGAGCCCTGGGAAAAACTAGTTTGCTCCTGGGCTGGGTGGTAAGGGAGTGTTCTCCAGTGGAACCCCCTTCGTCCGCCCCACCGTCACCAATTTGTGTTGGGGAGGGGTTGGTATGCAGAGGGTGAAGATATTTTCATAAAAGCAGGAAAGTGTCCTAAATTCCAGGGCTAAGGCAAGTCTCCCCAGGGCTTTACAGTTCCCACCAGGAAGTGGGGAATTCCCAGCAGCTTGCAGTGGGTGGTGGGGAGGTGGGAAGGGAGAAGTTTCCAGAGGGTCAGGACTCCCTTAGCCACGGCCCTCCCATCCTAAGGCAAGTCCCTGCTTATCCTTTGAAGGTAGAAGTGGGCTTTGGCATCCAAGGTGCCCTTTAGCCCGGGGTGTAGGGCACTCAGGTCTCACTCACTGGGCAGCCTCTTCCCTTAGGCCCTGGCAAGAGCCAAGACAGACATCCTCTCCTCCAGCTGCCGGCTCTTCCTCGGGGCCCATCCTCCCCCTCTCCTCCCAGTGCTCCTCCCTGCACTTCTTCATTCCCATCATTGTTTTCTTGTCTCCCCACCGAGTCTAGGAGAAGGTGGAAGGAGGGCCTAGACTGTTCCTGTCTGAGGAGGTCCCCGAGTTGGATGAGAAGAGCTGGTCTGTGCTCACAGCCTGCAGTCCTGTGAGCTCTGTCTGTGGCCCAGTTACTCAACTGCTCCAAGTCCAGGCTTGCTCCTCTGTAAAACCGGGATGCCCTTTGCAGAGCTGTGGTGCTGAGCCATTGTATGTTAAGCTCTGCACATTTGCTTTAGAGAGCGTTGCTCATTAGGCAAACATCCATTGAACACATTTACCGTGTGCTCAGCATGTGCTGTGGGCTAAGAACGGAGAGTGAACAAAGCAGACAAAACCCCTGTCCTCCTGGAGCTCACACTTTAGTAGGGAAGATGGGCAAGAAGTAAGCCGGCAAATAAGCAAGCATGTAATACATAATAAATATAAATGTCTGCCATGCAGAAACATAAGCTAAGGCGGCAGAGGGTGGAGAGTTCCATCTTAGGATGCTCCAGGTGGAGGAGCATCTGAGGAGGTGACATTTGAACAGAGGCCTGAATGCGATGAGGGGGAGGGCCAGGTGGCAATGTCCTGGAAGGGAGGACCTTCCAGGCAGAGGGAGCAACACGAGCCAGTGCTGGGGACAGGGACCCACTTGCTCAGGGACTGGCAGGTAGTCCAAGGAGCAGGAGCGGAGGGAGCAGGATGTGGTTCTGGGGAGATGAGGTCAGAGGACAAGGTAGGGCCAGGTCCCCTAGGGTCCTGTTTGCCACTTTAGGGAGCTTGCATTTTATTCTAAGTAATGGTTTTGAAGAGATGATCTGATTTGTGCTTTTAAAAGATGACTCTGCATGGAGAATGTGCTGCCAAAGCGGGGCCAGGAGAGCAGTCAAGAGGCCATGGTCATCATTCGCCACAGTGTTCCCCCTCTTCTGTCTCTCCTCCGCCAAGCTCCTTGTTTCCTCCCTGCTGTGCCTGGAGTCTGTCCCTGCACTCCCTCCCTCCGGAAACTGCCTACCCCAGGGGGCTTTGGCAGCCCCCAGCTCTCTGAGGCTGGCCTGCTCTTGGCCCGCTGCTCCTGCTGGGAATCTCCACTCCCTGGCACCTCGGTGCTGCACCACACAGCCTAAAGCTCCCATCGGGACACAAAGCAAACACCCGTTTAAGGTCCACTCTCTGACCATCCTTTCTTTCCTCCTCTGGGGGCTCCTCTCCTCTACCTGAGGCAGAGGTGTTGCAGACCTCGGGCTCTGTCCCACACCCCTCCCACTCTGCCTGCGGTTCTGCTGTTGCCCCCACCATACCGTTCCCTGCCCCAGGGGCAGCCATGGTGCTTCAGGTGAGTCAGATGGTCCCAGCTGCATCCTGTCACCAGGGTCGACTGGGCGTCCATTTCTGGGCATGCCTCAGGCACCTCCAAAGTGAAGGCGAAGCAGGCAGACCAAACCCCTCCCCTGAGGGAGGTCTCATGCTAGTGACGGAGGTAGAAAAACACATGCACAGCCTATGACATATCCGCTGGGGAGTGATAGAGGCCAAGATGGAAATTAAAGCAAGGTAAGCACAGTGAGAGTGACAGGGGTCAGGGGCTGCTCCAGACAAAAGCCTGGATTATTTGGATGCATAAACCATGTGAGTGTCAGGGGGCAGAGTGTTTCAGGCAGAAGAAAGAGCAAAAGCAAAGGCCCCGCGTGAGAAATGAGCTTGTAAAGAAGGCGAATGCGGCTGCAGGGTGAGGGGGACACGACTCATGCCACCATGACCTTGGCCCAGACCATGGAAACTGTCCCCGTCTAAGGTCTCCCCGCCTGCAGCTCACCCTCCTCCAATCTGTGGTCCCCATTCCAGTCACACTGGACTTCCCAAGGTATAAATTTGCACAGTGCGGACTTTTGCTGTGAAGCATTCACTGGCTTCCGACGGCTCTTAGGATAAAGATCAAACTGTGAGGGGCCACTGGTCACTCCCCGCCTCTTCTCACCACCCACCTCACACCCTCTACTCCAAATTTGGTGACCAACTTTCAGTTCCTAGAATGCACTGACTCTTGACTGAGGCGTTCCTATTTTCTGGTTCCTCTGGCCCACACATTCTTTCCTCCAGCTTCCAGTCCTGGTTTTCTTACCCACCTACCTCCTACTCACTCCCCAGGAAATCATCAGGGGTGCAACCTCCTCCAGCCATCTTCTGTGATTTCAACATGGGTGAGGTGTCCCTCCCAGGTGCTACTTTGCAAGTGTCTGAGTATGTCTCTTACCTTCTGCAAGCCTGGCAGGCCTATGAGTACTTGTCTAGCTCGCTGGAGGTAGAAACGTCCGCTCATAGCACTAAATTTGGCACATAGAAGCTGCTCAATAAATACTTTTTGAATAGATGGAAGGGTGATGTGGGAAGGAAAATGGAAATGGTGCATCTGGAAAAGAAAGGGCAAGGGGAGGGGGACAATGGAGAAAGGCGTGGTGAAGGCAGAAGTGTGGAGATGGCCGTGTGTGCTGTGTCACATTCAGGAGCAAAGGACGCCAGCCTGACAGAGCAGAAGGCATGAGGGAGCAGAGGGTGATGAGGTCAGAGAAGAGCCTGGGGCCGAGCAAGGGCGTTTGGACTTTATTCTGGAGGAAACAAGGAGCCTCTGAAGATTATAATTGAGATGTGACATGGTCACAGCTGTGTTTAAGGACATCAATCTGGTGTGACTGCAGGTGAAACTGCAGGACGGGAGGGTGAGGGGAAGGATTTGGAGACCACCCCTCACTTTTGGGGGTCAGCAGGCAGCCTATTCTGAGCCCCTTCTACAGGAAGACCCTGGTGTAGCCACAAGCCTCAGTGACCCAAACACTGAGCCTCCCCTCCCGGGCTTCCTCCTCCCATCAGCAGAGGCGGATTGCCCTTCCTGGTGACTCACCCCAAAGGGGTCAGCTCCAAGCAGAAAGTCATTGTTGACAGGAAGAAGGGTCAGACTTTCCCTTCTCCAGCCAGCTTCCTGGGTACCAAGATAGCAACAAGGGACAACAAAGAGTTGGGGCGGGGGAGGCCTCCCAAATGGGCTGGAGGACACACCGGCCCCTCCATGCTGCCCACCCAGCCATGGGACCCACCTAGCCACGTGACAGCCAGCCTGACAGCGTCAGTCGTTGATGAGTCAGGCAACCCTGGAAACCTTCTCACAGCCAGCTGTGGAGATGTGAGGGAAACAGAGCGAGGAGGTGCCATTTCAGCCCCCCTGTGCCACACAGGTCGGGGTGAGAAGGACATGCCAATCAGAGCTGGTTCTGAGGTTCGCATCCAGAGGGAGATGCTGGAACCAGGGGGCATCCGAACTGGGGACACAGTCTGGGAAGGTGGCTAAAGGAAGTGAGATTTGAAGGAGGGACAGAGCAGCACCCAGAAGGGCACAACTAGAGCCCGGGGCCAGGTCAGGAAACGTGTCCCTCTGGTGTAGAAGCTGCGAGTGGGAAACTGCTGCGGTAGGAAGGTCGGCAGGCTGCCTCCGGCTCCAGAAGCTGCTGGAGTTGGGGATTTGTTCCCTGTAGAAGAGCAACATCATTGGTGTGGTCCGGTTCCCAAGCTAGGCCATCCTGCAGAATTCTGTGTGAGCCACAGTGTTCAACTAATAAGCGAAGGCTGCAGATTGCGGGTGGAGGGCAGGAAAGAGGGGGGGCTTGCAGCATCTGCAGGGGCCAGAAACCACATACACAAAGGTGCTTGCTCAGTCAGAAAAGAGCTTAGGAAGCATTGAATCAGAGAACAAGGGAAGCAAACCTGTGTCTGGGAGTGGTTCCAGTGAAGCCCACCTCATTCTCTGTGTATGGAATTCCAAACACCCCCTGTACAGGAGGAAGCAGTTACAGAGCCTCCTTCTCGCCTGCTGGGTGGCACCTCTGGCTTTAAGTAGTGGGTAAACCGGCTCGAGCAAACCCGGGACTCAGAGACATGTGAGAAGCAGGGATGTTGCCATGCCGAGGCTGAGGGCTTTCAGCCAGCCAGTGAGCGGAATGCATCAGAAAGGAGAGAAAGGTGCCAGGCTGGGGGTCGGGATGTTGAGAAAAGGGATGCATCCTGGGTGATGGGCCGAGGATCAGAAGGATGAGGAGAAACACCCCCTCCCACAGCCGGCGCAGGACCCAGAGTCGAAAGATCCCAGATGTTCCTTACTTTCCTCTCTTTGCTGTCCCCCTCTCCTCCTGGCCCTCCCAGCATGGCAGACACTGTCTCTGGTTCTCTGGGCTAAGGACAGAGCAGAAGTGGGCGCCTGGGCTGTTTTTCCTGCCTGGGTTCCTGCTCTTTCCGTTGCCGCAGAGCTGGCGCCTCATCATGCTGGTCTTGGCTTGAATGTTACATCCTCCGAGAGGCCTTTGCTGGCCACCACAGTGATGTAGTTCATCCTGATGTCACTATCACAGTCCCTGCTTTAGTTTTGAGAGAGCACTTACCATGACCTGGTCTTTTCTCTTGTTTCCTTGTTTATTTTTGTCTCTCCCATCTAGAATGGAAGCTCCCCGAGGGCAGGAACCTTGTCTGTGTTCCTGGCTACGTACCCAGCACTCACAACAGGGCCTGGCATAGAGTAGGTGCTCAAATATTTAGCTGATTCATGAATGAATAGTAATTGCTAACATTTGTTGAGTGTTACTACATGACAAGCACTTATTTCACATATTAACTCATGGGTTGGTGAATTATAGGCCTCAGGGCAAATCCAGCTCCCTGTTTTTTTAAATACATTTTATCGGAACACATGCCCATCGCATACATATTGTCCATGGCTGCTTTCATGATACAATAGCAGAGTAGTTGTGACAGAGCCTGAGGCCTCCTAGAAGTGCTAGAAGCTTTTGCTTACCCGCCAACCCTCTGCCACTCACACTCACCACGCCGAGCCTGTCTCCCCTCTCCGCTTTGCCCTTGCTGCTCCCTCTGCCTGGGACTCCTTCCCTGCCCTGCTTTTCTCTCCTTTCCTTAGCTCACCTGCCATCGGCCCTGAAATCTGCACCTGACCTTGGACCTTCTCTGTGAGGTTCCCAGAACGACCTCGACTTTTTCCCCCGTAGCACCAAAGTTGAGATGCCGTCACTTGCTGCTTACCAGGCTCACCCCTTCCAGCTCTGCTAGACTGTGAGCTCACTGACAGTAGGCTGCCTTCTACTTTGGAAATCCCAGCACTTAATCTTGAGCCAGGCACATAGTAAGCATTAAATAAAGACTTATTGGCCAGGCACAGTGGCTCATGCCTATAATCCCAGCACTTTGGGAGGCTGAGTTACGAGGATCATTTGAGGTCAGGAGTTCGTGACCAGCCTGGCCAACATGGTGAAACCCCATCTCTACTAAAAATACAAAAACTAGCTGGGTATGATGTGGGTGCCTGTAGTTCCAGCTACCTGGGAAACTGAGCTGTGAGAATTGCTTGAACCTGGGAGGTGGAGGCTGCAGGGAGCAGAGAACGTGCTGCTACGCTCCAGTCTGGGCAACAGAGAAAAACCTGGTCTCAAAAAAAAAAAAAAAAAAAAAAAAGAAAGAAAGAAAGAAAGAAAGAAAAAAGATGTATCCAGTGGATGGCTATCTGATTTTTGTCAGGCATAGGAGTATGCAATGGCGCACATTAAAAATATTCACTATCTGGCCCTTTACAGGAAAGATCTGTAGACCCTTGTTGTAACTCAGTTAATCCTCACCAGTACCATTAAGGTCAGTGCTGTTATTATCTCCATTTTACAGATAAGGCAACTGAGGCACAGAGGGCTTGTCCAAGGTTACACAGCTAGTAAGTACAGTGGCTGGAGTTGAATCCAGGCAGTCTTGCTCCAGCCCATGTTACTAGTCAGCTACCAGCGTCATTCCCTTTCTAAGAATGATCAGGAGATGGTAGGTGGGGCGGGAGGGATGGACTGGCCATCCGCCTCAGGGGAGCAGCGCAGCAGAAAGGAAAGCTGGGAGCCCAGCAGAGCCCTGAGGGACTCGGGTTATTGTTTTTGAGGCTTGGCCTGATTCCAGGACCCAGAGCTCTCAAATTCTGTTTCCTAGAGCTGGAGTCCTACCCCCAAATATACATAAACATCCCCAACCTTCGCAATCTGAAGATTGAGTGTAGAATATTCCTTACTTAGGACTTGAGGGAAAATGTCTCAACATTTTCCTTAAACCTTTGAGCCCTGCTGTGAGTTGTCTACATGAGAATTACCTTAGTCTGTTTTCTGTGGCTCTAACAGAATACTTGAGACTGGGTAATTTATAAAGAAAAGAAATTTATTTCCCCATTTCTGGAAGCAGGGAAGTCCAAGGGCATGGCTCCAGCATCTGCCTGGCATCTGGCTAGGGTCTTCTTGCTGTGTTATAATGCAGTAGAAGGGCAAGCAAGCATGTGAGACACACACAGAGAAGCATCAGGGGCCAGACTTGATGGGTGACAGCACACTCTCATGATAGCATTAATCCATTCATGAGGACTGCCCCTCATGTCCCAATCACCTTTTAGTAGGCCCCACCTCCCAGCATGGTCACATTGGGGATTAAGTTTCTAACACATGAACTTTGGAGGGACATGTTAAAACCATAGCAAGCACAAGGATCCAGTGGTCTCCGATTTAGCACAGGTAAGGGGAATTAAAGGTTGAACACACTGTTACTTAACAAGAAGTCGGGTGAGGTGGCTCACATCTGTAATCCCAGCACTTTGGGAGCCCGAGGTGGGTGGATCACGAGGTCAGGAGTTCAAGATCATCCTGGCCAACATGGTGAAACCCCATCCCTACTAAAAATACAAAAATTAGCTGGGTGTGGTGGCTCACGCCTGTAGTCCCAGCAACTCAGGAGGCTGAGGCAGGATAATTGCTTGAACCCTGGAAGCAGAGGTTGTAGTGAGCTGAGATCGTGCTACTGCACTCCACCCTGGGCAACAGAGCAAGACTCCATCTCAAAAAACAAACATTTTTTTTTTTTTGTAGTTCCAGAAAAGAATGATCTGGCTTCTATGGGCTCCACAGTTTAAACATGTTTGAGAACTTCCCATTCCTCTGATGTTGAAATTTGAATGCAGTTCAGCTCAGAGGTTAAAAAAAAAAAAAAAAAAACAAAAAACAGCAATAAATAAATCCTCTAGAATCAGAAGAAAAATTGCAGTCTTGAAAATCACAGCTGTACACATGAGGCCTCCTAGAAGTGCTATAAGCTTTTCCTTACTGATAAGAAATGTAGAAAGAAAAAAAAACAAACGGCAGGTGTTGGGGAGGATGGGACAAGCAGCTGGAAGGAGCAGTGAGCTGAGCTGAGTAGGTCAGCTCCGTCCTGACGCAGAGGCCTGGTCTGACATGCTCCGCCATGGAGGCAGGTCCTGGGAGGTGTGCTCTGGGGAGAAGCAGTAGAAAGGCATCCCTGCCCCTAAGCTTCTGGCCTTTGGAGGCTGCTCTGAAGTTTACCAAGACTTCCACATTTGCTATCACATTTACTCATGACAAGGCCCTGAGGGAGGGGTTACTTCTATCCCCATCAGAGAGGTTTTACAGTTTGCCAAGAGTCACACAGTAAGTGGCACGACATGACGGCCCTCCTTTTGACCAGATTCCTTACTTATGGAACAACCTCCTGATGATTCACTGGGGAGCCTGAGAGAAACAGGGTCATCTGGCTGGGGACTGAGGTATTTAAATTCACCTGTCTCACTCTCCGCTGTGTTCCAGGACCAAGACCTAGTCCGGGGTAGGTGCTCACTCAGTATTTGTGCAGGATATTGAAATGCCATGTCTCTGCGCTGGGCAGGTACAGGTGTAGGGCAGGCACAGATGGAAGCTGAAAATAAGCTGGCACAGGGACAAGGGTTAGGAGACAGATGTAAAGCGCCATCGGGGTTCTGAGGAGGATGAGACCATGTGGGCCGGGGAAACGGAACTCTTTTTGGTGGAGAGAGCAGTTGAGGGGGTTTATTTCCACAGGTAGGGATGGAGGCATATGACACCTCTGTGGCTCTGCCTCTGCCAACCTTGCCAGCCTTCTTCCCCTCCAACTCTCTGCCACTCACACTCACCACGTTGAGCCAGATGCCCCTCTCCCCTTTGCCCTTGCTGCTCCCTCTGCCTGGGACCTCCTTCCCTGACCCGCCCTTCTCTCCTTTTCTTGGCTCACCTGTCACCACCCCTGAAAACTGCGCCTGACCCTGGACCTTCTTCATGAGGCTCCCAGAGCAACCTGGGCTTCCTTCCCAACAGCCTTAATGGGATGCTGTCACTGGCTGCTTCCAGCGTCACCCCTCCAGCCTGCTGGACCGTGAGCTCACTGATAGTAGGCTGTCTTCTACTTTGGAAATCCCAGCACTTAGCCTTGAGCCAGGTGCATAGAAAACATTCAATAAGGATTTATCCAGTAGATGGCTATCCAATTTTTGTTACGCGTAGGGGTGTATAATGGAAGACAAGATGGAAGCAGAAGGTTGGGACCAACCTGAGGAAGGCCTTGGCATCAGTCAAGGGTGCTAGCATTTACACTGTGTGTGTGGAGCACTGTCAGCACTAGGTGAGACCATAGCTGGGAGGACAATGTCCACGGGCAGGACTGCTATGCCACACAAGGGCTGGAGCAGAGCAAGGACAGATGGAGAGCAAGAAAGGTCTAACAGGTGCCCCAGCAACCTCTATGCACGCAGGTCTCTGCAGCCTTTGGAGAGCCTGGACAAGCATCCCAGGTTCTGCTAGCACCTGGGTTACACTGACAGAGCGAGTTTTGACCTGCAGCAGCTCTGGCATCCTGCCAGAACCCATGACCTCACCCAAGTGCAGAGGGCCCATGACAAGCATGTGACCTAGCAGCCAGCACTGGGACAGGGCTCAGTGGGATGAAGGGGTGGTGCTTAGCTCAGAAACAGGGGCGGGAAAAAGGTGGCCTCCAACAGGGGGAAGGACCTGGATTCCCTAAAATCCATTCATTCACTCATTCATTCATCCATTCAACAAAGCTTCCTTGAGCACCTAGTATACGTGGGTTCTGTGGGAGATAAAGGCTGTCTCTGCTCTCATAGTTTAGTAGGATGAAGGGTGAGAAATGCACATTAACACAAGAGAGACACAGAGACCAAAGTACCAGGGGCCAGAGAAGGGAGGAAGCTTCCTGTTGAGAGCAAGAGGGAAGGCTTCCCAAGGTGGGGACATTTCAGATGGGCCCTAAAGATGAGTACAGGGGGATTCCAACAAGAAGACTTGGGAAGGGCAAGCAGAGATGGCAGGAGACCATGAGCTCCTGGGGGTGGGAACCATGGCAGTCTGGTTCCTAATTGCCCCTGCTCCCCGCTGCGTGCTCAGTGAACATTTATCTTGTTTGTTAATGAGACAGTGAATGTTTCCTGGCCCTCCTTCTCTCTTCACCTGGACCCACCACTGATCACCTGAATTTCTCTCTCTCTACAGCACTTAGTCTCCTGAGGTCTGTTCCTTCTGCCAAAGCCACATCTTGGACCTCAAAGGCAAAATGTCCCTTTCTCTGACTGCACAGACCCTCTCCTCACGTCCTTGATCTCACCCCTACCTATCCACAGGACCCTGCTCCCTCAGTGGCCCTGTGTCTCCATCCCCTTAGCTTCTTCTCTGTGGGTCCCTTCCCTTTAGCTGATAAACCTGTGTAAGTCTCTGGCACTCCCCCAAGCCCTCACTTTCTAATGAGATGCTGCATTTGCTAAGGACAAGTCCAGGTAGCACCGGATATTCCTCTTCATGGACCCCATCAGACAGTGTCCTATGCTTGGAAAACATTCACTGAATGGATGGATCTAATCCTGTCATCTCCTAGCATCCTCAGTGGTCCTCAATGTAAGGGCAAATTGTCACGTGTGTGACCTACAGACGCCCAGTAAATGAGATTGGCCTGGCCTCTCTCTCACTTCCTCTAGTCTTCCTCCCCAGCTCCAATCATTCCTGAGTAATTATACTACCCAGAAACCACTACCCTGCCCTCACCTCTCCTGAGCTTTGTGCATGCTGTTCTCTCTCTCGAATGTTCCTTCCCCACTTCTGCACGAGGTGCACTTTTGCTCTCAATGCAGCTCAAGGGTCTCCTTCTCCCAAGACAGTGTGACCTTCCTGGGAGTAAAAGGTGGTCCTGGTCAATAATTTTAGCCCTAGTGCCTAGGTAGGTGCTCAATAGATGTTCATTAAATGAGCAAGTTAAGGAATGCAGGGAGAAGTGCTAGTGATTCCAGAGGCATATGCCCAATTTTCCTCTTGAGTCCTGGGTCCCACCTGCAAAAAGTGGTAAAACTCCTTAGGGGCACAGAGTCTCCAAGAAGATGTGAGCCCATAGTCCAGTTTCCCCCAAACTCAGCTCTTGGAAAAGCGTTTTTTTTTTTTTTTTTTTTTTTTTGAGACTGATTTTTGCTCTTGTTGCCCAGGCTGGAGTACAAAGGTGCAATCTCGGCTCACTGCAACCTCCACATCCTAGGTTCAAGTGTTTCTCCTGCTTCAGCCTCCCAAGTAGCTGGGATTACAGGCATGTGCCACCAAGCCCAGCTACTTTTTGTATTCTTAGTAGAGACAGGGTTTCTCCACGTTGATCAGGCTGGTCTCGAACTCCCGACCTCAGGTGATCCATCCTCCTCGGCACCTCGCAGTGCTGATTACAGGCATGAGCCACTGTGCCCGGCCAATCCTTCTTTTAAGTTGGCTTAAAGAATTAGGCATATGCTCCATGATTTCTTTTTAATTCAGGGCAGAACTGGAGTATGACTTCTATTGTCATGATCTAAAAATATATTTTCTATGGTTCTCTACTTTCTTTGCAGTAAAATAGCCTCAGCATGACCCTGTTTTTGCATAACTGAAAGCACAATTTAATGAAATAGCTTTATGAGCTTCAAGGGAAGCAAATATTTGACCTAATCAGGGGTGAAGGGAGGAGAGAGAGGGACTGTCAGGCTGATGTCAGGCTGTTCCATCTCTGTTACAAAAGGCCCAGGGCCAGGCAGTTTTCAGGAATGTTGGCACTGGAGTCCAGAATCAATCATCCTCAATCAATCAGCAAATATTTATTGAGTGGTTACAGCATGGGGAGCTACAGCTGAACAGAAAATAAGATGCATGTGAACCTGGTTTGCTTTCTATGGTGAGCTCCTTCTGGTCATATCATTCCTGTTACTTCTATGAGTAATTGTAGCTGATAGTCACTCAGCACCCACTCTGGTTATATTCAAGGGCCTGGTTATATGCTCTGTTGACTTTTTGTAACACTCTGAGACAGGTACTATGATTTCCACTTAGTAGATGAGGAAATTGAGGCTCATAAAAGGTTCTTACATTGCCCCTGGTCACGACGCTAGAAAGTAGCGATCTGAGAACTGAATGTAGATGATCCAATTTCAACCCCAAAGTCCTTCACTAATGATAGCCAACGCTGCATGAGTCTTCTAAGATTACTTCTTAGATTAAAAGCATTTTCCAGTAAATGTCTAATTTGAACCTGTCACTACTCATGGGAGGCCAAAATTATAATCCGCATTTTACAGATGAGAGAACTGAGGCTTGGAGGGTTCAAGCAACTTGCCAAAGGTTCCTGTTGGTAAATAATATATCCAAAAAAGATCTGAGCTGAAGCCAAATTCTGCATTTCTTCTGCTACACTTTGGCAAGGACTGGATCATCTAGTGTTGGCCCCTCAGCTGCTTCCAGCAAAGAGCTGCACACTGACAGGCAGAATTATCGACTAACAGCCCCATAGAGCACCCGGGCGCCCTGCCATGGATGGCCCTGCCTGGACTCTTCCCCACATGCCTACCCATGGAGGACAGAAGAGGTGTGTACTCCAGGCCCAGCTGCTCTGGAGACCCACAGCCCAGCGCTGGTGCTGACGGGTGTGGGGAGTGGGAGGGGCAGAGCGCTCTGCCTGGGCTCCAGCAAACAGGCTTTCTAGTGAATGGACCAATTGGCGGTTGCGGGTTATGTGGGCCAATTGTGGTTAGGGGAAGGGAGGAGCTCCTGGAGGAACACTGCATTCCTGCTCCTGTCAGTGACTCCAAGAGAGTTCTGGACCAAGAAGTGGGAGCACAAGCCCTGCTCACTCCTCTGCACTCCAGAATTAAGCCCACCTCCACATCCTCCCAGCCCCAGAGCAGAGGCTCTCCCCATGACAAGACCCAGAAGGGGCTTTCCTGCGTGGAACCAGCCTTGGTCATATGCCACCTACCACCCCCACTCCGTACTGCCACTCTTCCCTGACTGAGGCGTTAGCACAGCCACTCTGGAGTCAGCCTTTAATGACGCCTGAGGTGCCATTGACAGAACAATGAATGCAGTGCCCTCCTGGCTTCACTCGCCCCTCAACAATGACCACTCTACCCCTTATCTAGCACCCACTATACCCTGAGCAATGTCTATGCATTTTATTCATAACCACCTAACCGAGCCTTATACCAACCCCGTGATTAAGGCACCATTATGAGGAAACTGAGGCACAGAACAGTTAGGTACAGGGGCTGGGCCCCTAGCCTGGGGCTCAGGGCAGCCACAGAAATGAGTGAGTACTGTTGGTTGTAGTTGGAGTCACCCATGCCTTTCCTCCCCTCACATGGGGCGACCTTAGGAAGGTGTCCTCTCCCCTCTAACTCTCCTGCTCTGGGCCTCCCGCATCTCTGCCCAGCCTGGCCTCCATGCAGAGCATCCAGGCATCACCTTGGACCTCCCAGTTGATACTGGGCAAACCAACATAGAGAACTAAGACAAGGAACAGCCTTAAATCACATACATACATGGAATAGAGGGTCTGTCTCTCTGGCTGTATCTGGGACCTGATTTCTTCTAATTCCCAATCTCTTCTCAGGTTTCTGATTTCCTTCAGGTGACTCCTGAAGTCAAGCTACTCTGGGTCTTTGGGGCACTGGAACATTTCTGCAGTGTCACACTCACTGCCCCTTGATGTGTTTGTCCCTGGCAGTCTGTGAGGAGGGAGGCCATGTAATTCAACGAAGTATGCACAAGCACAGGCCTGGCATGCAGCTGGCACTAAAAATGTCTATTGCACTAACAGATGACTGCAGATGGTGTAGGTTCTCACCTCCTGTTTCTAGGTAATTCTCTCCCTTGCTTGCTCTGAAGTCACACAGGGTGAAGATAGGAAGTGGGCTTACTGTGTTGCTTGGGCACCAGCTGACACATCATCCTTTTCGTGATCCTCTTTTTCCGATGAAGGTTGGAAACTTTCATTCTAGAAGGACCCTCAGCTCAGGGGTTGTGACTTTAGGGGTTAGGGAGGGCACTTGCGAAGCCAGAATTCATTGTGGATAAATTGTTTGTCAATTTCTGGGTTCGATTTATCAGCTCCAAGGAGTTCATGAGAGCATCCTAAGAACCATTCCTGCTGAGGTCCAGGAGTTGGTGCCAGGCCTGGCTGTGGCAGGCAGCTCCAGGAGAGGAAAGTGGACAGGCTGCTGATATAGTCTTGCATTGCAGCAGTGCCTGCCCTCCAGGGTGGCACAAGTCCTGAAGCCAGCATGTATTTCTGTGACTCTGGGACAAGGGGGACTGACCACAGGATGGGGTGGTCTCAACAAATATCAATAGTTCCAAGGTACCGAAGCTTGCCTCTCAGTAGTTTGCCCAACACAAAGACTTCATAACAGCCCCAGGAAGCTGGCAGGCAGGAGCTGCTGTTCCCATTTAATTGATGGGACAGTCAGTCCAAGATCCCTCTGTGGTGGCTGCTTGACCACCCTTCATGCTGCCCCCCTACCTTCAAAGTGGGAGGAGACATGACTGAAAAGGCAGGCTGCAGTGCAAAGGACACAGATGCGTGGCTGGGAGATGGGACCCTCTGGGTCTGATGTCCCATTCCCAAACCTGGCCAGCCAGGAATCCTACATTCTGACCCTTTCTGTAGCACCGGGACAAGAAAGCAGCATTTTCTCTGCAGCCCCAGTTTCCAAGGTAGCTGCTGTCCACCCCTAGTCTACTTCTTAAAGAGTCACAAGTTCACTTAGGTGGAAGAAAGAGAGACAGGAGGGAAGAAGGGAGAAAAGGAAGGGAGAAAGAAAGGAAGAGAGAAGGAATGGAAAAAAAAAGAAAAGGGGAGAGAGAAAGAAGGAAGGAAGGAGAAATAGAAAGAAATGAAGGATGAAAGGGAGAACAAAAGAAAGAAAAGTAGGAAAGAAAAAAGAAAGGAAGGAGGAAGGGAGGAATGCATGAATAAAGGGAAAGAGAAACAGAAACAAGAAAAGCAAGAGAAAGGAAGAAAGCAAGCTATTTGTGATAATAGGCAATTCCCTAGAGAAGATCTTAGGGGAAATTGGCTGTCAAATAGTTTGAAGGAAATGATATTTGGACAACCAGCAAATGAGGCTTCCTCCCACTTCCTGCCATCCATCTCCATTTCCCTCTGTTCAGTCTCCTCCTCCAGCTGTTCACTCCTCTGGCAAATAGTGTCTCTCTCATGCTCCCTTCCACCCTCCCCTGGGGTCAGCTGAGCACCGCTTTCTTGATGATGCTACATTAAGAAATCAAAACCCCAAATCTCAGATGCTTCCTTCCAATTCCCCAATGCCTGCCCCAGAAGCTGGCCTGGGACATGACTCCACTGGTAGTCAGCAGGGAGGCCAGTAGCTATGCTGACCAGGGTGAGCACGCAGAGCTGAGTCCTCTTACTCCGGGACTCGTTCTGGAGGTCCCCACCCTCAACTCTGCCAATTCACGTGTGACTCTGGAGAGGGTGGCTTATCATGTCGGGGCCTCCATTTCTTCATCTGAGGTAACATGTGGTGAAATATCTATTTCTGTGGTCCCATCACTCCTTGCCCATGCATGGGCACAAACAGCTTGCATGGATGTTAAGAGCTAAGACACCATGTGCAGACAGACACCGTCCTGCTGGCTTGGCCCTAAGATGCAGCTAGGACCTGCCAGCCACAAGCCTCCCAGCCAGCCAGGCAGACGCAATGGGGCTGGGGGATTGTGGAGTGTGGAGGGAAGAACATCAGCCCCAGGGCAGGATCGAGCCGAGGAGACTCAGGTGAGTCACCTCAGGCTAGCCATCAGCTTTTCCAGCCTCAGTTTCCCTGTGTCGGAAATGTGTCCACATCAAGCAGATCCACAATCTCTCCTTTTAAGGTAACAGAGAAGAGACAGCTGCAAGTCTTACTGAAGAGTTCTGGTTTTCAAGGATCTTGCGCGGCCCTCTGCAACAACGTGAAGGCAGAGCCTTCCCGAGCCCCACAGCCTACACTTCCAGGGAGCTCTTTCATAACTGAATCCCTACTTTGCGTTGATCATTGCCCTAGGAACTCCCATATGTCAGCCCATTTGACCTCAGGACCACTCCTTGGGGAAGGTCTTAAAATTGCCACTGTGCAAATGAGAAAGAGAGGCTCAAAAGGCTCAGGGATTTGTCCAAAGTCACACAGCAAATGAATGGCAGGGCTGAGACTAAAATCTGGCCTTGGGACTACCAAGTGTGCTGCACCATTGTGGTGTCATTGCTTTAGAACTCTGTGAGTAAACAGATAGTAATAGCAATAGCGCTTACTGTCTTCAGGCCCTGTGCTGAATACTTCACACGCATTGTCTTATTCAATACTCATCACGCCTTGGTGAGAGAGAGAAATTTACATCTCTGTTTTATAGACATGGGAACTGAGAGAAGTTTGTTCAGTGTCATACAAGAAATGACTTGGCAGAGCTACCAAGGTCAAATCACTTGTAAGTAATGGAGTCAGTTTCAAACCAGGGTATATAAAGAATTTCAGTGGAGGGAATGAGGACCTCAAGCCTTGCACCCGTGCAGAGAATGATTGTGCTCCTCCAGAGGCTGAGCGAAGTTCAAACACCAGCCTCAATGAGCCTGGGCCAGGGCTGCGTTGGTGAAGGAGGGAGCAAGTAAAACCAGACTCCTTTCTCAACAAGTCTACAGCGTATCTTTCTCAGGTTACTTTCTCTAACCTTTTATCAGTCTTAAGAACTGCAGTGTCAACATGTTATCTTAAATCATTATTGTACAGTGACCATGTCAGCACATTCATTGCCGTATCCCCAGGGCTCAGCACACTGCCTAGCATCTTGTAGGCACTTAGCACATATTTGTCAAATGAACTAAATATTCTCTAATCGCCTCATTCAACTCAATCATCATTAACTGGGTACCTATTATGTGCTAGGTACCACTGATCCAGAGGTAACTGAGCATGGGTACCGCCTGAAGGAAGTCTCAGTCTAGGGTGGGTACGGAATGTAACCACTGGTACCATACCACCTTAAACACTTCAAAAAGTACTGTGGAGAATGAATGGTTGGCAAACGACTTATCAGAGCCACCACTGAGGAATGAGCCAACACCAGTGGGAACACGGGAAAAAGACCCTTTGCTCTGTGAGGAGAGTCACAGTGGGGCTGGGGGCTTGTGGAGAGTGGAGGGAAGAACATCAGCCCCAGGGCAGGAGCAAGCAGAGGAGACTCAGGTGAGTCACCTCAGGCTAGCCATCAGCTTTTCCAGCCTCAGTTTCCCTGTGTCTGGTGACAAAACGTGTCCACATCACGCAGAGCCACAATCTCTCCTTTTAAGGTGCGTCCCCGCCACAGACGAACTGCCTTTGCGCACAGACTGGGCTCCTGGCACCCGGGTGAAGGCGGCTGGAGGATGAGATGCGATTTCAGCCTGAAAGGATGAGGACTTTGTCTTCAGCCATATGGAGAAAGGACTATTCCAAACAGAGGGACCAGTCTGAGCAAAGGCATTCGGGTGTAAAATTATTGCCTAGGACTGGAGTGAGGGATGTGTAGTGTAACTGACAATAGACCCCTCTTCAAGAGCAGGCCACATATTCTTTATTTCCCAGGGGGTGGAAGGGGGCAGACTCACAGAGGAATTGAGTCATAATGAATTGAAGAAAGAAAAACCTCCTGAAGCTGACATTATAATTAATTGGCTCATCCCACTAGTCCTCACTTAGACTCATTCTCATGTAGAGACAAAACGTGATTAATCACCTCAGCAAGTGCATTTCCAAACCACATCCAGGGAAGTCTAGAGCCTAGGTGCAGGACCTTTCCAATTTGAGTTGGATTTTGCCTCCGGGAGGGAGTATGGGTACAAGCCAGCATTTTCATCATCCGCAGGTCAGGTACCTTGAAATGTCTGGTGGCACTCAGGGAAGAGCCCCCCAGCTTGCTGTCACAGGACACAGCTGCTCCCTTCCTGGCCATGTAGCTGGCCTCCCTCTCATAATGGGACTAGAGGCTGGGCAGGCTGCTTGCAGAGGAAGATGGGGTCTGCTTGCAAACCTGCTGATTCAGGCTCCACGAAGGAGCTAGTAACGCTGGACTCCTTTCGGCGCTCCGAGAATGGGGTGAGGGCGTCTTGGAAGGATTTCCTTCCCTTCTCAGTACTTTTCCCTGCTCTCAGTCCATTTGCTGCTAAGATTTAGGGATTTTCAGGCCTGGAGGGAAAGTCCCTCGGGACAGTCATAGAGAGCTAGCACAGGGTGGCCTGGAGAGCGCAGAAGGAAAGGCTGGATCCGTGGAAGGCGCGGGGAAGGCAGGGTGGGGACTCGGTGGAGCCCGCGCTCTTTTGCTGAAGGCTTGGAAAGGCTGCGCAGAAGACAGACGGTGACTGGGGAGACTCGGGAGCCTGCCCGGCCGGCGGGAGGGTGGGGGGCGGAGGGAGAAGGTGGGGGTGGCTGCTGAGTGGGCCTCTGGAGTATGTGTGTCTGTGTCAGTGCGTATGTGTGTCACTGTCAGTGCGTGTGTGTGTCTGTCTCAGTCCGTGTGTGTGTCTGCGCTGGCGCCTGACCAGGGTGATTTCCCATAAACCACATGCCCCCACGCTCGACTTAAAAGGCTGTGCCGAGGGCTGGCTAGTGAAGTTCGGCCCGAGGAAAGTGAAAGTTCGCCTGGGTCCTCTCCACGCGGGAGCCGCTCTCCGCATCCCTGGACAGCGGCGCGGCCCTCGGCCGGGGCGCCCACTCGGCAGCGGCCAGCGAGCGAGCAAGGGCGACGACGCCCCCGGCCGGGACCCAGCTGTCCGTATGACCGCGCCGGGTGCCGCCGGGCACTGCCCTCCCACGGTAAGCGGCTGCCGCGGCGTGGGGCCCTGGATGGACTGGGGCGGGGGCTCGGCGGCCAGCTTGGGGGGAGCGGCAGCTTGGAGCTGAGAGCCTGGGCGCACCGGCTACACTGGCTCAGCGTTCCTGCCGCCGACGAACCGCCGTTGTGCACGGACTGGGCCCCTGGCGCCTGGGCGGAGGCTGGTGGCGTCCCGGCAGCTGCACCCGGCATTGCCGGACTTCCCTGGGAAAGGGAAGGCTGCTCACCCCCATTGCACGGAGGGGAACGCTGTGCCACCCGCAGGCAGGAGGCCCCACTCAGCCAGGATGTCCTGCCTCTCTCCCTACCCACCACCACCAAGGCAGAGGTGGAGTGGCTGTGAGCTGAGTGTGTGCCTTCCTCCGTGGGCACCTTCCTCAACGGCCACACACGTGCTTCCAAGGCCCTGCTGGGGAGTGGGTACTTCTGGACGGGGAAAGTTCAGGGGGTCAACCAACTTATAGAATGCCAGGGCCTTGCTGGCAGAGGGATGGAGGGGGCAAACCACTGCTTGTTCCAGCCCACAGGCAGGTGACTAGGGTGGCTGTTTGGGGGTTGGCGAGGGGGTTGCTGCAACAGCAAACTGCCCCCCTGGGGTAACTTGGGGCTAGCTCAGAATCCCTTTATCTTGCAAATTCTGGTTTCAGCGACTGGGGAGATCCTGGGCTTTGTGGTGGTTTGTTGTGCAGGAGGAATGGAGAGAGGGTTTGGTGCTGCAGAGCTGTGGCCAGGGGCGGGGTCTGCTCCTGACTGCGCAGGGGATGCCCTTCCCAACTGTGTCAGTAGCAGCTTCGGCCATAGAAAGTGGGGGTGGCACTGTGAATGACCAGCCAGGGGGCTCATAATGGGATTGCTTCTGGGGAGCCCTGGGAGAAAATGAGAGGAGAAACCTGGGGGAAAAAGAGCAGAGAATTATTTGCTGGTAGAGGAGAAAGGGTTGCAGGTGAGGTGAGAGAGAAAGGGAAGAGTGGGTCCATAAGGGACCGTGCCCCACTGAGAGAGGGGAGATAGGGCTGAGAGGGGAAGGAGAAGGGTTAGCCATAGGCAGTGAAGCAAAGCTTCAGGGCTGAAGGGGAGACCATGAGGAAAGAAGAGGACGACAAGGGGGCTGTGTTTAGACAGGGGAAGTCCAAGGGCAGGGTCCTGCCAGGTCTCTCCAGAGGCCTTGCTTCCGGGTAAGATGGACTGGAACAGGATGGGTGGCAGAGGAGGCTGGACAGCTGGGCTGAGGTGTCCTAGCATCTCTGAACCTGCAGTGGAGATTCCTTCAGAGGGCTGCTCCCCAGGGAGCAGGGATGGGAGGGAGCAGGCCAGGGCTAGGGATGGGAGGAAGAAGCAGTCAGAGGAGAGCCTGCTCAGCCAGATGCAAGCCAGAGTGTTAGTCCCCCTGCTGCCTGTCCAGATCCTCTGGAAGCAGAGTGGAGGCCCCAGGTCCAGGGGGATCCCCACTGACCACTTTCAAAGTCAGCCTCTCATGTGGTGGCTGCGCTCTCCCCCAACTGATGCCTGAAATGTCACCAAAACCAGGCAGCCCTTGGAGTTAAGCATGGCCCTCACCTTGCTATCCTCAAGCATCAGTGTCTGGAAGTGCCTCCAGGGAGGCTGTCTTCCCGAGCAGTCCCTTTCGTCCATACCATTCACTCCAGAGCCTCAGTGGCAGCCAGCCTGGGCAGATGTACCCTAGTGGCCCAGTTTCATCCAATCGTTCCTGAACCTAAGGTTTCTGAGAACCTGGGCCATTGTTCCCACCCAGGGCAACCTCCCCAACTGAGCCTGAAGTCCCCCCAGCCCCATGACTGTCCCCTTCTTCCACACTTTCCCTCCCTCAGATCAGCCAGGACCTCACAGTCCCTGTGTTGACTGGTATTAAACCAACCTGTACCTCTTCCTTCCATGCCTCCCACCCCTCTCCTGCCATCAGCTTCTCCCCATCTTTCAAGGCCTCACTGAGGTCCCTGCTCTCTGCAGTCTCCCTGATAGCCCAGCCAGAGCTGGGCTCTCCTCCTCATAACAGCTGGCCAGCATTTGGGCTTTTAGTGACATGTAGCTTAGCACATTGTTGTGGGCTGTTTCATAGCGTCCTTGTGTTTTTCCAGTGAGCTACTAATCTGCAGTATTTGTCTCATCATCTGGATTATTGAGGCAAAGCCCATAGTCCAGGAAAGTGTCAAGCCTAACCCCACCCTGCCATCATTTCCCTGAATCTGAGGGCATTAGCTTCCAGGAGGTTTGGGAGCTCTCAGGAGGCAACCTCAAGCTGAAGAAAGAAAGGCCGAGTCCCTCTGCTTTTGGCTGAAGAAGGAGAGACAATAGGGCCAGGGATAGGGATGAGGAGACCTCATTTAAGAGGAGGAAGAGAAGAAGGAAGGGGAAAGACAGAGCGTTAGGAGCCAGTTCCATCACTCTGGGGATGAGCAACTACTGGGCCACGTGGGTGCTTGGAGAGGAGAGGGGTCTCAGAAAACTTCCCTGCCATCATAAAAGGCAGTTAGCTGGAGGAAAAGCCTGATGGTGCTCAAACAGGGTGCCAGGCAAGGGATGGCCCAGAACTGGCACTGGTGCCTCTGATTAATCAGTTGGGCTCCTTTTGAAACACACACCCAGGGCTCCAAGAGGTCTCTGGCAAGGGATGAGTTTGATCCCAGTGAGACTGAGTTTGATCCCACAGTTTTTCCAGTGGCAAAGCCAGATCTGCATGAAACCAGGTGGAAGGAAGTACTGAGCCCAGGGGAGCTGTCTCTGGCTGGCCATCTGAAAGCGGGTGCCTGAACGTGAACTTGAGGGCAGTTCAAAAACTGCTTGGCTCAGTGTTGATGTTGCAGAGAAGGAAAAAATGGGTAGAGGCAAGTCCTCCCCTCGAGCTTCCTGTGTAATTAAAATTTAAACTGGTAGGCACACCATCTGTGTCACTATTAGTTCAATGTATAGTTAGGTTTGGCTTAATCTGAGAAGGCTTCTTGGAGAAGGTGACATTTGGGTTGTTTTCATGGGAGAACAAGATTGTGCTGTGACTGTTAGAAATCCTGGGAAAGCTGGATTTGGGGGATGCTGTATCCTGGGGTAAGGGGCAGAGCTTGCAGCATTGTAGGTATGAGGCCTTTGTTTTCTGCTCTGAGCAGGGCATGGGGCTTAACTGGGGAGAGTGAGATCTGGGGAGAAATGACACCCTCTCTGTCATAGACATGGCTGGGCTCCCTGCTGTTGTTGGTCTGTCTCCTGGCGAGCAGGAGTATCACCGAGGAGGTGTCGGAGTACTGTAGCCACATGATTGGGAGTGGACACCTGCAGTCTCTGCAGCAGCTGGTGAGTGTGTGGCCATGCTTTATTCAACCATCTCCCCACTGGGGAAATGGAGGCAGGAGCCAGGGAGCAGGTCAAAGAGAGGGGTTGCAGGCAGGAACGTAGGGCAGTGCAGGACATTGCTTGTGGTTCCCACTAGCTCCACTGGTGAGACCTTCTGCTAACCTTCCCAAAGTTAGGACCTCTGGTCTCCCCACCCCTGAAGCCCTCTCTGACTGCCCTGCAGGCAGTGAATGGGGTGGGCTTCCATCTGCTTGCCTGGATTAGTGATTGCCCAGGAACATCAACCACTGACTCTGAAAAGGCGTCTGAGGTCTGCTGTCCCTCAACGGGATACCTCCTCTGGGAAGCTAGCCCAGTCAGCCTGCTGTGTCCAGATGTTGCATCCAGCTCCTGGATGCTCATATGTGGCGCCAGTCTGGCATCAGAGCCCCACCCAGATTTGGAGAAGAGGCTCTTGCCTAACTCCCAGCCTTCCACCCTCACTTCCCTGGCTCTTGCCCATGCCCTGAGGCTGGGATAGCCTGCTCATCTGGGCCATGAAGGAGCCCATATCTCATTCTAATCAGGCTCATACGTGGTCCAGCCAGGCAGACAGAGGTTGCTGTCATGGCTGCTGTCCTGCTTAGCGGGAATTTACCATCCCTCTGGCCAGCCAGGCAGGGTGGGGCATCACTGGCTAAGGCCAGCTCCAGGGCTTGAGCTTCTGTGGGCTGTGCCTTCTGCCTCTCTTGCCCCAACACTACTTCTCCTGCATGCAGCTGCTATAGCAACCCAAGGGAGACCAAGAGCCCCACATTCTCTGAGGCTTAAAACACAGAACTACTGCTCTGGGGCTAAAGAGGGCTTTAAGGGCATCCAGCTCCAACCCCTACAGATATTCAACCCCCAGAGCTTATCCAGCCTCTGCTTGAATTCCTGCAATGACAGGGTGCTCACTACCTCCCAGGCAAGATTATATCCTGTATTCTCCTATAGACATTTCTTTCTTAAAACAAACTGGCATTTGTCAGATTTCCTGGGGTGATAGGTGGAAGGAGGAGACTTGTTTTTCTACAGCCTTCCCCTGGGCATCTGGAGGGCACTGGTCTTCTAGACTTGACTCTGTCTTTCCACATGTGGTTAGCAGGGATGGTATTGATACCCTAATCCACCCAGAAGCTAAGGTCCCATTCTGACGAAAGCTGAGTCAAGCTATAGACATCCTGCAATTGCTGGCCTGCTCTCTCTTGCAGATTGACAGTCAGATGGAGACCTCATGCCAAATTGTCTTTCAGTTTGTAGACCAGGAACAGCTGGTAAGTGATGGCTGTTTACAGAATCCACGCACCAGCCTGCATGCACCTCTCAGGGTGGGGTGTGTGGGGCAGCATGAAAGCAGCAGAATGCCTAGAGCTGGAAAGGGTGAGAGTGTGAGGATCTGTGGGTGCTCAATTATAGGGTGCTGGGATCCAGGGCTCAAGTCCCCTGCCATTCCCTTCTCCTGGCCTGATACATAACAAGTGCTCACTAGGTGCCAAGCACTTTTCTGATTTAGTCCTGACAGTACCACGATGTGGTACACAAATACTGTTTATTACCCACAGAGAGGTGAAAGAGCATAGCTAGCAGGTGGTAGAGGTCTGATGTGAATCCAGGCAGGTTGGCTGTAGGGCCTGAGGCAAATCAGTACTTCTTCCGAGTCTCATGCTTCACTTAAGGATGTCACTTCTCTTCACCAGGCCAATGAGAAGGCAGGGAGGCAGTCCAGCCCTTCCTGGACTTGCCCCATACCTAACCAGCCACCAAGCGTTGGTGGTTCTGCCTCCCAGCATCTCTGGGTTCTGTCTCCTCCATCCCCACCTTCACCCCTCAATCAGTTGCTTGGACAATTTCAGGAGCCTCTTAACTGGTCTCCCTGCTTCCGGTTCACTCCTCATCTCACCACTAGGGGGAATTTCCTGAAACCACAACCTGCTGCCTTTACCTCCCTCACCCAAAAACATCAGGGCCCCCATCACTCCAGAAGAAAGCCAAGGTTGTCTAGTCTGGGTTACACCAGGCCTAGCCATTCTCCACCACACAAGCCTGTCCACCACCTCCCCATTCCCTGCTCCTTCCTGCCTCGCATCCTTTGCACAAGCTCTTCCCAATGACTCTTACGCCTTTCCAACTGCCTCCTCATCATTATTCCACATCTATTCATCTTTATGCCTCATGCAAAACTGCTGTGGTACCCAGAAGTTGCTCCTGTCTCTGAGCTTCCACATACCGGACCCATATGCACCTCTGTTAGGACTGGAGAACACCTCATGGTCCAAACAATAACCTCAGTATTTTATTCACTCACTCGCTTGCTCTAACGCTCATGCCTTAACTAGCATTTTCTAGGAACCTACTGGACTGGGTGCTGGGGGTAGGGAGCTAAAGCAGAGTCTGTCTTCAAGGCAATCACCAGCTCTTTAGGGAGACAAAACACAGAGGTTATTCTTTGGACCATGAGATAATCTTCAGCACCCCTATGTCCCAGAGGATTTGAAGGGGCCATATGGTAAAAGACTTGTGAAAGCAAGCCAAGAGGGGCCAAAAAAAAGGCGGGGTGGGAGAGTTCCCTGGAGTCCACCTTCCCTATGTACATCCGTCCTGATTAAAGCCTCATATTCTAGAAACCCAGAGGACTCTCTAATCAGAATCCACGTTTCCTTCACTGTAACCCAATCTCCAATAGTGCTGGATCCCAAAGAGAGAGAGACGGGCAAGCCGAGGGCAGCATTCTCCTTGTTGCTGGTGTGGTGTGGTCCCTCCCCTGGGAGCAGGAGGAAGCCAAGCTGCAGCCTTCCATCTACCTGGGGTTGGGGGTTCCCAGGCCACAGTGGCCAGGCCATAAGCCCAGCTTGCTGTTTTTCAGAAAGATCAGGTGTGCTATCTTAAGAAGGCATTTCTCCTGATACAAGACATAATGGAGGACACCATGCGCTTCAGAGACAACACCCCCAATGCCATCGCCGTCACGCAGCTGCAGGAACTCTCTTTGAGGCTGAACAGCTGCTTTACCACGGATTATGAGGAGCATGACAAGGTAGGAGAGCCCTGGGGCCAAGAGCACTGAGTGAGGGCAGAGGCGGCTGTGGAGGTGCTGCTCTATCCACAGGCAGAGAGTACGTTCGCTCACCTCGCCTCATGCCATTGCCTGCTCACTGTCATTCATGTGTCATGCCCCCAACCTTTACTGGGCAGGAGGCACAAGGCATCATGCTGGATCCTGATGATGTCACTGTGAGCAACAAATACCTGGTGTTGCCTCATGTAGCTTATAGTCAAGTGAGGTTGGCAGCTGTTAAACAAACCATGACACCAGTAAATAGAATTGCAAACTATAAGGACTGTTCATTCCAACAGCAAGCAGTTATTGAGTGCCTATTGTGTACCAGATACTGTTCTAGACACCAGGAAACAGCTGTGATCAAAACAGACAAAAATCCCTGCATTCCCGGAGCTTACATTTGGGGGTGGGGGTGAGACAGTTAACAAAATATATAAGTAAAATATACAATATGTAGCATGGCAGTAACTGCGTTGGAGAAGAGTAAACCAGGGATGAGATGACCCGAAGAGGTGGAGGAGCGAGCTGGGAACAAGAAGCTTGTAGGGCTCAGGGAGCGCAACGGGAACTCAGACTTCCATGGAGTTGGGGAAGAAGAGATAAGGAAGACTTTGCAGGGCTCAGGGAAAGCAACGGGGAATCTGCATCTTAAGCAGCTGTCCCGCTGATGGTTATGACGCTCTCGGATATTCACCTGCAGACAGATGTGAATGCTGAGGTGCAGGCTCCAGGAGGGAGGGCGGGTGAAGCTGGAGGAGCTAACCCCCAGCAAGTCTCCTAAGAAGACGGACTTCCACGGAGTTGGGGAAACAGAGACAAGGAAGGCTTCTGAGTCAGCAAATATTAATCTGAGCTCCAAAGATGAGTAAGAGTTGAAAGCAACAAGGCTAGAAGAACATCCTGGAACAGGAAAAGCTATGCACAAAGCCCTAAGGTGATCAAACAGGAAAGTGCACATTCAGGGACCCAAAGGGTTATCAGCACGGCCAGAGTGTGGGAAGTGAAGGAGGGAGAGGAGAGATGGTAGGAGCCAGATCATTTGTGGTCTTAGAGATGTGGGATTTTGTCTTAAGTGTGAGGGAAGCCACTGTGAACAGGCACTTGGCTTAATTTCAGGTTATAAGACTGACCTGGTTGCTGTGTGGAGCATAAACCATAGGGGGCAGGAAGGGAGGCTGAGAGACCAGCAGAAGGTGGGAGTCTAGGCTGGACATATTGGCGGCTTGGACCAGGGTGGTACAGCGAAGGTGGAGGCAAGTGGACTGGACATGGGTTTGGGGGCAGAATCAACAAGACTTGGCATGTGCAGTGGATGTGAGAGGCTGAGGGAAAGGAAGAGCCAAGGATGGTTTTTGTCTTGAGCACCTGAATATTCTAATGATGCTGACATGGGGACGATCTGTGGGCAGAGCAAGTTTGAGGCAAGACGGGAGTTCAGTCTGGGGCACAGCAGACGTGAGGTGCTCATGAGATGGTGAGCGGAGACATCAAGCAGGCCGCCGGACATGCGGGCCTTCAGTGTGACCGGCGATGCACAGATCTCAGAGGCATGGGTGTGTGGCTCCTCTGTGAAGCCATGGGGCTGGACAGCACTGCCCACTGTGAGGAGAGAAGCAGGCCCAGGAACCCAGGGCAGGCGGAGGATGGGGACCCGGCAAGGAGCAGCCTAAAGTTGGGAGGGAAAGAAGGAGAGTGCAGAGCTGGTACACTGGGTTCCGGCATGGAAAAAGTGATGGGACTTCATAAAGAAGGGTTGAGAACTCAAGCAAGGTGCGGGCTGGAATTGTCCATCGGACTTGGCAATGCGTCACAGGTGCCGGATCAGCGTGAATAGAAAGGAAGTAGAGGCACCGCTGTGGAAGAACCTGAATCCTAGTAGGGGCAGAAAATGAGATGCAGCTAGAGGGGGTGTATGATTGAAGGAGAACTTTTTTTTTTTGAGACAGGGTCTCATTCTGTCACCCAGGCTGAAGTTCAGAGGCACAATCACGACCCACTGCAGCCTCAACCTCCCAGGCTCAATTGATCCTCTGACCTCAGTCTCCTGAGTAGCTGGGACAACAGGCACACCCCATTATGCCTAGCTATTTTTTGTAGAGATAGTCTTTTGCCATGTTGCCCAGGCTGATCTCAAACTCCCAGGCTCAAGTAATCTCTCTGCCTTTGCCAAAGTGCTGGGATTATTGATGTGAGTTACTGTACCTGGCCAGGAAAAAATATTTTAATAAGAGAGATATTAAATCTGCAGTTTTCCAACATTAAGATCCTAAGAGTCACTTGGGGAATGTGTTGAAATGTGTATTCCCAGGACACAACCCTAGAGAGCCTGGTACACTGAATTAAGAGAGGCTGTAGGGCTGGCCACGGTGGCTCACACCTGTAATTCCAGCACTTTGGGAGGCCGAGGCAGGTGGATCACCTGAGGTCCAGAGTTTGAAACCAGTCTGGTCAACATGGTGAAACCCATCTCTACTAAAAATACTAAAATTAGCTGGGCATGGTGGCACATGCCTGTAATCCCAGCTACTCAGGAGGCTGAGGCAGGAGAATCACTTGAACCCAGGAAGTGGAGTTTGCAGTGAGCTGAGATTGTGCCGCTGCACTCCAGCCTAGCTGACAAGAATGAGACTCTGTCTCAAAAAAAAAAAACCAAAACAGAGTGACCCCAGGAATCTGCATCTTAAGCAGCTGTCCACTGATGGCTATGACCCCTTGGATATTCACCCATAGACAGGTGTGAATGCTGAGGGGCAGGCTCCAGGAGAGAGAGGCAGGTGAAGCTGGAGGAGCTAGCCCCTAGCAAGTCTCTCTAGAAGACAGAGGAGGGATTTGGAGCTCCTGAGGATGAAAGGCACGTCCTCCCTTGAGACAGGTGGGTATCAGGGAGAGCTTTCTGTCGGAGGACTCCTGTGTTCTCTGTGAAGTATGAGGTGGGCTGGGAGGGAGGCAGGTTTATGAAGAAAGAGGCAAGAGAGCCAACTCACCTTCCTTACGGCAGCCCTGGGGAGAGCCTGGAAGAAGTTATTGTTTTGAATTTATAGATGAGAAAATTAGCCCAAACTGGCTGTTTATTTGGTCACTGGCACCTGGCTGGTGAGCGATGGAGCTAAGCCCAGTCTTGTCATTCATACATCTAGCTGGTGAACATTTCTTAAGGGCCGACTGTGCACAGGCCAGGGGTATGTGCTGATGCCTTCAAGGACTTCACAGCCTAGTGAAGCCCATGGTTCTCCCCTGTGAAGCTCAGTTTAAGGGAAAACTTGGTATTTGTGATTCTGTGGCAGTTAGGCCCTGGATGAAGCTGTGGGCATGGGTGGCATGGCCTGGTAGGAAAGGAGAGGTGGGTCTGGGAGTGAGCCCTGAGGGATGGCAGCATTTGGACATCAGGAGAAGAGGAGCTTGGTAAGGAGACGAAAGGGGCAGCTTGAGAGGTGGAAGAAGACCTAGGATGGTGCAGCTTCTCAGATCTCTGGCAAGTGTAGGAAGCCTGGGTCTCTTGAGCAGCACAGAAGACAGCGCTGGGACCTCCTCAGCCCTCCCTCCAAGACACACCAATGCCAGCAAAGGACCCGCATCCCTGGCGGCTGCCCTGTTTCCTTTGCCTCACTACAGCTAGATGATTTTTCTCAAACTCAACTCTTATCGTGCCACCGCCCACCTCCCTAACACCCCTTCAGGTGTTTTCCGTTTGCTCTGTGGACAATACTAAAATATCTGGGCTTGGCCTTTGAGGCCCTCAAGACCTGCCCTTGCTAACTTCTCTCCACTTAAATCTCTTGTCACGCCCCTCCTTGGTGGCAGTGCTGCAGCCATGACAGCTTTCTCTTGGTCTGTGGACTTTTCCTGCACTTCCTTGCCTCAGGACTTTGCACATGCAGCTCTTGCAGGCTGGACAGCTCTCTCCAATCCCATCTCTTTCTGGCTCATCTTTTAGTTGATTCCTCGGGAAATTCTCCCTGGACCTGTTTAGTTCCCCTTGTTGCACACCATCGGATGGCCCAGTACTTTTTCACAGGACTCACTGCACTTGTAAGAATGTGTTTAGTCCCTGCTGGACTCAGTGTCCAACTCAGCCAGGAACCACCTCTCTCTTGTTCATTGCATGATTCCCAGGTAATTACCATATGCCTGGCACATAAACATGTGTTGAATGGGTCTGTGAATGAACGACATATCTCATAACCTCAGGACTCGATCTGCTGCAAACGGGAAAGGGGAGGGAGGAAACAAAAGGGAAAAAGAAGACAGATGTGAAAAAGGCCAAGGGAATCTGGCAGACAAGATGGAGACATGGGGCCAATGGTCATGCTCATGAAAGGGGGCCCTGATCTCCTTCCAGGCCTGCGTCCGAACTTTCTATGAGACACCTCTCCAGTTGCTGGAGAAGGTCAGGAATGTCTTTAATGAAATAAAGAATCTCCTTGACGAGGACTGGAATATTTTCAGCAAGAACTGCAACGACAGCTTTGCTGCATGCTTCAGCCAAGGTAAGCATGGAAGGCGCCGGCAAGTGTGCAGGGGTGGTGCATATGGGGCGGGGACTGGGCGGCGAGATGTGAAGCTGGGGGGACCCCTGGGGAGGCAGCCTGGCTTCTACTTGTGTCCCTGTGTGCATGAATGTGCTTGTCCCATGTACATATGTGGCTTCATGTACCTCTGGTCCTGGGCACATGTCTTCTCTGGCATGTGTGTGCATGTACACCTACAATATGTCTGCATGTGGCGGTGTCAGGAAGGAGCATGCTGGTGCCTTGAGATTAGGGAGTGGAAACGGGAGCCTGTCTTGGGAGCCCTGTAGGTATGGAAGCTTTCCCCACTGGTTCTGCAGGCTGGCTGAACGTGTGGGGGGTTCTGTGGAGACAGCTGACACCCATCTGGGAGTCAGGGCCCTTGCACCAGGAGCTCTGCTGAGAATCACCGGGACACCCTGGCTCCAGAAGTCCCCAGGATGCCTTGGGCGTTCCCTCAAGGGACAAGGCTGGATTTGAAGTCTGAGCATCATTCGAACTCCCAGGGCTGGCTCAGCTGCATACATGTGTACACTGCGTGTCCTCGTCTCTGCGTCCCGCACCACACGTGCCCTTCTACCTTCAACCTTGCTTCTCAAGGCAGCGTCTAGGGCCCTGCAACCTGCCAGTGGCCAAGTCCAGTCTCGTTGCTTCAATCCCAAGGCCTCAAGCCTTGGCTGCATTCTAGCCCCAGCCCGTTCCTGCCTGTGGCTGTGGCTGTGTGGCTCCTGGCTATGCATGACACCAGTGTCTTTGGGGCTTGAGGTTGTCTTGTGTTGGTCCGGAAGGCAACTGTTCAACTTCCTGGCCGGGCTGCTGCTCACCCCTAGCTTGGCCTGTGGCTGGGCGGGAACCCCGGCACGGTCTGTTCTCTTGTCTTCCTTCTCCCCCACCCCCAGTGTGTGCATCTCAACCCTGCTCTTTGTCTCTGCCCATGAGACCCTGCATACGGCACCTTCCCTGTGTCATAAGCGCCCACTCTAGTCCCATCCTCTTCTCAGCCCAAGGGCTGAGCTAGGAGATGAGGCTCCCCAGACTCATATCCCCCTCTTGCCCCACTCTGGGAAAGCTGTGCTGGATGCTAGTGACTCTATCTTCTCCCCATCTTTCTCTCTCCCTCTCTCTATGGTTCTTTCAGATGTGGTGACCGAGCCTGATTGCAACTGCCTGTACCCCAAAGCCATCCCTAGCAGTGACCTGGCCTCTGTCTCCCCTCATCAGCCCCTCGCCCCCTCCCCGGCCCCTAGGGCTGGCTTGACCTGGGATGACTCTGAGGGCAGCTCCCACTTGCCTGGCGAGCAGCCCCTGCACACGGTGGACCCAGACAGTGCCAAGGAGCGACCACCCAGGAACACCTGCCAGAGCCTTGAGCCGCCAGAGACCCCAGTTATCAAGGACGGGACCATCAGTGGCTCACCACAGCCTGATCCCTCTGTCGGGGCCTTCAACCCCAGGATGGAGGATATTCTTGACTCTGCATTGGGTACTAACTGGGCCCCAGAAGAAGCCTCTGGAGAGCCCAGTGAGAGTCCTGTCCCCCAAGGGACAGAGCTTTCCCCTTCCAGGCCAGGAGGGGACAGCATGCAGGCAGAGCCCTCCAGATCCAGCAACTTCTCAGCATCTTTTCCACTCCCTGCATCAGCAAACGGCCAACAGCTGGCAGATGTAACTGGTACTGCCTTGCCCAGAGTGGAGCCCGTGAGGCCCACTGACCAGGACTGGAATCACACCCCCCAGAAGACAGACCGTCCATCTTCCCTGCTCAGAGACCCACCGGAGCCAGGCTCTCCCAGGATTTCATCACCACACCCCCAAGGCTCCAGCAACCCCTCCACCCTCTCTGCTCAGCCACGGCTTTCCAGAAAACACCCCTGGGGCAGCGTGCTGTCCCTTAAGGGGCTAGAGAGCAGGAGGAGCACCAGGGATCGGAGGAGCCCGGCAGAGCTGGAAGGAGGACCAGCAAGTGATGGGGCAGCCAGGCCCCTGGCCCGTTTTAACTCTGTTCCTTTGACTGACACAGGCCGTGAGAGGCAGCCCAAGGAACCTTCCAGCCTGCAGCTCCTGAAGTCTGTCTTCGGCCTGCTGGTGCCCAGCGTCACCTTGGTCTTGCTGGCTGTCGGCGGCCTCTTGTTCTACAGGCGGAGGCGGCGGGTGAGCAAGTCTCCATGAGGAAGAAGAGGCAGTCCCTTAGGGCAGGGGCAGAGGCTGGTGAGGGTGCTGGTCGGGGGACAGCTTGGGCATGGCCTGGGCTCTTCAGATGCAGAGAGATAGGGGCTGGCTCAGCAGAGAGGATCAGAGGTGGAAACGGAGAGCTGCTTTGAGAATTGGGAAGGCTAAGATATAAGGTCAACGGGAAGGGACTGGAGCAGCAGGGAGTGGGAGAGAATATTCTTGGGCTGACAGCAGGATGACAACCAGACAGTCAGGGAGCTGGAGGAGGAGAGCAACGCCCTGTTACTGTGTCAGGGTGGGCCCCGAGTGGGAGTTCTGCAGAGCCTGGGGCAGAAGGACCCAGAGGAAACAGCCTGCAAGGGCGTGGGGAGAGGAGAGGGGGCACCATCAGCAGAGAGACCTCACAAATCTCCCTTGGGCCTCTGACTGATCCCCACTTTCAGGTAGCTGGGAGGACTCTTGCAACCCTCTCATTAATACCTGGGGCAGCCCTTACTGGGGATGGGGTCACCCCCATCTCCATCCTTCCCCAACTCCTCAGTGAGATGCTCTTTGCTGTTCTCAGAGCCGCCTAGAGCCTCAGAGAGTGGATTCTCCCTTGGAGCAGCCAGAGGGCAGGTGAGAGCTTGTGGTAGGGCTCTGGGAGGCACTGGGGACCTGGCTTGGGATCTGTTTCCCCTCTTGGTGGTGGGGCTCTCCCACTGGCTCTGAGGAAACGGAGCTATGGAACAGGATGTGGGTAGAGAAGAAGGGCTCCCTCCTTTCCCAGACATCTGGGCTTTTTCCTGATTTCTCCTTAGAGTTAGGCAGTTCTGGGTCTTTTCAATCTGAGAGGGCCTAGAGCATGTGTGGGGCTTAGGGGTAAACTACAGGGTCGAAGGTCCCCTTACTGCCCTGCTTCTGCTGATGTCTAATGCCAGACCTGTGCTCTGCCTGCAGCCCCCTGACTCAGGATGAAGACAGACAGGTGGAACTGCCGGTGTAGAGGGAGCTCTAAGGTAAGATTCTGATTTTGATCTCCACTCCTAAAACTTAGCTATACCCTGTTCCAGTCACCCTTACCTGCTGGTGACACCAATTCCCCTGAGGCCCCCACACTGACTCCCTTTCCTCTGGGCGATCCAGTTCCCTTTCCAGCTAGGTCCAGCCACCTCTCCTTTCCAGGTCCTCAGCTATTCCTCTACCCCTCCATTCCATCCACCCTGCTGAGGCCAGAGACTGTTACCTCTGCACTGGGCTTCTGGTGTTGCTGCCACCATTAACCCCAGAGCAACCACACCCCCCTTCTTCAAATGTGGCTTTTATGAGGTTTTTATCCCCCTGGGGAAATCTTCAGTAGCTCTGCGTGGCAGCCACTGCAAGCCCTACATTCTTAGCTTGGCTGCCAAGCCCCTCTGACAGCAGTGGCTTGCCAGGTCACTCCCCCATCTGGCCCTCCTCCCAAGCCAAGGTCAGTCCTGCTTCCTTGCTTTTAGGATCATGTTGACAGAGAACCTGAATCTTGGAAGGGCTCTCAGGGGTCATTTGGCCCTGGGTTCCACCCCAAAGGGGCTGCCCCTCTCCATGTACCCTACAGGGAGCCAGCCAGCTGCCTGTCACACACTCCCAGTTCCAGGCCAGCCCCGTGCTAGCCACGGCCTATGCCATCTTCCAGTCAGACTGGGAGAAACAACTTCCTCGTTCGAGGCAAAACTGGCTTCCCTGCCCCCTCCATACTGGTCTTCCCTCCTTTCCCATGAAAGCCCTCAGATATTTAAGTCAGGTATCCATGTCCCCTTTGAGAATTCTCTAAGCCAAGTGTAGCCAAGTCCCTCAAACGTTCCTTATATGATATGGTTTTCAGACCCCTCACCATCCTGGACACACTCGTTTGTCAATGTCCCTCTGAAAATGTGGCACCCAGCCCCGGACACAGTACTCCAGATGTTGTCTGACCAGCTCAGAGTACAGTGGGACTCTTACCTTCCTTGATATGGACAGTATTCTTCTATTCGTGCAGATTAACATTGCGTTAGTTTTTTTCTTAACAACTGCATCATACTGTTACATGATGAGCTTGCAGTCTATTAAAACCCCTAGTTTCATTTCTCATAAATCTCTGTCAAGCCAGACCTTCTCTACCCTGTACTTGGACAACTTAACTTTTTTAACCAAAGTGCAGTTTATTTCACCTTTGTTAAAGCCACCTTGTTGGTTTCTGCCATCACCCGAGCCTACTGAAGCTGTTTGAAATCCTAATTCTGTCATCTTCATAGCCATCCCAGCTGTGGCTCCTGCACATTGACGAGTGGCTGCCGTTCTCCTTGCCCATGTTGTTGATGTAGATGTGACCCTACTGTTCCTCACCCCTGGCCCCCAACCCGAGCTGGCCCACATCTTCTCCCTCCCACCCAAGCCCACAGCCACCCAATAGGAAGCCTTCCTGGATTCTCCACAACTTGTGACTGCTCCTTTCAGTCATGCCCCTCCTGCCCTTTTGTATTTGGCTGATAGTATATTAATTTGCACTTATTTGAATGTTGTGTTCATATTTTTTTTAAATCTTATTTTATGTGTGTATGTACATTCCACATCCCTAAGATTGTAAGCCCCTTGAGGGCAGGGACCATCTTCCACTTTTTTTGCGTTTCTTTGTCCATCCTGGGTTCTACTACAGAGAAGGCCTTTCCATATTTGCCAAACATGCAATAAATATTGACTGAGTGCTTCAGGGCTGACTCACGGACTGACCCTGGCCAGCTGTCTCTAACTGACCAGTCTCTAGCTGACCAGTTAACCAGCTACCTGACTGACTCTGGCTGACTGGTTGACCAGCTGGCTGGGTGACTGACTAACCAACCAACCATCTGGTAACTGCCTAACTGCCCAGCTGTTGCTTGGGGAGCCCATTGACCAACTGACTGGCTGATTGCCTGACTGACTGGTTGGTTGGCTGACTAGCTGGGGTGGCCCATTCAAGTTTCCAGTCACAACCTTTACCAAGTGCAAGCCAGTGCCACAGGGCTCTCCCATGTGTGGAGTGACAGGTCTGGGCCCCTTCTAGAGAGACAGGGAATTTGGCAAATGCTCAAAACCAGGGAACTTATTTAGACAAGAGCCAGCAGTAACAACATATCTGGAATCCTGGGGTCTGCCTTGTCAGTGGGGTGGGCTAAGATGGGTGAATGGGTCAGCTGGGGCACTGGAAAGACTGTGAAATGACCCAGGCCTCCTCAGAACTGGTGGCTGGTGGCTCAGTGCCACACTACCCTCCCCACTGGTCGCCACCCTCCCAGACACCCTGCCATGGTCTTGGCTCTCTGTCCCATCCCTCTACCCACCAACCCTCCTTTCCCCACTTGCTTATTCTCAGTCCTGTCCCAAGTATTCCTCTTCTTCTTCTCAATATTTCACTCGGAGAGGGAACCCAGGGCAGGGACTACATCCAGACCCCACTTGGCTCAGCAGGTCCAGCCCTGAAGTGGTCTCCAGGCCAGGCACCAGTGGTCTTGGAGAGACTGAGTGCCAGCTCCTAGACTGACTGCTGCTCTGATGAGAGAAGTGAGAGAGGGAAGCATAGAGGCAGAGACTGAGATAGGGACTTGGAGCCACAGAAAATGCAGACAGCAGCCCCTCATCCCTACGCAGCTGGGAGATGGGGCAGCAGGCTGGAACTCGCCCACCAGGTCCTTCTCTCCTCCTGGGCCTTAGCAGGGCCTGTGTCCTGACTGTACCCAGAATGGCTCATGTCCAGTTTATGGTTCCCCTTCTTGCCCTCCAGAGCATGGGAATGGGCAGGAAGCCAGAGGCTGTGGTTCCATCTTTCCTCCTTACCCAGTATGGCCTATGGATGTTGGGAGGGAGGCTCCACACAAAGTCCAAAGTCAAAAACTGTTGGATGGGATCCAGGGGATTTCTGCTCTGGGAACAAAGTGTCCTGAGGATGCTGGGCAAGAGGACAAGGATGGGTGTGGAGGGGGAGAGGACAAGGCCCTGACTCCCACGGGTGATGCAGGAGGCAAAGCCCTCGGCCCATCCAGGAGGGGCTGGGTTGCTTAGGGGTCAGCATGCCAAATGGCAGTGTGGGAATTTCCTTGTCCCAGCACTATCTCCAGACTTGTCCTCTCTGGCCCTGTTCTTCCTCTTCAACTAGCTCCACCCTATTGTCTTGGACATCATCTTTGATGCTCCTCTCTGATGAATGGTGTGGAGGTAGAAATGAAAGATTCTTCTTTGCTAGTGTTAGCAGGAATAACCCTTTGCTCACTGGACCAAGGTCAATGAGGTGACTCTGCCTGAGGAGGGTCCAAGTGCCCCATCCCTCCATGTCGCAGCTGTCTTCTTGAGCAGTAACCCTCTTCCCAGCCCTGCCCAGACCTCTCCCGGGGCTCCGTTATCTTCCACTGGGGCCCCTGGTTCCCCAGGAGGAGGTAGGAGGTGAGGCCAGTCTGGCCAGAGGCCTGGGCTGGTGCCAGAGAAAGCCGCCCAGTCTCTCTGTGGCGTCTGGAAAGGCCAGGGAAGGGAGGAAAGGAAGTCCCGCCTGCAGCACCGCCAGGAGCCCACAGGAATGCCACGCCTCCCAACCCATGTCCTCAGTGACCCTCCCCGCACTCCCACTCTGCTGACTAGCCTTTCTTTCTCTCCCACAGCTGGATGCACAGGACAGTCTCTCCATGGGAGGAGACATTATGGGGCATCCACCACCTGGAATGTGGTCTGCCCTCCATCAGAGCTCCTGCCTGCCAGGACTGGACCAGAGCAGCAAGGCCAGGGCCCCTCTGCCTCAACCCACAGACCCTTGACTGAGTGAGAGAGGCCAGAGGGTGCTCCCCGTGCTGCCACTATTTATTGTGGGCCCTGGAGGCTCCCATGGGCTTGAGCCGGCGGGTCCGGCTCAGAACCCTCTTCTCTCAGGGGCTGCACCCTCCTCTCACCCCCCTCTAGGTCAGCACCTGGGCCAGGGACCCACCAGCCTGTGGCTTGTGGGAGAGCATGGTGGATGCTAAGGAGTGGAAGAACCCTGCACCCAGAGGACCCGCCTAGTGCCAAGGGATCCCGGCCTGGACAGGCAGGAACCTGTCTCCAGAGAGAGGATTCTGAAGTTTGTGGGGCGGGCCGTGTCAGCCTGATTTCCCGTAAAGGCGTGCAGCCTGAGAGACGGGAAGAGGAGGCCTCTGGACCTGCTGGTCTGCACTGACAGCCTGAGGGGTCTACACCCTCAGCTCACCTAAGTGCCCTGTATTGGTTGCCAGGCGCAGAGGGGAGGCCAGCCCTGCCCTCAGGACCTGCCTGACCTGCCAAAGATGCCAAGAGGGGGATCAAGGCCTGGCCTCTGCGTCTCCTCCCTCCAGCACCTGCCAGAGCTTCTCTGGGAGGCCAAGCAGAGGCTCCCCTCATGAAGGACGCCATTGCACTGTGAACACTGAACCTGCCTGCTGAAGCCTGCCTCCATCGATCCATGAGCCAGCATCCATCCATCCTCCACTCCCCAACCTCTTCCCAGTCTCCGGCACTGAGCTGGTCTCACCAGTTGACTGGGGGAGCCCCTCCGCCCTGACCTTCTCCTGACCTGGCCTTTGACTCCCCGGGGTGGAGTGGGGTGGGACAGCCGCCTGGACTGCCAGCCAGAGCCGGTCTTTAGGCTGTGTTGTTTGCCCAGGTTTCTGCATCTTGCACTTTGATATTCCCAAGAGGGAAGGGACTAGTGGGAGAGAGCCAGGGAGGGGAGGGCACCGACAGAGAGGCTGCAGGGTGAGTGCTGACTGAAGATGGCCTTTGAAATATAGGTATACCCCTGAGGCCAGGGGAGGGTCTGCACTCCCAGCCCAGGGTCCTTTCCTGCTGCCCCAGGAGCCTGGAGCCGAGCAGGTTGTCCCTGTCAGGAGCCCTGGGCTGGGCTGCATCCTGGCCCGACCTGCCTGGCACCCAGCTCCCATCCTCTTCTTGCCCTTCTTGCTTCCTGACCTCAGTGGGCAGTGATGACCTCCAGCCCTCATCCAGCCCCTCTACTGTCACCTCTATCCAGGAAAGCCAGGGTGGGAGAGGAACCAGGAGATCCGGGCCTCAGCTTCCAGTGCTTGGAGGGCCTCCACTTCATGGCCAGCCCATGGTGGTGGCTCTGAGATCTAGCCAACGGGCGACAGGGCTGCCAGTTGCCCCTTGGTTCCTTCGTACTGCTGTGTGCCTTCTCTCCTGCGGCCCTGGGCCCTCCACTGAGACCCTGCCCTAACTGGGCATGCCGTGGGGCCCATGGCCTTCCCTTCCTGCCCAGGAAAGTGAGGGTCTTCTGGCCCCACCTCCCCTGCCCTGATGCTGACAACTGAGGGAAGGCAGTGAACTTGCACGTGGGGCTTAGCCTTCTCATCACAGCCTCTATATTTGATGCTAGAAAACACATATTTTTAAATGGAAGAAAAAAACAAAAAAAGGCACTCCTTCCTCATCCCTCTACCTTAAACATATAATATTTTAAAGGCCAAAAAAGCAATCCAACCCATTGCAGAAGCTCTTTGTTTGCTTTTGGTGGCATCAGAGAACAGGGAGCCCCAGAGCCACCTCTGGTGTCTCCCCAGGCTACCTGCTCAGGAACCCCTTCTGTTCTCTGAGAAGCCAAGAGGGGACATTGGCTCCCGTACTGTGAGATTTTGTTTTTATACTTGGAAGTGGTGAATTATTTTATATAAAGTCATTTAAATATCTATTTAAAAAAATAGAAAGCTGCTTATATATTTAATAATAAAAGAAGTGCACAAGCTGCCATATGAGTCATTGGAAAAGTTGCTTTTGGGGTGTGGGTGGCAAAAATCAGGGTGGGTAGGCAGCAGTTGCTGGATGAACCCCAGCTTAGAGAGCCTTATTCCACGGTACACAGGGGAGGAGGATTATCTCCAAGTTTCAGTCTTGTTACCAAAACCTCCTGTATTATTGCTGTCCCAAACACATCCATCTGCATATCTGCTCCTAGGAAAAAAGGGCAGAAAGTGGCCAAACCTCAGGCCTGTTCACCAGCCCCTGCTCTAGCCTAGCCTAGCCCAGCCTGGGCAAATGGCTGGTTGGGCTCTGGCCAAGGGACCCCGGGTCCTGCGAGGATAAGGGTCCTTGACTGCTGAGCCCTGCTGGCCAGGGCAGAGGGAGCTGGCTAGGTCCTTGCAGGCTCTGAGATGAATGAGTCCTGTCTCCAGGCTGGGAAGTGAATGTGGCTAGCAGGGCTCTCCCCTGCTAGCCAGGAGTCTGTGTGAGGGCCCTCATTAGGGCTCGACCTTCCTACTGGAGCTGGAGAGGAGACTGAGGATGTGGCTTTCCATGGGGAGAGGGGTGTTAGGACCGGCTAGAGCAGTTGAAGGCCCGAACACACATCCCGGGCAAAGCTATGACAAGCGGGGCCTCCCCATCCCTGAGGGTGTGGTAGACAGCTTCAGATCAGTGGTTCCCAACACTGGCTCATCGGAGCATCACTTGGGTTATTTAAAAAAAATACTGATCCCCAAGCCCCAACCTAGATCAACAGAATCAGACTCTTAGGAGTGAGGTTCAGGCACCAGACATCAGAACTTTTTTATTTTTTATTTTTGAGACAGAATCTTGCTCTGTCAGCAGGCTGGAGCGCAGTGGCGTGATCTCAGCTCACTGGAACTTCCACCTCCCAGGTTCAAGTGATTCCCTGCCTCAGCCTCCTGAGTAGTGGGGACTATAGGCACGTGCCACCGTGCCCTGCTAACTTTTTTGTTTTTTAGTAGAGATGGGGTTTCAGCATGTTGGCCAGGATGGTCTGAATCTCCTGACCTCATGATCAGCCTGCCTCAGCCTCCCAAAGTGTTGAGATTACAGCCATGAGCCACCGTGCCCAACCTAGAACTTTTAAAAGACATCTCAAGTGATTCAAATGTGATCCAGGGTAAGAAGTATCTATAACTGCACTGTCAGGTAGGGCGGCTATTTAAGTTTAAATTAATTAGAATGAAGTAAAAGTAAACATTCAGTTCCTTAGCTACGCTATCCACGTTTCAAGGCCTCAGTAACTACATGTGGTTTCCATGCTTGACAGCACAGAAACACAACATTTGCATCACTCTGGAAATTCTACTGGACAGTGCTATCCCAAAGATTAGGTCCCTGGACTTAGGAACCAAGGTTACAGGGCCAAGATTGGCATCAAGTAAATCTGGCCAGGGCTAAGTGTTCAGGTGTCTCAGTCACCCCTTTCTGTGGCCTCACTCCTGCCACCCTGTCCCTTGTCATTTCTCTTAAGATGGCTCTTCCCTTTCTATCAAAAGAGCCCAGAAAAGATTTTTGAAGAAACTTACATTTTATTCTTCAAGGCCCAACTAAAAAAAGTCCTCCTCTGAGAAGCTTCCCAGCCTGATTAAAGCCCCTGAGGCCCCCCTAGTTCAATTCTTTCCTCCCCTGTGCTCCTACAGATTTGGAATTTGGGGCCTGTGTGTCTGTCTGTCCCACCAGCCCATGATCAGTGGCAGACACTGCTACATCCCTCCTTTTATTCAAGGGGGATGTGCGCCTAGTGCCCTCGTGCCTAAGAGTATCTGGCACATGGTAGGGCTCAGTAATTATGTGCCAAAGGCTGGTACTGAAAGCATGAACAAAGGCCTTGTAATGCAAATTCTGACCAGACATAATGGGCGGCCTTTTCTAGAGGCCTTACTGGTGTTACCAAATGAGATTAGTATCTAAAAACTGCCATTCAATGGCCAAGCAGAAGGAGTCTCAGCAGAAGAGTCTTCCTGGCTTCTGACGGAGATGGGGCTAGGTTAGAGCCCTATCTGATCACTGGGCCGTGGTAGATGGAATGTACATTTCAAAGCACCTAAGCAAGGATTGGTGATGCGGAGAGCAAAAAACCCCTTCCCCTTAGCTGCCCTTCCAGAGTCCCCAGAAAGACGTGAGAATCTCAGCAGGCCCTTCCTGGGCTTCATGTGCTGCAGGGGCTGCTTGGGAAGCATCATACCTAGAGAGCAAAATTCACTTTGAATTGAGAACCAGAGAACTGGCTAGGCATGGTGGCTCATATCTGTAACTCCAGCACTTTGATGGGGCCGGGGTGGGAGGATCACCTGAGTGCAGGAGTTTGAGATCAGCATGGCCAACATAATGAGACCCATTTCTACAAACAAATAATCAGCCAGATGCAGTGGCACACAGCAGTAGTCCCAGCGACGTGGGAGACTGAGGTGGGAGGAGAGCTGGAGCCGGGAGGCTGAGGCTGTAGTCAGCCCTGATTGTGCCACTGCATTCCAGCCTGGGAAAGGAAGCAAGACCCTGTCTCTAAAAAACCCAAAACCAAAAAACAACAGAACGTAGGTTCTTGGCTTGAATCTTGGCTCTTACTGTTTGACCTTGAGTATTTAACCTCTCTGAGCCTCACATTTCCCCTCATCTATAGAACTAGTCCAGGTATACCTAGACTGCAGTTCAGGTGAAATGACAAACCCAAAAGCACCTTGTGGCTTCCAAAGGGCTGCCCCTGAATAAAGTGTGTACTGAGGCTGTGCCTGCCAGCTGGTCTGACAGTGCCTAAGCCGAACAGATCGCTCCCCTCTGGGCAAGGCTTGGGGGGCCAGTGTGCTGCCAGGGCCTGACTGTTCTCAGAGGAAGGTGGCAGAGCCGGGTGCTTCCCACAGGGATGAGGAGTTAGAGATCCTGTGGCTCAGGGATTTCTGGCCGACGAGAAGAGCCAGGTAGAATACTGGAGTGGAAAGCGGCCTTGGGTTGCTACGGGTGCCGGTGAGCAGGGTCAGGAACTCTGGCTTGGACTGTATAAGCAGAGGCCACAGCCAAACCCCAAACCACCATCCGGCCAGAGACAGGAAAGTGAATCAGAGGCGACCAGGAAGAAGCCTGAGGTTAACCTCGTGCAGACTGTGGCCCGTGGCAAGGAAGGGGTTGGTGGGAGGACTAGATGTGGGTCCTGGGTGAGTGTCCAAAGACCCCTTGAATAAGGCACTAAAGTCATTTGGCGAGGGCAGTGACCAAGCAGCCCTGAAGAAAAAAGGCCACATTTCCCAGTGAGCACATGTCCCCTGTGCCAGTGAAGGCCTCCTCTGCCAGAGCAGCACTTTTGTTTGCTGGTTTCCCTCTTCAGGCTCTAGGAGGAGTAGTGGGGTGACCAGCCTCTGCTCCTGAATGCTGGGACTGCTGAGGGAGCAAGGTGGACCACACCAGCTTGGAAAGCCCCATGGTGAAGCGGCTGCACCACAGGAAAGCCCACAGGTCGACCCCTATGGCACCATCTAGAGTCCACACTGACTCAGCTCACCAACTGGGCGGCTGAGTCAGAAGAAGTTATGGATTGGGGCAGTAGAGAAGGCTGGGTCAGGGAGTTGGTGAGTGAATTCCTGGAGGAGGGCTACTTGGACTCTAACCTCTCTGGGCCACAGGCCCTGCCCCTGCTCTGAGGTCTTGGACACACTCCCCCAGCCACTCTGCTATTGTGTCCTCTTCATGTGTGTGTATCTAGTGCGGTCTGTGAAGGCAGGGGCCTCATCCTTATTTATTCATTTGTTTCCCCATTGATCGTTACACACTGAGGACAAAATGGTAAATGAAAGAGTCAGTGAAGGAGACGGGTATTAGTAAAACAATCACACAGATAAATATCTAGTCATAAAGTATGAACAGAATTAGGAAGATACCTGATAGGGAAGCTGACCCAGGGATGCTGGACTCTGCAGGCCTTCAGGAAGATTAAGACAAAGGAAGTCGTATAAGGGTTACAAGCAGTGAGGCATGGTCTGTTTCTCTTCCTTGTCCAGAGCTGTCAACAAGATCGAATGGAAGGCTATTTACTATTTACTGGTATGTGTGAGGCACTCTATACAAATGCAGTCTCATTCTAGTCTGCATAGCCCTGTAAGCTAGGTGCTAACATCCTCATCTATAGATGTAGAAACTAAGGCTTAGAGAAACTTAACTCAGCCAAGGCCATGGCTTCTGGCAAGTAGAAATGCCTGGATTTAAAGCCAGATCTGGCTGTTTTCAAATACAACACCATAACATCACACTCTAGCAGACATTTAGCAAATGCTTCTTGCACAAGTGGCTAGCTTGTGCGGGCTTGGTGGGCTTTGAGTGTCCCCAGGGCCTTAGAATTCTCCTTCTTCTTCCCCTCAAAAGGATTGTGTAGTCTGAAACTGGGCAAAAGGTGCCTATGACAGACTCCTATTTTCTCAGTCTTGCTGCTATGCCTAAATCCAACAGGAAAGAAAGATGAACCTCTCCTGGGTGGTGTGTCCACTGCCTGGGCCTCTGAGAAGGGCCTCTCTTGACTGGCAGTCCCTCCTTCTGGTTTCTCTTGGCTTGAGTCCTTTGTGACCCATGTGTTTTCTTCCTGCTCACCCTTTGGGCATATCCCAAGCCCCTGGTTAATTGTTGGCCCAGATGACATCTGAGCATTGATCACTCCAGCTGGCAACAGGCTTTGGCATCATTCTTTTTCTTTTCTTTCTTCCTTTTTTTTTTGAGATGGAATCTCACTCTGTCACCCAGGCTGGAGAGCAGTGGCATAATCTTGGCTCACTGTAACTTCTGCCTCCCGGGTTCAAGCTATTTCCCACCTCAGCCTCCTGAGTAGTTGGGATTACAGGCGCATGCCACCACATCTGGCTAACTTTTGTATTTTTAGTAGAGAAGGGGTTTCACCATGTTGGCCAGCCTGGTCTCGAACTCCTGACCTCAGGTGATCCACCCACCTTGGCCTCCCAAAGTGCCGGGATTACAGGTGTGAGCCACTGTGCCTGGCTGCATCATTCTTATGTTGCCTGATTATGACTTTCCCAGAAGAAAGGGCTAGAAATTTGCTTTCCCACAGCTAGCCAGATCTCTAGGGGAGGTTGTCCAGGCCTGGGCTGGGGTTGCATGGACAAGGCTGGATCAGGACCACCAAGTGTGACATCTGCAGCTCAATACGCTGTAGTGATTCTGGGGAGACGGACCCAAGACTAGGGGCTGATGAATCTTAGTGGTGGAAGCAGGGTCCTCACTTGGGCTGTGATATAATCCCAGCTACTTGGGAGGCTGAGGCAGAAGAATTGCTTGAACCCGAAGGGCAGAGGTTGCAGTGAGTGCCACTGCACTCCTGGGGGAAAGAGCAAAACTCCATCTCAAAAAAACAAAAAAGAATATTTGAAGAAAACTTTCCAAATTTAATGAAAGATATTAATCTACACATCCTAGAAGCTCCATGTACTCTAAGTGGGATCAACTCAAAGAGAGACACAGACACATAATAATCAAAATTTCAAAAGACAAAGAGGGACTTTAAAAACATTTTTAATGTGTATGGGTACATAGTAAGTGTATATATTTATGGGATACATGAGATATTTTGAAACAGGCATACAAAGCATAATGATCACATCAGGGTAAATGGGGTATCCATCACCTCAAGTGTTTATCATTTCTTTTTGTTACAAACATTCCAATTATACTCTTTTTGTTATTTTTTAATGTACTATATATTGCTGACTGCAGTCATCCCTTTGTGCTGTCAAATACTAGATCTTATTGATTCTATGTCTAACTACATTTTTGTACCCATTACCCATCCCTGTTCACTCCTGTCCTGACTACCCTTCACAGCCTCTGGTGACCATCATCAAAGAGGGATTCTTGAAAGCAGCCAGATAAAAGTAACTCATCCAATGTAAAGAATGCTCAATAAGGCTCACAGCTGATCTTCCTTCAGAGACCAGAGAGGCTAGAAGACAGTGAGATGGCATAGGCAAAGCGTTGAAGGGAAAAAAATGTCAATCAAAAATTCTACATCCGGCAAAACTATTCTTCAAAAATGTTGCAAGAATTAAGGCACTTCTGGATAAACAAAAACTGAAAGAGTTTGTCACCAAGCAGATCTAATTTAAAAGAAATACCAAGAAGGTCCTTCTGGAGAACTTGAAAATACACTAGACGGTAACTTGAATCCACACAAAGACATAAAACCACCAGTAAAGGTAACTATGTAGGTGAACATAAAAGACAGTATAAATGTATTTTTTCCTATTTGATTTTTTAAAAAAATTCATAAAGTATTAACGATAAATCTAGGTCAATGGGAGAAATGTATAAAGACATAATTTGTGAACATAGCAGCATACAGGAGGGGGAGGTACAGAGACAAATAGGAGCAAAGTTTTGTGTACCGTCACAATTAAATTGGAATTAATTTGAACTAGATTGTTTTTAATGGTAATCCTCAGGGCAACCACTGGGAAAACAACTCAAAAATATACGATAAAAGAAATGACAGAAATGATAAGAAAATTAAAATGGTGCACCAGAGTATTTTTCAATGAAAACTTCACTCTCAAGCAACCAGCAAAGAAAATGGGGCGCCTGAACTCCCTGAGGAGGGGGAATGTGCGCATCCTCTTGGTTCCTCGGCCCTACGCGCTACTCATACTTTAACATAAAATATCCAGCATTCCTTAGTTTTCCAAGCCCTTTTCCAGAAAGTGTCATGTTTTCTCCCCACAACAACCTGGTGAGGCAGGCTTTAGATCGGTTTTAGAAGTGAGGGCTCTGAGGCTCTAAGAGGTTAGGTAAGCAGCTCAAGGACACACAACCAGCAAGTGTGAGAGTTGGGATTAAAATGACATCTATCTTATTCAGGACTCTTTCTTCCACGGCTCAGCTCAGCACACGCTGTCAGAGATGCTGACTTGCTTTTCCTTTGTTTCTTTTCTAAGTTTTAATGATGGCAAATATAAAACGTGTACCGGCTAGGCACAGTGGCTCACGCCTGTAATCCCAGCACTTTGCGAGGCTTAGGCAGGTAGACTGCTTGAGTCCAGAAGTTTGAGACCAGCTTGGGTGACGTGATGAAGTGTCCCTCTACAAAATATACAAAAATTATCCGGGTGTGGTGGTGTGTGCCTGTAGTCCCAGCAACTCGGGGGGCTGAGGCAGGAGGATCATTTGAGCCCAGGAGTGAGCTGAGACCATGCTACTGCACTTCAGCTTGGGCAACAGAGCAAGATCCTGTCTCAATAAAAAAGCACCAAAGTAAACGGATAGTAAAATGAAACCCCATGTACTCATCAAATGTTCAACTGTATTGAACAATTACAGCCAATATTCATCCATCTGTATTACCACACACTATTCCCTGCCCCTACTCCATATTTTAAAACAAATCCCACATATGCTTTTTCAAACATAACATTTTCAGTATGAATCTTTAAAAGACAAAGATTTGTTTTTAAAAACATAACTGCAATACTCATTACTAAAAAGTAATAATCTCTTAATGTCATCAAATATCCGAGTTAGTACTTTGATTTCTCTAATTTGTCCCCATTTTTTAAAGGTTTATTTGAATATGGACCCAATATTCATACATTGCAATTAGTCAATATGTCTCTTAATGCTTTTCCTCTATAGGTCCCTCTCTCCTCATCTCTTTCCCTCAGCAGTTTATCTGATGAAAAACTTGTTTATTTGTCCTATAGAGTTTCCCAGAATCTAAATTTTTCTGATTGCAGCCTCAAAGTGTCACTAACGTGTTCCCCTGTCACCTATATTTTCTACAAATTTGGAAGTTCAATCTAGATTTAATCAGGTTGTGGATCAGTTTTTTTGATAAGAACACTTCATAGGTGCTACTGTATACTTTGGTCAGAAGGTATCTAGAACCAGTTGTCTCCTTTTGCCCTCATGATGCCTTAAATGTGCGATACTAGGAGAACAGTCACATAATGATAGTTTATCATTTACAGTGGAATTTTATGCAATCATTACTGGTCACAGTTTTTAAAGAATATTGAATGATATAGGAAATGCTAATCATCTAATGTTAAGGAATAGATGAGAATAAAAAATACATATGGGGCTGGGTGCAGTGACTCATGCCTGTAATTCCAGCACTTTAAGAGGCCAAGGTGGGCAGATTACTTGAGACCACAGGTTTGAGACCAGCTTGGCTAACATGGTGAAACCCAATCTCTACTAAAAATACAAAAATTAGCCAGGCATGGTGGTGCACATCTGTAATCCCAGCTATTTGAGAGGCCGAGGCAGCAGAATCACTTGAACCTGGGAGGCGGAGGCTGCAGTGAGCCAACATCACATCACTGCACTCCAACCTAGGCAACAGAGCAAGACTGTTCAAAAAAAAAAAAAAAAAGATAAACCATGTATCTGCACATAGAAAACAGATTAGAAGGAATCATTCATTGCAAGGAAAAACAACTGTGTTAATGGAGGCTATTACAAAGGATTGGAATTATGGGTTATTTAATTTCTTTATTCCTTCTACATTTTCCAATTTTTAATACTACATTTATATTACTTTTATAATCTGAAAAATTATTTTATAAAGCTTGTATTTTTGTAATGAAGTTGTGATTTTTCTGAAGTCATCCACAGCAAGGCCAGGAACTGGTACCAGTCCATAGACTGTTAAGAACCAGGCTGCACAGCAGAAAGTGAGTGGTGGGCCAGTGAGCAAAGCCTCATCTGTATTTACAGCTGTTCCCTATTGCTGGCATTACCACCTGAGCTCTGTCTCCTGTCGGATCCAGCATTGGCATTAAATTCTCATGGAAGCATGAACCCTATTGTGAATTGCACATGTGAGGGATCTAGGTTGTACACTTCTTATGAAAATCTAATGCCTGATGATCTGTCACTGTCTCCCATCACCCCCAGATGGGACTGTCTAGTTGCAGGAAAACAAGCTCAGTGCTTCCACTCCTTCTACATTATGGTGAGTTGTATAATTGTTTTATTATATATTACAATTTAATAATATAAATAAAATGCACAATAAATGTAATGCACTTGAATCATCCTGAAACCATCCCCCACTCCCTGGTTCGTGGAAAAATTGTCTTCCGTGAAACTAGTCCCTGGTGCCAAAAAGGCTGGGTACTGCTGACCCACAGAATGGCAAAATGCTACCTTGAAGCAAGATCTAAACATATTAAACAGTGTGGCCATAGAAGAAATTGCTAGTCTGTTGCTGAGTGGTCACTGATTGTTTGATGACTCTGAGTGGCTATTTTGGTCACAAAAATTAGTCTGCTGGTCACGGGAGCCTGGCAAGAGTGGAGAAGAGTTCATTAGGAAGGCCAGGAAAGAAGATCCTTTGGTTTAGCTGGTCTGGCTGGTAGGTTTGAGTCTTCAGAAAGCCCAGCCTCACTGCCCTGTGCCCTCCATCAAATCATTCACCATGAGACCAAATCACTCACACAGCCACAGACGCATGATCCCTCCAGCAGCAGAGATCTCTGGGAGGGCTAGACTAGTGTGGCAGCCATGGGAGGCATGCCCAAGGGTCCTTCTACCAGGACAGCAAGGCCAGACTTGAAATTTGACCAGCACAGAGGAAGATACAAGGTTTCCATTTCTGCTTTCAAACTTCTTTTCCTTCCTGGTCTGTGTTAACTTACGTCAATACCCTGAACAAAGCAGGCATCAGATACTGATCTGTAAGAAAATCGGATTAGATTTTAGGGTCTCTGAAGCCCCTTTGCAGCTCTAATACTTGAATCTTCCTGGACTGGTTTCCTCCAAAGTCCATAGACCGTTTAAACTCTATGAAGAAGAGACATTTTTTGTTTCCTCATTCATAAGTCATGATTTAAATCTACATCCCCACATATAGACCATCTAAATGCAGCAATGTGTCACATACACAAATCTACTCATCATGCAGCTCCACCCTTGGGAGAACACAGATCACGAGGATGACCATTCAGTCAACCAGTCTCTTCCGTGGTGTTCATGTCTTCCTTTAAGTGGATGATTTATTTTAAAACTGTTTTTCCTTTTATGAAGTTACCATGAGCTGATAATAGATAAACAGGAAAATACAGAAAACTATAAATAGGAATATAGAAATCACTCTTGGCTGGGTTTGGAGGCTCTCCTGCCTCAGCCTCCCAAGTAGCTGGGTTTGGATTATACCTATAATCCCAGCACTTTGGGAGGCCAAGGCAGGTGGATCACCTGTGGTCAGGAGTTGGAGACCAGCCTGGCCAACATGGTGAAACCCCGTCTCTACTAAAAATACAAAAATAAGCTGGGTGTGGTAGTGCATGCCTATAATCCCAACTACTTCTTGGGAGGCTGAGGCATAGGAATCATTTGAACCCAGGAGTTGGAGGTTGCAGTGAACCAAGATTGTGCCACCGCACGCCAGCCTGGGCAACAGAGCCATCCCATTACTGGGTATATATCCAAAGGATTATAAATCGTTCTACTATAAGGACACATGCACACGAATGTTCATTGCAGCACAGTTTACAATAGCAAAGACCTGGAACCAACCCAAATGCCCACTGATGATAGACTGGACAGGGAAAATATGGCACATATACACCATGGAATATTACGCAGCCATCAAAAACCATGAGTTGGTGTCCTTTGTAGGGACATGGATGAACCTGGAAGCCATCATTCTCAGCAAACTGACACAGGGGCAGAAAATCAAACACCGCATGTTCTCACTCATAGGCGGGTGTTGAACAATGAGAACACATGGACACAGGGAGGGGAGCACTACACACTGGGGTCTGTTGGGGGGAAATAGGGGAGGGACAGTGGGGGGTGGGGAGTTGTGGGGGGATGGCATGGGGAGAAATGCCAGATGTAGGTGAGGGGAAGGAAGGAAGCAAATCATACTGCCACATGTATACCTATGTAACAACCTTGCATGTTCTTCACATGTACCCCAAAACCTAAAATGCAATTTTAAAAAATCACTCTTAACTCCACCACTCAGGGATAACTACTGTCAGCATTCTGGTGTATTTCCTTCCAGTATTTTAATAGTATGTTTATATTTTTACATAGTCGATGTCATAATGAATGTATAGTATTATGTTGATTTTTTACATAATGTCATAATCATGAACACTTTCCATGTCACTACAATTTTTTGTAGACAGCTTTTACCTTCTATGTTCTGTACATTCAAAGATTTCAGACAAGGCCAGGGAAGAAAAAAAGTTTGTATGCCTCAGGACCGAAGGAGAGATGATAGGCAGTTCTGTGGACCATATATTTATTGAGACAGAGTCTTGCTCTGTCGCCAGGCTGGAGTGCAGTGGTGCTATCTCAGCTCACTGCAACCTCCTCCTCCTGAGTTCAAGCGATTCTCCTGCCTCAGCCTCCCAAGTAGCTGGGACTACAGGTGCATGCCACCACGTCCAGTTAATTTTTGCATTTTGGTAGCGTTGGGATTTCACCATGTTGGCCAGGAAGGTCTCTGTCTTTTGACTTCATGAACCACCCATCTTGGCCTTCCAAAGTGCTGGGATTACAGGCATGAGCCACCATGCCCGGCCCTGCAGACCATATTTTCTGAGCCAAAAATTGAGCCACAAGATCTGACCAAAGTGACCTTGGGTAAATAATTTAATCTCTCCGTGACTCAGTTTCCTCATCTGTAAATTGGGGATGATGATAGTATAGTTCTTACCTTTAAATTGTCCTGGAAAATAGCACCATGCAAGTTGTTGTTTTTATTATTTGGGGGACACAGGTATTTCAGAAGCTGTTGCTTGGTTGTCAAAATATTTGCATTTCATTGTAAGGTAGGGATCGTGGTGTAATATATTTGAAATCTTAACTGTCCTGGGAGATGCAGAATAAAAGATCACTCCTACCTATAAGAAAGGGTATGGAGAAGGGAGAGAGGCTGAGGGATGGGAAAAGAGAGAGAGAGTCCATCTAGCAAATTATCAGGAAAGAATACGCAAAGGAGGAAAAATTTTAAACGGACTTTAGAGCCTTCCTTAAAAGTCGTAACTCTTTGAATTAAGTTCAAATACTGAGGTAGACGAATGTCCTGTGACACCCCCTCATCACCAGACTTGAACTCCATTCACAGGCCTACCCACCACCCAGCACACAGACCAGCGGAGAGAAGGCGTCCAGTTAATGTCTGTGGAGCTGGAAAAAACAAAATGAGAGGGGAAGACGAATACAACTTCCAGACTGATCATTTCTCTTTTTTATTTTTTAACCAGGAACAAAACTCTGAACCAGAATTTTTGTTCTAGTGCAAATATTCTCCACCAATTTCTCAGCACAATGTTGTTTGATATGAGAGTATCAGCAGAGGTCCGAGTACAACGTACTTTAAACAGCATTTGGCTTTTTGACTCACAATGAATGTCCATCTCTCCCAGAGACTTTTGTCTTCATCCTTTGCATGATTTAACAATGAGCAATTTTCTTTTCTTTCTTTCTTTCTTTTTTTTTTTTTTTGAGATGGAGTTTCACTCTTGTTGCTCATGCTTGAGTGTAATGGGCACTTGAATCCTGGGTTCAAGCGATTCTCCTGCCTCAGCCTCCAAAGTAGCTGAGATTACAGGTGCTCACCACCACACCTGGCTAATTTTTGGATTTTTAGTAGAGTTGGGGTTTCACCATGTTGGCCAGGCTGGTCTTGAACTCCTGACCTCAGATGATCCACCCGCCTTGGCCTCCCAAAGTGCTGGGATTGCAGGTGTGAGCCACCACACCTGGCCAACATGAGCAATTTTCTAAACAACAACAACAACAAAACAAAAAACTTCAACAGTATTTTTTAAAGGGAAAAACACGAGTAAGTTTGAGCTCCTAGCTCTGCCTGGTGTTGAAACAGAATTGATGGAGAAAGGAGTACTGACCGGAGCCACACAACCTGGGTTCTGTTCTGGGCACCTTAATGAGGAGCTGGGATGAGGTGGTAGAGGCAGGATTGAGAAGGACTTATGGAGAAGTTAAGATTTAGCCCTATCAAGGTGCCAACTTCCACACCACTGTAATCCCTCATCATCCAGAGGTTCAAGTCACCCACAAAGAACACAGGTAATCTCTTCACAGTCAAGGCCCAATCTCCCATTTAGCCATTTAACCTCATCTCCAGCCACTCACAATCACACCTTGTAAAAGTTCTTCCTCCTTGCCCTTCCTTGAACTCTTGCTCCTCTTGAGATGCATCTACTTCCTGTCCCACCACAACCTGCTAAAACGTTTTTCCTCTAGAAAGCTGCCCTGATCCTGCTGGCTGAGTTAATCTCTTCTGTGTCATTCCATCTGAATCTCCACTATGTCATTTATGTCTTTCTTGTATGCCTCAAGCTACGTAGGTGCGTGTCTTGTTTTTTTAATGCCTAATTACAATAACACCTCTTATTTCTATAATGCCTTACAGATTACAAAGAAAGTTGGCATGTATTTGATCACTTGGTCCTCACATCTGGTGAAGCAGCTCTTTCTATGGTTTGCACAGAAGGCCCTAAACCCAAAGAGGTTAAGTAACTGGCCCAAAGTCAGGACAACCCAGAGCTTTTATGCCAAGTCTCCCCTGCTCGACTATAAGTTCCTTGAGGGCAAGAACCCTGCCTTAATTATTTTCCCATCCCATCAAAACCAACACAGGACCTGGTTCAGAGCAGATGCTCAATAAATGAACATGTATGACCCCAGACAATCCCTTCACGTCTCCACACCTCACAGTACTAGGTAAAGATGGTCTTCACGTCCTTCCCAACTTCCCTCATGGCAAGAGTCAATAGCAGCACTTCTCTGAATTCCCTTCTGACACCTGGATGAGCTGCACATCAACAGGGCAATTAGGATGTCCATTCCATTCTGTGCCTCTTATTTCACTAAACACTGGTGTATTAGTTTCCTATTGCCAATGTAACTAATTGCTGTAAACTCAGTCACTTAAAACAACACAAATTGGCCGAGTGTGGTGACTCACTCCTGTAATCCTAGTGCTTTGGGAGGCTGAGGAGGGTGGATCACCTGAGGTCAGGAGTTCAAGACCAGCCTGGCCAACATGGCAAAACCCCATCTCTACTAAATAATACAAAAATTAGCTGGGCGAGGTGGCAGGTGCCTGTAATCCCAGCTACTCGGGAGGCTGAGGCAGGAAAATCGCTTGAACACAGGAGGTGGAGGTTGCAGTGAGCTGAGATTGTACCATTACACTCCAGCCTGGGAGACAGAGCAAAACTCTGTCTCAGGAAAAACACACACACACACACTCACACACACACACAAATTTGGTCAGGTGTGGTGATTCATGCCTGTAATCCCAGCACTCTGGGAGCCAAGGTGGGTGGATCACTTGAGGTCAGCCGTTAGAGAGCAGCCTGGCCAACATAGTGAAACCCTGTCTCTACCAAAAATTAGTCAGGCATGGTGACTCACACCTGTAATCCCAGCTACTTGGGAGGCTGAGGCAGAAGAATCGCTTGAACCTGGGAGGTGGAGGGTGTAGTGAGCCGAGATGGCACCATTGCACTCCAGCCTGGGTGACAGAGCAAGACCCTGTCACAAAAACAAACCAAAAAACTGCCCACAAATTTATTCAATGTATTCTGTTAAAGATCTGGAGGCCAGAAGTCTGAAATCAGTCTTAGTGGGCCAGAGTCAAGGTGTGGGTAGGGCTGGTTCCTTCCAGACATTCCCGAGGAGAATCTGTTTCCTTGACTTTTTCAGCTTCTAGCGGCTCCCTGCCTTCCTTGGGATGTGCCAGCTTCCTCCATCTTCAGTACCCAACACACCAATGGCAGCTTCCACCACCACATCGTCTTCCCTCCTGTGGGCAGATCTCCCTCTGCCTTCCTGTTATAAGGACTCTTCTGATCACATTTAGGGCCCACCTGGGTAAGATGGCATTTCCAGGTTCCAGAGACGAGGAGCTGGAACTCTTTGGGAAACATTATTCAGCCTGCCGCAATTGTCATTATACCCACAGTTTACCTATTATTTGTATATTTATCTGTATCTCCAGGACACTGTGAGCAACTTGAGGACAAAGACTGTACCTTATCGACCTCTATATTCCCATCTCCTGACATGACTCCTCAGATACAACAGGTGCTTAATAAAAACGATTGTGTGAATAAACAATCCCATACTTACGGACTTCTATTGCTTCTGCCTTAAGAAGCACCACAATACAACCTTCCAAAGAAGTCTAAAGCTAACGTTTTTTAAAAAGCCTTTCAATAAATGTTAGTCTTCAGCAAAATTATCTTGGGACATAGAGGAGAAGGTTACCCAACACACTGCACAGTAAAGCTTCCTAAAACGGCCCTGAAGACATTTCTTCCCTCCTCCAGACCCCTTCACTTAGTCCCTGCACTTGCCTGTCCATCCGCTGCCTCAGCCAGCCAAATCCATCACTTTTCCAGGAAAAATGCACATGCATCAGAGTTTAATTTTGATACTACCCACTCTCAACTAATGGGCAGGCAGTTAGTTGAGAAGAAGGAAGAAGAAGAAAAAAGCACTATTTCCTTCCTAAATTCTTGGATGTGGAATCTATCTTCACACAGTGGGGGCTTTAAGGCACTTGTGGTCTAGTGCCAAGTGATCCCAGGGACCAGTCCTGCATCACTAGAAGCAATTCAGGGAGAACTGCCTCTAGCCAGGGCCCTGAGGCTGACTGTGAGAGGGCCTCTGGTGAGGGGAGAAACCTGCCTCGTAGCCCATCTGAGACCTGAAGGCTTAGAGCATCTGACCTCCCCATGCCAACCCAGCATCTCCAGTGTAAATGACTAGAAGACTTTCTTTCTTCCTCCTCCCAGATACTCACGGGGTTCAGTAACTCTTGGTTATAAATTCCTGATGCTCTGACCTGATCCAGGCTTTCTTGTTCTCTGAGCTGTGCTACCAGGCACTTTCCTGCATGGCAAGATATGCTGAGTGCAAAATAACGGCAGGAGCTTGCAGTTAATGAGAGTCCCAGCGTGGGAGCTTTTCCTGCTTTGTCACACCTTCACTGCACCCCTAACAGGAAGGTACTGTTACTAAACTGAGCCTCAGGTGTGTAAGTGACTTGCCTGAGGTCACACAGCTAATAAATGGTGGAGTCAGAATTCAAAGTCATGGCTGGGTGTGGTGGCTCATGACTGTAATCCTAGCAGTTTGGGAGACCGAGGCAGGAGAATCACTTGAAGTCAGGAATTTGAGACCAGCCTGACCAACATGGAGAAACCCCATCTCTACTAAAAATACAAAATTAGCTGGGCATAGTGGTGCACACCTGTAATCCCAGCCACTTGGGAGGCTGACCAAGAGAATTGCTTGAACCCAGGAGATGGAGGTTGCAGTCAGCCAAGATCGTGCCACTGCACTTAAACCTGGGTGACAGAGTGAGACTTCATCCCCCCACCTCCCAAAAAAAAGAATTCAAAGCCAGACAGACTGGTATGCAGGTAGGCGAAAACATCTCATCTTCCTGTTTACCTGCATCATAAGTTGGACAAATAAATTATAGCTCCTTTTCATCTTGCCATGTGTCATGTTTAGAACTTTCAGGCATCCTGTGGCATTTACAGAAGGCTCGGGGTTCACACAAGCTTCCCTCACGTTGGATCCTTACTCTGGAATTTTCCCGTCCCAAGGCCTGCCACTCCTACAGCCTTAAAAGGCACTTCCTCCCTGGCCCAATGCTCCCTGCCAAGTTCTCTAGTTTCCAGGAGCGAGGCTTAAGGCTTCCTTCCTCCCTTGTGGGCACCCAGTTCCTAATGAAGCTGGACTCAGCCTCTGAACCTTTCAGTCCTGCCTGCCTGGGCACGCCCCTCCCTTCCTCTTACTGCAGGACACGTGTGTCTGTGGGGCCTAGTTAATTGTGTCCATGAAGTGAAATGAAATCATTACTTTAAGCCTCAAGCCTCACCAGGGAGTTTCTTAGACTTTTCAGTCTGGCAGGTTGGCTTAACCCTGCATAAGAGGATTCTTTACCTAGTAAAATAAGTTCTGAGCAGTGCATTGTTGCAAAGATTAGAATTCTGGTCCCAGGGGTGACCTCTCTTGGCTTTATTACAGAAAAATCACTTCAGCATCTCAGGTGGTGGCACTGCTGTGTTGAGGTTCATGTTCTTTCATATTTAAAAAAAAAAAAGTCCCCATATTTTCCATCTTAGTCGTCCAGTGTGCTATTATAAGAAAATTTGCTTAGAATTCCTCTATTATTTGGCACTTGAGTCATTTCCAATTTTTCTGTTTCTTACACAGTATGAAAGAGATTGTTCTTTTGGTTTGCTTAATTTGGGGTTTATTTATTAACTTCCTTGTAGATAAGTTTCTGAAAGCAGAGTAAACAGTTCGAAAGATATGAGCATTTTTACTGCCTCTGATGCATATCCTTTTATTGTTTAAGAGATTGCACAAACTCATATTGTCCTCAGCAACATATAAAAACCTGTTTCCCCACAGTTCTGTGGACATGGGATTTATTAGAATAAGGTGACTTTTATTAGCTTTTTGCTAGTCTAATAGTTCCAGAATGATATGTTAAAGTTGTTTAAATTGGCTTCTCTTTATTCCTTTCAAGGCTGTAAATTTTTCTATGTGATAATTGTTCTTCCTTTTTGGGGGGAATAAACTATTCATCTCCTTTGACGATTTACAGAGTGGAATAGACACAAGCTAAGTATTTTTATCACCTGTTCTTTTCTGTTTGGGGATAAGCTTTTAATAATTATATTTTTCACATCTTCTATTTCTATAGCTTAGTCCTGTATTTAGCCACTGTAAAGTTCAGAGAAATCTTTATATATTTGGCCTGTAATCCCAGCACTCTGGGAAACCGAGGCAGGCAGATCACTTGAGGTCAGGTGTTCCAGACCAGGCTGGCCAACATGGTGAAACCCCGTCTCTACAAAAAAATATGAAAGTTAGCTCCGCACGGTGGTGTGTGCCTGTAGTCCCAGCTACTTCTGGGGCTGAGGCAGGAGGATCGCTTGAACCCAGGAGGTCAGGGTGGCAGTGAGCCAAGATCGTGCCACTGCACTCCAGCCTGAGGGACAAAGTGAGACCCTGTCACACACTCACACACACACACACACAAAACTATATGTTTATATTTCCCTAACTTGTCCTTAATACATTTTTTCATTTCTTCAATAGTCAGACGTTTATGATGCCTTCAAACATGAGATAACCATATTGTTTTTTCCCATTTAAAAAAATACTAAACTGGGTACGGTGGCCCATGCCTATAATCTCAGCTAATCTGAGCCCTTTGGGAGGCAAAGGCAGGTGGATCATTTGAGGTCAGGAGTTTGAGACCAGCCTGACCAACATGGTGAAACCCCATCTTTACTAAAAAGAAAAAAATTAGCTGGGCATGGTGGCACACGTCTGTAATCACAGCTACTTAGGAGGCTGAGGCAGGATAATCGCTTGAACCTGAGAGGCAGAGGTTGCAGTGAGCGGAGATCATGCCACTGCACTCCAGCCTGGGTGATAGAGCGAGACTCCATCTCAAAAACAAAAAAAATAAAAAAATTTAAGAAGTAGTGTAGGTTTTACTCTAATCCATCTGAAACGTATTATTATTATTATTATTACTTAACTTATTTATTTTTTGAGACAGGGTCTCACTGTCACCTAGGCTGAAGTGAAGAGGCACAGTCTTGGCCTCACTGCAGCCTTAACCTCCTGGGCTAAAGTGATCCTTCCACCTCAGTCTCCTGAGTAGCTAGGGTTACAGGTGTGTGCCACCACACCTGGCTAATTCTTGTTGTTGTTGTTTTTTTTAATTTGTTTGTTAGGGTTTTTTTTTTTTTTTTGTAGAAATGGGGTTTTACTATTTTGCCTAGGCTGGTCTTGAACTCCTGAACTCAAGCAACCTGCGTGCCTGTGCCTCCCAGATTCCTGGGATTACAGGCCTGAGCCACCGTGCTGTATTATTATTACACATAATGTGATATATTACTCTAAGATATTAAACTCTCTATTATTCCATTGCTTACACAATTAGCAAGCAGTGAAATCTTTCTGCATTGTTGTGTTGCTTCTGCTTTGTTGTAAATTAAGTTTATAAAATAGAATAGCAGTGACACAGGAATTTCTGTTCTATCTCATTAATTAATTAATTCATTCATTCATTCAACAAATATGTATTAAGCACCTACTATGTGCCAGGTACTGTTCTAGGTGCCAAGGATACAGATGTTAATGAAACAAACGTTCCTGCTGTCATGGCGCTATATCATTCTGGTGGCGGTGGAGACAATTTAAAAAATAGATACATTGATAAATGAATAATAAACAAGATAGGAACAAGTGATATGGAGCCAGGCATGCGAATGAAAAGTTGAACTTTTCTCTGGGAACCTTAAGGAGGACCTTATTGAGAAGATGCTGTTTTAGCAAAGCCTGAAGGAGGGGAGGGAACAAGCATGCAAATATGTGGGAGAAAAAGGGTTCCAGATAGAACCACAAGTATGAAGGAACATCAAATTTTGTGACCTGGAAAGTGCCTAATGCATTCAAGGGCTAGCAAGAGGCCAAGGTGACTGCAGTGGAATGAGTGAGGGACAGAAGAGGAGAGGTGACCAGACATGGAAGGGTGAGAGCAGATTTTGCAGGGCCAGCTCATGCATTGTAAGGACTGCAGTGCTTACTCAGAAGCAGATAAAAAGTCTAGGATGGTTTTGCACGAAGGAAAGGCAGGGTCTGATTCAGCTTCTCCTGGCCACCCTGGCTGTGGTGCTGAGAAAGTTCTGATCAATGTATTTTTTGTAATATATTTTCTAATCCCGTGAAAGCCCTACATTTTTTGTATCTTATTTTCTAAGATTGTCATCTATTTTTCTGCTTCTGTAATTATTTTGTAAGGCCTTAAACTAGTATTGCATGAAATTTATTAACTTTGAAACACTGTCACATTTATTATATGTGTATTTTTCCAATAATAATCTGGTATATCTCTCCACTTGTTCATATCCTCCTTTACTTTTCCAGCCATAGTGTAATAATTTTCTTAGAATAAATCTTGTGGCTTAAAGAAAATCCTCAAGCAAATTTATTTTTGGTTTGTGGTTATGAATGGAATCTTTCTCTTTTTTTATGTTTTTATTAATATGCAGCTATATTTCACTGACAGGAATGCAATTGTTCTATATGGGTTTCTTTTGGCTCACTTCTTTGTTGAATTCATTTATTATTTATAGTAATTTAGGGGTTGCTATTCTTGGAACATTCAGGTATATAATCATGTCAACAGGAGTAGTATTTTTTTACCCTAATTATTTATTGCCTTTCCCAAACAGCGATTGCCAGCATTTCTAATACCATGTTGAGAAAAATAGACATGGGAGAGCCTTCTGTTCTGTTGTCCAGAAAAGCAAGTCTCATGTTTCTCAAGTAATTATGACATTGGTTCTTGGGAGTAAGCATATTTTGTTCTTCTCATTTGAGTGTAAAAATTTCTGCATCTAAATTGCGAAGATTTAATAAGGAATGCATATTAAACTTTACTGATTGTCTTTTCAACAAGTATTAAAAATATAATTTGCTTAAAAATTGCTTTCCTTTTTCATTTATGATTTAATTTTCCCTATTTTCTCTCTTTTGAAAATTAGCTAGTTAATAAAGTGCCAAGGAATCCAAATGCAATTATATTTTTATTTTTCTCTTTTTGCATGTCTTTATTATTGCATTCTTTGGAACTAAAACTTGAGGATTATTAAACATTTATTCTTGAGAGAGATCCAAGATGGCCGATTACTAGCAGCTCAGGATTGTAGCTCCCAGCGAAAGTGCAGAGAACGAGACGACGCCACACTTTCAGATGAATTTTTGTTGCTCACGGACCAGGAGATTCCCAGTGGAGGAACCCCACGGGTCACCAGTGTGGCTCTTGTGGCCGGCGCCACAGTTCTCAGTGCAGAGTAAACAGGATTAGGTCCCCTTTTGGTCGACGTTTGGAGCTCCGGGAAGGCAGAGTCGCCCATTCAGCTGATTGAAAAAGGGACTCAAGAGGGAAGGCAGACCGGAGATTCCTGGGCAGAAAAGCACCAAGAATCTTAATGCCGCTATTTGAGCCGGCGCAGTGGGTTGCTCAGATTTCGGCGCCAGGAATCAACAAGTTGGACGTCCACTCAGAGACCTAATTTGAAAGTCGGTAATTACAAAGACGACAGGTGGATAAATTTACAATGATGGGAAGAAACCAGTGTAAAAAGGCTGAGAATACTCAAAATCAGAATGCCTCTCCCTCTACAGGGGATCACAGTTCCTCATCAACAGGGGAACAAGGCCTGATGGAGAATGAGTGCGTTCCAATAACAGAATTTGGCTTCAGAAGGTGGATAATAAGAAACTTCTATGAGTTAAAATAACATGTTCTAGCCCAATGTAAAGAAACTAAGAACCTTGAAAAAAGGTTTGACGAAATCCCAACGAGAATAGACAATTGAGAGAGGAATATAAGTGAATTAATGGAACTGAAGAATACAATACGAGAACTCCGCGAAGTATGCACAGGTTTTAACAGTCAAATTGATCAAGCAGAAGAAAGGATATCAGAGGTCGAAGACCAACTTAATGAAATGAAATGAGAAGACAAGATTAGAGAAGAAAAAGTAAAAAGGAATGAGCGAAGTCTCCAAGGAATATGGGACTATGTGAAAAGACCTAATTTATGTTAGATAGGTGTACCTGAATGTCATGAAGAGAATGAATCCAAGCTGGAAAATATTCTTCAGGTTATTATTCAGGAAAACTTTCCTAACCTAGTAAGACAGGACAATACTCAACTCCAGGTAATCCAGAGAACACCACAAAGATATTCCTCAAGAAGAGCAACCCCAAGACACATAATCGTTAGATTCACCAGGGTTGAAATAAAGGAGAAAATTCTAAGGGCAGCTAGAGAGAAAGGTCAGGTTACCCATAAAGGGAAGCCTATCAGACTCACAGCAGATCTCTCAGCAGAAACCCTATAAACTAGAAGAGAGTGGGGGTCAATATTCAACATCCTCAAAGAAAAGAATTTTCAACCCAGAATCTCATATCCAGCCAAACTAAGCTTCATAAATGAAGGAAAAATAAAATGTTTCTCAAACAAGCAAGCACTCAGAGATTTCATCACCACCAGGCCTGCTTTACAAGAGCTTCTGAAAGAACCACTACACACAGAAACGAACAACCAGTATCAGTCATCCCCAAAACTTACCAAAAGGTAAAGAGTATCTTCATAATGAAGAATCTATATCAACTAATGGGCAAAATAGCCAGCTAGCATTAAATGACAATATTAAACTCACAAATTCAATATTAATCCTAAATTTAAATGGATTAAACGCCCCAATCAAAGACACAGACATGCAAATTGAACAAAAAGTCAAAACCCATCGGCACGCTGTATCCAGATCCATCTCATAAGCAAGGACACACAAAAACTCAAAACAAAAGGTTGCAGGAAGACTCACCAATCAAATGGAGAGCAAAAAAAAAAAAAAACAAACAAAAAAAAACACGGGAGTTGTAATTTTCATCTCGACAAAATAGACTTTAATAGTAACAAAGACTAAAAGAAACAAAGAAGGACATTACATAATAGTAAAAGGATCAATGTAACAACAGGAGTCAATGATCATAAATATATATGCACCCAATATAGGAGCACCCAGATACATAAGACAAGTTCTTAATGACTTATAAAGAGACTTGGACTCCCGCACAATAATAGCGGGAGACTTTGACACCACGTTGTTAATATTCGATGGATCAACGAGATAGAAAATTAACAGGGACATTTATGATTTGAACTCAGACCTGGAACAAGTAAACTCAGTGAATATTTATAGAATTCTTCACCCCAGGTCCACAGAACATGCATTTTTTTCGGTATCACATTACACCTATTTTGAAAGTGACCACATAATTGGAAGTAAATCACCCTTCAGCATTTGCATAGCATTTCACAGATTTAAATGAAATATTGGTTGGCTGTTTGTTTGTTATTTTCTTCCCTTATTCCTTCCTGTCTCCGCTGTTAAGTACAATTATTGGCATAAAAGAGGTTTTTAATACCTATTTTTAGATTGCATTCCAGCCTGGGCAATAGAGCAGGACTCCTGTTCTCTCTTCCCCTTTCTCTTTCTCTTTCTTTCTTTAAAAAAGAAAAAAAAAAAAAAAGAATGTTTTCCTTTCCATTGTAAAAATGATACTTATAACTATAAAAAAAAATTCATTCTCAACATATGTTATTCTTTGTATTTGTTACCATGAAATCTCCTTTGCTACCATGTTTTTTATATACTCAGGTGAGAAGTTAGAATACTTCTATCATCTTAGTCTTTTTTTAAAAAAAAAAAAAGTCTTGTGGTTTTAGCCTGGGCACAGTAGCTCACATCTGTAATCCCAGCACTTTGAGAGCCGAGGGGAGGGTGGACCACCTGAGGTAGGGAGTTGGAAACCAGCCTGACCAACATGGTAAAACCCCATCTCTACTAAAAATACAAAAATTAGCCAGGCATGGTGGCAGTCACCTGTAATTTCAGCTACTTGGGAGGCTGAGGCAGGAGAATTGCTTGAACCCAGGAGGTGGAGGTTTCAGTGAGCTGAGATTGTGTCACCACTCCAGCCTGGGTGACAAAGTGAGACTCTGTCTTGGAAACAAACAAACAAAAAATGGTCATAACAGCTTTATTCATGTAGTCCAAATCTGTAAAAAATCCAAATGTCCACCAACAGTTGACTGGATAAACAAAATGTGGTATATCCATTCAACAGAACGCTATTCAGGAATGAACTACTGATGCACATAGCAACAACACTAATGAATCTCAAAATCATTATGCAGAGTGCAGAAGTCAGATACAAAAATATATATACCATATGATTCCATTGATATAAAATGCAAACTAATCTCTAAAGACAAAGCAGATCAGTGGCTACCTGGGGCCAGGGAGGAGGGAAGAATGGATGGCAAAGGGCATAAGGCATCTTTTGGGGAATATGTTAATGTTCTGTGTCTTGATTGTGGAGCTGGTTTCAAAAGTGTATGCAATGTTCAAAAGTCATTGCAGGGGTAAATTTTAAATGGATGTGGTTTAACTGTGATTAAATTATTCCTCCATGAAGTTGATTAGGAAAAAATAGATAATACATAAGGTACAAAATTCAAAAGGTACAAAAGACGCTAAGTAAGTGCCCAACCTTGAGGCAACCACTATTACCAGTTTACTATGTATATTTCTAGAGATATTTTTACTTAATATAAATTGCAGGTCTTTACATATCAATCCATTAAAAAAAAAAACAAAACCCTCTTTGGCTGGGCATGGTGGCTCATGCCTGTAATCCCAGCACTTTGGGAGTCTGAGGTGGGCAGAGCATGAGGTCAAGAGATTGAAACCATCCTGGCCAACATGGTGAAAAGCTGTCTCTACTAAAAATAGAAAAATTAGCTGGGCATGACATGCCTGTAGTCCCAGCTACTCGGGAGGCTGAGGCAGGAGAATTGCTTGAACATGGGAGGTGGAGGTTGCAGTGAGCCGAGGTCATGCCACTGCACTCCAGCCCGGCAACAGAGCAAGACTCTGTCTCAAAACAAGAAAAGAAAAGAAAAGACCCTCTTTCTTTTTAAAAGTGTTCATGGCTGTATCACAATTTGCAGACCAAGTCTCTAGTCAATGGGCACTAGATGATCTCCAATCTTTTTGCAAACAAAAATGAGCATAAAATTGCTGGGCTAAAAATTATGTTTTTTTTTTTAATTTTTAAAGATATTGCTAAATTATCCTCCATAGAAGTTATAGCAATGTATATTTCCACCAGCAATGAGATTATCTATTTTTCCATGCCCTTGCTGACACAGCATGTTACAAAATATTCAATTTGATAGGAAAAAAGTGCATATCATTATAATTTTATTTTGTGTTTCATATTATGAGGGAGATTGAACATCTCACGTTTTTTGAGCCATTTACATTATTTGCTTTTATAGCTGCTTTTTTGTTAACTATTTAGATCTGCCTGCTTTTCTATTGGGTGGTTGTTCTTTTTCACATTGTTTTATAATAGTTCTTTATATATGGTCTTGGCTCAGAATCCCTGTGAAACAGAGCCTGAAGCAAAGCTCACATGGTAGTGCTTTATTGGGGGAGTACAAACCCAGGGCAGCATGCACGAAGGGAAAAATGGAATGGAGGCTAAACAGGAGAGAAAGCAAATACAACATCATACATTATCAGGCTGACCTCAGCTTCATGAGGACACAGACAGTTGTGCAGTTGCTCAGTTAAGTTGCTCAGTTGTCAGGAATGAAGGATGGTGGGAACGGGAACGAGAGGATGTTGTCTGTCTGTTCCCTCCTATCTGCAGCCTCCGGTAGATCCTCTTTTGCTCCACAGGGCATTGCACTTCTAGGTTTCCTCACCTAGCACAGATAATGGGAAAGCCAGGTCCTATGTCCCATCTGAGACCAAAAGAGGAGAGCATCCTATTTCCAGATTTGGGGACCTATGCAACTGTGGCCCCTGCCCAGCCTTCATCCGGGGGTAAGATGAGACAGGAAGTGTTGCTGGGGAGAAAGCAGAGAGGGCAGTGTTCAGGGCACTCTATGGAGCAAGCCACTGAGGCTCTGGAGAGGCAGGTAGTGTGAGCAATTCTGGAGGGAGTAATCGTTATAGACATAGATATAAATATAATAATATATATTTATAATAATATGCATAACTCTTGTTTTGCTGCATTACAATTTTTAGATATCCTCACTCACCTCCATGTTTGTTATTTGACTTTAATCATTTACGTAATTTTTTTTTGACCGTACAGAAATGTTTGATTTTTATGACTGAACTTATCAATGCTTATCAAAGTCTTCAGCCTTTTCCTCCCCTGAGAATTTAAAAAAACAAACAAGCAAACAAAACCAAAAAAACTTCTATATTTTCTTTTTGTGCTTCTGGGATTTCATTTGTCAAAATTTAAATATCACTGTTCCATCAGGATTTTATTTTCATATAAAAGCATATATATATAGTTTTATTTGTTTCCAAATGGCCACACATTGTCCCTGATGTAAAAGGCCACATTTATCACATATTAAACATACTTATTTTTGAAGACTTCTTATTGAACATGCTTTCCACTAATGGGTCTGAAGTTTACTGGGTCTAAGAAATGATGTATGGGAGGAAAGTCACAAAATTGTAGAGCTGCACTCTGTCCTGCACTACTACTCACTCTATGGAGGGCAATAGTGGTCAATAACAGACATAATTAATAATTCATTTTGTAATACTATGGCCAAAGTTTCATCTCCTTCATTTCATCAAGATGTTGCTAGTTGTGGACATCGCCCTGATATATTGTGGTTTGAATTAAGGTTTCTTTCCCTGGAGAAAGCTATAAAATATAAATGTACTTTTAGATGTGCTATTTTTACTTGGCATGGTCTGTGGGATATCCTCAAATGTATTTAAAATGCAAAAAAAAAAAAACCCACAAAAAAACAGTAAGACAGGAATCAATAGGAAAAAGAAAAAACAAGTTTAAAAGAAATTGGACCTTTAAAACAACACTTGCCCTAGAGAATTAACCATTTATTTGTGCACCCAACCCCGCCTGCCCATTGATTTAACTTGTACATCTTTCTGGCATAACACCAAGACAATTTTAAGGTCATTTAATTATTTACAGTCCATCTCTCCGGGCCAGACGGGAGGAAGCCATGCCTACATTTAATACCAGGGCTTAGCCTAGAGCCTGAAACAGAACAGTTGCTTAAGACGCATTTCTGAAATGAATGAAGTAAATAAAGAACAGGACAATGAACCAACCCAAGTCCTTTGAAAGCTTCTTCTGATGCCATCATTTCTGTCTCCAACCCCACCTGGACTCTGGGGTCCCACTATGGCCTTTTAACCAATCACTGACTTCTTCACTTACCCACTTATGTGTCTGTCTTCCCAATCAAAGTGTGAACTCTGAAGACGACTGTCTTAATCATTTTCATATTGCTAGCACTTGACATACACCACAAACATTTGTGGAGTGAGTAAATGAATGAAGTGCAGTTACAGAGGCAAATGATTAGAAAAGGTCTGAAAGTTGCTAAGGGGAAGCTGGAGTACCTGGTCTTTGCATCCAAAACTACAGACTTCTCTTTCCAAAGGAGAAAATGTGGTTAAGTAGAAAGGACATGTGCTTTGAAGAGAGAAGGCCCGAGTTCTAATTCCAGCTCTGCCACTTACTTTGGGCAAGTCACATCTTCTCTGAGCTTCAGTTTCCTGCACAGTAAACTGGAAATAGGATTGGAGATAATGTTTGGAAAGTTCCACCACAGACATGGGCACGTAGCAGGCTGTAGCTGTGCTTGGTTATTATTATTATTTACACTTGTTGTTATTAAGAAGTGTGGAGGAATATGAGGAAAGAGAGCTGTTAAATTTAGAACTTAGGACCAGGCGCGGTGGCTCACTCCTGTAATTGCAACACTTTGGGAGGCCGGGGCGTGTGGATCACTTGAGGTCAGGAGTTGGAGACCAGTCTGGCCAACATGATGAGACTTTGTCTCTACTAAAAATACAAAAAAAAAAAATTAGCTGGGCACAGTGATGCATGCCTGTAGTCCCAGCTACTTGGGAGGCTGAGGAAGGAGAAATTCTTGTACCTGGGAGGTGGAGGTTGCAGTGAGCCGAGATCACACCACTGCACTCCGGGTTGGGCGACAGTAGACACCATCTCAAAAAAAAAAAAAAAATAGAATTTAGGTAGCTTTGGGGGAGATAGTTTGGTCATGGAATGGAGTGTTGGGGACCTCTAGTCATTGTCATGGTGATAATAACCATCAAACACTGAGCCTCCACTCCAAACGTGTCATTTCATTAATCATCACCATAAACCCTAATACCAGTGGTATTGCCCCAGTTGTCAAAAGGAGGAAACCGAACCTCAAAGAACATCTTTGAATTTCAAGGTCACAGAGCTAGTAAGTGGCTGAGCTGGGTTCAAACCCAAATCCATCTGATTTCAAAGCATGTGCTCCAATTTTAACTTTTATTATCTTATGCTGAATAATCTGGGAGCTGAGAATATTCTAGAAAGAAAACCTAGGTTAGAGACCTGCCAAGAGCATTGATGGTGAGTTAAGCTGGGCTAAGACACTGAGTAAACTCAGAAATATGTTTGTCATCTCCCTGTGCTTATTGCTCTTGTTGCTAAAGATGTTTTAGCATCTTCAACAACTGAGTTTTGCTGAACCAATGGACTACATTGGGTGTGGGAGCTGGTCCTTGGGGAAAAAGCATCTCTCCCTGCACCCACATGTTTAGCAGCAGAAAGTTACCAGTGATTTTAAGAAAGCTGCCTTTTAGGAGACTGCCCTGGGCCTGGCTTATCATAGGAATACAGAATACTGGTTTGCATTTCACCAGCCCACATCAGATGTTTGTCCTAGCATACCATACATTCTTAAAGCATGTGGGACAAAGAGATGCACCCCAGGAAGGGCTCTTTCAAAGTTTCGACTGGCTATAACCTCTTTTGACCTCTGCTCTAGTGCACAGTTCATCCTAGTCAAAGACTTGTCTTCAGCATCACAAAATTTAGAACCCAACTCTGAATTCGCATGTATTGTTTGCCAATGTTGTTCAAAACTTCTCACTTCCAGCCAGATGGTCTTAAATGCACTCTGACCGCACAGTTTCAGGCAAGTTACAGGGCGCTTTGAAGGTATTCAATAAATATGCCCTGAATCGAGAAGCTAATTAAACAAGAGGAATTTAGCAATATCACCTCTTGGCATCAGTATTATGTAGCATCAGTATTCAGGAGGGGTGGAGGGGTTGTAGAGCAGGGATGACTTCTTTAAAACCTCTCAGTTTGCGTATATGCCTCCCCTACTGAGAGTCCTGCTGGTAATAAACATAAACTGCCCTGAGTGTCTCCACTGCAGAAGAGACATATAGCATGAATAAGAACTGACTTCCCTTAGTGAGCTTTTCCAAAGAACACCATTTATTTACTCAGAAAATATTTACTGAGAAAATGGGAGGAGAAGGGCATTCCAAGAAGAGAAAAGAGTTTGAACAAAGCTAAAGAGGAGGGTAAACCAGGAGTATGAATGCGATACACTGAGTAGTGAAATTCAGGTGATTAAATCTGAAAGGTAGGAGGGAACTGATCAAGTAGAGCTTTGAATGCTTGGCAAGGAGTTTGGACTTATTGAAACAGGCAAGAGGGAGCCAAAGAAGACTTTGAGCAAGTGAGGAACATACTAAAAAATGCTTATTAGGCAAATTAATTTGCCAGCAGTTCCTAAATTGGATTGGGATGAAGAATAACTATATAAAGCAACCAGCAAGGATAGAGTAGATATTATGTATCCAGCACCATGCCAAACTCCTTGCATACATTGTCTCATTTAATGAAAGTCATAGTTAATGCATGTAAGACTCAGTGTCTGGCCCGTAGTGTATTTCAACCTCACAATCATCCTGTAAATTGAGTGTTATTATTATCACAGTTTTATAGATGATGTCTGCATTGGTCTGTTTGCTATTGCTTAGAATACCTGAAACTGGCTAACTTCTAAAGAAGTTTATTTCTTACAGTGAGGGAGGCTAAGAAGTCCCAGGCTGAAGGGCTGCATCTGGCAAGTCTTATTCCTGGTGGGGAGTCCCAAGGTAGTGAAGGGCACCCCATGGAGAGAGGCGGAACATGCTAATTAATTAATTAACCATTTAATCCATTAATCCATGAATGGATTAATCCACAAATGAGGGCACTGCTCACATCAAATGTTTGGTGGGTGTGTGGGGGGGTGTTTATGTGTGTGTGTAAAGGGTTTTTATTTTAGAGCCTGTAGTGCTGAGTTCCACCAAGGATTTGGAAGGTTACTCTCAGCAGCAGCCACTTCTGCCAGGACCAGTGGCAAGCACCTGCCAGAGGGAGCCCCGGTGTAAGGCAGAGGAATCCAGCTTTTCTGTAGGACTTTTGCAGCAGTTATTCAAAACCCTATGTGAGCCAGCAGTTCCAGTTCAAAGGTTAAGAGGGGACATAGCACCTAGGTGGCCGGGGTCCTGTGAGTCACCACTCAGGCCATAAGTACACCACGGAGGGGAGAGACAAAGCAACCATGGCTGTTCTGTTTTCAGTCACACCCCTCTGGCAAACAGATGGGGGAAAATGGAGAGGAAAAGTTTCGGTGAAATGACTGAGCATGGTGGCTCACACCTGTAATCCCAGGACTTTGGGAGGCCAAGGCAGGCAGATCACCTGAGGTCAGGAGTTCCAGACCAGCCTGGCTAACATGGCGAAATCCTGTCTCTACTAAAAATGCAAACATCAGCCAGGCATAGTGGCAGGCACCTGTAATCCCAGCTACTTGGGAGGCCGAGGCAGGAGAATCACTTGAACTCAAGAGGTGGAGGTTGCAGTGAGCCAAGATCACATGACTGCAACCTGGGCAACAGAGTGAGATTCTGTCTCAAAACAAAAAAACAGAAAAAACAAGGTAGGTGAAACAAAGGAGGCAGGGGAGCTGCAGGCAACTACGCGCAGGTTCCCACACACCTGAAGGCTCTGCCCTCTAGATCCAATCGCCTCTTAAAGGCCCTCCCTCTCAATACTGCCACATTGGGAGTTAAATTTCAACATGAGTTTTGGAGGGGACCAATATTCTAACTATAGGACTGTCCAAGTTTCAAAGAGATTAAGTATTTTATACCAAAAGTCAAAGAGCTATATGTGGTAGAGCTAGGATTTAATCTCAGGTTGATCTGACACCAAAGTTGACTCTTAAGGCAAGGAAATATTAGGAAGTAATTTCAAAAGTCCTGACGAGTGGTAATGGACTAGGGGAGGACACGGGGGAAAAGACAGGAAAACGGAAGTACAGATAAGTTAGGAATGCATAGCAAACATGACATGGCAATCGATAAACCTTTTGATAGAGAGAATGGTCAACGTTGATCCAAGGTTTCAAACATGAGTGACCAAGCATGAAAGGTGGCACCAGACTGGAAATCCAGAACATAAGAGGCAAAGTCAGTTAAAGGGATTCTGAACATGTTGAATTTGTTGTGTTGATGATAACCATGTGGAGATATCTTGCAAACATTTGGAAAAATTTTCTTATGGCTTATACTCTGTTCCTCATGTATAACTCCTCACTCTTTTATTTAAAAAAAATTGCCGGGCGCGGTGGCTCACGCCTGTAATCCCAGCACTTTGGGAGGCCGAGGCGGGTGGATCACGAGGTCAAGAGATCGAGACCATCCTGGTCAACATGGTGAAACCCCGTCTCTACTAAAACTACAAAAAATTAGCTGGGCATGGTGGCGCGTGCCTGTAATCCCAGCTACTCAGGAGGCTGAGGCAGGAGAATTGCCTGAACCCAGGAGGCGGAGGTTGCGGTGAGCCGAGATCGCGCCATTGCACTCCAGCCTGGGTAACAAGAGCGAAACTCCATCTCAAAAAAAAAAAAAAATTAAGAACAACTGAAAAATCAACAGCTCTTCTTAGTAGATCCTTCAGAGAAATGAGGTCACGGGACAAATCACTGCCTCTAACATTAGAGAGACAGATACAGAGAATTACAACTTACCAAGGCAGAAATCCATGAGCAGAAACTTCTGCAGGAACCAGTATTAGGGTAGAACAACTTAAACTGTAATTGATAGATTGCTGGAGGCTCCATGTGGACAAGACCGAGAAATAAAAACTCCAGGGGATCCCGGTCAGGGGGAGGCCCCACACATTTTTTGTGAGGTTTTGCTCCAGGAGCTCTACCAGGTTCTCACAGAGAGTACTAGAGAAAAATTTCTTTATTGCTTCTGGGGAAAAGTTGCTATTTTGAAATATGCTGGAGCATTCTGTTCTTCTGAACAAGGTCTGCCTTCAAGGGAAACTATTTTACTAGAGCCTAACTTAATGGGGTTTTATCAGAGCCTAAAACCAACTGGGGGGAAGGGAAATACCCCACTCCAGCCCACTGCAGCCATCGTGTCCCACGTTGGGGATTGAGGTGGGTACTGGGAAGCACTGTGAAGTTTATGGCCCATGGGCACAGGCTTACTATGGCTGTTCTCAGGAAACTGAGACCTCATTATATAAAATGCTTATCCTCCCCCTATGACTTAACTCCATACCACTAAAGACTATTTACCAGAGTTCCTTTTACCTAGTACATTGTATCAGGTGTTCAACAAAAAGAATTACAAGACATACTAAAAGGCAAAATAAATAAATAAATAAGTTTAAAAAGGCAGAGCAAGCATCATAACCAAACTCAGTTATAGCAGAGATGTTGGAATTACCAGACCAGGCTTTTAAAACAACTATGATTAATATATTAAGGCCTCTAATGGAAATAGTAGACAATATACAAGAGCAAATGGGTAAACAGAGGGATGGAGATTCTAAGAAAGAATTTTAATAATGCTAAAGATAAAAAACACTGTAACAAAAATGAAGAATGCCTTTGATGGGCTCATTAGCAGACTAGACATGGCCAAGGAATCTCTGAGACTGAGGATATGTCAATAGAAACTTCCAAAGCAAAAAGAGGCTGAAAAAAAATAAAAAGGAAGAGACTAAGAACTTTGGGACAGCTACAAAAGGTGTAACACAAGCATAATGGAAATATTAAAAGGGGGAGAAAAAGAGAAAGGAACAGAAGAAATACTTGAAGCAATAATGACTGGGAATTTTCCCAGATTAATATCAGTTAACCAAACCTCGGATCCAGGAAGCTCAGCGAACACCAAGCAGAATAAATGCCAAAACCAGAAACAAAGCCCTACACCTAGTCATATTTTATTCCAACCACAGAAAATCGAAGATAGAGAAGCCAGGGAGCGGGGGGAATTCCCATTGCCTCTAGAGGAGCAAAGGTAGAAATTACAATAGACTTCTTAGAAACCATGCAAGCAAGAGAGAGGAGAGTGAAATACCTAAAGTGTGAAGAGAGAAAAAAAGCACCAACCTAGAATTCTGTGAAATTATCCTCCAAAAGCGAGAAATAATTACTCAGACAAAAACAGGGAATTTGTTGCCTGCCTTGAAAGAAATGCTAAGACAGTTTTTTCAGAGGTAAGAAAAATGATATAGGTTGGAAAAACTCTGTTCTATATTAAGAAGAGTATCAGAGAAGAAATAAGTGAAAGTAAAATAAAACTTATTTTTATTATACTTAAGTGACCTAACATAATAGTTTGTTCAAAAATAATTGTAGCAACAAAGTATTAGATTATGGATACCTTTGTGTATCCATTGTATTATGGATACATCATGTCCCACATTGGGAGTTGAGGTGGGTACTGAGAAGCGCTGTGAAGTCTACAGCCCAGGGACACAGCCTGTGTATGTATATGCTTATGTATGTTTATGTATTAAGTAAAATGAATGAATGATTCAAAGGATGGGAGGGAGTCATTAATGTTTTGTTATTATAAGGTACTTTCACTATTCCTGAAGTGGTATCGTGTTATTTGAAAGTATACTTGGATTAATTGTAAACATGTATTGCAAATTCTAGGGCAACCACTAAAAAAATTTTTTAAGAAGTGTATGTTGGGAAGATCCAAGATGGCCGTTTAGGAACAGCTCGGAGTTGCAGCTCCCACGGAAAGCACAGAGGATGAGTGGACACCACATTTTTATTGCCCACGGACAAGGAGATTCCCAGGCAGAGGTGCCCCACGGGTCGCCAGCATGGCTGTTGTGGCCGGTGTGGCTGCTTTGCCCCGCACGGCTGCTTTGTCGGCTCCCCAGCCAGCAGTTCTCCATACAAAATACACTGGTCTGGGTGCCCTTTTGGTTGGCGATTGGAGACCCGGGAAGTTGCCCATTCATCTGGTTAAAGAGGGGACTGAACAGGGAGCCAGGCCAGGAGATTCCTGGGAAAAAAAAAAAGCGCCACAACTCTCAGCGCCGTTGTTTAAGCCGGCGCAGTGAGTTGCCACACAGAAAATCAAACAGATCCTGGCGCCCTTTCAACAGGCCACGGGGATAGAGTCAACTCTTCAACTAAAAAAGAAAAAAAAGGCTCTGAGGCAGGGAGCCAGGTGATCAGGCTCGGTCCCACCCCCACAAAAGAACAACAATCAGGAACTCTCTGAATTGAGAGTTTCACAGCAAGTGCAGCTGAACCCGGGATGGTCCAGCTCTGTGGGGGAGGGGCATCCACCATTACGAGGCACTCCAACACTACGGAGGTAGTCAGCCAATGCTGAGGCAGCCCGCCATTGCCAAGGCAACCCGCCATCGCTGAGGCTGCCTGTTGTTGCCAAGGCAACCTGCCATTACAGAGAGAGTCCCCCAATGCACAGGCAGGCCACCATTGCTGAGGCAGTTCTAACTACACCCATATAAACAAGACTGCAGGGAAGTTCACAGGGCAGCTGGGCGGAGCCCACAGCAGCTCAGCAAAGCCTCTGCAGGCAGACTGTGACCAGGCTGCCTCCTTGCTGGTCAGGCAGGGCAGCCCTGAAAAAAAAAGGCAGCAGCACAACGGAAACTCATAAATAAAGCCCTAACTCCCTGGGACAGAGCACCTGGGAACAAAAAGCGGTTTATGAGCTCTGCTGCAGCAGACCTAAACGTACCTGCCCAGCAGCTCTGAATGAACAACAGAGCTCACAGCTCACCATTTGAGCTCCTATAAAGAAGAGACCGTCTCCTCAAGCAGCTCCCTGACCCCTATATATCCAAAGAGACACCTCATAAAGGAGAGATCAGATTGACACTAGGCGGGTATCCTTCTGGGACAAAGATTGCAGAAGAAGAAACTGGTAGCAACCCTTACTGTTCTGCAGCTGCTGCAGGCGATCCCCAGGAAGCAGGGCCTAGAGTGGACCTCAGCAGTCCTACAGCAGAGGGGCCAGACTGTTAGAAGGAAAACTAAGAAAGAGAAATAACTTCATCATCAACAAACAGAATGTCCACTCAGAGACCCAATCTGAAAGTCAGCAATCTGAAAGTCAGCAACTACAAAGACGACAGGAAGATAAATCCATAAAGATGGGAAGAAACCAGCACAAAAAGGATGAAAACACCCGAAACCAGAACACCTCTCCTCCTACAAGGGATCACAACTCCTCACCAGCAAGGGAACAAGGTTGAATGGAGAACGAGTGTGACGAAATGAGAGAATCAGACTTCAGAAGGTGGGTAGTAAGAAACTTCTGTTAACTAAAAGCACATGTTCTAACTCAATGCAAAGAAACTAAGAACCTTGAAAAAAGATTTGATGAAATGCTAACGAGAATGGACAAATTAGAAAGGAATATAAGTGAATTGATGGAGTTGAAAAACACAACACGAGAACTTCGCAAAGCATGCACAACTTTCAACAGCCGAATTGACCAAGCAGAAGAAAGGATATCAGAGGTCTAAGATCAACTTAATGAAATAAAATGAGAAGGCATGATTAGAGAAAAAACGGTAAAAAGGAATGAACAAAGTCTCCAAGAAATGTGGGACTATGTGAAAAGACCTAATCTACGTTTGATAGGTGTACCTGAATGTGACGAAGAGAATGAATCCAAGCTGGAAAATACTCTTCAGAATATTATCCAGGAAAACTTCCCCAACCTAGCAAGTCAGGCCAATATTCAAGTCCAGGAAATACAGAGAACACCACAAAGTTATTCCTCACGAAAAGCAACCCCAAGGCACATAATCGTCAGATTCACCAGGGTTGAAATGAAGGAGAAAATACTAAGGGCAGCCAGAGAGAAAGGTCGGGTTACCCACAAAGGGAAGCCCATCAGACTCACAGCAGATCTCTCAGCAGAAACCCTACAAGCCAGAAGAGAGTGGGGGCCAATATTCAACATCCTTAAAGAAAAGAACTTTTAAGTTAGAACTCAGAATCTCCTATCCAGCCAAACTAAGCTTCATAAGTGAAGGAAAGATAAAATCCTTTGCGAACAAGAAAGTACTCAGAGATTTCATCACCACCAGGACAGCTTTACAAGAGTTCCTGAAAGAGGCTCTATACATATAAAGGAACAACCAGCACCAGCCACTCCAAAAACATGCCAAATGGTAAAGAGCATCAACACAATGAAGAATCTGCATCAACTAATGGGCAAAACAGCCAGCTAGCACCAAAATGGCAGTATCAAATTCACACATAACAATATTAACCCTAAATGTAAATGGACTAAATGCTGCAATCAAAAGACACAGACTGACAAATTGGATAAAAAGCCAAAACCCATCGGTGTGCTGTATCCAGAAAACCCATCTCACATGCAAGGATACACAAAGGCTCAAAATAAAGGGATGGAGGAAGATTTACCAAGCAAATGGAGAGCAAAAAAAAGCAGGAGTTGCAATTCTCATCTCTGATAAAATAGACTTTAAAGCAACAAAGATCAAAAGAGACAAAGAAGGACATTACATAATGGTAAAAGGATCAATGCAACAAGAAGAGCTAACGATCCTAAATATATACGCACCCAATACAGGAGCACCCAGATACATAAGGCAAGTTCTTAATGACTTACAAAGAGACTTAGACTCCCACACAATTATAGTGGGAGACTTTAACACCCCATTGTCAATATTAGACAGATCAACCAGACAGAAAATTAACAAGGATATCCAGGACTTGAACACAGGCCTGGACCAAGCAAACCTAATAGGCATTTACAGAACTCTCCACCCCAAATCCACAGAATATACATTCTTCTCAGCACCACATCACACCTACTCTAAAATTGACCACATAATTGGGAGTAAATCACTCCACAGCAAATGCAAAAGAACGGAAATCATAACAAACAGTCTCTCAGACCACAGTGCAATCAAGTTAGAACTCAGAATTCAAAAACTAACTCAGAGCCGCACAGCTTCATGGAAACTGAACAACTTGCTCTTGAATGTTGACTGGATAAACAATGAAATGAAGGCAGAAATAAAGATGTTCTTCGAAACCAACGAGAATGAAGACACAACATACCAGAATCTCTGGGACACATTTAAAGCAGTCTCTAGAGGAAAGTATATAGCAATAAGTGCCCACATGAGAAGAAAGGAGAGATCTAAAATTGACACCTTATCGTCAAAACTGAAAGAGCTAGAGGAGCAAGATTAAAAAAACTCAAAACCTAGCAGAAGACAAGAAATAGCTAAGATCAGAGCAGAACTGAAGGAGATAGAAACACAAAAAACCCTTCAAAAAATCAATAAATCCAGGGGCTGGTTTTTTGAAAAGATCAACAAAATAGACAGACCACTAGCCAGATTAATAAAAAAGAAAAGAGAGACTAACAAAATTGATGCAATAAAAAATGATAAAGGGGATATCACCACAGATTCCACAGAAATTCAAACCATCATCAGAGATTATTACAAACAACTCTATGCACACAAATCAGTAAACCTGGAAGAAATGGATACATTCCTGGACACTTGCCTCCTCCCAAGCCTAAACCAGGAAGAAGCCAAAACCCTGAACAGACCCATAACAAGGTCTGAAGTTGAGGCAGCAATTAAGAGCCTACCATCCAAAAAAAGCCCAGGTCCAGACGGGTTCACAGCCGAATTCTACCAGACATACAAAGAGGAGCTGGTACCATTCCTTCTGAAACTATTGCAAACAATCCAAAAAGAGGGAATCCTTCCCAAATCATTTTATGAGACCAACATCATCCTGATACCAAAGCCCGGCAGAGACTCAACAAGAAAAGAAAACTTCAGGCCAATATCCATGATGAACGTAGATGCAAAAATCTTCAATAAAATACTGGCAAGCCGATTGCAACAGCACATCAAAAAGCTTATCCACCATGGTCAAGTAGGCTTCATCCCAGGTATGCAAGGCTGGTTCAACATATGCAAGTCTATAAACGTAATTCACCACATAAACAGAACCAAAGACAAAAACCACATGATTATCTCAATTGATGCAGAGAAGGCCTTTGACAAAATTCAACAGCCCTTTATCCTAAAAACCCTCAATAAACTAGGTATTGATGGAATGTATCTAAAAATAATAAAAGCTATTTATGACAAACCAACAGCCAATATCATACTGAATGGGCAAAAACTGGAAGCATTCTCTTTGAAATCTGGCACTAGACAAGGATGCCCTCTCTCACCATTCCTATTCAATATAGTACTGGAATATCTAGCCAGAGCAATCAGGCAATAAAAAGAAATAAAGGGTATTCGAATAGGAAACGGGGAGGTCAAATTGTCTCTATTTGCAGATGACATGATTGTATATCTAGAAGACCCCATCGTCACAGCCCAAAATCTTCTGAAACTGATAAGCAACTTCAGCAAAGTCTCAGGATACAAAATCAATGTGCAAAAATCACATGCATTCCTATACACCAATAACAGACTTAAAGAGAACCAAATCAAGAACGAACTGCCATTCACAATTGCCACAAAGAGAATAAAATACCTAAGACCTCTTCAAGGAGAACTACAAGCCACTGCTCAACGAAATAAGAGAGGACACAAACAGATGGAGAAACATTCCATGTTCATGATTAGGAAGAATCAATATAGTGAAAATGGCCATACTGCCCAGAGTAATCTACAGATTCAAAGCTATCCCCATCAAGCTACAAATGACCTTCTTCACAGAACTGGAAAAAAACACCTTAAACTTCATATGGAACCAAAAGAGAGCCTGCATAGCCAAGTCAATTCTAAGCAAAAAGAACAAAGCGGGAGACATCACACTACTGGACTTCAAACTATACTACAAGGCTACAGTAGTCAAAACAGCATAGTACTGATACCAAAACAGAGATATAGACCAATGGAACAGAACAGAGGCCTCGGAGGCAACACAACATATCTACAACCAACCGATCTTTGACAAACCTGACAAAAACAAGCAATGGGGAAAGGATTCCCTGTTTAATAAATGGTGTTGGGAAAACTGGCTAGCCATGTGCAGAAAGCAGAAACTGGACCCCTTCCTGACACCTTACACTAAAATTAACTCCAGATGGATTAAAGACTTAAACATAAGAGCTAACACCATAAAAGCTCTAGAAGAAAATCTAGGCAAAACCATTCAGGACATAGGCGTAGGCAAGGACTTCATGACCAAAACACCAAAAGCATTGGCTACAAAAGCCAAAATAGACAAATGGGACCTAATCAAACTTCACAGCTTCTGCACAGCAAAAGAAACAGACATTAGAGTGAATCGGCAACCAACAGAATGGGAAAAAAATTTTGCAGTTTACCCATCTGACAAAGGACTGATATCCAAAATTTACAAAGAACTAAAACAGATTTACAAGAAAAAAACAAACAAGCCCATTCAAAAGTGGGCAAAGGATATGAACAGATATTTTTACAAAGGAAGACATACATGAGGCCAACAAACATATGAAAAAATGCTCATCATCACTGGTCATCAGAGAAATGCAAATCAAAACTACATTAAGATACCATCTCACGCCAGTTAGAATGGCAATCATTAAAAAATCTAGAGACAACAGATGCTGGAGAAGATGTGGAGAAATAGGAACGCTTTTATACTGTTGGTGGGAGTGTAAATTAGTTCAACCATTGTGGAATACAGTGTGGCGATTCCTCAAGGACCTAGAAATAGAAATTCCATTTGACCCAGCAATCCCATTACTGGGTATATATCCAAAGGATTATAAATCATTCTACTGTAAGGACACGTGCACACGAATGTTCATTGCAGCACTGTTTACAATAGCAAAGACCTGGAACCAACCCAAATGCCCATCGATGATAGATTGGACAGGGAAAATGTGGCACATATACACCATGGAATATTATGCAGCCATCAAAAACGATGAGTTTGTGTCCTTTGCAGGGACATGGATGAACCTGGAAACCATCATTCTCAGCAAGCTGACACAAGAGCAGAAGATCAAACACCGCATGTTCTCACTCATAGGCGAGAGTTGAACAATGAGAACACATGGACACAGGGAGGGGAGCACTACAAACTTGGGTCTGTTGGGGGGAAATAGGGGAGGGTTAGTCGGGGGTGAGGAGTTGGGGAGAGATAGCATGGGGAGAAATGCCAGATACAGGTGATGGGGAGGAAGGCAGCAAATCACACTGCCATGTGTGTACCTATGCAACAATCTTGCATGTTCTTCACATGTACCCCAAAACCTAAAATGCAATAAAATAAATTTAAAAAAAAGAAGTGTATGTTAATTAATATACTAAGAAAGGAGAGAAAATGGAATAATACAAAATGCTCAATTAAAGCCACAAAAGGCAGAAATAGAATAGAAGACAAAAATAGGAACAACGAATAAGGATAATGAATAGAAAATAGTAATCTATCTATGATAGATATTAATCCAAACATATCAATAATAATTTTAAACAATGGTCTAATACACCCATGAAAAGACCAACTGTCAGAGTAGATTTTAAAAACCCAGCTATGTGTTGTATACAAGAAACCCACATGTTTTTTCTCTTTTGAGATGGAGTTTTGCTCTTGTTGCCCAGGTTGGAGTGCAATGGCACTATCTTGGCTCACTGCAATCTCTGCCTCCTGGGCTCAAGTAATTCTCCTGCCTCAACCTCCCAAGTAGCTGGGATTACAGCAGCCTACCACCACATCTGGCTGATTTTTTAGTAGAGATGGGGTTTCACTATGTTGGCCAGGATGGTCTCGAACTCCTGACCTTGTGTTCTGCCCGCCCCATCCTCCCAAAGTGCTGGGATTACAGGCGTGAGCCACTGCACCTGGCCAAAACCCACTTTTAATATAATCATATAGATTAAAAATAAATTAACGGAGAAAGGCATACTATGCTAGTTCCAATCAGAAGAGAGTGTGAGGAGCTATATTAATTTTAGACAGCAGACTTCAGAGCAAGGAAAGTTATCAAGGGTAAAGAGAGGCATTAGATAATGATAAAGGGGTTTATTCTCTAAGAAGACAGGACAATTCTTAATGTGTGTGCACCTAAAAACAGAGCATCAAAATATGTGCCAGAAAAAGGGATAAACTCGCAAGGAAAATAGAAGAAACCACTATTATGGTTGGAGACTTCAACACTCCTCCATCAGAAATGGACAAATTCAGCAGGCAGACAGTCAGGATGTAATTGAACTGAAAAGCACCATTATTCAAGTGGATATAATTAACATCTATAAATGACTTCATCCAACAACAGCAGAATACGCATTCTTCTCAAGCTCACACGAACATCCACCAAGATAGAGCACATTCTGGGCCATAAAACACAACTTAACACATTTAAATGAATAGAAATCATGCAATGTCTGCCCTCAGATGACAATGGAACTAAACTAGAAATCTATCACAGAAAGATAGCTGAAAAGCCCCAAAATACTTGGAACATAACACACTTCTGCACAACACATGGATGGAAAAAAGAAATCTCAAGAGACATTTTAAAATATTTTGAAGTAAATGAAAGTAAAAATACAAATTATCAAAATTTGTGGGATGCAGTGAAAGCAGCACTTAGACGGAAAGTTATAGCATTGAATGCATACATTAGAAAAGAACAAAGATTTAAAATTCATAATTGTTATGTACTGAATGTTCGTGTCCCCCTAAATTCATATGTTAAAGCTCTAACCTTGAATATGATGGTATTAGGAAGTGGGACCTTTAGAAAATAATTAGATTTAGATGAGGTCATGAAGATGGAACCCCCATGATGAAGTCAGTGCTCTTATAGGAAGAGGAAGAAGCACCAGAGCTTCCTCTCTCTGCCATGTGAAGACACAGCAAGAAGGCAGCCCTCTGCAAGACAGGAAAAAGACCCTCACCAGAACCCAATTATGCTGACACCCTGATCTCAAACTTCCCACTCTCCAGAACTATGAGAAATAAATATCTGTTGTTTAAGCCACATAGTCTCTGATAGTCTTTGATAGCATCCCAAGCTGACTAAAAAAATAAATAATCTAAGCTTCTACCTGGGGAAACCAGAAAAAGAAGACCAAATTATATACAAAGTAAGCAAAAGAAAAGAAATAATAAAAATTAGAGACAAAAATCAATAAGATTCAAAACAAGAAATCAACAGATGAAGTCAATGAAACAAAAAACTTGTTTGAAGAGACCTATAAAATGGATGAGCCTCTAGCCAGGCTAACTTAGAAAAAAAGAGAGAAGACACAAATTGCTAGTATTAGAAATGAAAGAGGGGGCATCACTATAAATCTCATGGACATTAAAAGGATAATAAATATATGAGTGACTCTATGCCCACAAATTTGCTAACCTACATGAAATGAACCAATTACTTGAAAGACAATCTGCCAAAACTCACACACACAAAAATAGACCATCTAAATAGGCCTATATCTATGAAAAAAAATTGAATTGATAATTAATAACCTTCCAAAGCAGAATATTTTCTAATTCATTCTATGAAGCCAGAATTACTCTAATACCAAAATTGAACAAAAACATTATAGAAAAGAAAACTACAGGCCAATCTCTCATGAACATAGATGGGTCATATCCCAAGTATGCAAGGCTGATTCAACATTCAAAAGTCAATTAATGTGATGCATCACATCAACAGGCTAAAGGGAAAAAAAATCATATGATCACATCAATAGATACAGAAAAAACATTGGACAAAATCCAATACCTATGGATTCACTCAGATGGTTTCACTGGTGAATTCTACCAAACATTTAAGGGAGAAATTATGCCATTTCTTTATAAATGCTCCCAAAAGATAGAAGCAGCTATAACATTCTATAACTCATTCTATGAAGGCAAAATTACTCTAATACCAAAATCAGACAAAGACATTATAGAAAAGAAAACTACAGACCAGTATCTCTCATGAAAATAGATGCAAAAATCCTCAACAAAATACCAGCAAATCAAATCAAATAATGTACAAAAAGAATTATAGAGGCCAGGTGTCGTAGCTCATGCCTTCAATCCCAGTGCTTTGGGAGGCTGGTAGGAGGATTGCTTGAGCCTGGGAATTTGAGACCAGCCTGGGTAACATAGTGAGACATAGCCTCTACAAAAAATAAAAAATTAGCTGGGTGTGGTGGCACATGCCTATAATCCCAGCTACTTGGGAGGCTGAGGCAGAAGGATTGCTTGAGCCCAGGAGTTCAAGGCTATAGTGAGCTATGATCAAACCACCACACTTCAGCCTGGGTGACAGAGCAAGACTGTGTCTCTTAAAAAAAAAAAAAAAGGTATACACCATGGGGGGTCATATCCCAGATATGCAAGGCTGATTCAACATTCAGAAATCAATTAATGTGATGCATCACATCAACAGGCTAAAGAAAAAAAATCATACGATTATATCAATTGATACAGAAAAGGCATTTGACAAAATCCAATATGTATTCATGATTAAAACTGTCAGTAAACTAGCAATAGAGGGGTACTCCTCAACTTGATAAAGAACATTTGCTAAAACCCTACAGCTAATGCCATACTTAAGGGTAAGAAACCGAAAGCCTTCCAATAAGTTCAGAACGAGGCAAGAATGTCTTCTCTAACTATTCCTTTTCAACATTGTACTGGAAATCCTAGCTAATGACATAAGACCAGAAATGGAAATAAAAGATATTCAGATAGGGAAGGAAGCAATAAAAGTGTCTTTGTTTGCAGTGACATGATTGTCTATGTAGAAAATCTGAAAGGCTCAACAAAAATCTCCTGGAACAATAAGTAATTATAGCAAGGTTACAGGATACAATGTTAATATAAAAAAGCCAACCACTTTCCTATATACCAGCAATGAAAAAACAGAATTTGAAATTAAAAACACAATATTATTTACATTTGCACCTCAAAAAATGAAATACTTAGATAGAAATCTAACAAAATATGTACAGGAGCGATATGAGGAAAACCACAAAACTCCAATGAAAGAAATGAAAGAACTAAATAAATGGAGAGATGGAAAATTCCAAGTTCATAGATAGAGACAATATTTTCAAGATATGTTATTCCCAACTCCATCTGTAGATTGAACACAATCCCAGTCAAAATTCCAATGAATTATTTTGTGAATATCAATCAACTGATTCTAAAGTTGATATAGAAAGGCAAAAGACCCAGCATAGCCAATACAATGTTGAAGGAGAAGAACGAAGTTGGAGGATCAACATTACCTGATATCAAGACATATATAAAGCTGTGGCGGTCAGGACGATGCGCTACTGGTGAAAGAGTAAACAAATCAACTAATGGAACAGAGTAGTGTCCAGAAATAGGCCCTCACGAATATAGTCAATTGATTTTTGACAAAGGAGCAAAGGTACTTCAATAGAATAAAGACAGTCTTTTCAACAAATAGTGCTGGAACAACGGGATTTCCACATGCGGAAGTATGAATCTAGATACAGACTTAATACCTCTCACAAAAATTAACTCAAAATGGATTACAGCCCTAAATGTAAAACTACGCAAATACAAAACTACAAAACTCCTAGACGACAGCATAGGAGAAACTATAGATAACCTTGGGTAAGGCAATGACTTTACAGATACATCATTAAAAGCGTGACCTGTGAAAGAAACATTAATAAGCTACACTTCATTAAAATTTAAAACTTCTGTTCTGTGAAAGAAACTCAAGAAAATGTGAAGACAGAAATGTAAAATGTTACAGACACTGTAGAAGACAGTCTGGGAGTTCCTAAAAAAATTAAAAGTAGAATCACCATATGATCCAGCGATTACACTTCTGGATATATTCCCAAAAGAATTAAAAGTAGGGTCTTGAAAGTTACTTCTGCACAAAAACCTGGATGTGGATGTTTATGGCATCTTTATTCACAGTTGCCAAAACTTGGATGCCAAGATGTCCATCGGTAGGTGAATGGATAAATTATGGTACATCCAGAAAATGGAATACTATTCTGTACTAAAAAGAAATGCGACATCAAGCCATAAAAAGATATGAAGGATACTTAAATACATATTACTAAATAAAAGAAGCCAGTCTGAAAAAGCTACCTACTATCTGATTCCAACTATATGACATCCTGGAAAAGGCAAAACTATGGAGACAGTAAAAAGATCAGTGGTTGCCAGGAGTCACGGGGCTGGGATTAATGAACTGGCAAAGCATAGATTTTAAGGGCAGTGAAACTATGCTGTACAATACTGTCATGGTGGATTTATGTCATTATACATCTGTGAAAACCGGTAGACTGTTCACATCAAGAGTGAACCCTGATGCAAACTATGGACTTTGGGTGATAATGACGTGCTAATGTAGGTTCATAGATTGGAACAAATATACCACGCTGGTGAGAAATGTTCATGGAGGGGAGGCTGTGCATATGTGAGAGCAGCGGATATATGAGAAATCCCCATACCTCCTCTTCAATTTTGCTATGAACCTAAAGCTTCTCTAGAAAATCATCCAGTTTTTTAAATTTTAATATAAAATTAAATTGGCATGGATACATGTAGACTTAAACATTTTAATGTATGTATAGGTTTGTGTAACCATCACCATAATCAGGACACATCACCTCAAAAACTCCTTCATTCTGTCTTTTTGTAATTACACTTTTTCCCTACCTTTAACCACTGCCAATCACTGATTTGCTCTCCATTACTGAAGAATGTCACATAAATGGAACCATACAGTAAGTAATCCTTTAAAGACTGGTCTCTTTCACTTAGCATGACTTAAATTCATCAGCGTTGTTTCATGTATTGACAGTTTATTCCTTTTTAATCTATTGTGTGGATGAACTGCAGTTTGTTTATCCACTTACTTGTTTAAAAATATTTGGATTATTTCAATTTTGGGCAATCATATATAAAGCTGCCATAAATATTCTTGTACGAGTTTTTGTGTGGGCACAAATTTTTATTTTTGTCCTATATCTAGATAGTTGCCCTAGATAGTACAATTGCAGGGTCACATGGTAATTTATGTTTCATTTTATAAAATATTGTGAGGCTTTTCCAGAGTGGCTGTACCATTTTGCATTTCCACCAGCAGTGTATGAGAGTCCCAGTGCAGGAGAGCCTTCTCATCAGCACTTGGTATTGTCCGTATTTTTACTGTCATCATTCTAACATGTGTCATGCATCTTATTAAGAGTTTAATTTGCATGTTTCCAATAACTAATGATGTTGGACATCCTTATTTGCTTTGTACATAATCTTTGGTGAAGAGTCTTTTATGCATTTTTTATTGGGTTGTTTGATTTCTTATGTGAAGTTTTGAGAAATCTTTATATATTCTACATTCAAGTTCTTTAAACAATCTGATTTGTAAATATTTTCTCCCAGTCTGTAGCTTTTCATTCCTCCTGTGTATTTTACAACAGTTTTTTTTTTTTTTAACTTTGACGAAACCCAATATACCCATATTTTTATTTTATGGATCATGCTTTTCTTGTCATGTCTGAGGTCTTTATGCCTAATTCCAGGTCATTAACATTCTCTCCTGAAAGTTTTGTGGTTTTATGTTTTAAATCTGTGATTCTTTCTGAATTGATTTTTGTATAGTGTGAGGTTTAGGTTGACATTTGTTTTTCTGCATACAGATATCCATCTGTTCCAACACAATTTGTTGACAAGATTATCCTTTCTCCAGTGAATTGCCTTTGCACCTTTTTAAAACATCAATTGGCCATATTTGTGTGTGTCTATTTCTAGATTCTTTATTCTGTTTCATTAATCTCTGTATCTCTTCTCTTTCCGATACCACAATGTTTTCATTACTGTAGCTTTGTGGTAAGTCTTAAAATCAGATAGTGTGAGTCATCCACTTTTTAAATTCTTTTTCAAAATTTTTCTAGCTATTCTAGTTCCTTTTCCTTTCTGTATAAATTTTGGAGTAAGCTTTTCTATGCCCACCAAAAATCTTTGAGTTTAATTATTTATTTTTTTTTGAGTTAAATTTATTTATCACTTTGCAGAGAATTGAATGTATACTCAATTGAGTTTTCCAATTCCTGAACATGGTATGTCTCTCTGTTTATTTAGGTCTTCATTGAGTTCTTTTATCAGCGCTTTATAGTTTTCAGGACATAAGTCCTGAACATGCTTTAGGTTATTTACATCTAAATATTTTATTTTTTAATTCTTTGAAATGGCATTAGTTTTTTTGAGTTTGGTTTCCAGTTTTTGTTTTTAGTATATAGAAATATGATTGATTTTTATATGTTTACCTTACATCCTGCAACCTTGTTAAACTCACTTATTAGTTATAGAATGTGTATGCGTTTGTGTGTGTGTGTGTGTGTGTAAATTCTTCAGGCTTTTCTATATATACAATCATGTCATATGTGAATAGAGATGGTTTTATTTTTTCTTGTCCAAATTGTATGCCTTTTCTTTATTTTTATCATAAATATATTTCAATTTTTGTCAAATGCTTTTTATGCATCAATTGCAATAGCTTTTTTCTTTAAATGGTAAATATGGGGATTACATTGATTTTTTTTTTCATTTTCAAGTATGGAACAAGTCTTGCATTCCCCATATTTCAAATATGGAGCAAGGCTTGCATACCCACATGAGCATGGTGTAAAAATCCTTTGTGTCTATGTTCATGAAAGATATTGGTCTGTAGTTTTCTGATTTTTTTTTTCTGGCCTTGGTACAATGATATCTTATTCATGTACTAATGCTTTTTTTTTTAAAGGATAGAATTTCAGAAATGAGAAGGATTATGCGAACATCCCATAAAAGACACTTCCTGGTAGCATTCATTGGTCTGTGAGTTGAATATGACTATGTTTTGCTCCTGAATCTCAAATACAGATGACAGTCATGTTATTCTCAGTGATAACTGACTGTTATAATCTCACTGTCTTATCATAATTGTTAAAATGGGATTTTCCTGCTGACACATTTTCAGTGACTGATGCAACAAATGTTTATATTTTTCTACAGCTGCATGGCCAACCTGATGGCTTTTTCTTCTTCTATTTCATAGCCACAGCCAAATGAGCATGTGGATATTTATCAGAATTAAATGAGTTCGTACATGTAAAGCTCTTAGAGAGGAGGTTGCAGTGAGCTGAGATCATGCCACTGCACTCCAGCCTGGGCAACAGAGAAAGCCTCCGTCTTTCTCTGTAAATATTTGTAAATATTTACAAATCAGAGAACAAAATCTACCAACTGGGTAAACTAAGACAAGACCTCTGTATATTTCACAACTATGTAAATTCCAGGGGGCTTAGGGCATTTCTGCTTCCTTTTCCTCTAGAAAAGTACTTATAGTTTAAGCTGAGCTCAGTGGTTTACACTGGTAATCCCAGCACTTCGGGAGGCTGAGGCCTGTGGATCATGAGGTCAGGAGTTCAAGACCAGTCTGGCCAAGGTGGTGAAACCTTGTCTCTACTAAAAGTACAAAAATTAGCCAGTGTGTGTGTGGGGGGTGCCTAGAATCCCAGCTACTCAGGGGGCTGAGGCAGAGAATTGCTTGAACCTGGACGGCAGAGGTTGCAGTGAGCAAAGATCACGCCACTGCACTCCAGCTTGAGCAACAGAGCAAGACTCCGTCTCAAAAAAAAAAAAAAAAAAAGTGCATATAGTTCAGGTAACCCAGGCATCTAGCAAAGTATGGCATTTGGCTGAGTAGACTGCCCACCTGACTAAGCCCATGGTTGTTCAGATAAAGACCATCCCAGGTCATCGGCTAGGACATGTGAAAGCAAAGGGAGAAATTTCCACCAGTCAGCCCCTCTCCGAGTGGTGGGAAGAAGAGACAAGAAGTTAGTTATTCATTTATTTTGTTTCATTAAAAAACACTATTTTTAATTTTTTCCCAAATGTATGTAGTCCTAATGTGGAGGAATGTTTATGGAGTGGAAAATAAATGATTAATAAGTATATTAAAATAGTTAAAATTCATGTGGTATTTTTTATATGCCAGGTACTGCTCTAAGAGCTTTACATGTATTAATTCATTTAATTCTGATAAATATCCTAATAAGGTGGGTTTTATTATCTTGACTTTACTAGGAGACCATCACAGAAGGGCTTGCTGAATAATATGAGTAGTACCACACATCCAATTTTAAAATCCACATATGAAAATATGATATGGAGGTGAGGTTCTCCCCACTCTATACCTGGAGTGTGGGAGTCAGTAGGGAAATAGAGGATTTTTCACTTTTGTTGCATGTACATCTGTTTGTTTAGATTTTTTACAATGAGTATGCTTTACTTTTGTAGGTTAAAAAATTATTTTAGGCTGATGATCTGGGATGGCCTTTACCTCAACAACCATGGGCTTAGTCAGGTGGGCAGTCTACTCAGCCAAATGCCATGCTTTGCTAGAGGCCTGAATTACATGAACTACATGTATTTTTTTTTTCTTTTTTTTTTTTGAAACGGAGTCTTTCTCTGTTGCCCAGGCTGGAGTGCAGTGGCACGATCTCAGCTCACTGCAACCTCCTCTCTAAGAGCTTTACATGTACTAACTCATTTAATTCTGATAAATATCCTAATAAGGTGGCTCATGCCTATAATCCCAACACTTTGGGAGGCTGAGGCAGGAGGATTGCTTGAGCCCAAGAGTTCAGGACCAGCCTGGGCAACATGGTGAGATCATATCTCTACTAAAAATAGAAAATTAGCTGGGTGTGGTGGCACATGCCTGTAGTCCCAGCTCCTTGGGAGGGTGAGGTGGGAGTACCACTTGAGCCTACGAGTTTGAGGCTGCGGTGAGCCATAGCTGTGCCTCTGCACTCCAGTCTGGGTGACAGAGCAAGACTCTGTCTCAGAAAAAAAAAATTACATTAAAATTTTCTTTGAATTATTCAGCAACATAAGGTACTACGCACTTATTGCAGAATTTTTGAAAAAGGGAAACAGGCAAAAATGGGAAAATAAAAATGGTCTGCAATCTCACCACATAGAGGAAATACGCATTTTTCTGTTTACCTTTCAGTTATTTTTTTCTTTATATAAATATATAATTTCATGTTTGCCAAAAAATTGGGTCATCCTAACGCTGTTTTCAAAACTGCTTTCTTTCAGTTACCAATACTATCATGAACAACTTTTCGTGTCATCAAATATCCTTCTGCCAGGCCACACAATATGGACTTCTATGACTATACAGTATTTTTAGTCACTTACTGCTGAGCTTTTCTTTTGCCATTGTAAGTGTGACATGGTGATTAATTGAATATTTAATGTGGCAGAATAACGTGATTGAGAAATCAGCCATATCAGGTTTTCTTGGCTGTGGACTCTTCAGAAAAGAATGTGAACTATTTTCTCCACATCCTCCCAAGGGGGCAGCCAGGACTTCAAGTCCAGGATGTCTAAGAGGTTAGAAGGTGGTTTTTCCACTGAAAAGCAGAGTAGCCTTACCTGTGGGCAGCGACTTTCAGCAGTAGGAAAGAGGGTGAAAGCTCACAAGTGTCCACAAGTGGCAGCAGTTGACATCCAACTGAAACTCTTCCCTCCAACCTAGGGATGGCACAACCTGGAGTGGAGCTGGGGGTGAGGAGGTTGGAAGAAAGCCCACTAAGTAGCCAGCTGTTGGGAGAGACCACTGTGAGTGGGCAGCTTCCCAGCCTGCCCGAAGAAGCAGTACCCACAGACAGGGAGGACCTGCATACAGCCCGGGGGCAGCTGTTAGCAGCGGTGAGCTCCACTGAATCCCAGCCAGCTGCCCCAGCCCTGCAAGAACAAACTCTTTGTTTATTTGGGGTTTTTGTTTTAATTTTTTATTTTTATTTGTAAAATCCAATGAGCCAAGGGAGGAAGGCCTAATAATGATATTAGACTTCCCACCCATTGTGGATGGGATTTGGGACCAGATTTAAATAAATGTGGGAAAATAAAGAATACTGGCAAGTTTTTCCCATCAAGTGTCATGAAGCTATTCCTTCCTTGTTAATATGCAAATATGTAACACCATGAGGAGCATTCACATGTTCACCTATGATCACTGCTTGTTTATCTCATATACTGCCTTGGACCTCTAAGGGGTGGTAAGGTCTGTTGGGTCAGCCAACCCCATGGATGAAGCCCCCTGGATGAAGGGCTCAAAACTGAGCCAAAACAGATAGGGGCAGGAGAACCTGGGACTAGTCCTTGCTCTGTCACCAATGTGCTTTATAGGTCTGAGCAAGTTTCTCACCTTTCTGCTTCTACATGGAGGATTAACAAATAGGCTGCTCTGCAAAGCTCTGGGAATTTGTGGGTCATTGGCACTTGGGAGCCTCAGCCCATACGGAATCTAGACAGACCCACACAGAAACTGCAAGCAGCTCCACATTCTCCCACATGCTCCAGTCAAACCAGGTTGCTGGCCCGTGCTCCAGAGCATACCCTACATTTCACACCTCCATATTCTCGCTCTTGCTGTCCCCTTCATCTAGAGTATGTGTCCCTCATGTCCACCTCTTCAAATCCTATCATCCTTTAAGATTCAACAAAACAACTCTCCTTCACAAGGTTGCCCCATTCCCTCCACGGAAAGCATCTTTCTTTCTTCTTCCACGGGCATCTTCCACCCCTGGATGCAGTCATGTGGACACATTTTGCAAGCTCCCTGAAGGCAGGGGCTGGGCCTCATTCATCTCTGCATCCCCCACAGGACCCAGGTCAGGATCCTGCAAGCTATGGCGCAGCCAAATGTTTGTGGAACTAAAACTGGGACCTGGGCCTAGGCTTGGATGAAGTTTCGGGCTATTTCAGGCCCTGGAATGGGTGGGGCAATGAAGGGAATGTTGGGCTTGGGAGATAAAAGGCCTGAGAGGGAACTGGCCTGGGCTTCACCGACTGGAACCGCCTCTCCATCCCCACCCCTTCATGTCTCCTCATCCAGCCCCGACAGAAACAGGAAAACACTGTGTACTTGCGACTCTCTTCCATCAGTCCCTCGAGCCCTTCCAGGCCCTCACGTCACCCACTCCTTCCCCGGGCCCCTATAAAGAGGTCAAAGGCCCGAGCAGGTCTGCAGGCAATGGCTGAAGGGCCTTTGTGGAGAGGTCAAGGTCCAAGCTCCTGGCCTCTGGCATGAGCTCCATTCTTGCTGATAGTCTAAAACATGGTGTTGACCCACTGGCGAGACTCTGTGGAAGTGTGGAAGTGGCATGAGCTCATGCTGGAGGCTTAGGAGCTCTGTCCTCACCGCTGCAGAATGGGACAAATACTGAGGAGGGTGTGGAGGACGGAGCTTAACTGCTTAACTCTTTCCCCGGGGAAGAGGCCAGGCCTGCGTTGTACATGTGGAGCCTTCAACCCTTAAAAGGCTGGCCAGGCAGAGCTCCTGGAATCATAGAATAGAAGCGAGGTTTTCAAGACCAGGGTTGAGAGCCATGAGGGGCAGCCTTGGGAATCCAGGTTGGCTGCAAGGAGGGCTGAGAGGGTGAAATGGTTAATGGCTTTTTGAAAAACAGGGAGAGTCCCTCCTCCAGGGGCCCAGCTGGCTGCAAAGCCAGGAGCAGAGGCTCCAAGGGTGATGCAATGGGGCCCGCCCTGCACACCAGAGAGAGTGAGGAAGGCAGGCCCCCCCGCCCCCCTGGCCCCGCGGCAGCTCCGCACTGCCAGCAGCCAACCACTCTCTTCTGTCTCCAGCAAACCAGCCATAGGGCAGGCCCTTCAGGGCAAAGAAGCAAGACCCTGAGCACCTGAGCTTTGGGAGATGGCAACTTCTGTCTGTTCCACTCCATCAGCCCCAGTGCCTTTCCAGTCAAGACAAATCCTCTGCTAGTCCCCAGCAGGCATCCTGAGGAGTACCCACCAGGGTATCAAACCATCCTGGCCACCTGTGTCTCTGTGATTCCAGGACTGTTTGCAGTTGTGGAATAGAGGTTGTGGGTAGAGGAGTGGACCTGGGAGAAGCACAGACAGACAGTGCTCTCCCTTGTCCCAGAAGACGCTTGCATCCCACTAACCCATTCACCATTGTCCTGGGGGAGAACATCTACCAGAGAGGGAATCAGTATCCTAGAAACTTCTAAAAGACCCAGGGCTACTTCAAGGGTGGGTCAGCATCTCTGAACTTGGGAGAGAGACTGCTCTTCCTAGCATGGGGCTGGACACAGCGTCAGTGTCAGGGAGAGGAAGCATGCCATGCACTCTGGGGGACTGCTCAGGGTACGGCACACGGGGATAGCAAGGAGGGGGTGCACCTTCTCAGGCAATACTGGGAAACTCAATTTTCTGACAAAGCTCTGCTATGGACTCTAAGCTCCATGAGGACAGGAACTGTGTCTGTCCTGTTTACTGTGGGATCTCTGGCACTCAGCACAGCTCCTGAGACAAACTCGATGCTCAAGAAATAACTGACCCGGCAGAGGCTGAAATCCAAGGCTATTTCATAATTTCTGCTTTTTTGGTAAACTTCTCATCATCCCCACCCCCTTCTCCCCCCTCCCACACACACTTAAGAGCAGAAAAAACATACAAAGTAGCACACAGAGTCATCCGAACAGATTTCTTGAACATTGTTTACAGTTGCTGGATGCCTTCTCAGTCTGAACTTTAATGTGAAGCAGCTTTGGGAACTGAAAAAAGATACATCAGGATCTCTGGTCCAACCAGATAAAAGCATGTGAGGGAGTTCCAAGGGGCTGCTGGTCACATAGCCAGACCCGGGGCCAGGTTGGGCCAGGAAAGCAGTAATTGCTCGTGGCTGGGGCAGTGTCAGCCCTCCTCTGTGAGGAGACACACTCCACGTGTCAACAAGTACTCAAAACCAGCAGTGACAATCCTTTCCTGCAGCAGGTAGGGTTTCTGCTTATTCCTGTCACTCTGGGAATTGGAGCACAGAAAGAATTCCAAATTCTCAGCAATAGCTCTTTTCCCTCCACATCTTAGTATCTTACATTTGCACAGTATTTGCAACCTGTTCAAAGCTCTTGCATATATATGATGTTACTGGAGTAGGTCATCACAAGCCCCAGATGGAGAGTTATCAACCTGTCTTTCATGAGGAAGTAGAGGTCAGAAAAGGTCCAGGATGCCAGTGGCCTAGTTGGTAGCAGAGGGAGGATTTGAGCCCACATCTCTGCCCAGCTCTCCTGCTTCCTCACACCATAGCATGCAGCCTCGCCGTGAGTCAGCTCTCACGAGTTCCCGACACAGGACCTCAGATCCTCTAGGGCCGAAAGGTGCCTCCTGATCCTGGTGCTTGTTTACAGCCAGTACAACTGGCCCCACTACTTATATTTTTGCTCCCTTTCCTCTAGCAGGACCTGGTGCTGTGACCTATCTGCCTGTTTTGCCTGAAAGCCATCCCCACACCCACCCTGAAACCACCTCCCCCCATGCCATGATATTGCACTAGTTGGAAGCAACTCAAATACCCAACAGTAGGAAAACAGTTAAGCAAACTCATAAAGCAATATGACAGAATGCTTGGGAAACACGGACAATAACAGGTATGTCAATGTTCTCTGCATGGGTCATGTGTTTCTGACATGTTGTAATTTGATCAGAGCAGAACACAAAAGGACACGAAACTACCAATTACAGGTATGTCAAAATGAGTTTCTGCAAATTGATAAGAACCGGAAGTGAACTTAACAAGATGAAAAGGTATTTTTTAAATCTTCATGGGTTTTTCTTTCCTGTAATGTTCAAAATGATATTAAAGAGTAAATGATCATAATAAATATGATAATAATAAGCAGAGTGGGAGACAGAGAAGGAGGAATGTTTCCTGTTGGAACTGGAGAAGGGGAAGGAGGAGAGGCTGCGAGGAGGGAGGGAGGGAGCTCGGCGGGCAGTAGAAGCCAGGAAGCCTGAGGACCAGCACCCACAGCCGCAGAGTTGCAATGGGGAGCCCAGCCTCTGGGGGTCCCTCAGGGCCAGCAAGGTAGGCGACCAGCCTGAAGTGGTCCTCCAGGGCACCTTCCACAGCAATGACAATGTCATGGTGCCTCCTAGAGCTGTGCAAGGTAGCAATTCTGGGACAGAAAGAAGACTGGAGCTGGGGAGGGTTTGCTCACCACCCTCTTCACCTGTTGTGGACTTCCATTGCCACGCAAGATCTCTGCAGTTTTTCTGCACTTTCATTCGAGAGGCCTAATGAGCACCTTGGCTGACAGGAGTTGAAAGGTCTTCAGGAGGAGCACAGCCTCCCCCTAGTGGGGAGCCTGACTGACAGGGAGCCGGCAATTCCAGAACGTGCCAACCTGGGCTCCCCTGAGACTCAGGGACAGTGCCCTCCACAGACACATCAAACTCAACATGTCCCAAGCTGACTCATTCTCTCTCGACAGCGCCCCCACTCCACCCCACCCCTCCAGCCACACCTGCTTCTCCTCCTGTGCTCCCCAGCATGGCAGACATCGCCACCACCCACCTAGGGCTTACCAGGCCCTGTAGGATCTGGCTCTGGCGTGAGCGCTCACTCCACCCTGCTTTGCTCCCTGTGCCCCACCTACACTGCAATATTTACAGTTCCCATAATATGCCAAGCTGTTTCCATCACCCTGTCTATTCTCAGGCTATTTTTCAACCTGGAGAATCTTCCCTCCCTTGCCCAGCTGCTTATCTGTCAAGACTCAGCTCCAGCAGCACCTCCCTCTGTGCAGCCTTCCTGGGCATCCCTTCGCCATCTGCTGCACCCCACTCCATTACCTGTCCCCACGTACAGATCAGCACCTGAGCTTCTTTGTCTCTGTAGTCCCGATCGACACCTAGCCCTGCTCCTGGCACTTTTTCAGCACTCAGTATGTTTATTTTGTAAATAAAAGAACAAATGACTGAATGTGGAACATAAATTTGGGGGTGGACAAAGAATGAATCTGACTAACCAGACCAAAACCACGTGTGGTAGCCCAATGCCACTACATTTCTGGTGACAGCATCTCCCGATTCACCGCTGCCCTTAGGCCACTCCTTTTTAGCGAGGGTCCTCTCTGGTCTCCAGAGAGGAGACCTTGGAGACTTCCCACCACCACACACAGCAACTGCACCTGTCTTTGGGTCCCTGCTCTTCTCCAACTGGCCTGTAGAGGGGTCTCTCACCCATGTGTAGACTGCACTGTTCAGGGCAGTGAGCTTGCCAGGAGAGTTGCTGAGTCAGGTTGGGTGGGTGGGCTGAAGACAAGTCATCTCTTGGTATTCATGAGAAGCAATCGCCTTAGCTGCACCATGTGAGGCTATCTTAGGATTGGCTTTGGGGATGGGATGGGGGACGGAGAGCAATGGTTCTCATGAATATTATGTTGTCACACTCCCTGGCTAGGTGAGCTTTTTGATCTCCAACACACGCATGGTGGGAGGGATGGCAGCCACCCATGTCCCCTGCAGTGGCTGGTTTCCAAGAATATCCCGGGCCCCTGACCTCACTTGAACCACATCGGCCTGATGCGTTCTACCAGGGTAGGAGCACTGCCCTTCCCCTTTCCAGTCTGAGCCGCCTGGCTCTCCTACGTCAGCTTATCAACCTCCCCTGAGGCCAGCCGCTCAGGGGAGTGGAGCCTGACCTGCTGGTCTCCCTGGCCTTGACTGCTAAGGTTCTGCATGCTCTAGGCCTGGTCCTGTCTGTTGTCCTCAGCTGCAGCAACAACAGCAGACAACATTGTGAGCCTGGTGCTAGGGCAAACCTGGTCCAGGAGGAGTAGAGGAAAGACTGAACTTCAATCTCCTGGAAGCTTACAGTCTAGATGCTTAATGCACAGCAGAACTGGGGACTGAGGGACAAAATGTATAGACAAAGCGAGTTCTAAAAATCAAATCCAAAAGACAGACGTACCGATGCGTCTCTTAAAAAAAAAAAAAGATTATCTTAAGTCATATGTTTTTCTATTCTAAGGACTCAAGATTTCATCCCTGGTTCCAACTGGCTCTGCCTCGGGTTTCTGAGCAGGCATCCCTGATCCCTGGGCTCTGACAACAGTTTGGGCAAACCCACAAGGATGAAAGCCACTGTGAGCCTTATGTCCAGAGAGTCCTTAGTGCACCAGGTATGGCTCCTGATCCCCAGCTGAAAGATGCCAGTCTGGCACTCTCAAGGATGAGCCTGGTATTCTGTCTCCATCTCCCTTCCCCTTCTACTACAGCGATGCCCCTGACAGGGAAGTCTGAGTGCTCAAAAAAGTGAGCAGACGAAAGAATTCTAACAGTTCAAGACCAGGATCTGCAAAGGGTGCATTCTTCCAGGTGCTTCTACAGCCCTCTTCAAACAGTCTCATGAGGCTAGGTGGTTGGAACACGGGCTACCCTGACTAAGACTTTTAGGGCCCTAGAGGTGAGTATTTCACACTTTCCCCAGCCCTGAACACAAATCAGTGGAGAAAACGTCATTTCAAACCGCAACTTCCTTCTTGAAAGGGTAGACCCTGTTAAAAACCTGGGAGGTTTCTGGGTGTTAAAAGGTGGTCCTCAGGAGGAATTTAGGGAAAGGGCACTGGGAAGACCGGAGTTGCTCAGCACAGCAGAGGAGAATCAGGCTTCCCAGAGTCCATAAAGGAAGGAAGGATGAGGTGCAGGGGTGGGAAGGAAGGAACAGGAGGAAGCTAGATTAGATGGCAATGGGCTAGGGAGTGTGGTGGGGTCTTGCGGCCATTGAGAAATCCCCAGTGGTGAGACAGCCAAAATAACTTTTCAGAACATTTCAGAAATGTGATCTTAAATTGTTTGCTATGTGATGTAATCTCTCCCCTGTGACCCACAAACCTTTATTAAACGTTTTACTACATGTTACAACCTTATTTTTGTAGTTGCTTTAAAACGGGGTGGGGGTTGAAAGGAGAAGGGGCTGAATTGAACCCAGGAGCTAGAGAAACAGTCACAAGACCATAATAGCGAATAAAATGCCAGACGAGGCAAAAAACTAGAGCCAGAGGTGACCATGAAAATGTAAGTCCTCCCAGTAATTCACAGAAATCCGGGGAGGGCACTGGACTTTCCACAGGACATGGTAATTGGAGCCAATGCCATTTGAATCTCAGAGGACAAGCTACCTCAGCTGACATTAGGTTACAGACAGGCTTTGCCTCTCCAGCTGAACTAAGCCTTGCAAAACATGAAATGTGTCACATGCCCTTTTGCCATCAGGGCCTTAGCACAGGGACTGCACATAGTGGGCCCAGTAAAAGGGTGTGAACAGTCCATGAATGTCCTGGATGCCCACGGAGAGCTGGAAGAGTCTAATGCTTTAGTGGAGCAAGGACCGGAAAGCCATTCTGGCTGGGGACTTCTCCATCAGCCCTCCTGGTCTCCACCCTCATATCCATCAGCTCTATCCCAATGACGAATTAAAATCAGCTTTGCAGCCTGAGAGTTTTGTAAACAGGCAAGGCCCAGGAGGAGATGGTGATGGAAGTCACAAAGCGTTGTGCAGAAACCAGACTACTCTGAGTCAGTTCTGCCCCCTATGAAGTCCAAGAGGCAGGCCCCTTGGGAAGGAGTTTTAATCCAAAGGGCCTGGGGCTGGATCAGCGAGTGAGTGGGATGCCTCAAGCCCCAGACTTTTCCTAGGAATGGCTGTAGGATGTGTCGTGTGGGGCTCTGGTCTTTCCTCTCAAACACCCATTTTATGCCCCTCTGAGGCCTCGCCAGGAGCCCCGCAACCCAAAGACCCCTCCGTTCCGCAGCAACCTTGCATGAACCACGCACTGCTCCCAGGGCTGATGGCGCCACCTGGTGGCACAAAGGGTCCTGCTCACCCTGAGAACTGCTCTGGAGCGGGAGAGAAGGAGCGGCTTCTGTGGCCCAGCCCAGCGTGGTGACGTCACGACAGAGTGCCGTTTCTCCCCGCCTCTTCCCCCTCCCGGGAGCTGCCAGTACTTGACGTGGCGTCACCGCCCTCTACTCTCGCTTTGCGTGCGTGTTTGCGTGCAGCGGAGGTGGCGGCGCGGGCAGGTCGGAGCTCGGAGCTGCTGCTTCTGGTTCTCTGGTGGCCGCGGTCGCTGTCCGGCTGCCTTGGGCTGCCAAGCAGACGAGGCGCGGACCACAGCACCTCAGAAGCCGACGCAGCTCGACGCAGGGCCCGGCGGGAGGGTGGGCGATCGCGTGTTGGAGGGCGCCGCGCGGGCAGGCGGGCGGACGCCGGAGGGGGAAAGAGGCGGGGGCGGCGGGTCAGCCGCGGGCCGGGCCGGCCGGGGGATGTCGATGCCTGACGCGATGCCGCTGCCCGGGGTCGGGGAGGAGCTGAAGCAGGCCAAGGAGATCGAGGACGCCGAGAAGTACTCCTTCATGGCCACCGTCACCAAGGCGCCCAAGAAGGTGCGGGGGCTCTGGCTGGCGGCGGGGGCTCGGGCTCTGGCCTCGCGGAAGGGACGCGAGCAAGCCCAGGCTCTGGCTAGTTCGGGACCTCTGAGGCTGGGGCTGGGGTGACTGGAGGCGGCGGAGGTGATGTAGTGGGTGGCGGCCGTGCGGCCCCAGGCCTATCCCGGGCTGAAAAGGCCGCCCCTGACCTCGCTTTCCTTTGTCCCTCGGCCCAAGTCCTCTGGGATCGTTTTGAAACCCGGCAGGGCCAGGCCTTAAATATGCGGCTGACTTTTCCTGGATGAACGGCCTCGAAGACGAGAGTGGGAGGGGGTGAACCAACTTAGCTGACCCTTGTGACCAGTCCAGGGACATGGGGTGTTCAGAAAATCTCCCTTCAGGTGAGTGGGTAAATCTGGCTGAATTTCCGTCAAATCTTTGGGAGCAGTGGCCGGTTTATCCAACAACTGCGTGATAGCTGGGAGGCAAGAGAAAAGAATGCGTGAAGCTAGCTCTAATATACAGGTGAAAGCAATGAGGGTAAAAGGAAATTGAAAATCTATGATTTTCACTTTCTGCAGCCTTCTGTTACTTCGAAATATGTAGGAAATTGACATTTGGAGGTTGGTGACAGGAGACACTGTCATGGATACAGGTGGATCCTAGTCATGTGAATAGATCACTTAGGCATCCCTGGAGAAGGGAACTTGGGTGGGTTGGAGTGGTGGGTGGTAAGGAACGATTGCTCATTCTTGACTGTACTTTTGAGGCAGAACAAGTTTGATCTATTGTGCAGTGGGTTGAGCTCGAAAGACACCCTTCGAATTCTCTCATAAATGGCAACTTTTGGAGATTGTGGTCTAACTAGCCCTGAGTGGTGGAATTGGGATCCTTACTGCTTTCTGATCATTTACTGCCAACCATATCTTGATTTTCCATACACCTGGCACCCAGTTAGCAGTAGACCAGAAAACCTTTACAAAGAGGTGACCTTCCTGAAGCCAATGAGAACCCAGATAAATGTCTCCCTTCTGTGTAAAGACGGAGTCTTACAAAGCTGTCTCTGCCTGCAGTGTTTAATGGGATGCAGGGCTGAACAAAGCAAGGGTTGCAGGAATAGTTAAGTCCTTGAGGCTTCAACTAGTTAAGCTGTCTTAAGCAGGAGAGATGGCTTTTTTTTTTTTTTTTAAGGGAATTAACCTGCCACTCCAGAAATCAAATGCAAGATTTAAAAAGACAAGTCGCCACTGTGTGCTTTAGCACTTTTTTCTCACAAAATTAAGAATTTATTAATTCCTTTAAAAGATTGTGGAAGATCCCTCGACTCTGAGAAATCTGATTAACTTTAGTGCCGTCAGTTCAGTTGGTACAGTGAACCTTTGCAATGTACACTATTCTTTGGAGAAACAGTCACAGTCCTTATAAGCAAAATGATTGAGGGTAGGACCTCAGAGGAGTTAGAGGAAAGAATGGGAAGGCCCCAATTCCCAAATTTCCCAGACTCTGGCATCTTTGCTCTTACTTGCCTTTATGTTAGTAAATCTGTATTCTTGAAAGTGCCACTGTTGATAAGACAAAGTCTATGTTGTAGATTGTAAAACTCATTAAGGCAGAGATTCTTGTTCACCTTTGTATCCAGTGTGCCTAGCTCTGTATCCAGCATATAGTAGGTACTCAAATATTTATTGCCCACCTGGCTAACTAGTAACTGAGATGTCCATATGGCTACCTACCAGGAATAACTATCCCTTTTCCTCTCTTCTTCCCAGGAGGAATATTGCTAATGTGCGTTATTGTCAGGCCAAGTGCTAATGATTTTAGACTTATATTCCATTAACTAAAAGAAGCAGGCTCTGCCAGGAATGTGGGAAGACCCTGTTTTAAGATTCCATTTGCTGGTAAATGTGTCCCACCGTGTTTCTTATTAATCTTTCTCTTCTGAGTTTTATTGTTTAGAATTTACGTAGGACTTTGTAATAAAGTGCTTTATGATGACTAATTACCCTTCCCCTAGTGATGATAAAAGGCATTTATTTAGTTAATGGATCAGTTGAAGACTAGTCAAGGTCATATAGCAAGTCCTAGGCAATCTGTTTTTCAAAACTTCTTCTGAACTGAACATTATGACTTGTCACTTTTGTACCTCTGCCATGTGTTGATAACGTGAGAAAGCATGGGTAAAGTAAGAGGGGAGAAAGGTAACTTGGCATGGTATTAATGGTGTGAGAAAAAGACCTCTTCAAGTGGTGCAGTCCTTCACCTATGGGAATTCTACCCTGGCTCTAAACCAGTAATCCTTGGATCATTCTGAACCCCTGAGGCCCCTCAGGAATTGAGGATGTTCTTGATGCCAGAGGATATAGGTTACTTCGGGGTGACCTTGTTGGTCCTCAATTAGATCAGATCCCAGTGTCACTTTCTGGCCAGCTTTTATTAATGTTGTTTGTTTTGTTTGAGGTAGAGAGTGGATGCCCATCATATCTAGATCCTCCAGCAATACACATGACTTACTCAGTTTCGTATGCCATGGTGTCTATCACACTGCTCCTGAACAAAATGGGGCTTGTTGGTTTGATTGAAGATTTGAGTTGTGTGGGCGTCCAGAAGTCAACTAAAGGGTTGACTTTAGTTGAGCAAATTAATTAGCTTTTGTACATTCATCTCCTCATCTGCCAAGTAAGTGCCTACTTTTTTGGAACAGGTGGAGATGGAGGCATGCTGGGGAGTTAAGATAGCAAGCGTAATTTTTTAAAAGTCTATTCGCATATTTATATTCTTCGATGGGCATTTGAAGTGGCTTATAACACAAGACATTTTATATAAAAGGAAGTAAAAACTATAGAAAGAATGAAAAACAAATTGTTAACCTCAGGGCTAAGTTGGTTGTTGAGGTTGATTAACACATGCATCTTTAAACTTTTAGCAGCTAGAGGATAAGAGGAATCACAGTTAGAGTTTCCTTAACAGGCATGGGAAAGAATGCATGTCAGTTCCTCAAGAGGACAACTTTTCCTGATACAGAGTTCTAAAAGAAATTTTCACAGGACTATATTAATAGCTGTAGTATGATTCACATTGTAAGGCCAGTTTGCAATTGTCACTGGTGATTTCAGTTGGTATGGCTAGGAAAGAAGGTATGGCTTGAGGTAAGAGAAGGAATCCTTGAGTTGTAGAGTAATTATACATTGTACCGCAACTGTAGAAGATCCTTGTTTAATGTTGGCCGTTTTCAGTCAAACCAAGTAAGTCATCCAGTTCCCCATAACCACTGGTTATTTATCCTCTTTTTCTGCTGTTTTGTGTAACAGGAGTGATAACTGTCCTTGGACCTTTGAAAGTTGACATTGTGTCAAGTTGATTCTTTTTTCATAGTGCAAACTCAAATCTCCAACTTGTTGAGAGCTCTTACAATAAGCATGTTTCTCTGCAAGGCCTATCAGAGCATTTGCTGTTCTCTGGACTTCTGAACATTAAGGGTACTCTCCAGAGTGATCCATTAAACATTTGACCTAGGATCTGTGTAGTCAGACCTTTACCACCAGCAAAATGTGGGGAAGGAGAACAGCACAAAAGAAACTACTTTCGTTTACAGGATATTCTTTATTTGAATGAACCTCTGTAGTACTGATTCATCAAAAGGGCCAGCTGAGACTTAGGAAGCACAGTAAGTAGAGCCCCAGTGGGTACAGCTTGGGCGTTAACCTGATAGGTACAATCCAGGATTCTCCTTTTCTCATCAATTATCTTATGGTTAATTTTTGGTACAGTTTTATAGAATTTATACCAGGACTTGTCAGAATCACTGAAAGGAGATTTGATAAGTTGGTATTTCCTGTCTTCTTCACATCATTAGTATCTCTTGATTCTCTTAGAGTGGCTGCTGCTTTAGTAGGAGTCTTTGAAACAGAAGTCGGGGTGTAAGCAGGTCCTCTTTTTAAGATTTCTCCACAGATATTGATTACCTCTCTTTTTCTTACTTGGTTTAGTTAGTTACACTCTGGTTTCCAAATTACTTTGTTCCAAGTTCCTTTAAACATTTGGCTTGTAACATTAAGAAATCTGTTAGATTTCTAGATCAGTGGTTGTCTAGATCTTTTGCTGGCAAGGTTACAAATGTGTACTTTTTCTTTTATCAAGAGTGTGTCATTTGGATCCAGAGTGTTTTACCCAATATAAGATTGTTTTTTAAAATGTATTTTTATGTTTTATAGAGATGGGGAAATCCCTGTGTTGCCCAGGCTGGTCTTGAACTCCTGGGCTCAAGCGATCTTCCCACCTCAGCCTCCTGAAGTGCTGGGATTACAGGCATGCACTACTGTGCCCACCCTCGATATAGTATTCCTGGAAAGTTGTCTATAAAGGATATTTTGTTACATAGAATCATGCAGGTCTTCAGTTGCCTGTGACTTTTAGCAAGTTTACTCTGCCACTCCAAGTAGTTAATGATCTGTAAATAAGTACTTTAATGCCCTCTTGGGGTTTTTTTTTTAAAGGAACTGGCGAGTAAAGGAGAATCATTTATACCTACCTGTTTCTCAAGTTTGGGAATGTGAGTATTGCATTTTTATAAGGAATGTCCTCCCTGATTATACTGGACACATAATTTTTTATAATTCAGAACTGAATGGTAATTCAGAACACATGCTAATGAGGTACATCAGAAGCATTCCTGTCATGTGTGAAGGACAACATGTGAGCATACCCAGAGTTTTTTCCAGCCTGAAATCTGAGAATCCCAAGCTGAAGACAAATTCTTACCACAAATTTTCCTTTTGGTTATTGTCAATACTATCAGTGCCTCTTGTGTAGTAAGCAGTTAAAAATTCACACAGAATTGCAGTTGCCTGTCCTTTTCTGATTCCATATATTTTTTTCACTCAAGTAGTTCTTTTCTCACTGTTGCTTGGCTGTTACATAAGACCCCTTTAACTTCCCGTTTCTGTTCCTAAAACTGTGAGTAGTAGTGGAATATAAGTTAAGCACTTGATTTTTGGAGTCAGTTTTACCTTTAGTCTCTACCATCTAGTAGTTGTGTGACCTTGGACAAGTGACTTAGCCTGCCAGAGTGTCCATTTTCTCGTCTATAAAATGGAGAACAATGATAGTGCCACCTATATAGATGGTTGAGAGGAGTAGCATTTAGTAAATATCAATTAGTTTTTGTACCTAGAGTGACCATATATCCTATTTTGCCTGGTGCAGTTCTGGTTTATACCTGTTTTCCTAGCATGCTGTCCAATGAGTGCCTCCTTAACTCTGAAAAGTCCCCTGGTTTGTGTGGTCACCCTGTTTATTAACTTTCTGGATGGTGCAACACAATAGTGCAAATGGGAGCCTAATTTTGAAAGAGCCAAAACAAAGAAGTTTCTATTGGAATGTCTTTTCAACAGGAAAATTTTTTTTCTGACAAAAATGTTATTTTATATAGAGTTCATAGCTACTGAACTCTAAAACATTTGTTGATAACGGGGGCTGGGTGTATAGACAGAGATCTTAGAGCTTTTGATGGAGGTGAGATGTGCTCTACCTTACCCTTCCCCCATTCATTTCCCATAATATATAATACACTCATAGAATGTGGGTATTTGTCAGACACTGGGCCACTCTCATTCCAGTAGTTTATTTCCTTAAACTGCAGGTGTTTGGGGGTTTTCCCAAAGTAGAATCCTTGAATTACATGAAATAATTCCAAAGACTTCGGAACTGTGACTTTATCATTTTAGATATGTACTCCAGGTACTGTTTTCTCATTGCTCTTAACAGCCTGTTCCTAATTATAAGTAACTGATTTTCTCCTGTAGAAATGTGTGGCTTTTGCTGCATACCACTCATAGAACTCAAGTCGAGCATCCATTCCTTTGTTGAGAGACTAAGACTGATTTCATTTTTGTTTCTATCTCTGTTTAATTTTTTAAAGGATTCAGCCAGGTGCCTTAATCTCAGAACGTAGGTAATGATTGGTGCTGCTTAGTATTATACATTGGGGGCTTAATTATTTACTACCCAAATGGGACACAAAGTAAAAAGTTTAATGAACTACTGGTAAAAGATGGTATTTGGAATCCTGGGGTAGAGATTGGGAAAGTACTTTTGAGAACCACAGGTACAGTACTCTCCAAGCATGCTCCTGCTTTCTTACTGTGAAAGCGTCAACGCCTCCACTAATGTGCCTGTGTACTTAACCTGTGGGGCTTAATGAGCTTAACATGTTCTCCTCTACCAGCCCAAGCCAGTTCACTTGTTTTAAAGTGGACAGCCTGTACTCAGCTGTGCGATGGAAATGAGGCATAATAAGCAGGAGGGGTCTGGGACTGCTCACTGTTCCATGCTGTTCATCTTGGACCTGCCTCAGGCTTACTTCTTCACAATTTTAGAAACTGTCCAGTGAGAGCATACCCTATTGTTTACATGTTTTTCTCTTCTCTCCTGAACCTACAAGCATACGATGGCATTAGTGGAATCCCTCTGAGCCTGTGTGCCAAGGAAAATGCTAATATGCTGATCCACAATGATGCATGGCTCAGTGTGAACTATATGGTAAATTTGGGAGTGACAGGGTAAAGGGACAAGAGGCTTAGAGGAGGTGAGTATAACCATCTTTCATTCACTTAGACCTCCTGAATGAAGCCATTCATACTGAGTTTTGAGCAATGAGGATTTTGGAAGTTCTGTTTTTAATATATGGCTCCAGCTCTTCTAATGCTTACTGACTGTGTTAAGGTGAACCTTTGGGATATAGGTTTCCTTGTGCATAATGGGAAGTACTTTGTCCCTGTTCCCCCAGGACTGCCTTGACCTCATGTTAAAGCTTTTGGGCCATGACCTGTTTTTACTGTGGCTCCAGAAACGTGGGGGGAAAAGAGAGAGAGAGAGAGAGAGAGAGAGAGAGAGAGAGAGAGAGAGACCTATCATAAAAGTTAATGGGACAGGCTGGGCACTGTGGCTCACGCCTATAATCCCAGCACTTTGGGAGAGGAGACCAAGGCAGGCGGATCATGAGGTCAGGAAATCAAGACCATCCTGGCCAACATGCTGAAACTTGTCTCTACTAAAAATACAAAAAAAAATTAGTTGGGCACGGCAGTGCATACCTGTAGTCCCAGCTACTCAGTAGGCTGAGACAGGAGAATCACTTGAACCCGGGAGTTGGAGGTTGCAGTGAGCTGAGATCGCACCACTGCACTCCAGCCTGGTGACAGAGCGACACTCCGTCTAAAAAAAAAAAAAGTTAATAGGACAGAGATTCTGATCTGCCCTCTTTGACCAGACTTACCCTTTCTCCTTCCTCAAAGACTTTAAGGAAAGCTTGTTCAGGCTGTCATGACTGTTCGCTTTATTTTAGAGATGTAGAAAAGAGAGATTCACCTTGAATTTTCAAAATGCACACCTCTATCTTTGTTTCTAATTTTAGAAGAGAGGTCAATAAGTAGACAGATCAGTGTGGAAGACAGAAAATTGGAATATGCTTCTCTTTTGCCTATTTGAGGAAATACTCTTGAGAATCACTGGATTAGAGACTGTAGAACAATGATTCTTACTCTTTGAATCAGAGGTCCTTTTAAGAATTTTATGAAAATCATGGTTCTTTCCTCAGGAAAATTCAGGAGCACTAAAATCTGTGGGACTTCTGTCAGAGGATTTATGGGACTTCTGAAACTCATGGATCCTGGGTTTTAAAACCCTGATGTAGAAGGGCAGGCCTCCAAGCCACACTATCTCTTTTCGTTACAAGTCCACAGACTTCTAAGAGGTTAAATTTCCAGCTTGCAGTTTGTCCTTATGGCTTGGAACAAGGCTGAGGTTGTTGGTGTTGTCACCTGCCTCTTTGGGATGCTCCTCAGCTTCCCAAAAGACTCATTATAAATGCCTTGAGAGTTCAACTCAGGAACTTACACATTCAAACCAGCATTTTGGCCACTTGTAGGATTTTTTGGTATTGTCTCAGCTGTACTGTTCTTCATATGAAATGCAGATGCCCCTGAAGCTCCAGAGCTGATTCCATAGGAGTGTTTGAAATAGGGAGCTCACATAGTAGATTATCAAAACTAAACAAAATAATTTGCTTTTCTATGTCTCTCAAAAATAGGTTTGATTTCAATGTAGTACTTCTCAAACTATTATATTATAAGGACTGACCTGATGATATTTGAATCTTGCTCATTACTTGACTTTTCTAGGTGGAACATGTTAAGGGCAAGGACCATATCTCACACATATGTATAGTAGAGTACCTGGCACACAATACTGTCAAAAAATGTTTATTGAATAAAACAACGTGAGATAGGCTGGGTGCATTGGCTCACGCCTGTAATCCCACCACTTTGGGAGACTGAGGTGGGCAGATCATGAGGTCAGGAGTTCAAGACTAGCCTGATCAGCATGGTGTAACCCCATCTCTACTAAAAATACAAAAATTAGCCAGGTGTGGTGGTACACACCTGTAATCCTAGCTATTCAGGAGGCTGAGGCAGGAGAATTACTTGAGCCCAGGAGGCTGAGATTGCGCCACTGCACTCCAGCCTGGGTGACAGGGTGAGACTCCATCTCAAAAAAAATAAAAATAAAAAATAATGTGAGATAATCATTCTTAAGAGAAAGTAAGTTGGACTTACATGGTGGGTTTGACTCACTTTCCCTTTCAGTTGGCTGGGGTGATTTTTCTAACTTAGAGCCCTCTCACATAGGTACAAGGAAGTACGGAGAACCACAGGTGAGAAATTTATGAGAATTTCCAACACCTTAATAGATCCCTTTATAATGCCGGAAATAGGAGGTTAGGGAGAGGACATCTGAATATATGCCTCCAGCTTCTTAGCCCAGTAGCAGTGGGCACAGGGATATCCTTAGACCATAATGGGGTGGTAACTTGAATTTCTCACCATTGAAACAACTTTTAAACCCTTTGCATTAGGGACACTGCCCAAAATTGAAACTGGTATCCTGATTTATACATGCTTTTGATTTAAAGAACAGGGAGGCTTTCACTTAGGGTGTTTGAGGCTTGGGGATTAGTGATAAGTTGAATAGTTTGATTTTGGAAAGTACATTGGAACCCTGAAAGTCATAAACAACAGCTCTGCCCAGCAGCGATGAGCAAACTTCTGATTCTTACTCTGCAACCTTGGCTGCCCCTTCTGAACCAAAGGCTGAGTTTGATGCTCAAAAGCTATACATGCCCTTCTCTCTTTGAAACACCTTCTTGAGAATTACAATCTTCTGGGAACTGGGCCAATGCTTGTCCTAGCCAGAAGCTCAGGCTCTAGTTGGCACTAAATTTTGTGTGTGCTGTTTCACTTCAAGTGTGTAACTTAGGCAAGATTCAGGGGAAAGGGACACCTTCAGAATTTTGCTATTTTGTGGGTTGGTTTGTTTGAGATGGATTTTCGCTCATGTCACCTAGGCTGGAGTGCAATGGTGCAATCTCAGCTCACTGCAACCTCCTGGGTTCAAGGACTCTCCTGCCTCAGCTGCCCAAGTAGCTGGGATTATAGGCATGTGCCACCACGCCTGGCGAATTTTTTTTTTAAAGTAGAGATAAGTTTTCACCATGTTGATCAGAGTGGTCTCAAACTCCTGACCTCAGGTGATCCACCTTCCTCGGCCTCCCAAAGTGCTGGGATTACAGGTGTAAGCCACCATGCCCAACAAATTTTGCTATTTTGGAAGTTGAAATAGGTGCATCCTAGAGATAGCAGATGTGACCAGTTGCTTTGGTAACTAATTCAGTTTCCTGTGGGTGGCCAGGTGGTATCCCATTTCTAATTCAGTACTTGAGGGTTTGGCCCCCAGCTTCTGAGCACCAGATTTCTTAGCAAGCAAGGCATGAAGATTCCCAGTGTTCATTTATGAGAAATAGCCCAGCTGGTTTGTCATGCTGGACTAGATGAATTGTGAATGTTAATTATATTGATCAATACAGTGGCCTTGGTAACAGACTTGTAGCTGCTGTAGAATCTGTTTACTTCAGGTTTGTAACAGAAAAGAGACCAAGCTGGTTGGGAACATGGCGTTCTCAGTATAATACGCTGTATTGTAAGTCCAAGGAAAATGCATCTTGCAGGGCTGACCTTATTGCACCCATTCCCCCAAGCTTTTCCAGAGAGAAACATTATTCTGGGATAGTTTCTGGTCTTGTTTGCCAATCAAGAATGAATTGAGGTTGGCAGAGGCTGGGTTTTTAGTGGAGGTGAGGTAAAGCATGTTTACAAATCATAAAGTTTAGAAGGAGATCACCTGTGTTAAGCACTTTATTTCTCTACCTAGTTTATAATTAGGAGGGGATAGTTGATGAGGTTAGTTTCGGCCCCTGCATTCAGGAGGTGGAGCCCCTCCTATTTGGGGAGTAGGGGGTTCATAATTCTGTACCTTCTTTCCTTACTCCACAGTGTGGGGATTAGCTGAACGCTGGGCATGTTTGGAATGAGAGCACTTTGCCAATTTTTACTGAATTGGACCAAATTGTAATAAAAATACAGTCTCTATCTTCCTCAGTCTCTTTGTTGTGTTCTCCTAACCCCTATGGATCCATCTGATGGATTGTCTGTTCCTAACAGATGGACTTGGTATTAAAGGTAGATTCTCTACTTCCTTTGCCTTATCTATTTCTGAACAAGGCATATCTAACTCATTTGTTCCCTGTGTTGGAAGTAGCTTTATCAAGAGCCTGGTAAACTCAGTATACTTCTGTTTCCTTTTCAGATCCTGCTTAGATTATTTCTTAGATCAGCACTTCTCATACTGTAGGAGAAGAAGAAGGTATCAGTAACATAGGGAGCTTTTTGCAGGAATTCATTACCTGGCTCTAAACTAGAGCTGTGTAATCAGAATGGGGGAAGAGCTGAGATTAAGAAAGCAGATGGAGAATGGATTGGCATTTTGAAACAGCTTAACCAGATAAACTTGAAAGCTTTCAGATGTAGAACCATTCTTTTAGATTATCTAGCAAGACTGGCCAAAATTGTTAGTAAATCTAATATTGAGATGGTAATGGGCCAGGCGCGGTGGCTCACACCTGTAATCCCAGCACTTTGGGAGGCCGAGGCAGGCAGATCACCTGAGGTCAGGAGTTCGAGACCAGCCTGGCCAACGTGGCAAAACCCCATCTCTACTAAAAATGAAAAATTAGACGGGCGTAGTGGTGGGTGCCTGTAGTCCCAGCTACTTGGGAGGCTGAGGCAGAAGAGTCACTTGAACCCAGTAGGCAGAAGAGGTTGCAGTGAGCCAAGATGGCGTCACTGCACTCCAGCCTGGGCAACAGAGCAAGACTGTGTCTCAAAAAAGAATAAAAGATAGTAATGCAGCTACCACCTCTCCTGGATGATTTTGATCATGAGGAGAAATCTTGGTCCTCATGTGAAAGGTACTGAAAATAGCCTACTCTTGCTCTTCTCCGAGTATTCAGAGTAAACCATGACCAGAAATCATATTGCCCTGTCTGCTCAGGATGCAGTGTCCCAGGACCTGTGCTAGGCACTTAGGGTACATTAGTGAACAAAACAAAGATTCATACTCTATTGAGCTGACATTCTTGTGAGGTTATTATTTGGATCATTTAAGTCCAGTGTAGTTTGGGATTTCAAACCCTCTGAGAGATGTGTACATATTCCAGCAAAGTGCACATACAGTCATGTGTCACTTAACAAGGGGGATACATTCTGTAAACTGGGTCCTTAGACGATTATGTTGTTGTGCAAACATCATAGACATTTTAAACGACTGGCAGCGCAGTAGGTTTGTTGCACCAGCATCACCATAAATGTGAATAATGCGCTGCTCTGCGAAGCCACCAGGTGATAGGAATTTTTCAGCTCCATCATATTCTTACGGAACCACCACTGTATATGTGATCCATTGTTGACCAACCTTCATTATGTAGCACAGGACCATATAAGGGGGAATTGCCAGCCTGAAGCCCATCCGTAGACCCAGGGCTAAGAACCTAGAAGATTTGTCTAGAGTTGAGGATGTGGTGATTGGGATAAAGCCAGGCCCTGAATTGGGTGTTTGGAACCATTATCTCCTAGCCAGACTTGGTTGTAATTTCTTCATCTGTATAAGCAAAGCAATGTGTAAACAACTCAAGAATATCACGAGAAAAAGAGAGAATGGCCAGAAGTTCTCTAAGCTAAAGGTCTGTGTTTTATTGAAATGCTAGGAATGATTCTGACTCTGTTCTCACTCTTACCCCTAGTTTCTGGTTGGCTTGGCTCCTGGTGCTCAATGGATTAAAAGTCAGGTCAGAATAAGAATTTCCCTAATGTACTAGTTTATACTATGAATTCCTAGACTGAGAGTGATAGTAAAGTTATAAAGACCATGAGAAGAGGACATTTTAGTGAAATTCTGGCTTCAAAAACAAAGTGACAGGAGTTGATTGAGGGGCTGATAAAGTAGCCAAAGAGTAAAGATCAGAGAAAGATGACAGGAAGAAAAGGAAGGCAGAACTCAGACAGTCGATTAAGCTGGCGAGCCAGTCACCAGGAGAGCAGCTTTCTCCTTAAACCAAAGTGAGCAGACCTGAGATTCACATGCACAAAATACTCCTTTTTGGTGTTGAAGGGGGCTGTCACTGTTGCTTTATTACGAAAGAGGACCCGGAATAAAAAGGGGGAGGGCAGATAAGGATTTGCTTGATATATTAACCAATGTTAATATATCTCTGTTGTTGGAGAAGTTGGTGTTTGACTTGAAAGAACGGCCAAACTCTGCCTGAGGGTTGGTACAGTGTGTAACGCATACTGCAGAAACATGAATGAAATGGGACACTGGGACAGAGAATTAAAGACACAGCCAGATTTAGAGGTTGGCACACACAGAGTCCTGTGCCAGTTCCGCCTTTACCTCCCTGAAATCAGGCGAAGACCTTTTTACTTTAGGTTGATCTTTACAGGGATATCTAAGGGAGACTTTCCATACACACACGGAAAGATAGCTGAATAAGGGCTGTGTTCAGGCTAAACTCATTAGAGAACAGAGCCCACAGTCCTCCCAGAGGAGTGAGGAGGCTCTAGGTGGTTCCAGTCATAACCGCTCTCCTGCATATGGAAAACCTGTTCTGCTGTGAAACCCTCCAAGCAGTTATTCACATAAAGACATCTCTGTTTGCTCAGTGATGCATTAAAGGTGAGGCTGCCTAAGCTAGAGAATATAATCACATACCAATTATCTTTATATTCTATTTTTAAAGAAGCCCTTTAAAATAACCAAAAGAATTTCACACTTCACTTACTGGGACTGGGACTGCTTTGCAGTTGTATCCAGCTTGTGAAGTTACATAGTTAAAACTTGCTTTTCAGTTTTTGGAAAAATTATTCTTAAAAATTGTAATTAAAAATTCTTATTCTTGGGCCAGGTGTGGTGGCTCCTGCCTGTAATGCTAGCACTTCAGGAGGCCGAGGCAGGAGGATCCCCTCAGTCCAGGAGTTTGAGACCAGCGTGGGCAATACAGGGAGACCCTGTCTCTGAAAAATAAAAATAAAATAAATAAAAATTCTTTTTTTTGTTGTTTTTGTTTTTGTTTTTGAGACAAAGTTTCGCTCTTTTGCGCAGGCCAGAGTGTAGTGGCACGATCTCAGCTCACTGCAACCCCTGACCTTCCAGCTTCAAGGGATCCTCTTGCGTCAGCCTCCTGAGTAGCTGGGACTGCAAGTGTGTACCACCATTCCTCGCTAATTGTTTTATTTTTTGTCGAGACAAGGTCTCACAATGTTGCCAGGGCTGGTCTCAAATTCCTGGATTCGAGGGATCCTAACTCCTCAGCCTCCCAAAGTGCTGGGTTTATAAGTGTGAGCCACTGCACCTGGCCAAATATAACTTTTCCTGTTGGTAGAATTCAACTTTGCTAGATCTTTTAGACATAAGATGTGAGGTGACTTGGAGGTGCTTTTTGAGTGGCATACCACAGATAAGAAAGGAACCCTGTGGAATGTTTTTAATTTAAAAGAAATTCTCTGATTGTGCCAAGTGTTCGTGTGTGAAAGAAATATTCCCCCAGCACCATTCAGCACAGGATAAACCCCTTCAGAAAGAACATTTAAGATAATCAGTGGTCAATTTAACTATACCAAACTAAAAATATCCTGTATAAACACAGGTGGAAATGATACAGATAGGGAATTCTGAATTAATTTCTTTTGTCCTAGTAGTCAAGATTCAGTTGCTCGTATATTCTCCTTACTCCATCCCTAAAGGCAATGGAAGTATATTCTAGAATGGAACATTTTGTTACCACAGTGTTTGGGCTCTGCTATTACTGGGCTCCTCTCATCCTTTCCAGGTGTGTGGAGCAGTACCTCTCAATGGCAATTCGTTGGCAGCTTAAAACATTACATTTCTTTGCATCATTTTACTTTTCTGAAAATTAACAAAGATTTTTGGAGCTGAAAGAATTATTTTCCTTTACCAGTGCTTCCAAATGTTTATCTGGTATTATAAGCTTAGAAAGCTTATAGTGTACCAGGAGACCGTTCAGTAAACTGACCCCTGGGAAATAAAGGGGAAAGCTGTTTCCCCAGCCTGTTCCAAAAGAAGGAAAATAGAATGGGACTTGTGGGTGGTGGTGGTGGTGTTTTTTCTTTTTTGGTTTTTGCTTTTTAAATCTCAATGCCCTAAGCAAGTCACTTAGCCTTAACCCCTGTTCTGTTTTCTCATTTGTGAAGCATAGATGCAACATTCAAAGGATTCTAGAATGTTTTGAAAATACAAATCCTCTGTAAGCCACAGATGTTGAGGCAAAGCACTTAAAGTCATATAAATGTAGGCATTCAGGATCTTGGTGTCCATCCTACTGGGAAGTGTGGATTTCAGACATCCTGTTCAATCAGCTTTAAGTAAAAATCTTCATCTAGTGCTGACAGGTGGTGTTACCAGTGAGGCTTGTTCTTTGTATGCCAAGAGTTCACAAAAATGGTTTGTAAAATATATAGATCAGTGATATTCTAGCAGTGATATATATTGACAAAATTTGCCAAATATTTTCCTGTACAAAATTAAATTTTGTTTTTTTTTTTAGATGGAGTCTTACTCTTTTGCCCAGGCTGGAGTACAATGGTGCGGTCTCTCTATAACCTCCGCCTCCCGGGTTCAAGTGATTCTCCTGCCTCAGCCTCCCAAGTAGCTGGGACTACCCAGCTAATTTTTGTATTATTACTAGAAATGGGGTTTCACTATGTTGGCCAGGCTGGTCTCAAACTGCTGACCTCTTGATCTGCCCTTCTCGGCCTCCCAGAGCGCTGGGATTACAGGCGTGAGCCACCATGCCCAAAAATTTAATTTTGACTTTTGGTTTGCCATACAATATGAAGCAAGAGAGTCTTAACCTTGTGCTTCTGTCTGCTTTACCTGGTAGAAAATGGCTGTTCAGAAAGTCACAGGTCAGGAGAATTCAAACTTCTGTATTCTGGTCTGGGAGGTAGAGAGGATGGGGGTTGGGGTACCATGTTATTCATTCTGGAGTAATAGGTAAAAAAAAAATTTTTTTTTTTTTTTTTGCATCATGAAAGCCTGCAAAAGCAATAGGTAAATCTGATTTTTAGATAGGCCCAGAGAAGTCATAGCCAACAATTGTCTTTAACCAGCTTGTTTCTTACAGACCATCTGTGGTCATTTTACATAAGACTGGTAGTCTTATCTAAGATTGAACATAGACATTTCAAGTTAGAAAGTCATGAACAATGGCAACTATTGGCTATCTAGGGTAACAACACAGTTATGTTTTTAAAATGGTTTGACATGACCAACTGATAGAGTCTTACCTGCTTATTATGTCTCCAGTCTCTTCTTCTAAAGTGAGTTTGTTCAGCCTGGCCCTATGCGGCCCAGGATGGCTTTGAATGTAGCCAACACAAATTTGTAAACTTTCTTAACACATTATGAGATTTTTTTTTTGCTTTTTAAATTTTTTTTTAGCTCATTAGCTATTGTTAGTGGTAGTGTATTTTAGGTGTGGCCCAAGGCGTGTCTTCTTCCAGTGTGGCCCACAGAAGCCAAAAGATTGGATACCCTTGGTCTAGAGGCTTAATACTCTTTGTTTTGTTTTTAAGAACTGTGGGAACTAAAGTCAGCTGATCTTAAAGGAGTTTCACTTTGTTCTTTGAACTTGAAAATATGCCAAACGGATTCTGAAAGGTCCCATTAACTGAGTCATGTTTGGAAACAATACCTGTTACTGTATAGTCAGTATTTAATATTAGGTCCTTAAAGTCAGATTTATTTAATGTTGAGTTTTGACAGCTTTTTCTTTCCCCGAGCCTATACTACTTGGTTCTTATGCCCTATGAATCAATACAAAATGATTCCCAAATGAAAAAAACAAAGTGCAGACTATATTATCATGCTACCTTTTGAGTAAGGGAGGGAAAATAATATATATTTGCTTCCCACACCCCTAAAAAGAAACATAAGAAGGATAAACCAGAAACCAGTGAAAATGGGGAGGGAGACGCAGAGTATCAGGGCTAGGAATAGCTGTGAGACTTCTCTGAGTGTGTCTTTTAAAGTTTTGAGACATGTAAATGTTTTATATGTCAAAATCAGAGAAAAAAGGAAACTTTTAATTGCTTACCAACACAAAGGAATGAACCTAACTAAAATATAAAGTCTAACTTAACCTAATATATCAAATTGATTACACAGTCACCCAGAAAATAGTACTTTGACCGTTCATCTTTATGAAACATGGTCTGAGGACAAAAAGAACTTCAATGAAACCTTGACACTTCACTCAGTAAATTTTGGTGAGGGATAACAGTCTTGTCATTTTAAAACTATTTTATATGCATTATAGAATAAATCAAATAAGTAAACATTAGAGACAAGACAAGACATACAAATAGGAAAATTAAACTTTTTTTAAAAAGGTAATGTTAAATTTGAAGTAGAAATATCAATATGAATTCATGATAAAAGGATTGAGATTTCTCTCTCTACCAAAAGAACCTAGGAGGAGTGGCATCTCTAATAGCAATTATCACACCTCTTATTCCAGACATTGATTTCTAAATACTACTCCTTACTAAAAGAAAGGCTCTGGAGAGAAATGGTTGATTCCAGGTTTGGAAAAGAGGAAGAACAGGGTGAGCTTGATATATCTTCTTTTGTCAAAAAGAGTGGAAAGACTGTAATGGAATCATGTCAAAAGGACAAGAGCCAGCTTGAAGGAGGTTCCCACTGGCCCAGTTTAAGGCAATATGAGCATTCAGTGCAATTAATGTAAAATTGAGTATAACCTATTGAAGAAATAAAAATCTGATTGACAAAAAAGGGAGAAGGATTTTCTTTACAAAAGAATGCCAGCTAATGTAGAAGGATTGATAGGAAAACACAGTTGTGATTCTATAACCTTCCCAATAAAATTGGTTCAGACAAGGATTATTAACAGATGGTAAAGTCAGTAGGGAATAGGATATTAACATGATAAAAAGTATCACCCACAAATTAACTTTCACTTGCAAAAGAGAAAATGTGCCTTTCAAAGGAGAGATCTGATGGTCTCACTTTAACCAGGACTCAATCTGAGCATTGCTAATAGTGGAACCACCTGACGTGCTTCTTGATGTGATACAAGGTGAAATACACTACATAATCCAGGAAATATTCTTGTCAGAATTTTAATCTCTTTCTAATAAAACCTCAGAACTGAACTTCCAGTTTATAGGAAGGAAACCTTCTGAAAAATTCAAAACATGAGCAATTCTATGAGACAACTAGTCTGGATTCCTCAAAGAAAAGTTAGTATCACAAGGGGGTGAGGGACATTGGAGAGATTGTTCTAGATTAGTAGAGGCTAAAGGAACCTAACAAGCAGCTGCATTTAATGAACCTTGAATCCATGCTGGGTTGGCAGGGTTGAGGAGACTGTTGGGATATAAAAATATTGAGAAAATTGGGGAAATTTGAATATAATCTGGCCAGTTTGGATATATGAAGATATAAAATAATTGTAACTATTAAGTGTGATATGTCAGCATAGTTATGTAGGAGAATATTCTTAGGAGACACATTCTGAAGAATTTATTGGTAAATGTTCATGTTTGCAACCTTTTTTGTTTTTGTAGGACCATGTGAAAGTATGTATGTGTATGTGTGTATATATACAGAGGAAAAAACCTATTATGGAAAGATTCAATCTAGGTGGAGAGTACAGACGTTCATTATACTATGCTTTTAAATTTTTTATATGCTGAAAATTATAGTAAAATTGGAAAAATAAACAGTACAACAGGGAGAGGGAGAGGGAGAGGAGACTTTAGTGTTATCACTAAAGTAGTGGGTATGTTCCAGGAATCAGGATTTCTTCAGTCACCCATACTGATTTTTTTTTAACACCTAGAATTGATGATAATTCAATGTCAGGAGAAACAGAGGACTGGCCTGCGTTTATATAGTGTCGGTAGTGAGACTGAGGGAAAGGAAAGTATGTACAGGTCAGGCAACTGGGCAGGTCAGTAGCTAAATAGGCATTGAAACAGTCTGGATGTGTGTTACATTCTGTTGCAGATTGTGATGTTCAAAAGATTAGGAAGCCCTTTTCTGTTCTACTTACTGCCTTTTTTTAACCTCTTAATTTTACTTGAAGTTGGCAGTTGCAGGCCTCGATCACTCACATTGACTGAAGCACTTCAGGAGATAATAGTGAAGTGAAGTCAATGAAGTATTTTGTTTTATAGGAAGAGAGGAGAGTAGCTCCTAAGAGTCAAACTACTCTTTGGCAGAATTTTTCAAGCTGTATGTTCCTTACCTTTTAAGTGACTCAGCAGTGTAGGGCCTGGTATTGCCTCACCTCTTCTTGCCGCCGGCATTGACAAAAGATCCAGTTGAGTCCTACTTTGAAAGGAGTATTGCTTCTGACTGTGGAATTGGATTCTAGCTCTGTGTGTTATATCCTGTTACTGTTGAGACACAGAGGCGGGAGTTGGGGGGAAGATATGTGCTGAGATTAGTCAGCCTGTCCCCTCCTCCCCGAAGAAACTCAGTCCCCATCTGGGGAGACTGAGAACTTAAGAAACCTGAGACAGGGAAGGAGAGTAGGGAGCAGCCAAAACCTGCTGAGTCTCACTCAGAAGACTGGTTTCTGCACGAGGGAATGGAAGAAGTGACTGAAGGTGGCTGTGGATTCAACTCTGGCCTGAGATTGATTCCCTTGAGATAAGTTGTTTTCTGGTAGGTGTGTCTGGGGGCATTGTGTTGGGAAGGGAATTCCTTGCTTTTGGGAAACTTTTTTACTTAATTGAAGTGAAAGGTATTCAGACTTGTGTGTTTCTTGTACCAAGGAGTGAGTTTCTACTGATAACTCTTTCTTTGAGTTCATCTGAAATGGGAATCAGACTGGGAAATATCAAGAAAAACTGGGCATGGTCGTGTGGGCCCATAGTCCCAGCTACTCAGGACAGGGAAGATTGCTTGAGCCCAGCAGTTTGCAGCCAGCCTGACAAACATAGTGAGACCCTGTCTCTTTAAAAAGAGAGAGAGAATGAGAGAGAAAGGAAGGAAGTAAAGGTGTTGCACCTGTTTTGGCTGACTGCTGTATCCTTTTCCTTTCCTCTGGAAAAGGAATCAGTGAGGGTAGAATCTGTAGAAGAAAGAATAAGCCAGAAAATATGTGTGAAAGAGGGATTAGAAAAAGATGTAGGAATCTTGAAAAGTGTTCTAACATGCTATGCTTAGTTAGTAATGATGACCTTGTTAAAATTTCTAGTTTTTTATCATTGCTTTTTTTTTTTTTTGCTCAGTTGCTACGATGCTGACCATAATATCTAAACAGAAAAATCTCTATACACAATATGCTAGAGGATACAATGGGACAGAATATATAAATTTAGCAATGTCCCAGAAAATCAGTAGTGTACCAAAAGAGGGATACTAGCCCTTCAAATAATTCTCTGCAGTGAGAAAGACTGCCCTGCTCACTTCTACGTTATTCTTTCTTAATGATTTGTTTTCCTAGTAATTGCTGTTTATCTTTAATCTAGTTCTTCACCCTTAGGAAGAAACCTTTCTGAGGAATTTAAATGCTATTAGATTGGCATTTGACATAATGAATTTGACAGTATGTCTAAGTTAAACGATACCTCGATATGGCTATGAAGACGGTAATACCTGGCATGTTCCTCATGGAGCAGTGAAATTCCATGCCACTGCCATGGGTCAAAACATGTCCACAGATTTTTTTTTTTTTTTTGAGACAGAGTTTTGCTCTTGTTGCCTAGGCTGGAGTGCAATGACGTGATCTTGGCCCACTGCAACCTCCACCTCCTGCATTCAAGCAATTCTTCTGCCTCAGCCTCCCGAGTAGCTGAGATTACAGGCATGTGCCACCACACCTGGCTAATTTTTTACTTTTAGTAGAGACGGAGTTTCTCCATGTTGGTCAGACTGGTCTGGAACTCCCAACCTCAGATGATCTGCCTGCCTCAGCCTCCCAGAGTGCTGGGATTACAGGCGTGAGCCACCACACCCAGCCTTTTATGTCTCCAGTTTTTAAGGGACCATGTAGACATAAGTTCTCTTCCTTGCAGAGAACTTTCCTGGAGTAGCACTGGATACTTAGTTGGTGCCCAGCAAATATGTTGACTAAAGAATATAATGCACCACAGATATTATCTTGATCACAATTTCTTGGCTAAAATGTTGTAGTGGAATTCTGGTGGCTTTTAATTCTTTCTCATTCAGAAGCTAGAAGGCAAAATTGGGTGGGACCTGGGAAGGAGTGCAGCTGGGCTATTTAACGTCTGAGAATATGTGTGTTTGTGAAAGTAAACTCAGCTTCTAATGCGAAAATATCAATTAGGATCAATGGAATTAATAGCATACAATTTTTCTTCTCTTGAGACATGTAACTTTTTTGGATTGCCCCTGATCGTCTCTTCTTGGTAAGGTCTGCACAACAATTCTTTCAGCTCACTTTGTCACCAGACTTACCACTAGGTAGTGGATATACCCCAAATTATTCATTTGATAGAGCTTTTCTTTACCATTCTCAGTATCACGTGGAAGAAAGTCAACCGTTGTACCTGCTAGGCTATTTGAAGAGGTGCTTTAAATAGCATGTTAAACTAGCCTGATATTTAATTGGGTTTTTAAGACACAGCAAGTAGACTTCTGTATTTGGGTGTGCTATTTGAAGAATGGGTCAATCTGACCTTCTAGCCTTTCATAAATATGCTCTTGGTGTAAGGATGGAACACTGCTGTGCTTGTTCAGTTGTGGGTAAGGCTGTTTATGGGGTGGTGAGTACTTAAGCAGAACATCGTTCTTTAAGACTTTTTACTGAAAGATACTTTCTGCATTTCAGCCACTTTATTTCCTTTCCATTCCTTCTCTTCCCAATCCTACTTGTTATTTAGGTGTAGTATTCCTTGTTAGATGTAGATTTGAAGAAAGATGAAAGCACAGCAATTAAGACTTAATGTTTGGAAGAAATGATAATAGAAATTAATAGAAACAGAACAACTTTGTAGTCTTCGTTTTCTTCTTATCCAAGTTATATTTGCCTCGAATGCAGTGAGTCCAACCCAATCAGAAGGCTGTTGTTGAGATGTAGAGAGAAAAATTGTGATATCCAAAAGTTGCTTTTGGCAGCAGTGTCTATATTTACAATGTGAGGGTGAACAACACTCCCGGAGGTACTTCACCAAGGGAAAACAGAGCTGCTAGCTATGAAGACAACCAGTGAAGGTAGCAGGTCTGGAGGAAACTGGCAGAGCAGATGTATTCCACAGCACCAATTGTTAACACAGATTCTCATCAGCATGTAATTTGGAGTGGAAGAGAAGACCACGTTTTCAGGCATCTTTGTATTGTTGGGACACCTTATAAGTGGTGAGAATGTCAGAGAGCTGCAAAAATACACAGCTGTTCATCCTTCCCATGGCTTGAGTTAACATTCTACCCACTTCAAATATGAACCATATTCATTATTTGAGAGATGGGGAGGTAGGGGCACTGAACTGATTAGTAAGCTGCTTGCAACATAGTCCAGTATTTTTAGATGGGAAAGATTTTGCTCAGCTTTAGGCTACCAATGAGCTTTATTAATAAAAGGGAAAATTGTGACTATTCAGTTTTTAGGTTGCTGAAGAAACACATTTCTATCTCGCCATAGCCACCTCTCTATCTGAAAAACTGCAAGTGTTATTGCAGTTTCCTCCCCCGCCCTCACCCTCCATGTAGGTGGTGTCTGGGAACATGCCCAGAACCCTTTGAAAAAAGACAAACAGGGAAAGGAATCATAGCAGAGGGGAGAGTCGCTTCCAAATAGAAGAGACTGCATATGCTGGTAGCAGGGAGGCTGGTAGAGGAAGGGCTGCCTCTGGAGACTGTTAAGCGGGGTTGATGGTCTCTTGATTGTGTATTCTTTTTCCGTCACCAGAATAACAGTATATTGAGTTGGAAGTCATTACCTTGGTCCTGGATTAATTTCTTCAGTGAAACTAGCTTTGCTGACTGCAGAAATCATGTGAACATGCAGTGATAAATCCTATCTAGAAGGGCAAAATGCTGACCTGTGACCACCTCAATATTTTTTTTAAAGACAATTGTCCTTTTGACGTTTAAGCTATTTATCATTAAAATTTTAACACCTAAACTAAAAAAAGCTGATTTGGATGTTTAAAGATGTTTGTTAATCAAGCTCCTGTGCAGTATATGTGGTTTGGCTTGAGTCTTTATTTACTTTCTTGTTTATCTTTGAAACTTGATTGATTTATCTTACACAAGAAAGTCTTTTTCTTTCCCTTTTAAAACCGTATCCTAATTGTGTGGAAACACAAGAAGGATTTTGAAATGATTACTCATGCTACAGGTATTCATTGAATGCCTTCCTACATGTTTTAAGACCCTGGGCTGGGTGCCAGCATAGGTAGCTCATTCCCTTCCATGCCTTTAGGATGTGTTCCTAGATTTAATTAAACAGGATCTGTCCTCTGTCCCCTCCTTATTTCACAGAGTAGGCTAATGAAAACTCGCCCCGTTAGATGCTGAACTAGGATACATTTTAAATAGAAGTACCCGCAGGGTTTTCTCTTAGGCCTGGTACTCAGAGTATGCATGGCTATTACTACATGGCTGGTCTCTGCTTTCATTCGTGGTGTGAACTGTGCTAGATCTGTGCTCCCTTGATTACTGCCTTATTACCTGTGGAGTCCTGCTAATTCAGTTTTTAATTTGTTTATATTAGCTGCTTATGCCTAGGCTGCCCCCTTAAACCTGATTCTTACACTGCATTCTGGCGCTCTCCTAGCTGAAGAGTACATGTGAAAGAGGAGGGGAAGCTTTTGCAGCTGTAACTAATGGGTAGTTTACTGTTCCTGGCTTTAAAATGGCTATAAGCATGTTGCCAGTATTACGCAGAGAAGATTTTAATCTGTCGTCGTTTACATTTCTGAAGTATTTGCTAAAGGCTTAGCTTAATGGATTCTCCATGGGAACCTTTTCAGATTTAGTCAGCTTGTGAACAGAATCTCAGTTCATCCCAAGCCGTCCTGCTTATTTCAGGATGGTGAAGTTTATTTTATTTTGAAGGGGGTTTGTCAGAGTTAAAACAGGAGTTCAGCAGATTTAAACCATGTAATAAAAATTTACATACTGTATAAATCTATAATTAATATTAATTGCAAGCTATTTGCTGTTGATTAGAGCCAGTTTTCTAAGCATCCCTCAAAGAATTATCTAGTTCTGGTTTATTTCATTTAAGGTATTTTTTTAATACGAAGTTTACCAAGTCATTATTTTCTCCTTCATTCAGATTAGTCCTAATGAGTTAGAATTGACTATAGTGTATGTGAGTTTTTCAATTTTTCTTTATCATTTTGGTATTTTAAATTTTTTACTAGGATAGAAGGTTTGGGGGATAGTACATTGGCTTTGTGAAGTATAGACATATGGTTGAGCTCTGAGTATTGGCACCCTAATGCCCATTACCATTTCTAGGCATCTCTTCATAATTCTTTGAGAAAGCACGACCATTACCAACTTTAGGAATATGCTACAAGAGAATATTCTGAAAACAAAAACCAAAAAAACCCAGTAACACTATGAGATTCTGTTTTCTGAAAGATTTGGGAAGGGGGTAAAGAGTTTAACATGTCAGGGTTATAAGAGGGAGGAAAACTTTATGGAATGTGAGAAAGATTTATAAAATTGGACAAATACTAAAAGAAGTTGGGCTTAACCTTAGCCCCTCCTTCCAAATCCTACAGAAATAATTGGGAGGAGAAAGTGATTGATGTTTTGGGAGAAGTCAGAGAGTAGCCTTGCCTTCCCCTGTTTCTGGTGGGAAAGTTGCTGGCTTAGTAGGAGCCATGTGATAACATTGGCTTTTAGGAAAGACAATTTAAAAAAATGGAACATTTCATGGAATTTCCTTACAAGTTTTCAACTTTTTGTCTTTCTTTTGTATAGCAAATCCAGTTTGCTGATGACATGCAGGAGTTCACCAAATTCCCCACCAAAACTGGCCGAAGATCTTTGTCTCGCTCCATCTCACAGTCCTCTACTGATAGCTACAGTTCAGGTAGATGTGAATGAACTCCATGACCTCTCGAATCTCTCTTCTCTGTTTGCCACCAGTGCTCTTCACTTACCAGTCTGAAAATACTTCCTGTTATGACTGCCCACCTTTGTGCTGAAAACAGTTAGTGGTTGGGCGGTGGGGATGTTCTGCAGCCAGGCTAGTAGCTGGGGAAGTTTTTGTCAACTCGAGACCTTCTTCCCCCTGGCTGTCAATGTGTGTGGTCTGTGGCCAGTGCCCAGTTGGTAGGACTGGGCTAGTTCCCATTCCCACATTGATCTCCCAACATTTCAAAGGGAAGAAATCAATGCTATTTTGGCTGACAGAATTGGCCTTGAAAACAAAGTGCATTTTTAAGCACGATTTCTTTGTATAAAATATACCCTGCCATCTATCTTTTTGCTTCTTGTCCCCAAGACTACTTAGATTGTAACAATAACTGCTTAGATTGTAGTTAGTATTTTGGCTTCTTTTATTTATTAGGTTATTCCTTCTGTTTAAATATCCTCCTGTTAGCCTCTGAAGTAGGAAGGATTCAGACTCTACTATAACGTGACTCCAGCTCTGTTTCTTTTTAGTTCTCTCCTCCTGTCTTAACTCTTGTAAAATCTTTTTCTGATTCATATTATGTCCTTCCCAACTATAGAGCATGTATTAGAAAATTAGCATAGAAAAGAATATAGAATCTTGGCAACTGAATATAGGAGAAAACATTAGGTATATCTAATGGGGCATCCAGTAAAACTTTGTCATTGTTTAACTGAAAACTCACTGTTAAAAGATTACAGGTTACAGATTGCTATTAATGATCAGCAGAGATATTTGTATCAAAAGCCATTCATTGTCCTTTGCCAGAATACCTTTTGCATTGTATTATTAACATTAAGGATTGACATAAATGAAAAGCCATTATATGTGATCTTGGAGTGACAGATAAAAAGAGGTGGGTGACAAGCAGGCTAATTGTAGCTAAGAAAGAAGAAAAATTGTGAAAAGTTGAGTTATGAGAGGAAGAATGATAAAATGACTGAAGAAGGCTTTTAAAAAATCTTCAAAGATCTTGATGGCTGTGTTACACAATGTATTAGAGCCTTTTAAAAAGCTTAGTGATATGGTTAAATTGTCATAGTGGGGAAGATAATCTTTTTTTTTTTTTAAAGACAGAGTCTCCCTCTGTTGCCCGGGTGGAGTGCAGTGGTGTAATGGCAGCTCACTGCAACCTCTGCCTCCTTTGTTCAAGAGATTCTCCTGCCTCAGCCTTCCAAGTAGCTGGGACTACAGGCACATGCCACCACACCTAGCTAATTTTTGTATTTTTAGTAGAGACGGGGTTTCACCCTGTTGGCCAGGATGGTCTCAATCACTTGACCTCTTGATCCGCCTGCCTCAGTCTCCCAAAGTGCTGGGAATACAGGCGTGAGCCACTGCACCTGGCCGGAAGGTAATCTTTAGTGGTATTTGTTAGCTGGCAGGAGGAGGACCTGTATATAGAAGTCAGTCAGTGAGAGAGACTAGGTATACTAGCAGAAACAGTGATGAGAAAAGTGCTTAATTCAGAGAGGAAGGAAGTGATTTGAGAGGTAAGGAATGGTTGCTGTATGTCTTCTTGCATGTCTGTTGGCTTTTTAAGCTTTTATGTGAAACTGCTTTTTAAAGTTGATCATTTTGACAGGCTTTCCCAGTGCTAACAATAGAACCAGAGCTGCTTGCCTTTTGTGCCATTTCTTTCTTTCTCTATTCCTTGAGCACAAGCTAGTATAAAATCCCTTGTAAGACTATCTTATCACTTTGTCTTTGCCCTTGGTTCTTAAAGTGAGGTCCTCTGACTAACAGCATCAGCAACACCTGGTAACATGCTGGAAATACTGATTCTTAGGCACCACTCCATACCTACCAAATGGGAAACTGGCCATGGGGTTCTAGTAATACATATTTTAACAAACCTTCCATGTGATTGTGATAGATGCTTGAATTTGAGAACCAGTGATCTATAGAAATAGCTTTCCTTATCTGCCCTAAATTATTCTTCCGTTTTCGCCAGGTCTGTTTCCAGTCCAGATGGGACCAGGTACCTCTATTATCCAGAATTACTATAGTTGGTACAAGTTTAAAATCAGTGGTCTCTTATCACAGACACTAATAGCACAGTATTGTTAGGGTGGGTGGAAGAGCTGCAACACAGAAGCATCCACAACTGTTTCATTTATACCACCTATTAGAACCTAGAGGAGCAGAACTGAGAGGGTTGTCAAAGGTAGCTCCAATTAAGAGTGTTCCCTTAACTTAAATGAAAGTCCCTTTGGGACTGCACTGCAGAGTTGGGGCCACTGAGGTTTTTCTATCCTTGTTTTTTTTCTTTCCTGGCTCTAGCTGCATCCTACACAGATAGCTCTGATGATGAGGTTTCTCCCCGAGAGAAGCAGCAAACCAACTCCAAGGGTAGCAGCAATTTCTGTGTGAAGAACATCAAGCAAGCAGAATTTGGACGCCGGGAGATTGAGATTGCAGAGCAAGGTAAAGAAAGGGAGTGGTTAGGGGGCCAGGAGCAACCCTCTTGTTGGCCGCCAGATCCACAAACAACTTAAGACTTGAAAGCTGACTTGAAAATATACTAGGAAGAAAGACTGTATTATGGACTTTAGGATAAACACTTCTCTCTCTATGGAACTTGAGTCTCAGGACTCTTGTTCTCTCTTTCTCCTGTTCTTAGCATGTGGTGATTACACACAGATAGTTTCTGTTTTCCTCCCCCCTCCCCCTAGCCCACCACTATATTCAAAGATCTACATGCCAGAGTTGGCAAGTCCTAGATCACTACGTGGTAGTTGGTTATATGGGATCTTACTATAGCTGCCAATGGCAGAGACACAGATTGCCCAGAAGCAGCTGATGAGGAAGGGTTTTAAGCTAAGGATGTGGTGACCTAGACTCTTGTTTGGTCCTGAGCACCCTCTGCTGACACAGAGTAAAAATGACTGACAGTTAAATCTTGGTTTCTCTATTCCAGCCACCCCCAGTAAGGTCTTCTTTACTCTTGTGTTGTTTACACATTGAAGGCATGTTCTATACTGACAGGGAGTAGAGAAACCAAACAGACTGACAGGATACGGTAAGACAACATAGAAAAACAGAAGTTAGTGGGTTCTGCTGAGGGTACAGTCTTCCTGCTCTGTTGATTCTACATAGGAATCTATTAGCCAATGCCTTAACTACTTCCCTCTCTTCCCAAATGAATGATGAGACTCACCCTTCATTTTGATCAGTTTTGAGGATTTACTTCATTCTCTGTTCAGCCCTCTGCATATAAAGCTGAAGCAGTAGAGGAAGACAGAAGCTCCAAGTGGCTGCATGACAGCTCTCCACTGTTACTCTGCTGTTGAAGCTGCCAGTTGTCATGGAAATAGGCTTAAAGTTTTTCTGCCTCATTTCACCATATCTCAACAGATCCAGACCAGCTCTGGGGCAGAAACTGATGATACTGCTAGTGCAGACCTAGCTCAAATCCTCTGTTCTTTCACAGACATGTCTGCTCTGATTTCACTCAGGAAACGTGCTCAGGGGGAGAAGCCCTTGGCTGGTGCTAAGATAGTGGGCTGTACACATATCACGGCCCAGACAGCGGTGAGTTTGTTGGAAGAAAAGAGGGACTTCTGACAAGGGGAAGAAAGAAATGGATTTTTTGTTTGTTTCACTTTTCCTAGCTCACCAACCTCCAAATGCGAGTTTGGAGAATCCTATTAGTAGGATCTCCCTATTAACACAATAACGGAGTTTTCTGTTTTTGTTTGTATAAGCAAACCCACTTTTAGCAAACTTGACCTAGGAAGGTCTAGATTTGCAAACATATGATTGTTTTAAGATGTTATTAAGACTTTTAGAAATCTATGTTTTATATAAAGTTAAATACCAGTACACCACCTTGCTGGATTACACCCTTTTGTAACTTCCCAGCATAGTGCCTGTTGGTGCAGAGTTGATAGGTATTGTTACCTTGCTGAGATTTGCTCTCTATTTCTGGGTGGCCCTTCTCTTCCTCACCCTGTTTTCCTATACCTCACACAGGTATTGATTGAGACACTCTGTGCCCTGGGGGCTCAGTGCCGCTGGTCTGCTTGTAACATCTACTCAACTCAGAATGAAGTGGCTGCAGCACTGGCTGAGGCTGGTAAGTTCAGATTTTTTCACTAACTTTGCCCCAAAATAATTATCCAAACATATAAGTTTTATGTATCAGAATTGTCATTACAATATCATATATGTCTAGAGGGTGCAAAATTGGGGATAAAAACCTCAACAGGAAAAAAGTGGATAATAAAATTAAGATGTATATCCATGATGGAATATTATATAGTCATTAAAAATGACCTTTGATGCCAGGCATGATGGCTCACGCCTGTAATCCTAGCACTTTGGGAGGCTGAGGTGGGTGGATCATGAGGTCAGGAGATCAAGAACACCCTGGCTAACACGGTGAAACCCTGTCTCTACTAAAAATATATTTAGAAAAAAATTAGCTGGGCATGATGCCAGGTGCCTATAGGTCACAGCTACTTGGGAGGCTGAGGCAGGAGAATAGCTTGAACCCAAGAGGCAGAGATTGTAATGAGCCAAGATTGCGCCACTACACTCCACCCTGGTGACAGAGCGAAACTTCATCTCAAAAAAAAAAAAAAAAATGACCTTTGAAAAGAATCTAATGGCATGGGGAAATACACAGTTCTAATGTTAGTTGAACAAGGAAGAATGTTAAACTATATAAGTGCTATCAATTTTGTGAGAGAGCACAAGTAAGAAGTACCTTTTATGTTGGTAGTGCGTTAAATAATTTGGTATTCAGTATGGCACTGAATATATATGGGCTTTTTGTGAGTTTAATTAAACATAAAATAATTTTTATTATTCATCCAGGCATGGTGGCCCATGCCTATAATCCCAGCACTTTGGGAGGCCAAAGCGGGCAGATCATTTGAGGCCAGGAGTTCAAGACCAGCCTGGCCAACATGGCGAAACCCAGACTCTACTAAAAATACAAAAATTAGCTGAGCATGGTGGTGTGCGCCTGTAATCCCACCTACTTAGGAGGCTGAGGCAGGAGAATCGCTTGAACCTGGGAGGCAGAGGTTGCAGTGAGCTGCAGTGATCTGAGATCGTGCCACTGCAATGCAGCCTGGGCAACAGAGTAAAACTCCATCTCAAAAATAATAATAATAATAATAATAATAATTTTTATTATTCAAATATTCAGAAGAAAATCACTGTGAAGTTTCTTTGAGGACCTCCCATCTTTCTTTTTCTGTTTTTTCTTGAGACAGAGTCTCACTCTGTTGCCTAGGCTGGAGTGTAGTAGCACAGTCTGGACTCACTACAACCTCTGCCTCCCGGGTTCAAGTGATTTTTGTGCCTCAGCCTCATGAGAAGCTGGGATTGCAGGTTCACACCACCACACCCAGATAATTTTTGTATTTTTAGTAAAGATGGGGTTTCACCATGTTGGCCGGACTCGAACTCCTGACCTCCAGTGATCTGCCTGCCTTGGCTTCCCAAAGTGTGGCATTATAGGCATGAGTCACCACATCTGGCTGGACCTCTTATCTTTCTAAGATGCTCAGAAAACAACTTTATAATACTTTTGGGGTTTTTTTATTTATTCTTTTCTGATAAGTGATAAAGGCTTTAGGACTGTGTTTCAAAAAATTTAGGAATTCCCAAAAACCTAAAATCCTACTACATATAGTATTTGATGAATTTTTTTCCTTTTCCTTTTTTCTACTTTTACATGGATGAAATAAATCGTAACATGTATACAGTTTTATAACCTAAATATAATATTTTCAGACGTAGTTTTCCATGTCACTGAAAACTTTGACAGAATCATTTGTAATACTCATGGCTATGTGATTTTACTTGACTATTTTCCTAATGTTGAACATTTAGGTTGTTTCAAGATGTTTACTAATATCAGTAATGCTCCAGTTAACAACTTTGTATTAACTCCCACTTCATTTTGTCTCCTTCTGTGTATAAAATTAGCCCAAAGAAAGGAACAATTTAAGGTTCCAAAATACTTTTAAAACAAAAATTCTTTCGTTTCTTAACCTAAAGAATTTCTGAGCCAAAAATGATTCTTTGACTTTTTGCTCTAAGTTTTTTCCTTTCTGAAATAGTTTATTTTGCCTTTTTCTCTTCATGTGGATCTCAGAAAGTGATTTGGTCCAGGAAACTCCTGAGAGGAGGAATCAGCTGATTCATTTCTGTCTCTACAGGAGTTGCAGTGTTCGCTTGGAAGGGCGAGTCAGAAGATGACTTCTGGTGGTGTATTGACCGCTGTGTGAACATGGATGGGTGGCAGGCCAACATGGTAATAATGCATATCTGTCCTACAGTTTGACAATAGATTTATTTCCTTTTTTTCCCTCAAAGCATGGTTCCCTAAATATGTTTTGGATGTTTGGTCTTATGTACTGACTTTGTTGCTAAAGTGTTTAGCTTGCTACCTATTCAGAATGGGTCTGAGTACTGAATGGAAAGGTGGGGGAAGGGTAAACTAGCTGAACACATGGCTCAAACACACCAGAATGAAATAGTGGTGCTGCTTTGGAGTAGGATCCTGCCTTCTTTCCTTCCTGCCCCAATTCTCCTTTTGCATTCAAAGGGGCTATATATTTCAAGACTCTAGACTAAAAATGAGTCTGTGATTAGCTTAATACTCATCACTGTAGCCTAAAACAAACGTAGGAATCCTTTTAACCCTTTTACACCAACAAATTTGACTGTATTTCCACTGTCTAAGCCTGCTCTAAGGAGCTCTGAGGAGTACTCTTCCAAAACATACAGGGCTCTCTTACTAGTACAGAAAGTGGGTTCAAAGTTCCCCCCAGCCCTAGCAGCCTGAATGCCCATAGAAGTCTTCTGGCTGTTCTGTAGATCCTGGATGATGGGGGAGACTTAACCCACTGGGTTTATAAGAAGTATCCAAACGTGTTTAAGAAGATCCGAGGCATTGTGGAAGAGAGCGTGACTGGTGTTCACAGGTAACAGATTCTGGAGTAGCTGCCCCTTGTGTCCTTGCCTCAGCAAACTCTTCTGGTCTCTGTTAGGCTTTAGGACTGTGTTTTAGACTTATAACTATACGGGAATATCTTCATTAGATAAAACTTTTGAGTTTTTACTTTTGAAAAATCAAGTTGACCCTAGAAGAAAGTTATTTCAGGTTCTAGTTCATACATTTTTCTCTCCCATTTACTGCACTGAGTGATTCTCAACTAGTGTTGAGGGGCGGGTAGGGAATAAGTGTATCTTGAAAAACTGTATTAAATATTGTATTATTTTATATTTGAAATATGAAAACAATCCTATTGTAAAACTACATGTTATACATACTATGAAAAGTAAAACTGGGCAAAATATTCTTGGCTTGTCGGAATACTGAAAAGATATCTGAGTGTTTCTTGGGGCACATTGTGCATGCTTGCACACACACACACACACACACACACACACACACAACCATATCAGAATCATCGATAGCCTTTGTTTATCAGAAGTAGGCCTGGGGTTCTATTGAAAAATGCTAATCAAAGGTAATAACTCTCCCTATAGGGGAAGAGAAGTACATTTCTTCAATTGAAAGGTTTTTCTTTTCTTCCAAAAACGGGGTAAAGGGAGAAGAAAATGAAAAGAAGTGTGGAGGGATGACAAGGAAATAATCATGTTTTCTGATATCCTTGGGCAATAAATGAAACTGGGAAGGGCAGCATGGAACTTGAAGAGAATTAGGTAGATTTTGCCACGTTTTATGTTCTGCCAGCTAACTTGGTTTTTGTTTGTTTTTGTGACCTCTTCTCCCTTTAGGTTATATCAGCTCTCCAAAGCTGGGAAGCTCTGTGTTCCAGCCATGAACGTCAATGATTCTGTTACCAAACAGAAGTTTGATAACTTGTACTGCTGCCGAGAATCCATTTTGGATGGGTAGGTTGAATGTATATATATTCAAACTTTTATGGCCTTCAGTCTTGTCCCCTGGTCTTCCTTTGGCTTTAAAAGTTTATTGGAGGGACCGTTTTATACTGAGCTCAGCCAGCTTCCAGTTGACATTCTCATGGGCATTGGCCCACACTTTTGACTATGAAGAGGTACTGAGTTTGAGCTGTTAATGTTTGAGTTGAGCCCTTGTCTGTTTCCACAGCCTGAAGAGGACCACAGATGTGATGTTTGGTGGGAAACAAGTGGTGGTGTGTGGCTATGGTGAGGTAAATAGCTGGGTCTCAGTGTCTGTTTCTTTTTGTGTACTTGGGTGAAGGAGGCTTGTGCTGTCAATATAGAATCACTGATGCAAGGTTTAAATTTTTCTAAATAATGTATCTCAAACAATAGCAAAAGTCTTTTGTTCAGATTTATGAATAGAAACATACAAAATGAAGAGTTTTCAGATTTTACCATTTTGTCTTGTGGAATAGATAACAGTATCATTTTCCCCAATTATATAACAATAATCTTTAGTGAGACTTAAGTGAATATGTAGCATTTTAGCCCTACAAGTGACTTGCAGTAGAATTAAGGGTGGAATCTGAAATGGCATATAATTGTGTATCTCCAAACTGGAATAGGTCACATATTTTGTTGTCCTCAGCAGTGACCCACAGAAGTTCCTGAGCTACTAGGCTATCCTTAAGTAGACTCATCTCAAGTAAGAGAACAAGAAGTTAGAGGTTACTTAGAGTAAGTTGTTTTTGCTTAGTCTTGTTTCCCCAGTGAAAACTGCTATGCAAAGCCCCAGTCCTTCCTAGGAGATGTCTGCTAAATTACCTCTCTAACAGATTCACAACGTAATCTGGGTCTGTTTCTGTTCTGCTGGGGATTGAAGAGTCTGTGCAGGTGCTCACCAGATGATGGGTTATTTCATGAAGGTTAATTCCTGTCTCACAAAAAACCTACCTACCCTAAATATCCATGACTTAATGAACCCAACGACTTGACTTTCTTTTTCTGCAGGTAGGTAAGGGCTGCTGTGCTGCTCTCAAAGCTCTTGGAGCAATTGTCTACATTACCGAAATCGACCCCATCTGTGCTCTGCAGGCCTGGTAAGAGAACAGTGATAATACTGTTAGATTCACTTCAGGTACTTTATGTTTCTGAGAATTCATAATTGACTATATTAATCATTTTTGCAGAAATCACTTAGGAGAAGAGAAGGCTAGGATTGCTGTGTTCTTCTCACTCTAACCCTGGGGCTTTCTTAGAGCCTCTTGGCATTTTTCCTTCCTGGATGGAGTCTCAGGGACTCTGAAGAGGCCAGTGTATATAGTTTAGCACAGCGTATCACTCACTATTCCTGTGAGGTGGCACTGGATCCAACTTTAGAAGAGGATCTTGCTGTCTCATTTCATGACCATCTTCGCTCCCACTGCCTTCTTGCCTTACTCATAGTGTTTTCTTTTCCTCCAGCATGGATGGGTTCAGGGTGGTAAAGCTAAATGAAGTCATCCGGCAAGTCGATGTCGTAATAACTTGCACAGGTAAATAACCTGCATAGAGGAGTGTTTATTCAGAGGCTAAATCTTGAAAGTCGTCTGACTGACTTGTATACAGAGGAGCTCAGACCTCTGTTCAGTATAAAGATCGCAGAACTAGAATAAGCTATCAGAACCTTAACATATTTTCCAGAGTAAAAATCCATTTTCCAGAGTGAAAAACCTTTTTCCGTGGTGACTTTGTATACTGCTTCATCTTAAGACCAGGTAGCCTAAGGAGCTGTTTATACACCTCTTCTCTCAGAACGTGTACATGTTCTTTAATGCCAGCAAACCTCCTGTCTCCTGAGTTCTGCCTGAAAGCCAGCCGGTACCTTTGTTGCCCGGCATCTCTTTCCTTAGCCACCCATCTTTACTTTTAGGAAATAAGAATGTAGTGACACGGGAGCACTTGGATCGCATGAAAAACAGTTGTATTGTATGCAATATGGGCCACTCCAACACGGAAATCGATGTGGTAAGGCTTCTCTCATGTGCTGCTAGGCATTTCTCCCCTACTTTTCATTAATAACCATAGTCAACTATGCTTTCTTTCTTTCAGACCAGCCTCCGCACTCCGGAGCTGACGTGGGAGCGAGTACGTTCTCAGGTGGACCATGTCATCTGGCCAGATGGCAAACGAGTTGTCCTCCTGGCAGAGGTACACGCAGAGAAGGACTCTGGCAGAGCAGCACCAGCAGAGTAGTTAGATCCATGAGGGGAGAGAGGAGGGAAAGAAATATTGGGCCTATGTTTCCCTGAATTTTATCTTTGGAGAGAGATATATTTCACAAATTGCCTGGTCCCCAAAATAAAACCACTTAAAAAAAAAAAAAAAAAAAACCTATTCTTTACTAAGTAACACTATTTCCTAACCACAGCTGATTCTTTAACCTTTCAGACTCAGATGGATTTGCAGAAAATAGGAAAAAGCCTAGACTCCTGATCTGGAACTGTAATGCTTCCTCTTCCAACTGAGTCTAGAGGGGTATAAAGTCCTCTCTCGCTTTGGCTTGACTTGTATCATTGGAATCTGAGACAGAGCTCATCCCAGGGGGCTCTCTCTTACCTTTCCAGGGTCGTCTACTCAATTTGAGCTGCTCCACAGTTCCCACCTTTGTTCTGTCCATCACAGCCACAACACAGGTATGTGGCAAAATGCCTGCTTACACTGCACTGCGATTTATGGAACCGGGCATAGATCAGGGTTCCAGTGGGGGTGTGCTGTACAATGTTCTCATCAACCTATTCTTTTTTAATTAATTGTTGAGACTTAGGCATTCTGAAGTATAGAAGAGTCACCTGTCCTGAATAACATGGTGAAACCTCATCTCTACCAAAAATAGAAAAAATTAGCTGGGCACGGTGGCACGCGCCTGTAGTCCCAGCTACTTGGGAGGGTGAGGCAGGAGAATCGCTTGAACCCGGGAGGCGGAGGTTATAGTGAGCCGAGATCATACCACTGCACTCCAGCATGGGCGACAGAGCGAGACTGTCTCCAAAAAAAGGAAAAAGAAAAGAGTCACTAGTCAATGTTCGTTGAATTAGCTGTTTTAGTTGAGAATACAATGTTCCAGCTTAGTTTTATTTGATTCGTTCTTTTGTCAGGAACCAAACAAAAACAAATCCTCTTATGATGTGTGCTGACCTTTAGTATAGACAAAGTCCTAGATGCTGTCACTATGGTAGATCACTGTAGTACTTACCCAAATGCTGTTAAACCTGATTTTATTTGTATGTGCTTAAGAAATGTTTTTGTGTTTTCTGGCCTTCTTTTCCCATCTTAGGCTTTGGCACTGATAGAACTCTATAATGCACCTGAAGGACGATACAAGCAGGATGTGTACTTGCTTCCTAAGAAAATGGGTGAGTGAAAAACAGTGGAAACCTGTGCAGACAGCTGCATAGTCTGGTAAAATGACTGCTATGAAAGGCATTAGATTTAGAGCCAGAGTTCCAGTTCCTGTTCTTGTGCTTAATGGTTATTTGACCTCAGGAAAAGTTCTAGTCTCCATGAGCCTCAGTTTCTTGATTGGTAAAATGAGAATAATACTACATACATTGTAGAATTGTGCGAGAATCACAGCTAATGAGTAACAGTGCTTAACACAATGGTTTAGGATAGATGTTCTTATTCTAAGTAGCCTTATGATGTTCAGTAAACTTCCCAGTGCAGCTGAGTATATACAGCCTTGGACCAAAATGAGAAAAACAAACACAAGTTTTGTTTTCCATTTTCTTTGAGGATATGCAGACTATCCAATCTCTTGTAAGCAGCTTGTGCTGTGTTCATGTAAAATAATACATAGTTTCTAGTCCTTTACCTTTCTGCATGGTGGTTCCCATCTGCCATATCTCCTTGGCCAGCCCAAATCCCTGACATCTTAATGCTAAGATACTTCTTGCTCTCCTCTCCTCCAATAGCTTACTTCAGAGTTCTTTTTAAATGTATAATTATAAAAGAGAAGCTTATCTGTGGAAAAGTAATAATTTTGTGCCAACTACCTTAGAAATCCATGATCCTAAGATTTGACCCTAAGATCCGTGGATCTTATCCTAAATGAGTGTTAATGACACAGGCTCTTTCTAGCTTCCTGGTGTCCACTTTGATTCATAATTTGACTATAATTTAATCTAGTTAAGGAAGTTGCTGCAAGAAGGTAGGAGTAGCACGTGACATGTTGGCCACTTCAGGGAAGACCCCAGCTTTGCCAGAGAAGGGTAGAGAGGTAAAAGCCACCCCCTTTTATTACTGGTAAGTGGTTTTCTGAATGCACTTGAGATGTGCAGAGAGAAGCGCCCTGCCAGGAAAGGCAGCTTTGAGGTTTTTTTAGTTAAGCAAATATTTCAAGTTGGGAATTCTTTCAGTTATTCCACCCCTTGTCTGCTTTCTTAAAAAAGCTTCAAATGAACATAGAGGGAAGTTATAACCTGAGAGGCATATTGAAAAGGAGTCTGCTCTCCTGCCACTTTGCTCTTCCTAGATGAATATGTTGCCAGCCTGCACCTGCCATCATTTGATGCCCACCTTACAGAGCTGACAGATGACCAAGCAAAATATCTGGGACTCAACAAAAACGGGCCATTCAAACCTAATTATTACAGGTAACCTGAGGAGAAGCAAGTGAAAAAGCTCTTTTTGTCAGTATTAAACCAAGAAGGCTAGCCTGTTTCTGACATAAAGATCAAATGTTGTACCTGATTTTGAAGAGTACAAGAAATGTGTTCTAGGCCAAGTATGATGGCTCACGTAATCCCAGCACTTTGAGAGGCCTAGGCGCATGGATCACTTGAGGTCAGGAGTTCAAGACCAGCCTGGCCAACATGGCAAAACCCTATCTCTTAGCTGAGTGTGGGGGCATGCGCCTGTAATCATAGCTACTCAGGAGGCTGTGGCACGAGAATTGCTTGAACCCGGGAGGCAGAGTGAGCCAGGATCACATCACTGCACTTCAGCCTGGGTGATAGAGTGAGACTCTGTCTCAAAAAAAACCCAACTGGGCCGGGCGCGGTGGCTCAAGCCTGTAATCCCAGCACTGTGGGAGGCCGAGGCGGGTGGATCACGAGGTCAAGAGATCGAGACCATCCTGGTCAACATGGTGAAACCCCGTCTCTACTAAAAAACGACAAAAAATTAGCTGGGCATGGTGGCGCGTGCCTGTAATCCCAGCTACTCAGGAGGCTGAGGCAGGAGAATTGCCTGAACCCAGGAGGCGGAGGTTGCGGTGAGCCGAGATCGCGCCATTGCACTCCAGCCTGGGTAACAAGAGTGAAACTCCGTCTCAAAAAAAAAAAAAAAAAAAAAAACCCAACTGTTCTAGTTAACAAGGTAGACAGAGAGATTGTGATAAATGTAAGGGAGTTAGGGGATTTTTTGAAATTTTGGAGCCTGGGCTTCACCCCAAGAGATTCTGATATATTTGGTCTGTGATGGGACCAAATTTATAAAACATTATTTTGTAACATCTCCCCAGATTGTTGTAATGTTTAGTCAGAGTTGAAAAACACTGACTCTTGGGAGCAGGCCACCAGAAGTGGCATTGTCAGAGATGCTGTGGAAGAACAAGGAATAATGGTGCCCTGGGGAATGACTGCAGGGATCCCATCCAGGCTGGGAGGGGCCTTGGAGAAGGTGCTCCATTTCCAATTGTTCTCTTGGAACTCTCATGTGGAAGATGTAAGTGTTAACCAGTCACTCTCTCTCTTTACAGATATTAATGGACCATATTACCAAGGACCAGTCCACATGAACCACACACTCTAAAAGAAATATTTTTTAAGATAACTTTTATTTTCTTCTTATTCCTTTCCTCTTGATTGTTTTTCCTATAATTCATTCTTGTTTTTTCATCTCATTATCTAAATTCTGCAGACCACAAAGGAACTTGCTTCATGGCTCTTTAGATGAAATGGAAGTTCAGGGTTCCTCACCCTAGTCACTAAAGAAGGATTTTACTCTCCCAGCCCAGAAAGGTGATTCTTTCTTTACCATTTCTAGGGACTTTAGTCTTAATTAGGTACCTTATTAACAGGAAATGCTAAGGTACCTTCTCTGTGGAACAATCTGCATATGTCTAAATCGCCTTAAAAGAGCCCATTTCTTAGCTGCTGAAATCAGTGCTGTTTCACTTCTTCAGAGAAGTAGGGATGGTATTTACCAGGCAGGTAGGTTAGATGTAGGTGGTGCATGTTAATTTCCCGTAGAAGTTCCAAGCCCTGTTTCCTGTGTAAAGGTAGTATGTCTGGTTCAGAGGTGTGTATAATGAGCATTGCTTGTTAAGACCAGGAGGCCCACTTGGATGTATAGTACAGCCTTTCCTCTACTCCCACCAGACTTTCTTATTTTTCTAGTTTTTAACTAGACGCTACTCTATTGAGTTGAATTTTGTCCCCTAGGATTTATTTCTATTGTCCAAAAAGAAAAATTAAGGAGAATTTTTAGTGTTAATGCTGAGGAACTGCTTGAATGGTTAGTCGTTACCGATTTCTCTTTTGAACCCTTGGAGCTAAGGATGCTGAGTCTAGAGAAATGCTAGTCTCAAACCCCGTTATAGCCCTGTGTTTCTAACCCATAGTGTATTGCATCAGTGAACTGGAGCCATAACAGCAAATTCTGTCAGCTCTGTCCCATACAGCTGTGCTGAAGGCGAATTTCTTGAGCCATTACTCAGTATAAAGCACTGAGTTCTGTCTTTAGGATTTATCTTTAAGATCAAATTTCTGGTCAGCTGTCCTTCTGCAACCTGAAATATTTAAAGGGGGGTAGGTGTGGGCAGGAGGAGGAATGATAAATTGGGCCAGGGTGAGAAAAATCTAGCTTCACATAATTTGTCTGGGACTATACACCCTATAATGGTAGTTTTACAGAAGTAATAATGACTTTTGATTGCTACATACCACAAAAAGTTTATGAACTGAGATCTTAAAGGGCAATTGATGTGTGGAGAAAGTAATCAGTACATCCTGGCTTATGCTCTGAAAGAATCTCCAGAGAGGCTCTCTCAAAGATCAGGGAGATGTATTTCCATGCCATGCACCCTGCTTCCCAGCATTTCTGCATGGTCAAATGAGCTTCATGCTCATGAGCTTTAAGTATATAATTATCCAGGATTTTAAATCCTCAACCTGTTCTAGCTTGTGACCCTTCAAAGTTGGGTCACACATTAGTGCTAGATACTAGAAATTTTCACTTTTCCATTGATCAGAGAGACAGACATTAAAAACAAAAATAAAGGAAAGCTTTCACTCTGCACCTTCTTAGCAGGGGACAATTGTCTTGCCAAAACTTTTTTCCCTTTTCTCTCCCATTTTTCCCCACCCAGTCCCTTCTCATTCCTTGCCAGTGTGACCATGCTTTCTTCTCTGTAGATGTTAACAGTTAAGGCCCTTTTTCCTCGGGCACTTAACCAGCCAATCAGAACACCACATCTGTTAGGGGAGGTAACCTGGCCAACAACGTATCCATCACGTCGGCCCTGCTGGAGGGAAGGGACCCACATTCACCTGCCCTCTGGCCTGCCCCCCTGATCCCATATCTATTACTGTGTCCATAGGAATTTAATAGGTAAGGGCTCTGTCTCTGTCAAGCCATGTAACAAAGGACACTGCAAAAAAAAAAAAAAAAGTGTGGCATCAGAGGGAGCATGTGGAGAGCAACTTGGGAGGAAGGAGTTCATTTTGTATTGAATGATTTTTAATGAATGCAATATTAATCCTTGCAGATTAGCAATAATCATTAAAATCAATTAAAATGATAAAACCTTATTGGCAGTCTGTGTGTGTCATTCTTTGTTGAACAGCAGAACTTTACTAGAACCTGTTTTCTAAGGTATGACAAGTTATAGGTCAGCAGCATTTAATAGAGATTTGTTGAGGACCTAATTTGTAGAGGCTGGATACAGTATTCTTCAGTAATACCTGGAGTTTTGTATTCCTGCTCTGTGCCAAGCACCCGGCCTGGGTACTTTCGCTCCTAACCTCCTTCAGAAAGCAGATTTGCTGCTTAAGCCTCAGAGCTCCTCATTGCATAGTTCCTTCTGAGACCTAATTTCTAAAGAATGCCCCAAAGTTATGTAAGCTTCAGCCTCCCCCCCACACCTATATCCATTTCTAAAGTGATCTCAGTGTCATCTTTTTTTTTTTTTTGAGACAGGGTCTCACTCTCACCCAGGTTGGAGTGCAGTGGCTTGATCTCAGCTCACTGCAACTTCTGCCTCCCAGGCTCAAGCAATCCTCCCACCTCAACCTCTTGAGTAGCTGAGACCATAGTCTCAGCTAATTTTTTTGTATTTTTGGTAGAGATGGGGTTTCACCATGTAGTCCAGGCGGATCTCAAAACTCTTGGGCTCAAGCGAGCCTCCTGCCTCTGCCTCCCAAAGTGCTAGGATTACAGGCATGAGCCACAGTGCCTGGCCAGTGTCTTCTGATGTAACAAAGTAAAAGTATCTGTCTTGGTCAGTTTCTGTTGCTCCAACAAAATCCTGAGACTGAGTAATTTATGAAGAACAGAAATTGATATTCTCACAGTTCTGGAGGCCAGGAAGTCCAAAGTCAAGTCGTTGGCAGATTTGGCGTATAAAGAGGGCTGCTCCCCACTTCCAAAATGGTGCCTCTTGTGCATCCTCATATAGCAAAAGGTAGAAGAGCAAAACGGGCCTACCTATTTCCCTCTAGTCCTTGTTTAATAAGGACATTCAACCCATTCATGAGGACAGAGCTCCTAAAAAGGCCCTACCTCTTGATACTATCACATTGGCAATTAAGCTTCAACACATGAATTTTGAGAGATACTCAGATCACAGCATTCCATCTTTGGCCCCCCAAATTTATGTCCTCCCTATATGCAAAATACGTCCAAAACGCCTTAAAGTCTTAACTCATTCCAGCACCAACTTAGAAGTCTAGAGTCTCATCTAAATCAAATACAGATGGGACTTAAGATACAGTTCATTCAAGGCCGGGCACAGTGGCTCATACCTGTAATCCCAGCACTTTGGGAGGCTGAGGCAGGAGGATCACCTGAGGTCAGGAGTTCGAGACCAGCCTGGCCAACATGGCCAAACCCTGTCTCTACTAAAAATACAAAAATTAGCTGGACCTGGTGGCGGGCGCCTGTGATTCCAGCTACTGCGGGGGGTGGGGTAGGGGAAAGGGGGGACTGAGGCAGGATAATTGCTTGAAACGGAGGCAGAGTTTGCATTGAGTAAGCGAAGATGGCGCCATTGCACTCCAGCCTGGGCAACAGAGCAAGACTTCATCTCACACACACGAAAAAGATACAGTTCATCCTGAGACAAATTGCTCTCCAGCTGTGAACTTGTGAAATCAAATGAGTTATGTACTTACAAAATACAATGGTGGGATAGACATAGGGAACATTGTTATTCTGAAAGGGAGAAATAGGAAAGAAAAAAGGAGTAACAGATCCAATCAAATCTAAAACGCAACAGGACACATGTTAAATCTCACACTTCAGAATAATCAGACTCCCATGCCCTGCCATCTGGATGCACTGGGGTGGGGTTTGTGCCCCAAAAGCTTTGCTGGGTGCAACCCATGTGGCAGCTCTCCCAGGCTGGAGTTTGTTCTGGGTTCTTGAAGCCACTTTGTTCCCATAGCTCCACTAGGCATTGCCCTAGTGGGGACTCTGCAGTAGCCCTGCTACTGTGGCAGTTCTCTTCCTGGAACTCAAAGCTCTCCAAGGCATCCTTTGAAATCTACGTAGAGGTAGCTGTGCCTCCGTAGCTTGTGCTCTCTGTGGACCTGCAGGGTTAGCGCTATGTGGACACCGCCAAGGTTTATTGCTTGTGACCTCTGGAACAGCAGCTCACATTGCATGGGGTCCACTTTTGAACCAACAACTGGGGCAGTTATTAAGGGATGCCTCACCAGAATTTGAGGAACAGAAACTTGAGGCAGCCCTGGACAGCAAGCCCCAAGACGCCCCTCTCCCCGCCCCTCCCACCCCAGGCACACTGGATTTCTCCTTTGAAACCTGCTGCTTCAGGGCTCTGGTACTTTGAGCCTCTAATGGGAGTGGCAGCCTTGAATATCTGAAATGCCTTCAGGGTCTTTCTTCATTATCTTACTGACTTTTTTTTTTTTTTTTTTTTTTTAATTAAGACAGGGTTTCACAGTGTTGGTCTTTTTATTTTTTGAGATGGAGTCTGGCTCTGTTGCCCAGGCTGGAATGCAATGGCATGATCTTGCCTCACTGCAACCTCTGCCTCCCGGGTCCGAGTGATTCTTGTGCCTCAGTCTCCCTCCCGAGTAGCTGGGATGACACGCTCCTGCCACCACACCCAGCTAATTTTTGTATTTTTAGTAGAGACAGGTTTTCACCATGTTGGCCAGGCTGGTGTTAAACTCCTGACCTCAGGTGATCTACCTGCCTCAACCTCCCAAAGTGCTGGGATTATAGGCATGAGCCACTGCACCCAGACTGTGTATACTTTCAAAGTAGCCTTCCATAAAGTATTTCTTAAATACAATAATGGGGAAAAGAGTAGCTTCACAGTGAAGAAGTCTGGCAGACCATCTTAATCAATAGAAACAAATGAGCATCAATAGCGGGACAAATCCAGATCTTCACCACTTGATAGGTTGCATTGAGAAGAACACAACATTCCTTCTAAGACAGACCCATATTGAAGGGCATTTTACAAAAGAATGAATCTTCTAAAGTATCAAAGTCAAAGAATGACTAAATAACTGCAGGAGACTAATATACCTAGGCCAGGTGTGGTGGTTCACACCTGTAATCCTAGCACTTTGGGAGGCTGAGACCGGTGGATCATGAGGTCAGGAGTTTGAGACCAGCCTGGCCAACATGGTGAAACCCCTTCTCTACTAAAAATACAAAAATTAGCTGCATGCAGTGGCGGGCGTCTATAATCCCAGCTACTCAGAAGGCTGAGGCAGGAGAATCAGTTGAACCCAGAAGGCAGAGGCTGTAGTGAGCCAAGATCACACCACTGCACTCCAGCATGGGCAACGACAAAGGGAGGCTCCATCTCGAAAAAAAAACTAAATGTTATCCCGAACTTGTTCATTTTGTTATATAAAGATATAAAGGATCTTATTGAGGCAACCGATAAAACTTGAAAGGGCTCAGAGGATGAGAGGAGAGTAATATTTGTCAATTTCCAAAGGCGAATGGCTGAACTGTGGTTATATAGAAAGCTTGTTCGTAGGAAATAAACACTAAAGTATTAGGAGTGATGAGTCAACAACTCACTTTCAGATGAGTCAGGAAAAAACTATTTGTGATATACTTGCTACGTTTTTGTTAGTTTGATTATTTCAAAGTTAAGATTTTGTTCAATGAGAATCTGAAGATAAAAAAGTCAGGCTGGGCCGGGCGCGGTGGCTCAAGCCTGTAATCCCAGCACTTTGGGAGGTCGAGGTGGGTGGATCACGAGGTCAAGAGATCGAGACCATCCTGGTCAACATGGTGAAACCACGTCTCTACTAAAAATACAAAACATTAGCTGGGCATGGTGGCGTGTGCCTGTAATCCCAGCTATTCAGGAGGCTGAGGCAGGAGAATTGCCTGAACCCAGGAGGCGGAGGTTGCGGTGAGCCGAGATTGCGCCATTGCACTCCAACCTGGGTAACATGAGTGAAACTCCGTCTCAAAAAAAAAAAAAAAAAAAAAAAAAAAGTCAGGCTGGCCTGATCAATTAAGAAAATTTTAAAAATCAACTGTGCTCTATTTAGGGACATCTTAGACCAAATAATAAAGGTAAAGGCTTTTGGATTAGTAAAGCAAAATAAAACAAAATCAACAGAAAAATGATATTTTATATGTCTATACAAAAAAGTATTTCACTGACAATACCTCACAACTGAAGTAATATACAGACCAGAAAGTTCAACAAGAAAGTGGAAGCCAGTACAGTAGCTTTCTCCTGTAATCCCAGTACTTTGTGAGGCCAAGGTAGGAGGACTGCTTGAGCTCAGGGGTTTGAGACCAGCCTGGGCAACATACTGAGACTCATTTAAAAAGTTAGTCAGGTATGGTGCTGCACACCTGTAGTCCCAACTACTTTGAGGGCTGAGGTGGGAAGACTGCTTGACCCGGGGAAGTCAAGGCTGCAGTGTAACCCTGATCATGCCACTGCATTCCAGCCTGGGTGGAAGGTTGAGACCTTGTATCAAAAAAAAAAAAAAAAGAAAAGAAAAAGAGAAGTGATGAGGGGTTTCGAAGAACTACTCCAAAGTGTTCTTTGGTTATGGATACTGAACAAAGGCTTCCCTGCCAAATCACTTCTGAGTTCAGGACATTTCTAGAGAAATCTGTAAGTTTTGAAAGAATGTAGGCCAGGCGCGGTGGCTCACACCTGTAATCCCAGCACTTTGGGAGGCCGAAGCAGGTAGATCACGAGGTCAGGAGTTCAAGACCAGCCTGGTCAAGTTGGTGAAATTCTGTCTCTACTAAAACAAAAATTAGCCAGGCACAGTGGGAGGCAACTGTAATCCCAGCTACTCAGGAGGCTGAGGCAGGAGAATAGCTTGAACCCGGGTGGCGGAGCTTGCGGTGAGCCAAGATTGTGCCACTGTACTCCAGCCTGGGCAACAGAGTGAGATTCCATCTCAAAAAAAAAAAAAAAAAATGTAAAAGAAGAATTAACATCAGTACTTCTCTGCTAACTGGTGATGAAACAGTCAGTTAGAGCAATGGTTGGCGAAACTATAGCTGTCTCATGAGCCAAACTGGTCTACTGCTTGTGTGTGTAGTCCCCAAGCTAAGAATGGTTTTTACATTTTTAAACAGTTGGAAAAAAAATCACTAATATTCTGTGACATGTGAAAATTATCTAAGATTCAAATTTTAGTGTCTGTATATGGAGTAACACTAAAGTATTAGGAGTGATGGGTCATCAAGTCAACAATTCACTTTCAGATGGGTCACGAAAAGATTATTTGTAATATACTTGCTACTTTTTTGTTAGACTGATTATTTCATAGTTAAAATTTTGATTATAGCCACAGTCATTCATTCATGAAACGTCTATGGCTATTTTCATGCCAGTGGTAGGGTTGAATAGGTGAAACAAATGGCCTACAAAACTCAAAATGCTTACTATCTGGCCCTTTACAGAAAGTTTGCTGATCCCAGGTATAAAGGTTGCGTTGAGTAGAAAGGGAAACATGTATCAGAAAGCATTTAATTTGCATTGTTATGTATCAGAAAGCATTTAATTTGCATTCTGTTAGGTAAGAGGAGGGATCTCTGTGTGAGAGCAGAATGAAAGTATTAGAAAAGAAAGGATATCGAACAAAGCATTTTCCAGTCTGGTTGCAGATGCTAAATTCACCCGCGCCCTGACCAGGATTCACTTTGGGATTAGGAAATGTCAGCAGACTGATAAAGCAACTCAGATAGTGCTTGGGAAGGTAATTGTTATTGCAATCTAGAATAGGTACTTGAGTCGGGCACGGTGGCTCATGCCTGTAATCCCAGCACTTTGGGAGGCCGAGGCCAGGCGGATCACCTGAGGTCAGGAGTTCAAGACCAGCCTGGCCAACATGGCAAAAACTATCTCTACTAAAAATTCAAAAATTAGCCGAGCATGATGGCTCATGCCTGTAATCCCAGCTACTTAGGAGGCTGAGGCAGGAAAATTGCTTGAATCCAGGAGGCAGAGGCTGCAGTGAGCCAAGATTGTGCCACTGCCCTCCAGCTTGGGCAACAGAGAGAGACTTGGTCTCAAAGAAAAATAAATAAATAAATAAATAACATGTACTTGTATAATCAATTTGAACTTATAATTTTAAGTTGCAACCAATTTTACATATAGTATTGGAAATTTATATTATGTATTAGAAACATATACGTACACAGTATTGGAACTTTTTTTTTTGAGACAGAGTCTAACTTTGTCACCCAGGCTGGAGTGCAATGGTGTGGTCTAGGCTCACTGCAACCTCTGCCTCTTGGGTTCAAGTGATTCTCCCGCCTCAGCCTCCTGAGTAGCTGGGACTACCGGCACGTGCCACCACACCTGGCTAATTTTTGTATCTTTAGTAGATATGGGGTTTCACTGTGTTGGCCAGGGTGGTCTTGAACTCCTGACCTCAACTTATCCACCCACCTTGGCTTCCTAAAGTCCTGGGACTACAGGCGCGAGCTACAGTGCTTAGCCTATAAGCTGAACTTTAAAAAGCTTAAGCAATGGTTTTTTTACTTTAATACGTTGAATGTCAATTTATTTAGCTAAAGTAACATCTCTTCTGTCTACACATGCAGCACTTGAAGACATTTTAAAATGTTGTCACTGGAAGGAATTATTCTGGGTTGTGGCCTTTCTCCCTCATCTGGTTATCTTGTGGCGTGGTTCTTCACTACAACCACCAGATGGCGCATTTTCTCATGTGCTCTGGTTGTCTCCAGCCAACAAAGGATAATAAAATACAGGTCTGCAATTCTTTCTCTGAAACCCTCGTGTTTTGAAATTGAGAATTTCCCAGGTGTTTATAAAATAGATGAAGACACAGTATATTACATAATACTTTGCCTTAATTTTTTAAAAAATTTTGTTTTTAGAGACAGGGTCTTTCTCTCTGGCCCAGGCTGGAGCGCAATGGCAGGATCTAGCTCACTGCAGCCTGGAACTCTAGGGCTCAAGCGATTCTCTCACCTCAGCCTCCTGAGTAGCTGGGATGACGGACGTGCCACAATGCCCAGCTAATTTTGTAATTCTTTTGTAGAGATCGGGTCTCACTGTGTTGCTCAGGCTGGTCTTAAACTCCTGGTCTCAAGTGATCACTCCACTTTGGTCCATCAAAGCGCTATGACTACAGGCATGAGCCACCATGACCAGCCTTGACTTAGTCTTTTGGCTAATTCATACTGTATGTAAGGAAGCTGAGATGTTATAAATTAATCTGTCCTGAGAAAGAGTTAAGCAGGCTGGTCCCTTTGGAAGACAGAATTAACTATTAGTTATTTGCCTTATTAGTTAACTAAAACATTATTAATATTGTCCTCTTCTCATAGCCATTAATGAAGAGGACACGGTAACTAGATGGTAAGACCAGACCCATAGATGCTTTATATGCTATGTACATTAATATTGAGCATTTCAGTGACTAGCAATGTATTGGTCAGGGCTAGGATGGAAATTGGAGAAATAGGCTCACTCTGCCTCCCAGCATATACTTAGCTATCGATGAATGTGAAACATCTTACCCAGTACCTGACACTCTGTAGGCACAGAATACATGTCAATTTCCTTTTACAGAGCCCAACTGGAGCAGCCACTATGTTCTTGCAGCTCCTGCAATACTAGAATGGCTCAAATATGAAATTTCACTTCCTCCAGTCTCTTGAATAATGACTGCTTATGGTGAAGGAAGGGCTTCTCAACTTGGGTGTCACCTCTTGGTAATAATTCTCCTTTTTTCTGTAAACAAACAATGCTTTGTGGTTTTCTTTCTTTTTAATTTTTGAGAAAGAGTCTCCCTCTGTCACCCAGGCTAGAATGCAGTGGTGCAATCTCAGCTCACTGCAGCCTCTGCCTCCCAGGTTCAAGAGATTTTCCTGCCTCAGTCTCCTGAGTAGCTGAGATTACAGGCACATGCCACCATGCCCAGCTAATTTTTGTATTTTTAGTAGAGACAGGGTTTCATCATATTGACCAGGCTGGTCTTCAACTTGTGACCTCAAATTATCCGCCCACCTCAGCCTCCCAAAGTGCTGGGATTACGGGTGTGAGCCACCGCTCCCAACGAGCTTTATAGTTTTCAATGAGTTCACATAAATTAGCTCATTTGATCCACAGCCTCAAAATGTTACAGGAAAGGGGTCTCAATCCAGATGCCAAGAGAGGGCTCTTAGATCTCTCACAAGAAATAATTCAGGGTGAGTCCATAGGGTAAAGTGAGAGCAAGCTTATTATGAAAGTGAAGGAATATAAGAATGGCTGCGCCATAGGCAGAGCAGCTCCAAGGGCTGCTGGTTGCCCATTTGTGGGCTTATTTCTTGATTATATGCTAAACAAGGGGTGGATTATGTACGTCTCCCTTTTTTAGACCATCTGGGGTAACTTCCTGGTGTTGCCATGGCATTTGTAGACCCTCACGGCACTGGTGGGAGTGTAAAAGTGAGGAGGACCAGAGGTCGCTCTCATCGCCATATTGGTTTTGGTGGGTTTGGGCCGGCTTCTTTACTGCAGACTGTTTCATCAGCAGGTTCTTTGTGACCTGTATCTTGTGCTGACCTTATATCTCATCCTGTGACTAAGAATGCCTTAGCCTCCTGGGAATGCAGCCCAGTAGGTCTCAGCCTCATTTTATTCAGCCTATTCAAGATGAAGTTGCTCTGGTTCACACACTTCTGACAGAAAGACAGGTAGGATTATTCTTATTTTACAGATGGGGACGGAAGAAAAAAGAGAAGTACGTACATGAAGATAGTTCTACAACTTCTACTCTCTACTGGGTTGTGCTTTTCTGAAAGTTTCCTAGTGAGTTGGAGTAGTCAGCTCTCCAGCTGTGCTTCTGCTCCTTCACATTTGGGATTCTTTTTCCTTCTAGATCCGTATACTCTGTCTTATGCATGCCCCATTCTGTTAGTTAGCCATTTTCTTTTTCAAAAATTTTTAAATTTAACTTTCTTTTTTTTTTTTTTTTTCTGTGGAGATAGTGTCTCGCCCTGTTGCCTAGGCTGGTCTCAAATTCCTGGGCTCAAGCGATCCTCCCACCTCAACTTCCCAAATTGCTGAGATTACAGGCATGAGTCATGGTGTCTCGCCCCTCAAAGTTAGCCATTTTCTTATTGGCTATTTTTCAAATTAGGTTGATCCCAACTTTACACTATTGAAAACACCATTGCCTAGAATATTATCATATACCTATCTTTATCTAAATCTGATTATTTCCTTAGCATCTATTACTAGAAGTGGAATTATTGCACCAAAACCTTCCCTGTTTGAATTTAGCTGAAAAATGTTTTTCACCAGTGATACAGCTTGTGATAGGTACAGGAAGATAGGCAGGAGGAAATAGCAGTGTGGTGATTTTGGATTAATTTATTAACTTAAAACAAAGACTTTTTAAGCACCTACTAGGTTGGGCCTCAGGGGAACTCACTGGAGAGTTGTATCACAGGGACTTCTGGACTTGAGCCTGGGGTATAAAGCAAGCAGGATGTAAAGCTGGAGAGACAAAGATGGATCAAATGCCATTAAGGATTTCACAGTACAGCAACGGATAACAGTAACAGCTGTTATTACACAACGCCTCTAAGATGTCTGATGAATATCTCGAACTTGATGTATCCAAAACAGAAGTCTTGATCTTTCCTCTAAACCTGTTTTTCTTACTCTCAGGCTTACTTATTTATTAACATGATGCAACCATCCACTCAGTTGCTCAAACCTAAATCTAGGAGGTCACTGTTTATTCCCCCTGTCCAGCTGGTAAGATTCCAGTAGGCTGGGTGTTGTGGCTCACGAGGCCTGTAATCCCAGCACCTTGGGAGGCCGAGGTGGGTGGATCACAAGGTCAGGAGATCGAGACCATCCTGGTTAACATAGTGAAACCCGGTCTATACCAAAAATACCTTAGCAGGGCGTGGTGGCACGCGTCTGTAATCCCAGCTACTCGAGACGCTGAGGCAGGAGAAACAGCTTGAACCCGGGAGGCAGAGGATGCAGTGAGCCAAGATCATATCACTGCATTTCAGCCTGGGTGACAGAGCTAGACTCCGTCTCAAAACAAAACAAAACAAACAAACAAAAAAGGATTTCAGCAAATCCTGTCCCTGCTACCTACTCAGCATATATGTATCAACCCAAGCCAATCCACTCTGGTACAAGCACCATCATCTCCAGCTACGTAGTCCCCGGACTTGTCTTGCCCCTATCCACTCTTGCAAGTCTCCAGTCCCGTCTCCAAAAGCAGCCAGGTTGATCTTTTACACATCACACCGTAACATCTTGCTGGATAACACCCTGGAATGGTTTTCCATTTCACTTAGAATAAAATTCAAACTCCTTCCCACTACCTTCAAGGCCCTGCCTTCTTCTGGCCCCTGAATTATCATTACATGGCTCTCATCAACTGCTATCCCTCCCTTGGCTCACTCAGTTTCAGACACACTAACCTCAGGGCCTTTGCATTTAGCCATTTTCTCTCTCTGTGTGCCCTTCCTGGAACTCTGCCAGGCTTTCCCTTACTTCTTTCAGAACCCAACCAAAATCATACCTTCAGACTTGCCTTCACTGGGCAGCATGCCTATATTATTGCCACACTCTCCACCTCCACCAACCTCCGCCCCCTTGCCACCTTCTAATCTCTTATATTTATTTTTGTTTCTTCTGACAAATATTCTCTTCTTTGGCCAAAGCTCTAGTCAGGCTCCTGTGAGTCTTCTGCCTGACTAGGCCTAACCTCTTGGGCTTCCCTTTCTGTCCTTGTTGAATCCAGTTTGTGCAAGAACGCTCCACTGTTGGTGTCTTAGTCCATTTTTTTGTTGCTATAACAGAAAACCAAAGACTGGGTAATTTCTAAAGGAAAGAGTTATTTTTTTGCAGTTCTGGAGTCTGGAGAGCCCAAAGTCAAGGGGTTGCATCTGGTGAGGCTTTCTTAAACTGCATGGTGAGAGAGCAAGAGCATGTGGGCCAGCTCAGATCACCCTTCCTCTTCTTATAAAGCCATCAGTTCCATCACAGGGGCCCTACCCTGATGATTTTATCTAATCCTGATTACCCCCTCAAGGCTCCACCTCCAAATACCATCAACATATGAATTTGAGGGTTGAGTTTCCAACATATGGAATTTGGGGGACACATTCAAACCATAGCACTTGGTATCTGACTACCCTCAATATCTTAGCACCCTATCCTGCTTTCAGCAATAATCCTGTTAGGTCAGTTTAGCAAGAAACTTCTTATCTTTGATGTTTCTCTTAGTAATTTTCCGTCCACTGACTCTCATCCTGCTCTTTGGTCATAAATCCCTACTATTTCTTGTTGGAGTCAGAGTTAAGTCCAATTCCTCTTCTTCACTGCAAGGTCTGGTTGTAGTGGTCTCTAGCACCATACGCTCTCTTACATAAAGTCTGCCCTACCATCTTTAGTTTCACGAGCAAATTTTCCTTTGACACTTTTCAGCATTTATTTCTCTATATTTGTCTATTGCTTGTTGGACCCACCAAGCACTGTTATGTACCATGACCGCAGACACTTGTCCCTCATTTTATCTTAACCGCTTGGCACACGGGAGACATTTATTAAATGTTTGTTGAATGAGTGATTAGCACTCGTTACAACTGTAACTCTGTGAAGACTATGATGCTATCCATTTTGTTCTTTACAAAATACCCCAAGCCTTGAACAAGTCTTTGATAAGTGCAAAGCGATTTAGAGGAAGGAGGGGTGACTAAACTGACTGAAGAAGCTAAGGGAAGCCTCACAGATACAATTACATTTAAAGTGAAACTGAAAGGGAGGAAGACTAAAAAGATCAAAAAGGGAAGAGCTGCAGACAGAGTACTGTGTTGGTCAGCCAAGATGGCTTCTATCACTGGCCGCCACACTTAATATGGCGACCAGGTAAAGTTCCCGGAGAAAATCACGCGAGAGTTGCATCACGGCGGCTGTCCGCGAATTAAGCTGGGGGTGTGGAGCAGCCAAGATGGAGCCGGTAGCCGGCAGTCCGGGCCCACTGATCGTGAACAACAAGCAGCCCCAGCCTCCGCCACCTCCGCCACCGGCAACCGCACAGCCTCCACCTGGGGGACCGCGGGCCGTCGCGGGCCTCCTGCCCGGGGGCAAAGCCCGCGAGTTCAACCGCAACCAGCGCAAAGACTCGGAGGTCAGGAGCTTCGGGGGGCGAGGCTAGCACTGGGCTGGGGGCGCCGGGGGTCCCAGGCACTGTGCCGCTCTAAGGGCCAGGCCGGACTTCCCGAAGGGCTCGGTAGAGCCCGGGCAGGAGCTGTCACTATACAGCGAAAGGAGCAGGAAGCGAGGTTGGCAGCTCCTGGGATCGGGGGCATGAAGCCCGGGTCCCCGCTCGAGCTCCGCCGCCCGGGAGAGCGTCCGGGAGGCGGCGACCGCGGGTTTGCTGCCCTGGGCCCCGGCTGTGGGCGTGGCCTCGAGGCCCCTGCCACTGGGGAAGCCGCCTTCGCCCCAACTCGTGGGTGGGAATTTGGGGGCCTGTGTGCACTCCAGGGCGCTAGGCGGCCGCGCCCCCAACCTCTAATCATCTCAGGCCTCTGCCCCTGGCACGGGAGCGCCGGCTCCTGGGTCGTGCCGCGCGCAGAGGATGGCGCGTGTGGGCAGGGAAGGCACCGGCGAGTATCTAGGAGGCACTTAGGGCCAGACCGAGCTAATTATCACTGAGAGTATTGCGCGGCCGGAGGTCCCGAGAGTAGGAGGGGGAAACGTGCCTTGTTCTTCTGACCTGAGCCGGAGCAGGCCTTGGGTTGACAGTGCCTCTGGTGGGTATTTTGCCCAGTGCGCCGGATACTGAACTGTTAAGAGAAATAGACATTTTAGAGCATGCATTAGGACCCAGCATTCCTTCCTCTCTCACTAGTGAGCCGTTCCTGCCGTTCTGGAGATGGCATAGTCTGGAGCCAACTAGTAACCTCACCCCAAGTTAAAGAATTCCTCCCACTGCATTCCTCTGCAGAATTCATGAATGAAGATACACATGTTGGGGCGTTTTAGGGCTTCTTAATCAGCACGTTCCCAGAGCACTTACTATGCCATCTCCTATGTTAATCAGCCCCCAAGCGAATCAACCAAGTTAACGAGAGGGAATTCCTCATTGTCCAAGCATAATGTACTCATTCATACCAAAGAGAGACGATACTATCTTAAGACTGTGAAATCAGTTCCTCACAAGCTTTTGTTTTTGTTAGCAAGCCTAAACCCCTGATCAAACATGTCAACAATTGGCAACCCCCGAAGTAGAAGTAATTTGAGCTTAGAGTAAATAATTTGAAAAAACAAAGAAACTGACCTTTAAGGAGCCCTTGCATGCTAGGATGATGGACATCAGTGGTAATTACTCAGTTTTTCAAGTATGGAGGATTACTAATGTGGAGGGCAGTGAACTACTTTCATCATGAGAGGAGTTATCATTTTGAAAAACGGTTTAAATTTTCCTAAGTAGCTATGAATGGTCAAATAAATACCCTTTGACGAATTTTAATTTCTCTTTTTACCCTTTAGTTTCCCCATAGAGGCCGGGAGCGGTAGCTCACGCCTGTAATCCCAGCACTTTGGGAGGCCGGGTGGGGGGGGGGGGGGGGGCTGATCACGAGGTCAGGAGATCGAGACCATCCTGGCTAACATGGTGAAACCCCGTCTCTACTAAAAATACAAAAAATTAGTGGGGCATGGTGGCACGGGCCTGTAGTCTCAGCTACATGAGAGGCTGAGGCAGGAGAATCACTTGAACCTGGAAGGTGGAGGTTGCCGTGAGCCGAGAGAGATCATGCCACTGCACTCCAGCCTGGGCAACAGCGAGACTCCGCCTCCAAATACATACATACATACATTTCCAAATAGACTCATTACATGAAAGACCAGTCAAATGGACACATTTAAGCCGAGACCTGTCTAAATCCATTTATTTATTTATTTATTTATTTATTTTAAAGATGGGGTTTCACCATGATGGCCAGGCAGGTCTTGACTCCTGACCTCAGGTGATCCACCCACCTCGGCCTCCCAAAGTGCGAGGATTACAGGCGTGAGCCACCGCGTCCGGCTAAATCCGTTTCTTTAAAGAGGCTGATGCTGTGATCTTCCTTTAGTCATAGCTGAAATCTGTAGTTGGGAGCTTGATCAGTGAATGCCTGGAGGACAGGGAGGCTGACATTTGATGAGAGCCCACTGTTGTAGTACATAATTTTGATTAGTCCTTAAAAATCTTCAAGGTAGGTTTTCATAATTAACATTCAATGAATGAAGAAACTAAAGTTCAGCAACTTGTGTGAGTGTACACTGTGTTGTCTCTGAACACAGTGTGGAGTTCTTGTTTGTGGGAATGGTTTTTTTTTTTTTTTGAGACAGAGCCTCCCTCTTTTGCCCAGGCTGGAGTGCTGTGGCTCAATCTCTGCTCACTGCAACCTCCACCTCCTGGGCTCAAGATATTCTCCTGCCTTAGCCTCCCCAGTAGCTGGGATTACAGGTGTGCACTACCATGCCTGGCTGATTTTTGTATTTTTATTAGAGACTGGGTTTTACCATGTTGTCCAAGCTGGTTTTGAACTCCTGACCTCAAATGATCCCCCCACTTTGGCCTCCCAAAGTGCTGGGATTACAGATGTGAGCCACCGCGCCTGGCTGTTTCTGGGTATGCTATGTCATTTTGTGACTGGTCTTTATCTTCCCACGTAGATTGTAATTAAACCTAAGGACTTTACCTGTTTTTTTTTCTCACTTCTGTCTTCCCACTACAAGTCTTCCAAGATGGTATGTTCTCAGTAATCACCTATTTCCAGCAGGAAAAAGATTGTCTTTGTCACATTCTCTCTTATGTTGAGAGGGGCTGCTGCCTTCTTTGTCAGTTCTTACTGAAATTTGAGACAAGGGTGGGAAAGCTGAGAGTTTCAATACTTGTTTTGCCCTGTGCTATTGATAGCCCACTAGCCAGAAAGAAATAAGACTTCCAGAATCTTAGCATCACGTGGAAGGACCATTCACTGCACAAAATCCATAGAAACCTTGTATTTATTTATTTAACAAATATTTGAGTATAGACCATTCATTCACTCACTTATTCATGCCAGGTACTATGCTGGACCTTGTGAAATCATTGGTAAGTTAAATGAATGATGTTCTTATTCTCCAGGAACTTGCAGTCTTGTGGAAAAGCAGACACCAAACACATCCTATAATGATTAGTTATGATAAGTGCTCTGAAGGAAAGGTATAGGATATTCTTAGAGGTTTTAGGAAACAAAATGTGAAGAAAACATCAAAAAAGTGGTATCCTGTAACACAACAGTGTCTTGAAGCATGTGTTTCTTTCTTTGAAAGAATGATCTTGTTCCTAAAGCTCCTTCTTCTCAGCAGGGCTATTCGGAGTCGCCTGATCTGGAGTTTGAGTATGCTGACACGGACAAGTGGGCTGCAGAGCTTTCGGGTAAGGCAGGGACCTTTGTGTTATTTGGGGGTGGTTTTTTCCTCATTGGTCTTTAAGAAAATTAAGAATGAATATCATTTAGGACTTCATTTCTTTCCCTAGTTAGTTCTGTTAATGATATATATAAAAAACATGTTAGTTATTTGATTCAAGCCTTATGTATCTTATAACTTTTTGTTGTCCTTTACTTTTATGAAGCCGGCTAGAGCCCAGTCCCGTTGTGAGACAGTGATGTTCCTTGGCTGTCCACTGTGACCCTGACAGTGGTCTGTCCTCCAGCAATGGGTCATGAGGGATGCCTCCATCTGTGCCCATCTGCTGCTGCCACTGCCACTCTCATGTAACACGAGGTCGGTGTGAGCTGCTTCTCTGAGCCTCTAATAATACAGGTCCTGCTCAAGAGGTAGCAGCCACTTGTGAGATGCATCCCAGGTGGCCGACAGCCCTGGCATGGCATGGTGGGATGGGTGCACATCAGACTGGAAGTGCGCAGATGGCATTCTGGCACTCTGGTTCTCTCTGTTGTGCACGTCAGAGCACTAAGATCCCTTTCATAATTAGAGAGCTTAGTCTGGGAGTCACTGTGACTCAGGGACAGAGTTGAGAGTGGAAGCAAACGCCTTGCCTTCTCTGCATATGTGAGACCTGGTGTGCAATGCAGACATGGAACCAGTGGTGACGAGACTTTGTTCCGACAGAGCTTTACAGCTACACGGAAGGGCCAGAATTCCTGATGAATCGAAAATGCTTTGAGGAGGACTTCCGGATCCATGGTGAGATGATTTCCCCCACTTCTTGCTTCCTTTGCCCTGCATGACAAGAGCTGCAGGGTTTCTTTTAGGTATCTGAATGACCTGTGTCATCCTGGAACAGCCTGAGAAACCTGCTTGAACCCTGATGGTTCAAAGCCAGATACATGTAGAGTGGGCTTGGGCACTTTGGTGGGGGCTTTTCAGAATGTGCATATGGGGAGAAAAAATAATTCATGCGATTAAAACTGCACCCAAAATACCAGTGTTTCAATTTGGAAATCAAATTCATAGAGCAGTAGTATGATCTTACCACTTACATAGGGGGTAACTTGTCTTTCTGGTCCTATGGCAGTTCTAAATTTGGTGAGTTAACATGGGTCCATGCCATTGTGAGGATTGTTCTAGGCTCAGGTGTAACTGGCTTCTTGCCCTGCAGTGACAGACAAGAAGTGGACTGAGCTGGACACCAACCAGCACCGGACCCATGCCATGAGGCTTCTGGATGGCTTGGAAGTCACTGCCAGGGAGAAGAGACTCAAGGTGGCTCGAGCAATTCTCTACGTTGCTCAAGGTATTGAATGGACTTCCACAGGCTCCCCTGGCACCTCTACCAGTGAGATTGCCCACTCAGATGCAGGGAGGGGCTCAGTGAGCTGAACCCTGTGTTGCAGGCACGTTTGGGGAGTGCAGCTCGGAGGCAGAGGTGCAGTCCTGGATGCGCTACAACATCTTTCTCCTCCTGGAGGTGGGCACGTTCAATGCTTTGGTGGAGCTTCTGAACATGGAAATAGAGTGAGCAATTTTTAGGGACTGAGTAGGGAAAGGGAGGGGAGGGTGGGAAGGGGGACAGAGTTTGCAGAACTAACTGGCTTTTAGAAGGTTAAATGGGCCACATGGGGCAGAAGGTCTGGTCCTAGGCTCTGTTCTGGCCACCCAGGTTGAATAACAGAGTTGCTTACTTACCTTGAAGACTGATGGAGACTAATGACAGGTCGCTGCAGCTCCCCGATGCCAGAGTTTTTTACGCCAGACAGTGCAGGCCCTGGCCAGGCCTGGGGTGCTCCTCAGGAGACTCCTCACTTTGAGCTCTCTTTTGAACCTGCAGACTCTGCTGTGTGTGTCCTGCAGTTTCCCCCTTGGCAGGAGGCCAGGCATAAGACTGACACATGGGCGTAACCAGTGCCTGGCCTTGCCTGTGTCACCTTTGTCCCTCGTCCAGTGGACAGGTTAGCCGCTGCTCATCTAATGATAACACTGTCAATGATAATAGCTAAGACCACTCATTGAGTGCCTGTGTGTCGCGGGCATTGTTCTCAGGACATTACATGTATTAATTCATGCTGAGGATACTATTATCATCCCTATTTTTTTTTTTTTTTTGAGACGGAGTCTCGCTCTGTTGCCCCAGCTGGAGTGCAGTGGTGTGATCTCAGCTCACTGCAATCTCTGCCTCCCATGTTGAAGTGATTCTCCTGCCTCAGCCTCCCGAGTAGCTGGGATTACAGGCACCTGCCACCACGTCCGGCTGATTTTTATGTTTTTAGTAGAGATGGGGTTTCACCATGTTGGCCAGGCTGATCTCGAACTCCTGACCTCAGATGATCCACCTGCCTTGGCCTCCCAAAGTGCTGGGATTACAGGTATGAGCCACCGTGCCCAGCCGTGGCCTGAGTTCTTAACCACCGTATTCTATGGCCTCTTGTGCAGCCCAAGCATGTGTCACAGCATTTTGTTTCCCCATTGGTCAGTACTTGTCAGGGTCTTCATTTACCCTCCTTGGAGGAAGATGCTGACTCTCAAAATCTCCTGCAGCAACAGTGCCGCCTGCAGCAGTGCTGTGAGGAAGCCTGCCATCTCCCTGGCTGACAGCACAGACTTGAGGTGAGGCAAGCAGCAAGCCTGGGCTCCCAAGCGTTAGTCAGAGATGAGATCAGAGCAGGGCGTGGGAGGCTGTCTTTTGGTGTCCTTGGTGTGTGTGCTTCTGTACACGCTCATCTGCAGGTGTGATGGGCTCAGTGTGAATGATGAGTAGGAACTGCTGAGGGCTTGTCTTAGGTGGGGCTCTGGGTTGAGACTCCCAAAGGCAATCCAGGGTCAAGTGACTTATTAGAGCCACAGCTAAGTGTGGGCCTCCTCCTCACACTGTTACGAGGACCAGGTATGGGGTGTTTTATATTTGGATGAAACACATGATGATGTTCCCTGGGCTCCCGCCTTCTTGTGTATACAGCTTGATCCTCATCTTCATTGGATTAGACCCAACAACTTCCTTATGTTTTATGGCTGCCCAGGAGTTCAAGCAACTGCTAAACAACAAGATGACCCTTCAGTTTTTTAGGGTTGAAATCTGGCTGTTTGGTGAATTTGGAGTTTGTAGATTGTGTTTGTAGTGTTCCCTCCCGGGTGTTAGGATCCCTGGGTGTCACCTCCCAGCTCCTGCTTTCCACTTCCTCGTCATAAACCCTGTTTTTGTTCTCACTGTGACCCTCTTCTACTTTGACCCTACAGCTCACTACCACCACTGTGGTATTTTTCTTTTTAGGAAGCTTAGGGCGGTAAATGCTTTTGGCCATTCTTGTTCATGTTCGCTTATTCACTACCATTTATTAATATTAAGCCCTTGCTTTGAGCAAGCACTTTGTTAGACCCTAGGGGGCTCCCTTGACTCCCGATCCTACTCCATTGTGAGCTGGCTCTTGTCCTCAGGGTCCTGCTCAACATCATGTACCTGATAGTGGAGACTGTTCACCAGGAGTGTGAGGGTGACAAGGCTGAGTGGAGGACCATGCGACAGACCTTCAGAGCCGAGCTGGGTAGGACCCTGGGGATCCTCTCTAGAGGCCCTGCCTGGAAGCTGAGGCAGAAGGCTTTGGGAGGGTCCTGATACCTTTGTGTCACCTCCAGGCTCCCCACTGTACAACAATGAGCCATTTGCCATCATGCTGTTTGGGATGGTGACCAAATTTTGCAGTGGTCACGCCCCTCACTTCCCCATGAAGAAAGTTCTCTTGCTGCTCTGGAAGACAGTACTGGTGAGCACCTCCTTGGAGAAGAACTCAGGTGGTAGGGGATGGGCAGTAGGAAGACTGTTCCTTGAATATCCTTTTGAATATTGAATTATGTGACTGTAAAACTGCTTTGGTAAGAAAAATATATATATTTTAAAAGCTGCTAAAAGGAGATGACAAAGAAGTGCCACTTTTGTTCCATTGTAGCCAACGAGGACATAGGCCTTGAGTCAGAATAGACTGTTGGCTCCTGACCCCAGGAAGCTGTTTTCTCAGTCATAGACAGCTCTCCCCCAGACAAGTTGCCTCTCAGCAAGCAGCTCTGAACCTGGAGTTTGTAAAGGGATTTGAGGAAAGTTAAAGCTGGTGTAATCGGGGCCCTGGTTAAATGTCATTTGAAGGGGCAAGAGTGAGCCCTGAGCCAGCCTTTATTTTCTTTAGGGTATGCTGTCAACCTGATTCTATGTCTAGGTAGGGAGGGACTGGCCGCCAGGGTGGGCCGGCCAGCACACCAGGCTTGGAGTGTTATTAGCAGCCAGGCCATCCCAGGAGGAGTGGCATGGGGAGACAGTGGAGGTGCGTTGGGACTGCTGCCACACTGGGGCTCATCCTTCCTTCTTTCAGAATGGGTTGACCCTGGAGCCAGTAAGTATAGGATTTCTTAAGAGTGATTGACACATTTTATCTTGGCCACATATCCTGTTCTTCACAAAACCTTGCTAAGGCCAGAGAGGAAAGCTGAATTGCTCAGAAACAGTAAAACTAAGCAGTCTAAAATTGCTGCATGGTTCTGGGGTTTCTGCTTCTTGGGAGATGTTTAGATGAAGCTTTTTTTTTTCTTTCAAATTTGAGCAACCAACTGTATTTCCAATTTGACTTCGAAAGACTTGCATGTACAACTTGTGAAACACATGAGTCTTACCAACTTTTCTAGGAATTTGAAGGGTTAGGCTGTTTGCCTTTTTTAAAATTGAAGAGTATGTCATAGGTGCAGAGTGCAGTGTGTCTATACGAGAGTCAGTCAGCCTGCATCTCTACTCTCCTTGTTCCTTTTTCTCCTTTCCCTTGATGATATCACTGAATTCTTCTGGCAAGTGGCTTTAGTCCCTTGTTCAGAGGTTGCCTGGGTCTCTATAAAGGCATGGATCATGATGTCATGGGTGCTTCTGAGCCTGACACAATGGTCAGGGACCAGCCCTGTGGCCATGTTGACACTGGCTCTGCTCCCATCTGTGATGCAGTGCACGCTGGGTGGCTTTGAGGAGCTGCAGAGCATGAAGGCTGAGAAGCGCAGCATCCTGGGTCTCCCGCCACTTCCTGAGGACAGCATCAAAGTGATTCGCAACATGAGGGCCGCCTCTCCACCAGCATCTGCTTCAGACTTGATTGAGCAGCAGCAGAAACGAGGCCGCCGAGAGCACAAGGTGAGGGTGACAGAGGTCCCTGCGACTCCTGAGGGTCCTCAAGGTGCATGCTTGCAGCAGTGCGGTCCTTGGAGGAGCAGGGCTGCTGGAAATGAGCTCTGAGTAACCAGTCAGAATCATGCCTCCAAGGCAAGGACACTTTGTCCCCTACTCTGGTCTAGTTTATGATGTGTGCTCAGCACGTGGTGCTTTTGAGGGACTGGAGGAAGAAGTAGTTGATTGTTTGGCCCCCGTCTTGACTCTGCCTCTGGTTGTTCCACTGTTCTTAGCTCTACCCGACACACCTCTGTGCTGTGTCTCCTCCAGCCTCACTTCCCTGGTCTGCGTCCTCAGTTGGCTCTTGTCTCATCTCCGTTCCCTGGTTTCAGGCTCTGATAAAGCAGGACAACCTAGATGCCTTCAACGAGCGGGATCCCTACAAGGCTGATGATTCTCGAGAAGAGGAAGAGGAGAATGATGATGACAACAGTCTGGAGGGGGAAACATTCCCCCTGGAACGGGATGAGGTGATGCCTCCCCCACTACAGCACCCGCAGACTGACAGGCTGACCTGTCCCAAGGGGCTACCATGGGCTCCCAAGGTCAGGTGAGTCTCAGACCTCCGGAGCACTCTTGGCTCCTGAAGCTAGAGCCCTCACACCCTCAGGCCTGCCCCCTGGCCTGCGTCACCGTGTGTGGGCAGGCTGACCCTGGCTCTGCGATGAGGCTCTTTTAAAGCGCCCTGTGCTGGCCTGAGGGTCTCAGGGAGGCTGGCCTTGCTGGTCTCCCACAACATGGCCCCCATGTGGCTACTGAGTCAGCAATTTGAGTTAGCTCTTGGTTAGTTAGGCATGCTAGTGAAAGGGAATAGGAAACAAACAAAAACAAGAGCATTTAAGCAAACATGCCCCCATCCACCCTGGGGTTGTATATGATTTTTAACAGAACAGTGATAGATTAAGGAAGCGTTTCTTTAGAGCCATAATGAAAATGTTTGAGATATATGTGGGTAAATTGATGGATGGGAAGGTACCTGGAGATACATAAATGGCGTCTGTTTGATAGGCAGCAACTTAAGAAATAAAATAGATGTATGTGTGAGAGGATATAGAAGTCACTTTCTTGATCCAGGTAAAGCCTCAGTTTTCAGTGATCTGTGAAGGGAATGTAAAACAGATCATCAGAAAATGCAAGGTTTGCTGATTGTTTGGGATAGGAAAATGTGACCTGTATGAAAAATCGGTGGCCTATAGCTTTGTTTAAAAATTTTAATATTTAAGAAAGTCTGCTGACAAACTTGTTCATACTTTCTGAATAAAGTATGTTTTTAAGTTTGATGTATCCCCTTAATTTTATGAATAAACTAATTAACATATATTTTCAGGTTATTGATCCAGTAAAATTATAAGAAACATTAAAATACTGTGAAAATTTCCATTTTTTCCCCTTTTTTCAAAGAGAAAAACAATTGTAGGAGACTTTTCTTGTCCTGGCCTCACACTTTCTGGATGTTCTACGTTTTTGTTAACTGTAACACTTTGAAATAGCTTTTGTTAAAAACCTTTTCTCTCTCTTGTTTTGGGGGCATGGCAGAGAGAAAGACATTGAGATGTTCCTCGAGTCCAGCCGCAGCAAATTTATAGGTTACACTCTAGGCAGGTGAGTAGAAGCTGAGTTCCTTTTGCTGTGAGCTCTCCTGGCCTTTGGTGTTTGGGGTCCCAGGTGAATTGATGTCAAGGCTCAACACAGGGCCTTCTTTATTCTCCAGTGACACGAACACAGTGGTGGGGCTGCCCAGGCCAATCCACGAAAGCATCAAGACTCTGAAACAGGTGAGTGGCTTTGGGTGAGCTTTTGGCCTCATTGGGTCCCAAGTGAGTCAAGAGAAACCAGCCTGTAGGGAGAGGGTTTTAAGACTGTTGTCTGCTTGAAGGAACCTGGGGTAGAGGCAGGGGTAGACTTTGAAATAACCTTACAAACAGTCTTTTATAAGTTTTGCTAGTTTTATTATAAGTTTTACTTGTTTAAGCTGAGCTTTTTTTTGGGACTGACTGGAAAGTCTTTAAAGATTATATTACCTGACCACTGGGCGCCAAGGTATATGCCTGTAGTCCCAGCTACTCAAGAAGCTGATGCAGGAGATCAGCCTCTTGACTGAGCACAGGAGATCAAGGCTGCAGTGAGCTATGATCACGCCCCTGCACTCTAGCATAGGCTACAGAGTGAGACCCCCGACTCTTTAAAAAAAAGGATTATATTATTTGACAGTTGTTAGAATTCTTTTTTTTTTTCCCCCCTGACAGTCTCGCTCTTATTGCCTAGGCTGGAGTGCAATGGCGTGATCTTGGCCCACCGCAACCTCTGCCTCCCGGATTCAAGTGACTCTTCTGCCTCTGCCTCCTGAGTAGCTGGGATTACAGACATGCACTACCACACCTAGCTAATTTTGTATTTTTAGTAGAGATGGGATTTCTCCATGTTGGTCAGGCTGGTTTTGAACTCCCAACCTCAGGTGACTTGCCAGCCTTGGCCTCCCAAAGTGCTGGGATTATAGGTGTGAGCCACCGCGCCCGGCCTTGACAGTTGCTGGAATTCTAAGGAGCCCAATAAATAGCCCTCCTTTTCCTTGCTCACATTCTCAGGCAGTTGAAGTAGAATAGTAGGCAGATGGAGATTGTAATGCCAACTTTATAGCTCATAGAGCCGTGGAGAATGAGGCTTAATACAGCAGTAGCGTCCTAATACATTGTTCCAGAATTAGGCAGAGTTACCTACCAGTTCCAGGCAATGCAGAGAGACCCTGCTAAGCTTGGTGGGGGAGGAGAAGAGAGCACAGGCTCTCAGCAGGCAGACAGGTTCTAAAGGGGAAAGAGAAGGGTGGGGACAAGGCTGCTCTGTGTCCCCTCCCTTAGTCTCCAGTCAGAGAGAGAGGAGCGAGTGTCTGGACGGGGCAGAAAGAGACAAGGGGTGTTTGGCACACCCCTGTCTCTCCACATGGGAGAGAACATTAAGAGTGGGGAAGAGGTGTCTCCCCTAACAGCTATCTGGAGTGAAACTATTTATATGTTTTTGAAATATATTTTTGGAATTTGTAGTACTAAGTGGTCTCTGTGCATCTGGGCTTTTTGAGTACTTGATTTTGCATTTAGTTTTTCTCCTGTCACTGTTGCTATCCGAAAGCACCTTTCCCTCCTTTAATTTACTTTTTTCTTATCTACTATGGGCTTCTTACCCTGTTGCAAGAGGTAGGTGCCCACTTTGAAAAATATTTTGGGGCCGGGCATGCTGGCTCACTCCTATAATCCCAGCACTTTGAGAGGCCGAGGTGGGTGGATCACCTGAGGTCAGGAGTTCAAGACCAGCCTGGCCAACATAGCAAAACCTCATCTCTACTAAAAATACAAACATTAGCTGGGCATGGTGGTGCATGCCTGTAGTCCCAGCTACTTGGGAGGCTGAGGCAGGAGACTCACTTGAACCTGGGAGGCGGTGATTGCAGTGAGCCAAGATCACGCCACTGCACTCCAGCCTGGGTGACAGAGGAAGACTTCATCTCAAAAAAGAAAAATATTTGGGTTTGGGATTTTAGTTAGGGATTTTTGTGGTGACTGAATCCTTTTTCAGAAGACTGTGTTTGAAGACATGTGTGGGGTTTTTGCTAGAGTGCGGGGAGTTTGGCCAGAGAATGTTTTCCCAGCTCCTCTTTTCACGTCTCTCCCTCCAGCACAAGTACACATCAATTGCAGAGGTCCAGGCGCAGATGGAGGAGGAGTACCTCCGCTCCCCTCTCTCAGGGGTAAGTTGGGGGTCCTCTTCAGCCCCCCAGGATCCCCAGCTCTTCCCAGGCATTGTGCTGGGATTAGACCACAAAGCTGCCCCAGTCTGTCCCCTCAAAGAGCTCCCAGACTACCTCCCAGTGCAGAGGGTGACACGTGTCTAGTGCAGGGTTAAGAATACAGACTGAGCCAGGACCCTGCCTCTGACCCCTGGCTCCACCACTTCATGGATGGCAATTTAGGCAAGTTACAGAGTCTCCCTATGCTTTATTTCCTTGTCTGTAAAATAGGAATACTAAGACCGTCATAGGGTTATAAGGATGAACTGAGTTATTACAAGTAAAATGCTTGACACATTCTGTGTGTTCAGGGTTTGCTATTATCATTAACATCATGATGTACATCACTGTTTACAGGTTCTCCTCCAGCCAGCTAGGAAGCTGGCTCAGGAGATTGTATTCTGGGCTGGGGTTTTACGCTTGCACCCATTATGTTAAAAGGGAGAAGAAGAAGTTGAGCAAGTCCCTGCAGAAACCCTCTACCAAGGCTTGCTCCCCAGCTTGCCTCAGTATATGGTGAGTGGCGCCTGCCGTGGGACCCTCCCACTACACTAGCCTTAGAGTGGGCCCTGCCCTCTTCCTGCCACCTTTGGACCAACAGGAGGACTGCTCAGGGCTTAATTTTGGCCCTGGGCTCTCAGACCTGTGTCTGAAGGGTCTGCTCTTCCCAGATTGCCCTCCTGAAGATCCTGTTGGCCGCAGCACCCACCTCAAAAGCCAAAACAGACTCAATCAACATCTTAGCAGATGTCTTGCCTGAGGAGATGCCGTGAGTAATGTTCTGTGAATGGAGCAGGGGGGCAGCAGATAGATGGGGAAGGGCAAACGTTTTCATTTTATTAGGTTGTTTGTTGTTGGCCCAGCTTCTCTGCAGGTCAAATGTAGGGATTTTTGACTCAAAAAAAGGAAACTACTATATTAAAGAGTTTCGCTGGTTGGAGAGGTGGCTTGGTCCAGTTGGCCTGGATTCTAGTGTAGATTCTGCCACTGAGCGAACTCCTGAGTGAATTGGGGAAAGTCATTTCCTCCTCTATAAAATGAATGGGACCACACTGGACATTCCCCAAAGCACCCCTCTCCAGCTGTGTGATCAGGACACCCAGGATGAGGAGGGTTAGTTTGTCCAGCAACAGCTGAACCTACACCAGGTGTAAAGCCTTCCCTTTCTGCCAGTGAGCAGGCCTGCAGAATGCTAGCAAGTGTCTCAGGGCAACAGAGTGAGATTCTTCAGAGTTCTTTTGCCCGGGGCCCTGTACTCCTGTCTTTCATGTGAGTACAATTGAGATCATGTTCTACTTTGGGAAGGACCTGAGCCTTGACCTGCTCTTCTGCCTGCCAGGGCCACCCAGCCCTGGTTGTGGCCCTGGAGTGTAGCAGTGATGGCCAGGTGAGGGAGGTGGCAGGGATTGGCTAATACCAGAGGGAGGATTGCAGGAACACTAGGCCACATGTGATGATGGTTCTAGAGAAAAAAGGAAAGAAGGTTCTAGAGTCAAATACTATATATCTGATTCATAGATTTCTCTTAGAAAGAGGAATTCCTCTTATAAAGATGTACAATGAGAAGTCCTGAATTAAGAAACCGATGTGACTCAGTGCTTCCTAAATTTATCTGACTCCAAAACCCTTCTTTTCCATTGCATGAAACTTGTCAATATCCTGGTATTCCACAAAACACAGTTTGGGGAACTCAGGTAGCAGAAGCTTAGGGGAGATCTTAGAAAGGAGAAGAAGTTCATTTTTGGAGGAAAGGCGGAGAAACAGACTAAGAATGTTTTTGAGGGCATCACGGAGAAGGAATAAATTGTGCCAGGCTACATTGCTTGGGAGGTGAATAGGGAACTCTGGGCTGACCTCTGAGATGTCCATGGCGTGAGTGGGGAGGTGGGAGTCTGCTCAGGGAGGCTCTGGAGTCCATCTTTGTTGTGGGCACCTGGAAAGGAGGTACTAAACATACTGGCGGCTCACCCAGGCAATTATGTTTCTAGCACCACAGTGTTGCAGAGCATGAAGCTGGGGGTGGATGTGAACCGCCACAAAGAGGTCATTGTTAAGGCCATTTCTGCTGTCCTGCTGCTGCTGCTCAAGCACTTTAAGCTGAACCATGTCTACCAGGTACCCGCAGGGCTTTCCCTCCTATCCTGTGGGCTGGGGCCTCAGACGCTGCTCCCCCTCCACCCCCCAAGAACAGGGGCCTTGGCCTTTGACCCCATTTGAACTCTGCATGAATGTTCTAAGACATGGACCTCCAACCAATGCCTTTCATCCCTGGAGGAAAGAGGGCAAGGTCACAAGGGGTACACTATTTTTTTTTCTGTTGGCTTCAGTTTGAATACATGGCCCAGCACCTGGTGTTTGCCAACTGCATTCCTTTGATCCTAAAGTTCTTCAATCAAAACATCATGTCCTACATCACCGCCAAGAACAGGTGATGAGGACCAGGGTCCATGAAGGGGTGGGTATGGTCAGACAGCAGAGTTCCCAGCTGCTATTTCCCCCTGCGTCCATTCAGCTAACATTTTCCCAGAATCTACAATCCAGCACTGTGCTAGGCATCAGGACACAAAGATCAATGAGACATGACCCCTGCCTGTGGAGAGCCCAGTGTGTCAAATCTGAGTCTGGCTATTCCTGCCCCAGGTGACTTGGTTGTGCCTGGGCAGGAGGGTTTTCATCCCGGGATCTAGTACTTTCTTGTCCCCTTTGTACTTTTTTTTTTTTTTTTTTTTTTTGAAGAGACTGTGGGCTGCTTGCTGTTTCTAAGGATCTCCGCCATGTGCCCTGTAGTGCTGTGCCTGCTGACTCAGCCCCTGCTGTTGGCCTGGTGCCAGCTGTACTTGACATTACTTGCTCACCGGTGTGATGTACCACAGGGCGCCGGCCAGACCTGTCTCCAGAAAGCCTTGGCATAAATTAGTTGCCCTGAGCGATCTCCTCCCCCGCCCCACATTCATTGCTGTGGGAAAAGATTTGAGGGTCTCTGCCCCTTACAAGATCAACAAGCTGGTCTCTGGCTGCAGGGGTGCCTTACAAGTTCTCTTGTAGCAGATATTTCCTCATCTTATAGCTGGGGAAACTGGGAAAGACAGTGGGACAGACCAGGTAGATTCCCGCTTCTGCTCCAACAAGTGAGGGAGGAAAGCTGGGAACTGGCTCAGGCACGGCTGCTCCGCCAGGCCCTGGGCCTTTGCTCATGGTGGGCACCTGGGTCCTCTCGCCTCTGCAGCATTTCTGTCCTGGATTACCCTCACTGCGTGGTGCATGAGCTGCCAGAGCTGACTGCAGAGAGTCTGGTGAGTGGCTGGGCTCTCCTCAGCGGTTCCTTTGGCACCAGGGTCAGTGGGTAGAGAGCCTGCCTCCCCCAACACCACAGGAATAGAGGTGTCTCCCACAGGTGAGGTCACTGTGGAGTACCCAGCTTTGAAAGCACTGTACGTGTACAGAAGGGCCAGGAGGAGGGTCCTTGCAGAGCAGAGAGATTTGGATTTAGGGACTAGTTAGGGAGTGTGGTCTTTGGGGGCTGCTGATCCAGAGCTCACTGTAGAGTGCTTCTCTCCCCGAACACTGGACTCATCAGTAGGAGCTCTGGGGGGCAGCCTGAGGCCACAGCTCCCAGTATCATGGTTCATGTTTCCTGCAGGAAAAGTCTAGGGAGCTTCCCTCTTGCCCTAGTCCCCTGACAACTTCTGGGATGGAGTCCCCAGGCTGCTCTGAGAGCAGGGGGTTCCTGGAAGAGGCCTGGAGGCCCAGCTATCCTGAGATCATGTGTGAGTGACTTTCAGAGAGTGCTGCAAACACTGCAGCCATGAGGGCTGATTGTGTCTGGATTTTCCCTGCAGGAAGCAGGTGACAGTAACCAGTTTTGCTGGAGAAACCTCTTTTCTTGTATCAATCTGCTTCGGATCTTGAACAAACTGACAAAGTGGAAGCATTCAAGGACAATGGTAAGCGAGTCAGTGCAGTCAGCAGGCTTGGAACTTGGAGCTCAAAGAAGTGTTGCATTTCACGCTGGGAGCAGGGAGTCCCCTGGGCGGAGCTCGCTGTGCCTTTTCCCTTAACTTTGCTGTAGCCATATCCTTGCATTTTAAGGGCTAATTCCCAGTTCTTGATGAGATGAACTGGAAGCTGGAAGAGGCTCAGCCATACACTGAAACAAATCTACACTTACAGAAGAGCTTTTTCCACGTTGTCTTAATCTTGATGGGTAACATAACCAGGGTTGTGAGAATCCTCCTTGACTCTGGGTCTGGATGCCTTTGGGGTGAGGAGGTCCTTAATCCTCTGATACTATGTGTCTGTGTACACAGGAATGTTTCTGGAAAGAATCCATAGCTTGCTTCAGATTCCAAAGTGACCCATAGTTAGGGTGACTAACCATCCTGGTTAGCCTGGAACTCTACCAGTTTTAGCATTTAAAGTCCTATGTATCAGGAAACCCTTCAGTCCAAGGGGAACTGGGATGGTTTGTCACCCTGCCCATAACTTCCAGAGGGTTAAGCAGCAGTGTGACCCGGGCATATGCATTTATTTCTGTCCTCAACTTGGGCTGCTTTCTTATTTCCCTTGCTAGATGCTGGTGGTGTTCAAGTCAGCCCCCATCTTGAAGCGGGCCCTTAAGGTGAAACAAGCCATGATGCAGCTCTACGTGCTGAAGTTGCTCAAGGTGCAGACCAAATACTTGGGGCGGCAGTGGCGAAAGAGCAACATGAAGACCATGTCTGCCATCTACCAGAAGGTGCGGCATCGGCTGAACGACGACTGGGCATACGGCAATGGTGAGGCCCTGCACTCAGCCAGATTGGGGTTGGGGTGTGTCGGGAAAGGTGACATCTTTCAGTCCCTCCCCATGGTACTCAGGCACTTCTCTGCCCTGAGCTTCCCACCAAGGAACAGGAAGGAGCCCAGCTCCTGCTTTTGCAGCATCAGGATAGGCACTCTAGGAAGGACTTTGGGAAGCTACTCAGGCTTGGCATCTCTGATTATGCCCCATCTCTCCCTGTCCCTCCAAGTCATTCATTTTCTAGAAATTGTTATAAGACTTTGTCCCCTCTTTTCACCCCCATTTTGGCCACCTAAACTCTTATAGTTCCTGACTGGCTTCCCTGCCTCCAGTTCCTTCCCCTCCATCAGTGCCTCAGATTTCCCTAGTGATTCTTTTTTACTTTAATTTTTTGTTTTAAAGATAGGGTCTCACTCTGTTGCCCAGCCTGGAGTGTGATCTCAGCTCACCACAACCTCTGCCTCCTGGGCTAAAGTGATCCTTCTGCCTTAGCATCCCAAGTAGCTGGGACCACAGGCACTTGCCATTATGCCCAGCTAATTGTATCTTTTTTGTAGAGACAGGGTTTTACCATGTTGCCCAGGGTGGACTTTTTTTTTTTTTTAGATAGAGATTCTGTCGCCCAGGCTGGAGTCAGTGGCACGATCTCAGCTCACTGCAACCTCCACCGCTCAAGTTTAAGCAATTCTCCCACCTCAGCCTTTCAAGCAGCTGGGACTACAACTGGATGCCACCTCGTCCAGCTAATTTTTGGATTTGTTATAGAAACGGGGTTTCACCATGTTGGCCAGGCTGGTCTCAAGTTCCTGGCCTCAAGTGATCCACCCGCCTCGGCCTTCCAAAGTGCTGGGATTACAGGCATGAGCCGCTGTGCCTTCTCAGGGTGGTCTTGAACTCCTGGGTTCAAGGGATCTATCAGCCTTGGCCTCCCAAAGGGTTGGGATTATAGGTGTGAGCCACTGCACCCGTTCCCCTGGTGAATCTTTTCAACATACAGATCCTGTGCTGTTACTGCCCTGAGTAAAATCCTTCATTAGCTTCCTATTTCCCTTAGAATTAGAATTAATCTCTTAGACAGGGCATGTGAGGCTCACTCGTCGTTTTTCATTCTCCTCCTCTGCAATCTGACCCAGCTTCCTTTTCAGCCTTGTTCCCTGCTGTCAGCCCAGCCTCCATCATACCTAGGACTCCAGGCACAAGAAGTGCTTGGTCCTGGCACATGAGCCATGTGGCTCCCACTGCTAGGCTCTGCAGGCGCTCTCCTTCTGTCCGCAGTATCTCCCCTGCCCACCTGGGCTGCTCTGTGTGTGTGTTGTTGCGTTCTTGTGCTCCTGGAATATAGCACCATGGCTAAATGACTGTGTCTGTACTCCCAATGCCCTGTGAACGTATGCAGGCCCATGGTGGCACGCAGTACCTGGTTGGGGAGTTGAGAGAGAATGAGCAAATGAGAGTATCTCCAGGCTCCTGCCTCTGACCCCAGAGAGCCAGGGAGAATGCCACTTAGACAGAAATGTATTGTACACATGGCTCTCCCTCTCTGGGTCTACATAATCTGTACAGTATAAGCCTCCTTCTCAGTACCTCTGGCATTTCTGCTTGTCCTTGACTCTCCTTTGGATCTAGGAAGTTCCTGTCATCTTTCTGAGGATGAACTCGGAGGTGTCCTGCTCCTAATTGACACTCAACATTCCTAGCCAGGCCCCTGAGCTGCAGTGAATCCATAGGGAGTTGCTACAGGGCTTGGCTCCTAACTGTGTTCTTCCTGCTTTGTCTCAGATCTTGATGCCCGGCCTTGGGACTTCCAGGCAGAGGAGTGTGCCCTCCGTGCCAACATTGAACGCTTCAATGCCCGGCGCTATGACCGGGCCCACAGCAACCCTGACTTCCTGCCAGTGGACAACTGCCTGCAGAGTGTCCTGGGCCAACGGGTGGACCTCCCTGAGGACTTTCAGATGAACTATGACTTGTGGTTAGAAAGGGAGGTCTTCTCCAAGCCCATTTCCTGGGAAGAGCTGCTGCAGTGAGGCTGTTGGTTAGGGGATTGAAACCGAAAGAAAGGATGATCTCAAGGTACTTGCAGTACTGTCCTAGTTCATTGCTGCAGTGCTCCCATTCCCCTCCAGGTGGCAGCACAGCCCCACTGTGTCCTCCACAGTCTGTCCTGGGCTTTGGTGAGCCCAGCTTGACCTCCCGTTAGTTCCCAGGTTCCTGCTCCGATGTAGTCATCTCTGCCTGGGATCCATTCTTCCTTTACTTCCTCCACCCTCCTCTCTTGGACATGGTTGGCTTTGGCTCATTTCACAATCAGACCAAGGCTGGGAAAGCTGGAGTGGGATGGGAAAACCCCTCTGCAGTGCATCTGAATTTCAGGGGTCAAGCTGATGCCTCCCAAGACACACAAATCCTTGCTTTGTCAGCTTGCAAAGGGGTAGGGTTTAGGATTAGGGCCAGGGCCAGAAAGTCAGTATTTTAGTTGTGTTCTGGAGTGGGGGTGGGGGGTTTCTGATGTCATTCCAGCCTCCTGCTACATACGTTATATCCAGAAGTAATTGCAGAGGCTCCTGCAGCTGCCTCAGCACTTTGATTTTGGACAGGGATGAGATAGGAAGAGAAGCTTCCCTTAACCAGAGGGGCCATTTTTCCTTTTGGCTTTTGAGGGCTTGTAAATATCTATATATAATTCTGTGTGTATTCTCCTGTGTCATGTTGGGGTTTTTAATGTGTTTGTGTATTCTGTTTACATTAAAAAGAAGAAAAATAATTCCCCTTGGCTTGTCTGCAGGAAATGTGGCCTCTTCCTATCTCCTCCAGGTCTAGAAAGTGTCTTTTTTCCTCCAGTATTGCTGGTCACCGCTTGTCTTTGCCAAGCTCCCCGCCACTCCCATCCTGAGGGAAGAGGAGGGGGAGTTGGCATCTATCCAGCGTAAGTTAACTCTACAGTAATCTGGGATTGCTCTTGCCCAACTCCAGAGCACTAGGTTACTCTATTGATGAATTGTCCTGAACTCCTGGGTTTGCTGGAATTTCAGTAGGAGCCCCAGGTTTCTCTGGATCACATCCCTGAGCTGGCCTCAGTCAAACCAGTGTCAGTGCTAGGGAGGGAGGGGCTAGGTGAAAGCAAGGGGATCAGCCGCTCTAGGCCCTCCCTGGGGCAGGTGGTTGGGACTGAGCGGAAACTTAAGTGCTCGGAGCCTAGGAAGCAGACCATCAGGAGTCAGGGGCATGGTAGGAAACAGAGTTGGAGGGCCGAGGACCCCACTGTGGGCGAGAGAAAAGCAAGGAAAATCTTTGTAGTAGGTGTCAGTGGACAGACACCTGGAGCCTACACTCCAGTCTCTAGACTCCTGGTTGTGTCTGCCTCAGAAGATATTACTGTTTCGATGCTGGTGAAAGGACTATTTCCATTTTAGAATTCCTGGAAGCTCTTATTTTACCTGTAGGCAGTTGTTTTATGGGTTCTTAAATCTCCAAGGGGTCTTGACTTGTAAAGGAAACAGTGTTCTGGGGAGAATCTCCCTTTCGTTGGGTCTTGTGTTCAGTGCCTGCCTGGCCTGGGACCTACTGAGCCTCAGGACAGGTATTTTGATGTGCCAGCATGGTTAGGGACAGCAGGGGTGAAAGGAAGCAGTGGACTCCTGGTGCTCACAGTCTGTGAGATGGGAAGTCCCTGTGACTGATGGGCCCTTTGTCCCAAAGTAACTTGCACAGGACAAGGGAACTGACACAATTTCTGTGCATGATGGATTTTTGGCGATTTCTTGCAAGGACTGATAGGAAATATGTGTCCTTGAGATGTCAGTTTGGGAGAGATGGATTTTCACATTCTTACTCTCCCCATGAAGCCTGAGTCACTGAGCCTGCGTCTTCAGAGGGCTGTCTCTCCTCTGACCTGCAAAAGAGAATGCAGGACTGTCAAAGCTGGAAGGGCTATAAAGCCTGGGCAGGTGAATCCCTTCAGCTAGAGGCCCAGGAGCCAGCCTAGGGAGAGGAAGGGGCTTTTCACAGCCACAGAGTGTGTTAGTGGCAGGTGGCCATTTGAAGTCAGGTCTTTGTATAGAAATGTCTTTTGGAGCCACCCCGTTTTTGTGGCTTTTAAAATCTCATCTGGGTCATGAAATGGGCAGAGTACATGCAGACCCTTTGTAAATGATTGAGTTACATAAAAGGTTGTTTATTGCTAAGTAGGCTCAGGGTCCACTGCTCTTTCAATCCAGAGGGACAGATTAATCTGAGGTAGTATCACTCTAAAGATGGGAGTTGTCCCTTGTTAATCATAAGAGTTACTACTTATGGGGCGCCAAGTAGGTACCAGGCTTCTTGAAGGCTTATTTTCTACACAACCAGCAAATACTGAGGACTTACTATGTGCCAGCCAGCGTTCTAACCACTTGATGTATAATATCTTACATATTCCTTATAATATCCTGAAAGATACATGCCATTTTAATCCCTGTTTTGCACAGGAGAAAACTGGCACAGAAAGGGTAAAGAACTTGCCCAAGGTCATATATAGGCTAGAGCCAGGATTCAAACCCAGGCCTCTGTCTCAGCATACGCGTTTTCCACTCCCTCACAGTCTGCTAAATTCATCATTGTCATACCCCAGCACTTAACACTCATGCATTCATTTGCTCACTTATGCACCACAGCCAATACTTACAATTGCTCTAGTGTGGTCCCTGGCATGGAAGATTCATGGCAAATGTCCATTGCTTTAGATCCTACCTGGGCCACTCAAGTTTGGCCTTGGCCTAGCCTCTGGTGTGCCCTGACTGTGCCCTCCTAAGGGTAACTTGGCTGTTGCTGCCATCTTTTTTTTCTTTTCAGTCTGAGCCTAAATTTCTTTCTCTTCTGGGTCCCAGAGAACTCTTGTGTTGGCTGCCCCTTCTGTACCTGTTAGGCTTATCTCCCAGGAGGCTGACTTCCTGTCTGTCCTCGATGAGCTGACTTCTCAGAGAGTAGCTGTTACATTCATTTGGCACTTGGCGTAGTGAGCCTCAGGCTGCTGGCTATCAAACAAGGGAGGTGCATTCTCTGGGAGTGAGACAGCCCTGACTTTCAACTGGGCTCTGACCTTCACTCACTGAGGGAGCTTGAGCTAGTCAAGCTCCAAGCCTCAGTTGGCTCATCTGTAAAAACTGGTTTAATAATAGTCCTCTTGCGTGGGCTGAGTAAGATCATGGAAATGAGCCTATATATCTGGCTGACAAGGGATGACAATAAATGGTAGCAGTTCTTAGTCTTGGCAGTGGCCCCTCCAACTTTAACCTTCTATGAATTTGCACACAATTCCTGTGTTCCCTAGAAGACAGAAATCCCCTTCAAGGACCAGAACCATGTCTTAGGCCTCCTTAAAGCCCCTGGACCTAGCTCGCTGCTCTGAATCCAGAGGTGTCTCGGAAGAGTCAGCTACTCTTTCAGCAACCTGCCATCACCCCTTGAAGGCCTGCTGGGGCCAGGCCCTGTGCTAGATGCCCTGGATTTCCAGGTGACTAGGATACCATGCTCTCTCACTTCTCTTGAGCTCACAGTTGATGGAGACCCAGCCAGAAGAGCAAGGAAAAGCAATAGTATGATAGGTAATAGATGTCTGAAGGGCCCACCACAGGTCCTACTGGTCCCAGCCTCTTACTATTGGAGGAGAGATTGCTGGGGGAGCCGGCAGTCACTAAGTGGGAAGGAAGGGGGCTCCGGCATCAGGAGCAAGGGTTCTGACAACTGATGCCTCATGCTTACCACCCTCCAGGGGAAAATGGTTAGAATGAGCCTGTGGAGGAGGCTTGGACAGGGGCAAGGTATGTCTTTCCTCTGCTGGATAAAGGAAATGTTATGGTCTTCCCAGTTCCTGGCCGTGCTAGACTTCCTGTCTGGAGCTGCAGAGGGTCTGCACTTTGGGGTTGTAATTCAGGCTGAAGTGTAGATGGGAGACGTGAGGAAGGAGGATTGAATGCCACGTATGAGAAGCATTTCCACCTGCTGACTGAGGTGGGAAGCCTGGACTGATGGGCCCCTGGCGGTGGTCCTCCAATCCTGAGCTGGTGTCCATGTTCCTGCCAGGACCAAGATTTAAGGCTCTGGCATCTTCTCTGGGGGAGACAGGAGCCTCAGCAAAGGGAGCTGGGATTTCAGGATGGGCCACTTCCCCTTTCCTTTCCCAGAAGGAGTGATCAGAGCACAGGTCTGACCTTAGGGAACCACTGGCCTGGGCAGAGGTCTGAGGTCACCTCTAGAGTGAGACTGAGGGCAGGGGTATCTGGAGATTTTGGGGGCTGTGTCTTAGGGGCGTGGAGGAGGAGGAGGGACATAGCTAATGAGAAGCAGGTGGAAGGGCTGCTCATGCCCTAGTCAGGGGACAGGCTGGCTGGGATGGCCCAGTCAGTAGGAGGACCTGTCAGCTCACAGACGATCCCACGGAACAGGCTCCGGGATGCCCATTCATATTCATTATGTGTGAAGTGGGCGGTTGTAAAGTTAGCTTTCTCTTCATTTAGCTGTCACTGGACAGAAAAATATGAGCTGTAGGCAGATGCCCCTGGATGAGAGCCAGTAGCCAGTCTCTGGCCTCCCTGTGCCCTCCCCTAGCAGCCTCCCACTGCACCATGGGTTCCCTCTTGGCCTCTGCCAGCCTCTCCCACTCTTGCTTTATTGATCTCTGACTCAAGTGTGTTTTTTCTCCTGTCTGTCTCTTCCCACCTCTGGTTTCTTTGGGTTTTTACGCATCCTTTCCTCTTCCCTCCCTCCATTTTTCTAAGCCTTCTTGAGAGAGAAAGGATCATGTTTTTGACCATTGCTCTATCTCTGGCACCCAGCACAATGCCAGGCTGAGTTGGTACTCTAAAATGTTTGTAGAAAAAACTACCGTCTACATCTCTCTGACTGTGGGGAAGAAGGTCCAGAACTTTGCTGATCACTTCTTGGATAAAGAGACTTCTCATACAGTGGTGTGAGCCCTGGAGTCAGAAAGGTAGGCTTGAGCCCCAATTTCATTACTGCCTAGCCAGGTGAAGGAGATTCTGTTCATCAGTGGCAGGCAGAGATGTCTCTCCTTCTTGCCCTGATTCTCTTTCTGCTGGGTCCCCTCCTGGACACAGGGCTCACACCTGGACCTCAGAGCCAGCAACAGGACAGAGAGGAAAGAAATCACCAAAAGCCAGACCCTTGTATAGAGGGAAGGGGAAAGAAGGGAGGGAAGGCACAGACTCCTTTGGGGATACATGCGACTGTCTTGGCTGAGAAATATGATCTGGTGGGGGACTCACCCCCTCCTCTGGAATCAGCTCAGCCCTGATGTGTCTTTGTGGGCTTGTGTTTCTCTGTGCCTGAAAGATGAGGCATGGGGTGGGGGTGGCTGGGCTGCTGGCTGAAGCTGAATTCTTCTGAGCAATGTGGTTGTGTTTACTGGGAGGGTGGGAGGGCCAGACCTTTTTCCTGCCTTCCAGGCTTCGGAGATAAGGCGGAAAGTGGGGATGAAGGATAGAATGGGTAATACTCTGAAACCACAAGAAAGAGTTCTGGCTTTTGTCTCTGCCCCACAGCTCAGACATGTTCTTGGGGCGTCTGGAAGGAAGCCACCCCAATCCCACCACTTTGGGGTCCGCCCATGGGGAGCGCAGAACCTCAATGGGCACCCTGTTCTTCCATTCTACCTCCCATCCACTGTAGTTTAGCCACAGTTATTTCAGCATTTTTGCTGCCCTTCCCACCCTCAGTTTTCCCTGCCATATGAGCCCAGCCCTAGAGCTGAGCTTTTCTCCCTTGAGGGCTCTGCTGCAGGACCACCTTCCCCTTCCTCACTGGCCCCTCAGGGGTCCTGGCCCAGCCTGCATCCTGGACACAGACCAGCCCCAAAGCAACCAAGTACCAAGCTCTGGGGGTGGACAGTCACCTGGTATAAAAACACCACTACCACCTTTATTAGAATTCTGGGCAGCATTTTTTTTTTCCTTCCTTCCTTCCTTCCCTTTCCTTCCTTTTTCCCTTCTTTCTTTCAACTGTCTTTACAAAAATGGGAATTGGGATCTTAGTGTGTGGAACTCTGTTTTATTCTGACCAACATCCAATATGGGTTCCATGGCATAGCTCTGGGCTGGTCCCATGGAAGAGATTCCAAATATGTGGTGGTTTTGGTGGAATTTCTGCCCCCCCTTGCAGGGGAAGATGACGGCATGGCATGTTGGGAGTGCAGGCACAGGGTGGGAGTGAGGGCGGCTGGAGCTGGGGAGCCAGGTACCTTTTTTTTCTTTTTTCTTTTTTTGAGATGGAATCTTGCGCTCTCACCAGGCTGGAGTGCAGTGGAGTGATCTCGGCTCACTGCAACCTCTACCTCCCGGGTTCAAGCAATTCTCCTGTCTCAGCCCCCCAAGTAGCTGGGATTACAGGTGTGGGCCACCACACCTAGCTAATGTTTGCATTTTTTGTAGAGACAGGGGTTTCGCCATGTTAGCCAGACTGGTCTCGATCTCTTGACCTCGTGATCCACCCGCCTCAGCTTCCCAAAGTACTGGGATTACAGGCGCGAGCCACTGCACGGGGCGCCAGGTGCCTTCTATGCTGACCTTGTCCTTCAGGCCCTCCTTAGTGGCAGATACCAGTGCGCCCCTGCTGGTGGGGAGGGGAAGCAGGGCTGACTCCACGCCATCATCAGAGACCTCCTTTGTGGTTTCCTGTCTCATCATGAAGAGCTGCTCCAGTCCACTTGGCGCCCTTCTCCTCCCATTTTCCTGGGTTCCCTGAACAAGGAGCCTTACAAGTAAGCTGTCTGAGCTGGAGAGATGACAATGGACTTGGACAAAGCTGGAGGAAGCAAGGCAGTGTCTCCCTGCCTCCAGCCCAGAGTTCGGGTGAGGGGGCTCAGTTTGTGGTAGGAAGAGTCCTACCTGCTTTGAAGCCCCTTCTCCTAGCCAGCCCCACATTATTCTAAGAGAAAAGACCCTGTAACATGTTCCCTGCTGAGGGCTGACAGTGCCAGCTGCTCTCCCAGGCCTCCAGAACCTGGGGCTTGGAGGCAGAGGTGCTTCCTCCCTGATGTCCAGGCAGGGGTGGGCTGGGAGTGGCTGGGAATGGAAAAAGAAGTGGGCAGCTCAGTCTACAGGTCCGTGTGACCGATCACGTGGTCCAGTTCAGAAGGCCGGGTGGCTCCTTGGGCTTTACCCTGAGCGAGACGAGGCTTGGAGACTTGTAGTCGCCGTCTGAGGAGGGCTCAAAGCTGTGGCACCCCAGGGTGGGGGGAAAGCTGTGGAGGGAGTAGATGCCAGGGTGAGCTGCAGAGGAGGCTGGCACCCCCATGAAGCCAGCCACACTCCCATGGGGGTGGGAATATGGAGACATGCATGGTGAGGGGATGCCCTCTGGAGACACAAGGCAGGGGCCCCCAGGGCTCCCAGATCCTGGACCGGCCCACAGGGAGTTCTGCAGCTGAAAAGAGAGGGGAAAGAAGGCCCATGAGCCGGTAGCCTCAGCTGACTTCCTTACCCAGGGGCTTTCTCTGTCCTTGGGGCCCCAGAAACTTTCCAGGAAACCTCCACTTGGCTTAGGTCTACCCCCTCTTGCCCCCAACATTGGCAGTGACATCTCAGGAGGCTCCTGCCACTGTTCTCAAAAGGATATTTTCTTCTTTGATTCCTTTGTGTTTTGGATTCATCATTCATGAGCCAGGCAACAGCCCCGATTTGCAGAGGAGGAAGTTAAGTGACGTTTTCACTGTCATACAGAACACTGATGCTCTCCAGGTCTCTTCAGGCCAGAGCTCATATTCTTTTTGGTGACCCTGCCGGGTCCCGACTCAGATAGGGCTGGGGTCTTACCTGAGGGTGACTGTCAGCGTGGGGCAGCACAGAGATGTCATAGGCAGCTGTGAAGGGGTTCCGCCCCTCCTGGATCTTCCCATAACGCTCGCGCTTCCGCCACTTGGCTCTGCGGTTCTGGAACCAGACCTGGAGGCAGGTTGTGGGGTTTGAGGGGGTGATGGGGCAGCCCTGAGGAGAGGAGCCTGCTAGAGAGAGAGTTGATGGCTGTGTCCTCTTGTGGGATGGGCGGCTGGCTCCAGGATGGTGGATCTCGGCTGTTAATCTGCACTGTTCTTGGGGCCAGGGAGGCCTGGGAGAGGCCCAAGCCCCAAGCGGGTTAATTGGTCCCATGGACCTCCAGCTTTCACTCCCTAGCCGAGTCACTCTGGTCCTCCAGCCTGGCTGTGTCTAGTAAGGGTGTTGTGGTGGGGGGGTCTGTGGGTCTCAGGGGCCCTAGGCACTTCCTGGGTATACTGTGCACGTGTGTTGGATTTCTGGTCTCCCTGCCTCATCTCCTTTTCCAAGCTACCCACCTCATAGCATCCGAGGAATCTTAGACATTTCTGTTCAGTCAGGGTCCTGTTTAAACCCTCAGTGACTCCCTGGAGACCTTGGTCCAGAGCACAGATTCCTAACAAGGCTCCTGGCTCTCTGCAGAGCCTCATGTCCTGCCAGGCAAACACATTCGGTTCTTCCTGGTTGCCTCCCAAGCTCCCGCCCAGCTCTCCTGAAACACTCTCTGTCTTGCTCCTTCCATCCTTTGCTTAGGTTTTCTCTTCCTGGGCTACTCATCCCCTCAACACATACATCCACGCTGGACATCCTCCACAGGACTTCCAAGACTCCCGGGACATCTCTTTGTACTCACCCCATTCCATTACCATGATCTGTTTTGGAATCTGTTTCTCTCACTTATTTTATTTTTTTTTTGAGACAGAGTTTCGCTCTTGTTACCCAGGCTGGAGTGCAATGGCGCGATCTCAGCTCACCACAGCCTCCACCTCCTGGGTTCAGGCAATTCTCCTGCCTCAACCTCCTGAGTAGCTGGGATTACAGGCACGTGCCACCATGCCCAGCTGATATTTTGTATTTTTAGTAGAGACGGGGTTTCACCATGTTGACCAGGATGGTCTCGATCTCTTGACCTTGTGATCCACCCGCCTCGGCCTCCCACAGTGCTGGGATTACAGGCATGAGCCACCGCGCCCGGCCTTTCTCTCACTTATTTGTCAGTCCTTGGCAGATAGGGGTGGCACATCTGTGTGTTGTGCACATCTGTGTACATATCTGTGATGAATTTGTTTGGTATATGTGCTGTGGCTGTTACATTTCTATGTATTGGTATTTATGTTTTATATTTCTATCATTTAATGAATATTTACTTGCTAGGCTCTAAGCTAAATTTAACAATGTTAAAAACAAAACCAACCAAACAAAAACAACCCCTGCTTTCCAGGGATATCTAGCTAGGAGTCACAACAGAAGCAGCTGTGTGTGTGTCAGTAATCCATCCACCCCGTCTGAGATGAGAAATCCCACCCCAGCCCCTCAGGCTCCCTGCCCCATGTATAGGTCATTCCTATACATGCAGGCAGGTGAGGCACCAACAGTGAAGGGGCTGTGTATACCTCATCCCCCTACCTCCCAGGTTGCCAAGATAACAGAGTAACAGAGCAGACCTGTAGCAAGGTCAGGGAAAGGCCACCCCAACCTGCCCAGCTGCCTGGATTTCCTTTGTCTGCTCTCCCTCCCGTGTCGAAGGATAAAGGAGCCTGGAGCCAGTGAATCTGGCTACTGGCATTCCCTCTTCTGTCATCACTCATTCTCCCCTGGGGATCCCACTGTAGGCCTCCCCGGGCTCTGGACCTGCCCTCTGAGTTGCCTGGTGTCTCATTCTTCCTCTCCATGGGGCAGGGTGTCTGGGTGGGTTTCATGCTCCTGCCAGAGAAAACATCCCTACTCTAGGGTCTCCATCCTTTGGGAAGCTTCTAGGCTAGGGCTGGGGGCCTCATGGCTACTCCTGCAGCCTCTCAGGTTGAAAAGGCCTAGGGGAGGAGCAGAGGAAGTGCTCTCCACTTCCCTCAAACACTTCGGGAAGAGCTGGTTAGACCCCACCCTAGAGGCCTCCCGAGGTGACTCCATGGTCCTGATTCCCATGGCTTATATCATCTGGGGTTATCTTGAATGCTGTGCCTCTTGCCCTGGTGACCTCAGCCCTTAGGGAGCCTTGGGGGACAGTCCTGGAAGTCTGTTTTGGCTGCCACCTGGAAGGCAGGAGGACCCAGCAGAGAAGGGGAAACAGCTCAAGCCTCTCTGATCCTATGTTGGATGCAGCTATAGGGCCTTCTCTGTTGGTTGACAGCTGGCCTCTTTACAGACTGGCCTGCCAGGACTGTCTTCTGCCCTAGTGCCTTCACAAAGAGTCTCTGGAAGGGCCCCATGCAGGGTGGGAGAGCATGAGCTTTGTCCCTGCCAAGTCTCCTCCATGGTGAGAGAGAGACTCCTCTGCCTAAGGGGTCACTTCCTCGCCTTTCCCCAGAGCTCCAACCTACCCCTCCCAGTGCCTCCTGCTTGACACCGGGAAGCCTGCTATGATCCAGCCAGTTCAGTGCAAGCCAGTGAACGGCCATCTTCCTCTTGGGCCAGACTCTTACTGAAACTCCTTCCCCATCCCCAGCCTGCTTGCCACCTTCATGTGCTTTGTCACTTCCAACACGCTTGGACATGGGCTTCCCTTCCTTTCCTCTCTTCTCAGCATCTACCCACCCACAGGCTGGGCTTCCCTGATGTAAAACATTGGGGGCCATGGCCCTTCTGGGAAGCCCTGGTGCCTGATCTCCCCTGGGGAGTTTGTTAGGTGGGGGAAGGGCTCCCAGCCAGCCTTTCCCAGCCAGGGTCTGAGCGCTGGCAGGGACTGACAAATTTGAGTTACTGACCCTTAGACCTCTAGACAGGGACCCTTCCATTCTAGGCAGCCACCTCAGGAGCAACCCTGATGTGTGTTTAGCACTTCGCTGCTTCAAAAACCTGGCCATCTCTGTGATCCTCAAGATAGTCCCTACGCAGCCAGTCCCATCATTCCCTTTTCCTGAACTGGGAAACAGACAGAGATTCCATAACACACTCCAAATAACCTCCAGTAAGTGGCACAGCTAGGACTCCCATACAGGGGATGGCTCCAGAGGCCATCGCCCTCATACCAGGCATAAGCCTCAATATGGGCCAGAAAAGCCTGTGGCTGCAGCAGAGCTGGGCATGAGGGTGAGCCCAGGAGGGGCAGGCCCCTGGAAAAGGTAGCTCTGGGAGGGACCAGCGCCCACCTCTCTCAGCCCTTCCAGGATCTGGTCACTGTGTGGGTGGTAGAGGCAGCTAGAGACCCCCATCCCTGCCGTGCCCTCACCTGTACCCGGGCCTCGGTCAGGTCTGTGCGCAAAGCCAGCTGTTCCCGGGCATACACATCAGGATAGTGGGTTTTCTGGAAGACCTTCTCCAGCTCCTCCAGCTGGAACGTGCTGAAGGTCGTGCGGTTACGGCGCTTCTTGCTCTTGTTCTTGGCCAACTCCATGGAGTCAGGGTGTCCCGGGGAAAGAGGAAGACGCAGGCTGGCCAGGCAGGGGCCTGGGGAGGGTTGCAAATTAGAGGGACCCTCTCTGGGGCCCCCTCGGCAGTCCAAGGGTAGCTGGGGGAAGCTGGCAGCTTTGGAGGCCTTCTCTTCAGCTGCAATGGAGAACACAAAAAGGAGGATGGCAACAGAACCAGGGGCTTTTGTGGATTGGAATGGAGGGAGGGGGAAGAACATTGACGCCTCAGTCTCCGCCTCCCCCTTCCTTTTCCTTCCCTTCCTCCCAGCGGCCACCCTCCATGGGAGCCTGGCATTTAGAGGCCTGCCTGCTGAGCCTCCAGCTGGGGAGGGGGCCCTGGGGAACTATGTGCTCTGTGGTCTGGGCGGATCTGCTGGGGCCAGAGTAGGGTTCATTTCAGGGAAGTGCTCTGTGGTGGTGCGTTCCACAGGGACGTGACAGGACTGGCGCCACAGCAGGACCACCACCCTGGCAAGGTCAAGAATGGGGGAAGAGGGTGGGGGTGAGGATGGGGTGGTGAGGATAAAGGTCCCGCCCCTGCCAGAAAGTGCTTCCTTGTTCCTGACTGCAGGCCTTGGTTCCCAGACCCTTAGGCCCATGCCTCTGTTCCCAGGGCCAGGCAGGCAGTGGATGTGGGTGCTCAGACCACCTTTGGCTGGTCTGGCTGAGCTTTATTCTCTGAGTCCCAGGTATCAGGTCAATATCAAATTCCCCAGCTCTGGTGTATGAAGGGCAAGATGGGACAAAGAAGCTTCCAGAGGGATTGCTTCCCTCCATTCCTCCTAACATTGTGGTGTCTGCAAGGACCTAAGCTCCAGCAGTAGAGAAACAGAGCTGACGCTCTCAGAGAAGGAGAGTGGGGACCAGTGTCACAACGGGGCACAGCTCCCTGTTCCCATCGTTCCCATCACTGCCCCCCCTCCCCGCCCACCCCTGGAGTTTCTGACTGCTCTCCCATTGCCTGTGTTTAACAGGCAGGGAAGGACTTGATTGCAGACTGGGAACAGTTTCTAGCAGCCCCACTCTGACGTGCTAACCTTCACTCTGGAAGCTTGGCGGAGCCTTACCACAGCAGATCAACAGTCAGAATGTGGTGAAAAATAGGCCACCGTGATTGCCCACGCCCTCTCCCTCTGGCGAGGACCCCCAGTGGTGTCCCCATGAAATCCCTCCTCAACAGTCCACTGGGATGGCAGATGAGACGCCACAAAGACGCCCCACTGACTCACACACCCTCTTCCCTGGCTCTGGGCCCATCTCCAGTGGAGGCCTGGCTCTGAGGAGACCCAGCTAGCTGGCACAAGATGCAGTTTCTTCCCAGGACTTGGTGCTGGGATCACAGCTGTAGCTGGGGAGGATGGGACTGGAGAAACGGGCCTCTCAGGATCTGGGTGTGATGAGTCCCTGTCTGCACTGTGAAGGACAAATCAGGCAGGGTCCCTTTCAGCTGGAAGGTGGTCAGTGACTTTCCAGGACTACCCAGGCCATGAAATAAGCTCCGAGCGTGTGTCCTGGAGGACTAGGAGGGTCAGGCAGGGCCTACCTAGCCTTGGACCATGCCCAGCCTGTACACAGGTAGCCCACAGCTACAGCCCAGCACCACGGCTCCACAACTCGGGTGGAGCACAGGGAGAAAGTGTTCTAGTCCCTGACTTCCATTCTTGGCCAGCACATTTCGGGTTTAGGGGCAGTTGCATTTGATAGAAGCTTAGGAAGGAAGACTCACAGAAGTTGAACCAAATAATTGAAAATGATCAGGAAGACCAGGGACGCTGAAAGGGGACCCCACCACCACCCATACACACACATACACACACAGCAGGCCATGGAAATGTTCAGCCTGAGAAGGAAGAGTCTTGGTGTCTTGGGTTTGTAGGGCGGCTCTGCTGGATTCCAAGCAGAAAAGGGGTGAGGGTAGCTCAGGGCTGGGGTTCAAGACTACTGACACCCCAGCAGAGGCTCTCCAAAGCCCTGGGGCTTGCTCATTTGCCTCTTGGACTCTCAGTGTCTGTCTCAATAGGACCTGCCCGGGGTAAGTGACCAGATCGGGGGCCCTGGAACTTGCCTTCCTGACCTTGAGCCAAGCTGCCAGGGACAAGGGATGAAAGTGCAGTAGGACTTCTCAGAACAGCTTCCCCAAAGAAGAGGCCAAGCCTGCCCAGTCTACAGCCCTCCCAAGGGACCACAGAACTGCTCTCTCTTGTCATTGCCCTGAAACCTCCTTGATCTACCTGGAGGGCACCAGAGGGAGGGTGGCATCCCCCCTCTTTGGGAGAGAAGGGCACTCCTCAGAGAACACAGAGCAGCCTCCTGAGGAGCAAGGCCCAAAAGAGGAAAGGGATAGAACTGGGAAAAATGGACGGCAGAAGCCAGGAAAGACAGGCCAGGAATGGCAGCCAGCAGTTTGCGCGTAAGATTGTAAAGGAGAGAGGGCTGCTCTGTTGAAGACAGGGCACATCTGAGGTGTGTATGGGCTGTGCAGAGGAGTCACTGCACCTGATCCAGACACTGGGTGGTTAAGGCGGTGTACTCAGGTTGGAGACAGCCAGAGATTCTGTGCTGGGGTGTCTTCCGCCTGTATAACCGCAGGACCATAGCAGCAGCTGTTGGGCGTGAAAGCCAGGAGCCTTTTAAGTAGTAAAGGAGCTCTCTGTCCCTGACCCAGCTCTCAGGCCTGCGGCACCCCTGAGCACCCCTCAGTCGGAGGCGTGCCGGAGCCCCTACCAGCGGCTGCTTCTAAGCTACTCTGCAGCCAGGAAGCGGCACCGCTGCAGGCCCAAGGGCCCCACTGCCCCAAAGAAGGCATCCATTGAGGCCGTAGGACCAGCCTCGTCTTTCACCTTTCGCTACAGCCTTGTTCCGCGCCGCACTGTTTCCTCTGGCCACTGTGGGGTCGCTAAGCTACCGACCGGCAAAGCTCATTGAGGCCCAGGCTCCTGCAGCTCCCGCCGAAGACCCAAAGTCAGAGTGGACATAAATGCCGTGGGCAGGACCCCAGTGAGGCTTCGGTGCCCGTCTTGGAGGTTTCTCAGCCTTGGCCCAGAGGCCTCAGCCCGGGTCTAAGAACTTGGGACTCTCCTGGACGTTGGCGGTCGGCTGGGTCATCCGGCTCAGAGCCTCAGCGGCTGCTCGTTCCGCACCAGCGGGCAAAACTCTAGTAGGAGTCGCTTGCCGAGGGCGTGTTTCGACGTCAGAGCCAAACTCTGGGGCAGACTAGCCAAGAGCGGAGGACGCAAGAGTGGCAGGCACCGCCAGCACGCAGCCTCGGTTCAGAGCAGGGCTGGGCGCTCTCAGCAAAGGGCAGGCCGGGGCGCGGGCGGCGGACAGCGGCGGGAAAGGAGCGAGGTGCGCCAGTCTTTGGGGCGCGCAACTGCCCAGCCTCGTAAAAGATCGCACCGCAGATGGGGCGCAGCTGCGCGCTCACTGGTGTGGACTGAAAACGCTCCGAGCCGGTTATTTTAAAAGCCGGGAAATAAGGCGGGCTCCCTCTTCGCCCGCCACTTCTCACCAAATAGGCTGCGCGACCCTGGGGGCTGATCTTCTCCAGCTGCGGGGCTCCACGGCGCGCCGCAGCGAGGTCCGCTCTGCCGCAGGGACGCTGACCGCCGCCCGTCGAGCACTGGCCAGAGCGCCGGGGAGGCGAGCGTCCGCCAGGTTCTCTCCCAGGCTCCGCTCGCACCCTGGTGCCTCCCTTTCGTTTGGCCTGTCCTCTGCTCAACTGAAATCGTTAATTTTCTTACCCCTTTGTTCTCATTTTGATATATTCCACTCTTTAAACACGTTCCTTTTTCTTTTGTCGGCTCCCTCCCTCTTTGTCCTTTCCCCCTTCTCTATTTACTGGTTTTGTTTGATCTTGCTTCTGCTTTTTTTTTCGTTCGTTCTTCATTTATTCCTTTCAGGTCATCCCAGCTCGCCGACTGCCATTTATCTCTCGCTCTCGCCGCGCTCTCCGTTGTTTTGTTCAATTTCCCTTTCTCTTTTCTTGGTTGTTGTTCGCTTTCTTTGGTTTTCTTTCTCAGTATTTCGTTGTCAAGAACACCCTTGCCGTCGGATTCCAGGGTGCTGGGATCCTCCTGGTCGCTCGTTCCGCACCAGCGCTCTCGGCAGTCGCGCGGTACCGGAGTGGTCCAGGCGCCCGAGCTGTCGGTGCCAGATGCGGCGCGCCTAGCAGGGACGTGGGCCCAGTGGGGTGGCTCCTGCCCGACACGGAGTGCTGAGCCAGACCGGGTACCTGTCTCTGGAGGTGCTCACCGCGCTGTGCGGCCGCTGCCGTCTGGCTGGGATCAGAGGAGCCAGGCCAACTGCTTCTCATTAAGTCCCAACTGTGGTTTTTATCAGGAGAGCCTCTTTCAAAGGGCACAGACACGAAGCTCCGAGGACTCGTTCATTTCCTCCGTTGACCCCCACACACCTCCCCGCCCTCCCCTACACATTCCCACCGCCCCGGCTGGGTGAAAGCCGGAGATGCCGGGCCACTCCGTGGAGGCCCGCGAGGCGCCAGCCGGGCGGCAGCAGCGGCTCTCGGATGATCTAGCTCTGGGCCTAGGCTGCGGGATGTGGCCGCGCAGAATCGGTGGGTGCGGTGCCGGCGCCGAGGCGCCTTACAGGTCAGCGGGTGCAGCTGACCTGCCGATCAGCCTGCTAGGCCGCTGCCTTCAGGCGCATTCTCGGATGCCGGCGCGGTCCAGCTGGCCTTAGCACAGGGCATCGGCCCGCGAGCTCGCGACGCCTGGGAGTTAGGCTGCCTAGGGCTGCTTCTGACTGCCAGCACTGATGATCCAGCGCGGGAAGCCAAGACTGCGGGAAGGGCGTCTATCATCGTGCATAATGGCAGGGAAGCCAGCTTAGTCTGAGAAATAAGAATACAGTTATTCCGTCTTGAGGACAGCAGCGGCACTGCGCTACTAGTCGCGGCCAGATCGTGCCAGTCTGCCGCAAAGGCAGCGCCCTTCCTGTGGAGGCTAGGCCCGGGGAGGAGAGGCGGGCCAAGGCCAGGCCGCAGTCCCCAGCCGAGCCGGATTTGGCCATTCTAGGTCGAGGCCCAGCCTCGGGGCCCTCAAAGGGCGCCAGACACAAAAGCCGCGCTTCTGCGTCAGAACTCAGTGTGGCTCTCCAGCCCTCGGTCGGGTCTAGGCTTCAGGGTCTGTAGCAGTTCCAGTTCAGCTTCGGCAGAGCATGATCTCTCCTTCCCAGGTCCGGCTGCTTCCGGGCCCCCAATGGACCCCGAGCCGTCGCCACTCCACTTTCCTCGACCTCCTGCCTCCCATTCCCACCGCCGAGGAACCGCGGTTCACCCTCCCGCACCGCACCGGCCTTTGCCTGTCCCGGGCCAGCGCCGACCCGGCTTCCGTGGGAGCTGTGGCGAAAGGCTAGAGGCGCAAAAGTTAAGAAGTAGGCGAGCGGGAAAGATAAGCAGGAAGGCCAGGGTGGCCCGGGTAGGGAAGAAGGAGAGAGGGTCGGGCTGCGCGCTACGCCCGGCGCCACGCGTTACCTTCCGCGGGGCCCTCGTAGAAGTGGCCGCCGTTGAGCGCCAAGCCGGGCCCGAGGTCCTGCAGGTACTTGGCGGGCGGCTTGGCCGGCTCTGGGAGGTAGGGCTCCAGGGGCCCGCAGCCCAGAAAGCGGGTCAGCCCCGGGCCGCGGGGCGGCGCGGGGTGCAGGTGAGGCGCAGCGGCGGGGGTTCCCTGCGGGCCCGGAGGCTGGTCCCCCGAGGCCGCATAGGGGCCGGGTGCAGGCCCCACGCGGAAGGGCGCGCAGTGCTCGGGGTCCATGCCGGCTCCGGGCGCACAGGCCTCCGGGGCTCCGGGGCTTGCGCTGCCCGCGCGGCCTGTGAGCGCCAGCCAAGAGGGAGGGACCTGGGCGCGGGGGCGCGGAGCCCCCGGGAGCGGCGCGCGCCGCGGGGGGCTGGGGGCGGGGGGCAGGGGAGGGGGCCGCGCTTCTGACTTAATGCTGGAACCATCCACGTCACGTGTAACCCCGCGCGGGTTAACCCCTCGGAGCCCGGGAAACCCCCTCCCCCCATTCACCCAGAGCCCAGTTCCAGGCAGCTCAGGAGAGGATGAAGCAACCTCCTCTCTAGGGCGGGATCCCTTTGTCTGCCCATCCAGGTGAGTCCCTTGCTCAGAGCAGCACCCGTGATATCCAGCCTAGTGGCTATTGCCACCCCCTAGTGGCTATTGCCCCTAGAGGGGTGCGGCAGTGTGGGCATCCCCCCAAACACTTTTAGGCCTGGACTCTGGACATCAGCCTGGGATGAGGGCCCGGGTGGGCGGGCAGGCAGGCAGGCAGGCAGGCATTAGGCTGCAATTTTACCTAGGTCTCTGCTGGGGGCTGGGCAAAATGTTGCCTCAGGAAAAACCACCTTCCTTAGAGATCTCTTGTTTCTCACATAGAAAGGAGCTATTGGGATTGCTGTGTGGAAGCGGATCTAAGCTAGAAATGGGGTACTGGGGAGCTTGGGCCTGGACACTATCATTAATTAGCTGTGGATCCTTGAGCCAATCATTAGTGTCCTCATCTGACTGTGGAGGTCAGGGCAAGCCAATTCTGGGTCTTTCTATGTATTTGAGAACTAGATGTTTCAGAACTAGATGCAGGGCCAGAGCAGACAGGGAGACTCCCACCCGCAGCTCAGGACCCAACAGTGTCCTGCGGAGGCAGCCTTTATAGAACAGGTGGAGAATGAGCAGAAAGGCTGATGTTCCCTCGGGCAGCAGCTTGGAGTGAATGCCTTTCAGTGGGCAGATGATCCAAGCGTCTGGGGTTTCACTGGAGAGAGGCTATCTGCAGCTCAGACCTCAGGGCTGTGCTCCCCCAGGCCTGCGATTTGGAGGGGGTGAGGGTAGAACTGCATCTTCTAAGAGTTGAGTCTCCCCAACCAAAAGGAAACCTAGGATTAGAAGAGTAGCTTGGAATTTCAGAAAAGAGAAAAAAATCCCACCCTACCTAAGATCTGGGAAGAAATACCCAAGGACCTGAGGACTCTGCTCACTTCCCATGGATTGAGGAGCCCTTGGGGCTGGGTAAACTGCTTTTATTTTCAGTACTCCCAGAGACTAGCAAGAGAGGTGGGGAGCCGAATATCATTTGTATTTCATTTGAATTCTCAATTTTTAAAGGACTCCAAGAGGCCTGGCGTGAACACCTCCCTCTTCCGCTGGGGGTTAGAAGGGGTTTCTTGGCTCTCCTCAGCCAGAGTTGGGCTGTAAATCAAGACCAAACAGGAACCAGAAGCCTTGCATCTCACAAGGAGTCATTAAGCCGTTATTAAACATACCATAACTTCTCTGAAGCCTTATTGGTTTTAACACCACATTGGAGGCATTATGGCCATTAGGGCCCCTAATCACAGAATGCAGACTGGCCAGAGAGATGGGAACACCTGGGGCTGGTATTTCTAGTCAAGAGGGAGGCTCGGCTTGAAATTAAGCTTCCCTTCTGGCCTCACAAGAGGGATCCTTTCTCCAGGATCCAGTGGATCCAGCTCTGGGCAACCAATTTGAACTGATCATCTTTGCCCATTAATAAGGTTTTTCAATAGTTGTTGATTTGTTGTTGTTGTTTTTCTGTCTTACCTGTACCTGTGAAATTCGTGATTGTTGACTTTCTAGGAGAACGTCAATTCAGGATACCTATTCTATTCAACAGAGTTATCAAACAGTTTACTGTGGAGAATGCAGATATCACCCAGGAAAATGTCACCGACAATTTAAACCAGGCAGCCTGGATCAAAGGCTGAGTCTTCTGCCTCCTGTGACAACCTTTCTGAGCCTCAGTTCCCGCACCATAAAGGTGGGTCACACATGGAGGTAGGGTATTTGAGAAGCATTCATGTTTTCACACACTGTGTTAATTTAACAGATGGTGATGATGATGATAATTACCATCTCCGATGGGTTCCGTCACTGAATAGGCGGAAGGCTCCTCACTTCAGACTGAATGGGACTACGGCTGGAGCTGAGCAGAGAGACACGGGAACTTGCATCCACTTTCAAGTCCAGAAGTTTCTCTTGACATTCTCCCAGTCTCTGAACAGAGCCAATTTCTATTCTGGGATAGTATGGCCAATTAAACTGAGGAGAGAGAAACCCCTAGATTACATGGCATTTTTGTGGGTAAATGGAGTTGTCCCTCCTGGGAGAGTTTTATCCCAGAACTATGCAAGTGAGAACACTGGGAGGAGACTTTTCCCTTCATCTTTTAAACCATTAGTGCAAACTTTTTTTTTTTTTTTTTTTGAGACGGAGTTTCACTCTTGTTACCCAGGCTGGAGTGCAATGGCGCGATCTCGGCTCACCACAACCTCCACCTCCTGGGTTCAGGCAATTCTCCTGCCTCAGCCTGCTGAGTAGCTGGGATTACAAGCACGCACCACCATGCCCAGCTAATTTTTTGTATTTTTTTAGTAGAGACGGGGTTTCACCATGTTGACCAGGATGGTCTCGATCTTTTGACCTCGTGATCCACCTGCCTCGGCCTCCCAAAGTGCTGGGATTACAGGCGTGAGCCACCGCGCCCAGCCTAGTGCAAACTTTTATATTTATCTGTATGTGGTCTGGAAAGAGTTTGATGGAACGGGTGCATAGAAACTGCAAAAACAGCAATCTCAGAGTTAATACATGGTTCTTCTTCGGAAGGCTGGGAGATCATGGAGTACCACAAAGGCCCTCATATTACAGATAAAAACAACAGCTGACACTGATATATACCTACAGTGTGCTGGGTGCTAGCTCATGTCTTCTATATACATTGGTTTATTAATTTTTGTTTTTTAGATGGAGTCTTACTCTGTTGCCCAACTTGCCCAGGGCAAGTTGGCTTGTCCTGACCTCCACAGCACAGTGGCCATAATCTCAGCTCACTGCAACCTCCCAGGTTCAAGCAATTCTCCTGCCCCAGCCTCCCGAATAGCTGGGATTATATAGGCATGCGCTACCATGCCCGGCTAAGATTGGTTTATTTAATCCTCACGACTCCATGAAATAGGTACCCTGTTTTCTAGAGAAAGAGCCTGAGGCCAAGAGGGAGCCATTTGTTCAGGTAGACAGAGCCAGTAGTGGCAGAACCAGAATTTACACTCAGATTCGTGGTCCCCAACTCCACATGACTCCTCAGTCCTTCTTCAGCTAATGAAGCTGAAATCATTCACTGCGCACCCTCATTTTCCTAATGGGAAGGCTGGGACTCCTTCTGGAACAGAAGGCTGAGGCCCGAGTGGACTGGGGACACTGCACTGCTGCCTTCATGATCAGCAAGTGGCATCCATTGAGACTTGTGTGCCTAGCTGCAGCCGCTGGCACGGTAGGTGGAGGGCGTTTTCTGCTAAGCTGAGACCAAATGAAACAGAGTGCTTAACACTTGAGAGGTTTACGACCAACACAGCCAGATGCGGGGCAGAATTTTAAGAGAATTCATGAGTTCACCATTCGTGCTGTTTAATAACCAATTGAAACATAAAAGCATTTGTCATTGAAAAATTGTTCACGGAGTAAGAGATGAGTGGATGACAAGATCCAGATAATTCTAGGTCCTGTAATGAAAAAACTGAACAAAACCCCTCTCCATCTGCTGAGAAGAGCTACCTTTTAAATGGAAATGATACTTACTAGCTGTTTTACACTGGCTGAATGTTTAATTCATTCATTTAATAGGGGAACCTACCACGTGATCCTCATTTACGGGAATCAGGATTCAGTGGCACATACGACATGTGATCCCTGCCTTCATAGTGCTTCTACTTTGCTGGAATGGAAGTGTCTCATCCACATTGGAGAAAATCATCATTTGGATGTGAATTAGAGTGGAATCTGGTCTTGGGAGAAGAGTTCCTGGCTCTGGGCCTCAACTGTAAGGTCAGCTTTTCATTTAGGGAACATTAGCCCCAGCGCCACGTTCCCTTTCATTCCCTACTTCCCTCAGCCTGCACCACAGGAAGGACCCAGCACCCTTTCTCTCCCAGTGGATCTCCAGAAGGGATCGGGACAAGGAGAAAGAGGTAACCTCAGATCTGAGATTTGCTTGACATACACACAACTTCCTTCCAACAGGAAAAACTCAGTTGCTTTTTTTTTTTTCCCTTCAAAGGAAAGACAGTTGGTATTACCTTTGTCGTGTTTAGATATTGAAATCCTAAATTGATTCATATAAATTCTGGGTTTGGGAACCCAAGAAGATTGTTTCTCATTAGTGACATTCTTCCTGGAAGGAAGGTCAGGCTGAGGAATGGTAAATAAACCTTCGGATCTGGTGCTTCCTCCTCACTCATGATCCAGAGAGAGAGAGAGAGAGAGAGAGAGAGAGAGAGAGAGAGAGAAAGGGAAATGAAGCAAAATGAAAGAAAAAGAAAAGAACTTTGTGTCGTGGACACCCAAAATCCTTGGCTGTGATTCTAACAACCCAGGCTGAAAGTCTTTGCTTTGGAGTAAAATTTCTGGGAAGTTTTTCTCTTATGGGAAAATGTGAAGAAATGAATCTAGACTCCAGCTTTATGGGAATGAATGAATGGGATAGTAATTATACACATTTCTTGAGCCTGAAGCCACCACTGAACCTATGGTTTTCTGCTCATTCTCTCTGCCCGGCTCACTGAGGTTGGGCTGTAATGGGGGGAGGGGCCAGAGAGGCAGAGCTGTGTCTCTTCGGCGGTTGGCCTGAGTTTGAGCTATTGCCTTTGTGTGAAGTTGAATAGATTCTGTGGCAAGTGCTGGCATGGACCATAGAGAAGTCATTTTATAGAGGATTTTTGTTGGTTTCTTTGTTTTTGAAATGGAGTCTCGCTCTATCACCCAGGCTGGAGTGCAGTGGCACAACCTCAGCTCACTGCAACCTCTGCCTCCTGGGTTCAAGCGATTCTCCTTGAACGCGGGAGCAGCCTCCCGAGCAGCTGGGATTACAGGCATGAGCCACCACACCCTGCTAATTTTGTATTTTTAGTAGAGACAGGGTTTCACCATGTTGGCCAGGCTGTTCACGAACTCCTGATCTCAGGTGATTCACCTGCCTTGGCCTCCCAAAGTGCTGGGATTACAGGTATGAGCCACTGTGCCCTGTCTTATAGAGGAGTTTTTGATGAGCTAATTCTTGATATAAAACAGACCTTTCTGTTTTGGGTTAAGTTTCTGTTTTGGGTAAAGACTTCTTGGCAGTTTTAACAATTTGATTAATTAATTTTATACATTCATTTCTTCACCAAGCATTTATTGACTGCCTGCCGTGTGCTAGATAGTGGGGTCATGCAGTGAGGATGGAGCCTGAGAGAGTACTACTTACTCCCAGGGCTTCTCTAGACTAGCAAAAGAAAGACAGAGAGTGACAGGCATTTGTGCCATGGAGTGTGATTGTGTGGAGGGCGGGAGAGCCCAGTGGGCCTGGGAGCTAGGAGCAGGGCAACTGTCCAGCTTCAGGCAGGGGCAGCTGCTCATGGCATGCTTTAAGTTTGAATCTGAGAATCTGGAAAGTTGGGTGGAGGATGTGTTGGTGAAGGAGTACTAAGGGGCAAAGAGAGAGGGCATTCCAGAGAGAACGGCCCAAGAGTGAGAGCCAGGAAGCCAAGCTTGGGGAACTCAATTTGTTGAATATTCCTGGAGCTTGGAGAAGGAAGACAGTTTGGGTTGGGGTGGGAAAAGAGAGGCAAAATCCACAGGAATCTAGAGAAACTCCGGGGTGGGGAGAATGGCGCCATAGGCACTGGGTCTGCAGTGTCTGCCAAGCACAGGCTTGAAGCACTGAGTCACTGGTGGGAGATGTGGAGGAAGCCCCAGGCCCTGGGAAGTGCCCCTACTCTAAAGGAGGGGACCCAGGACCCACACCAGCAGACAACATTAAGAAAACACAAGCACAAGAGCACCTACAAGAAGAAGAACAGAAAGCGCATTTGTTTGCTGGGAGTCAGGAGGTGGAGAGCAGAGGATGGGGCAGAGATGAGTGGCGTGGGCTGGGTGGTGTAGTCTGTGAGGCCTTTTGTAGCCATATTGTGACTATTACAGGGGATGCTGGCCAGGGTGCCCCTTGAACTCATTTCACCAGGAAATCCATTGGTTCCAGAGTGCAGATTCCAGATTTGTTATTTTATCAGGCTAATAAGTATGTAATTGTCACATTTGGAGCCTTTCAAAGGAAATGCAAACATACACCACTGAACACCCTGAAAAATGTGGGTGAAATCCACTCCAGAGTTCTGGAAGGAGCTCCTCACCGGAGCACACAAAAGCGTCTACACCAGTCCAAGGGTCTGCTCCTGCTCGGGAGGAAGAGAGAAGAGGGAGATTGGGCCTGAACTTTACAAGAAACTTGGAGAAAAACAAGAGAAGAGGGTGGATGGCCTCTGCCCAGATTCCAGACTCCTCTGGAGTCTCCAGGGAAGGAGAGGTAGAGGGTAGGTAGTAATAATAAAGTCCACTATTTACAGAACACTTACCAGGCTGGGAAAACAGCGTCTCATCTAAGCTTTACAGTGTTATAAAGTTGGTGTTCCTATTCACATTTTACAGATGGAAGAAACTGAGATTGGACTGCCTGTTAGTTGTCTAATGCTGCATAACAAATCACTCCAAAACACAGTGATCAAAACAACAGTAGGCAGTTACTGTGGGTCAGGGATTCAGGAGCAGCTTGGCTGAGTGGTTCTGGCTTGAGATCTCTTAGGATGGCAAGTTAAATGTTGGCTGGGGCTACAGGATTCTGCAGGCTTGACTGAGCTTGGAGGACCTATTTCCAAGGTGGCTTGCTCACATGGTTGGCAAGTTGGTGTAGGCTGCTGACTGGAGGCCTCCATCCCTCTCCTTGTGAACCTCTCCCCAGGGCTGACTGAGTGTCCTCACCACCTGGTACCTGGTTTCCCCCACAGCAAAGGGCCCAAGAGAGCAAAGTGGAAGCTGTTTATGGCCTGGCCTTGACTCACTCACCAGTACTGCTGCCATAGTCTACTGGTCACACCGGTCAGCTCTACTTTAGCACGAGAGAGGAGTATACAAGGCAAAGCTCCTTGAAGGTCATTCTGGAGGCTGGCTACTGTGGACTGGTTCAGAAAACTGCCCATATCCCACCACTGCTAAGTGCTGCTGGGATTCAAACCCAAGTGGCCTGACTTCAAAGGCAAGGTTCTAATGCTGAGTGTTGGGTCAGGAGTGGCTATCTTGATGGGTTAAGAGGAGTCAAAGGTTTGCAACTGTCACAAATGTCAGAGCCCACTGAACAATAAGTCATGTTGCCTGTCCTGGGAAAGACTGGGGAGACCCTGGGATGGGACCAAGGTGTGCCCTGGTTTTCTCTACACTCTGACTGTTCAGCTGTCATAGCAGGCAACCTCCTGGAGGGCTCCCTCAGTACTGAGAGCGGCCTCGGGGGTCCTGCAGGCCTTTCAGTCCATCTGGGTAGAGGAAGGAAACAGACTCACCTTTTCCCTGTGTTTTTCAGAGGAGAGGTATGAGAAGTGCCTTATGACTCCCTATTTGCTCTGCTGTTATCTCACCAAAGGTTTGTTGAGAGCCCACTATGAGTTAGGTCTGAACTGGTCACTACACATTTTAAAATTGCATGTAATTATGTCAGGAGGTAGCTATTATTATTTCAACTTTACAGATGAGGATACAGACTCAGAGAAATTAAGCAAACTGTCCAAGTGTCATACTCCTCTTAAATGACTGAAGCAGGAGGGACCTCAGGCAGGTGGCCTAGTAGATTTGCACCATTGCCAGAGTCTCATGCTGCCTTGAGTCATCTCAGACGGACAAGGACTGTGCCTTCCTTCCCTCCTGCCATTCAGGGGATCTGAGCACTCAGTGGGGCAGAGACTGTGCTCAGCACAGTGAAGGGGCTAAAAAGGTGACTCCATTCCAGAGCCTGGGTGGATCCTTTACATTTCTTTTTCTCCTGGGGAGGCAAGATTTGGACCCATGAACATTACCCAGAAATACAAGACATTTGATAAGCATGAGCCGGCCTGCCCTTGCTGAGGAGCAGATGTGAGAAGGAAGGTGCTGGAGTACTCCCAGGTGGTTTCCAGGTAGAGAAGGAAACCACTGTGTGGTCACGAGCATGTTAGTACCAATCACTGGAGTACCAGCTGCATGGGCTTTGGGACCAAGGGAAAGGGCCATTTCCCCTGGCAGAGAATCCTTGGAGGTTTGTGAGCTGCAGCCTGAGAACACATGAAGGGCCAGGACAATGGGGGCAGATGGAGAGGAGGGCAGGTGCTGACCTTGGGAAGTGGCCTGGGGTGTCTCAGGGAACTTGGTGCCTCCAGCAGGGGGTTCTGTGAAGGAGTAGCAGAGATGATAGCAGCAGCGACAGACAGGGTGGGAGGGAAACGTGGCAGGTGCAGAAAATGCAGCCGACTTTCTTTTGGGCAGCTAGGAGCCACTGAAGAGTGTTGAAAAGCACACGGGCCTGCTCTGGCCTGCAGCAAGTGTTCGGTAAGTGTGAGTGTTGTCACTGCTGCTGCTGTTACGTAGCAGGAGAATGAGAGCTGTGCTTTGGGAAGATAATTTTGGTAGCTTGACTAGAATAATGACAGTAAATGATCATACCTTATATTTATTGAGCACTTACCATGGGCCCGGCCCTTTAAGTACATTATTTTATTTAATTTAAACCTCCTTAGGAGGGAGGTACCATTATCTCCATTTTATAGATGAGAAAACTAAGGCACAGAGAGGTGACTTGCCCAAGGTATCCAGGGGACATAGGATAAGGGGAAGCACTCAGCAGGTAAGGGATTGGTCCAGATGTGCAGTGACAAAGGCTTGCACTGGGATGTGGTCGACAGAATGCAGAGGGATGCCTGGAAGGAAGAGGCATTAGAGGGAAGTCATGACCAGACTTATTGCCAGATCAGGGTTGGGTAGGGATGTGTGTATGGGCGTATGGTGAACAGCAGCCCAGAGAACAGGGGCCACAGAGGCCCCACATCTGGCATCAGTAGGAGAGATAGCATGTCTTCAGTGAACGTCATGAACCTCTCAGCCAGATTTCTATGCAGGAAGGAGTCCTTCATCCAGTATTGTGAACTGTAAACTCAGGGCTTCTGCAAAGCCCCAGTCTGCTCTCTGGACTTTGGGGATCTCCTTAAGGGGGCAGAGGGTAGAGGGCTCAGAGTAGACTTTCCAGGCGCAGGAATCCTGTGATTGGGCCCATCCAAATGACAGCACTGGGTATACTAAATACTGAATGAGAGTGGGCCAGGCTGCTGGCTCTCCTGTCCCTCAGAGAGCATGAGCCACCCACAGTCTAGGCTGAGAGGCCCCAAATGGGGTTAGAGAGAAAGAGCCCAGCCCCTGGGATTAGGAGGATTGCTGGGAAGCACACAGGGTGCTGGGGGGAGGGGAGGGGAGATGGGGAATGAGGGAAAGACCAGGCCTGTGGCTGCTTGAGTCTTGTGGAGGTTATGAAACACCTGGACCCTTTAACGGAGTGGGGCAATGGCTCTCTCCACAAAGGTCCCAAACTTTAGGATTGAGACAGTGATTATTTTATTTTTTGAGTCAGAGTCTTGCTCTGTCACCCAGGCTGGAGTGCAGTGGCGTAATCTTGGCTCACGCAACTTCCGCCTCCCAAGTTCAAGCAATTCTCATGCCCCAGCCTCCCCGGTAGCTGGGATTACAGACACTTGCCACCAAGCCCAGCTAATTTTTGTATTTTTAGTAGAGACAGGGCTTCACCATGTTGCCCAGGCTGGTCTTGAACTCCTGACCTCCAGTGATCCGCCTGCCTTGGCCTCCCAAAGTGCTGGGATTACAGGCGTGAGCCACTGGCCCAGGCCAGTGATGATTTTAGAAGTGGCTACTCTCTTTGGGACTGCGATATGCCAGGCCAGTTGTGTGGAGGTGTAGAGGGAGGCGAGCCTGCTGTGGGAGAGGGGGGCTCTGTTGGTGGGGTGTGAACAGAGCATGTGCATGTGTGGAGTATTTGTGTCTGTGTCTCCCTATTTGGGACGTGCCTTGAAGCCCTATATCTGCTTTGGAGGCCCCTTACAGCAAGAAGCAGGCAAGCCCTGGATCATGCAGGGTCCTCGCAGGGGAGGGTATTTGTAACCACACACAGTCCCTGGGACATCTGGGGAAAAGCAGCTCTGTAGGCACATTCACACCAGATTTGTTGGACCAAGAGGCCGGATATTTTGCTGTTTGAAAAACTTCATAAAACAGTAGAGTGAGTTTGCTGTTGCCTGAATGGAAGGATCCTAAGAACCCATGCCAAGAAGATAAATAAGACTGTGGCTGCAGGAGAGGAGCTGAAACAAATGTGCAGCAAGAGGTACATCAAAGTAAAACTAGTTTCCTTAACAACTGGGTGCTCTGTGTGTGAAGTGTGTGTGCTTGTGTGTCTGTGCATGTGTGTACATGCGAGCATGTGTGTGTGTGTGTGTGTATGTTGGGACAAGTGTCTGGCAGGTACCAGGCCACCTTGGAAGGCCTGGAGATGTACCCTGGGCTGTTGCCAATCCTTGTGAAGCCAGCCCTCTACACCCAGGACTGCCTGGGATTTAGCTAGGATTAGGCCCAGTGATGCTTAGCATAAAAGAAAACCAGCATTAGCCACTGCTGGAGGATTCGGGCACTGTAGTCAGTCAGCTGAAGGAGGAGTCCAAACTGGAATATCTGCCCTGAGAGGTCAGGAATCCCTCACTGGGCAGGGCGACCAGTCTCTGTGGGCCACCTGGAAGATTTATTCTGCAATGATGACAGAGGACACAAGCTTGGGTGTGAAAACATCGGCCCTATCATATTTGGCCTCAAACACTCCAGGGGGCGCAGGGGAAATATAGGAGCATGGGATAGAACAGATTGTTAGTTCTGGATGGGAGCTTAAACGTCATCTAGTCCAAAGGTTCTGGAAGTCTTGGCCTCAGGCCAGCGGCAGAAGCAACAGCTAGGAACTTGTTAGAAACGCAAACTGTGGCCAGGTGCGGTGGCTCACACCTGTGATCTCAGCACTTTGCTAGGCCAAGGTGGGTGGATCACTTGAGGTCAGGAGTTCGAGACCAGCCTGGCCAACATAATGAAACCCCATCTCTACCAAAAATACAAAAATGAGCCGGGTATGGTGGCAGGCACCTGTAATCCCAACCACTCAGGAGGCTGAGGCAGGGGAATCGCTTGAACCCAGGAGATGGAGGTTGCAGTGAGCTGAGATCTCGCCACTGCAATCCAGCCTGGGCAACAGAGTGAGACCCCATCTCAAGAAAAAAAAAAAAGAAAAAAGAAAGAAAGGCCAACTGTTGTGCCCTACAGCAGACCTACTAAATCAGGAACTCTTGAGGTGGGGCCCAACAACCCTTGTTTTCATAAGTTGTTTCCAGGTAATCTTAATGTATTCTAAAGTTTGAGAACCCCTGATCTAGTTTGCCATCTTCACTTAGAAACGAGGGAATAGAGGCCTAGAGAAGGAACTTTTGCCAAGAGCACACAGCTAGTTAGGACACAGCCCCTCTCCTCCTCACCCATATGGTCTCAGCTATTTATTTTGCAAATAACTTGGGGGGATTTTAATACATTTTTTATTAGAGGCAATTGTTGTGTAGTTTATATATTTTCCATTTGTTAATAAGCTACTTAGATCAGTAGTGTTCCTGGTACCCAAACTATGGAATTAATTTCCATTCAAGTTCAGGCTCTTGGAAATGGACTTGGTGGCTACAAGGTCCCTTTCCAGTCTGGCCCCAAGCTCAGGTGGACAGTCATGCTCCCCTGGCTGCTCCCCAAGTCACCGGCACCATCTTCCCCTGTCTGTTCCCAGATGCTCTCCCTGTAATGACATCACTAGCCCCAAAGTCTTGCTCTGTGCAGATGTTTTGGTCAATAATCCCTCCCTTGATTTACCAGGCCAAGTGAGGGTGGATGTGGCAGGTTTAGTTTCGTTCCTGGGAAGATCTGCCTCTTCTTCCGGCTCTCACAGTGGACCCAGCATGTTTCCAATGTTGCATCAGTGTTTTTCCCTACGGAGTAACGCTTTAATGGGGCAGATTTGTTCTCTGCACGGGAAACATGTAGGCCCATGTCAGATGCTGCATCAGAGTGAGTTGCTCTCCACCAGCTTCCTAGATCTGGCAGCGTGAAAAGGCACTAGGAGCCCTCTGAGACTTTGGGGTGAGTAACTCTTCTAAAAGAGCAGAACCATAATGGACTGTGTTTACATCAGCTCTGATTCCTGGGGAATTCATAAAAAAGTTGTTTTGTGGTCTGAATTTTCTAGCAAACAGATAAGGAAGCAGTTTGCTTTGTCCAGTGTAACTGGACCTTACTGAAGGATTTTACATGTGATGGGAAAGAAGAAACACACTCCCTTCATCCTCTCAAAACCGGGATGGAGATGGTTGGCAAGGGGGTGTAGTAGGAAGCCCAGGGTAGGACAGAGTCTCCAGTCCCTCTTGTCAGTGAAAGCCTTCCTTGACCCCAAACCTTAATAAAACAAACACCCTCTCTCCTGCGAACTTGGTTTTCTTTTCCTGAGCTCGGATTTTTTCCTGAGCCCCGAAATGCTAAGGCCAGCATTCCTCACCTCCAGGGAGCTGTGACACTCCGGGATAGTTTGTTTGATTCACCAACATCCTCCCTGCTTCCCCTGCCCAATCAGCGGTCTGTAACTTGCAGTTAAATAATTGAAGTCAATTGAAGTTTATTTCATTTTGAGAATTTCACAAAGCCATAGAGATAATTGGAGTCGCCCTGGAGTGTTGCAAAGCTGGGTTTGGAAATCTCAGATGAAGAAAATGTTGAGTAGAGGATGATGGAGAAAAAGTAGAAACAGAGAAAGAGGTGAGGGAGAGACAGAGCTTTCAGTTTCACTGGGGAGCCTTGGGGAGGATCTGGCTGATTTGACGGTGATTCAAAGCAAAAACCGTTGATTCCATTCTGATGTATTCAAGAATAGAGATGGCGGAGACAGAACCAAGGAGAGTCGGAAGGCGACAGAAAAAAAGTCTCTCTGGGCCTCCCCGCCCAGACAATGACAATATCACCTGAGAAGGAGACACCCCCTGCTCCCCAGCCTCGGTTCCCCCTCCACCAAAACCGTATTTTAGGGAAGCCCCTCTTTTATTCATTGGAAATCGGCTGCTTTGAGAGTTTGGCCCCTAAAAACTTGCCTCCTGCCCAGGAAGATTTATTTTATTAAGTGGTCCACACCTGAAAGTAATTGAGTCTTGGCGTGGGTCTGGGGACTGCGGAGGGAGGGCCCAGGCGCGGTGGCGGCGGCTCCCAGCTCCTCTCTAGCTTCGCACCCGGTGCCTCTGGGTGTCTCGGGGCGCACTAGTCTCCCCGGCACGCCGCGACCTTGCACCAGCCTCCCGCGCCCGCTTTGTGGAGAGGTCCGGGTCGCTTGTAGGGGAAGGAGAGAGAGGTATGTGGGGCGAGTGGGAGTTGAGTGTGGATGTGGGGAAGGGGGTGCGGCCTGCGTCGCCTCCCTTCCCCCCCCCCCGCCCCCTCGCTTGGTCAGGCGCTGATCCCTGTGCCCGGGTGCCTCTGCCCACCCTCGCCAGCACGCAGGGGTTGTTTGCCGCGCTGGTGACGCCTTCCCAAAATAGGAATAAAAGATCGAAATAGCTAGAATTCATGCATAGTTTAATGTCAATCTTAAATCTCTGTAAAACCAGATCAAAGGGAACAGGCATTTGGTTTCTTCCCGGTTCGCTGGGGCCTCGGGGCTCGGGGAGCCCCAGGAATCCAGCCTGCGGCCGCTCGCTACTCTGTTCTCTCCAGCCGGGTCCAATGGCTCGAGCACCGCAGGCAAGCGAGGGAGATGGATGCAGTGCCCGTGAACGTGGGGCCTGGATTTGATCGCAACCCGCTGGGTGCCCGTCGCTCGGCAGGGCCTCCGGGAATCGAGCCGGAGGCAGCAAGCAAATGAAACGCAGGAGCCGGGAGCCCGGGCGCTCGGGGCCACGAAAGACTGGCTGTCCGACGGGCGGCGGGACAGAGGGGCGGATGCTGGGAACCCGCCGCTACAACTCGCGGCCCACGCTCGTAGCTCGTGGAAGACGCCAGCGGTGGGGAGCGGCCGGGCAGCGACATTCCGCCTTCGGTCGGGTTCCCGTGCCCTCCTGGGGCTCCTGCGGCGCGAGGCCTGTGTGTGCTTTCGTTTTCTCAAGTCCATTCTGATAAGCATATGTGGTGGTTCTTTTTCTTTTCCCAAAACGATTCTTTAAGGCGAATGACTCGAAATGTAGATTTCTTCTAACCGGTTAGGCATGATCACCAACAACTTTTGCAGGACAGGATAAAACTCCTCTGGGTTTCCAGTGAGATGTGCGAGCGGGTTTCTTTTTAATAGCGAGGCTTCTTTTTAATAGAAACCTGCAGTCTAACAGCCGCCAAGGTTATGGCCACGAGAAATGTGAGTGGAGATGAAGCCTCACGTCTTGAGAATTAACATGGAGAATTTTTTAGGAGCAAAATTATGGTCTCTTTCTCTCATACCACATAAACAAGAATTGCAAATTGTGGATGTTTTCTGTTTGTATCAGTGTCATGTCCTGTAGAATTCCACCCTTCCTGATAAATTTCCACGCCTGTAGATCCTGGTCATAGGTATGAGCAGGCTCTACAGGCGTGGAAATTTATGTCTATTTTCTGTGCCTGATCTGCTGGCACAGTTATAACGAAGCAGTGGACAGTTCTTGGTGATGGACATTGGGAGAAATATCCCTAGATGAGTGTACATGGAGGGTCATTCATGTTTGGACACCTGGGAAAAATACCGAGTACTCCCATTAGTAAATAAACCAGCTGAAGAGGACCTTCACCTCTTCCATAGTATGAAATTGCAGGAAATTCACAAGCAGAAAAAGGGCAGAAAAGTTAGAGGCCAAGGAAAAAAGGTTATTGCTGAGAGAGAAAGAATAGAAAATATAAAGACAGACACAATGCTGAAATACAAAAAAAGGATTGAAATTCACAAAATAAACGATTCTGAGAGGGAAACTACAGAGAAAAAGGACAAAAAGAGATGGAATACTGTTAGAAAAAGAAAGAGGGAAGGAGCAGAGACAAATGGAAGGGGAAAGAGTAGGTACAAAAAGATGTGGGGGAAGAAATGCATCAAGAGAAATGAAGAGATAAAGAACCTCAGCCCAGACTCCGGGTGGGGAGGAAAGGATAGAAGCCTTGGAAGCTGGGAGCCTCCCAGGCACCTCCCCAGGGCCTCGCTTCTCAGGTTTCCCCATTGCAAGGAAAATCCAGGGAAGCCTTTGTGGGCGCCGTTTGTTTGCTCCAGACCCGGATCTGATGATGCTGTTGATTTGGTTTTTAAACAGTGGGTTTGCAGCCTTCTGGGCTGGAGCAGGGGTCTGCTAGCCATACTTGAACCTGAAGATTGGATTGAATTTCGGCCACTTTGATGGTCCTGGAATCGTCTCCCAGTTTTCCAATTTCCAGTCCCCTCCACCAGGCTGGGGGTTAGAAGGGGACTTTAAAAATACCTTTGATAACGTCTCACAGTTACATATTTCTATAACAATTTTCTCTACCAGATCTTTATGTTTGATGTAGCCCCAGATGTTCTGGGGGAGAAAAAAGGGAACCAGTTCCTGCGTCCCAGCCCGCCAGGCACCGGAAACGGGGGGGGGGGGGCAAACTCAGGTGCTGCAGCACCAGACCCTCCTCCAGAGTTTGTCTCTCCTGCCACCCCCATTGCCAGCTCTTCCTCAGCCACATTTTCTGACTCTTTCTCAGGGCCAGGGACCCATCCTGTGCATGCAGCTGTGGTACCACTGGGGCCCTAGATGTCTCTTTTCACCAAATCTTCCTTTTCTTGAATCCCCTTCCATTCTCTCTGCTTGGTGACAGTTTGCAGTCTGTAAACTACTTCATGCTAATTTCATAGTAGGTCAAATTGGTTCCAGCTGCCCTCCTGGAGACACGGTGTCCTGAGGAACATCAGAAGACCTTTCTTCCTCAAACATTTACAGAACGTTACTGTGGGAAGGCAGTGAGATGGCTGCCAAAGTCAAACATCTCCCACTCTGGAGCCGTGCAGTGTCTACACCGTGGGGGAAATGAACATGCATGTCAGGAACTTAGGCAGAAGTCTGATTGAGTGTGAAGGATGCAGGAGAGAGAGGTAAACAAGTGGCTACACCGTTCAAGGGCGAGGAGAAGACTCCGGCTAGAGACATCTGAGAAAGCTGTGTGGAGGAAGTAGTGTTTGCTCTAGGTCCTGAAGGGCTAGGCTGCATGGTGGTGGGAATGCTAGACACTGTGGAAGGTTGATGGAGAGAATATCCTGAGACAGAGGCACTTTCTAGTGCCCCCTTCCCAAATCTGACCTGAGTGGTGGTTGGAACAAGTTCATCTCTTTCAATATATTTCACCCAACATTTATTGAAATGAGGAACCAAACTGGGCATGTGCTAGTCACTGGGGCATAGGAATGGAGGAAACAGGTTCCTGCCCTCCTGGCCCCTGATGTGTAGATCATATTCTACAGATCTCCCAGGGGCTACTCAAGGCCTCTGGGGCAGTGCACGAGGAGGCCAAGCAGGCAGCAGGCAGGTCCCACCCCCACTTCAGCCAGACCAGTTTCACTTTTTCATTTTTCATATACTGGGTTTCCATGAGGAGTTTCCTTTGGAAGAAAACTTGTGGCAGAGAGAAAGAAGGAAAAGCCCCGCTCACAGGTGCCTGTGTACTATACAAACTACCTAAGTGAGTAATCCCTGGTTCACAGGTACCTGTGCACTATACAAACTACCTAAGTGAGTAATCCCTGGTTCACAGGTGCCTGTGCACTATGCAAGCTACCTAAGTGAGTAATCCCTGGTTCACAGGTGCCTGTGCACTATGCAAGCTACCTAAGTGAAAAATCAAATAAAAGCATGACAGGATATCAGTAACCAAAAGCTATGATTAAGCCATAATCCAGTTCTGGACACCAGAGTTTCCATTTAACCCCCTGCCCCCTCCCTCCCCCCCGCCCCCCGCCGCCCCAGGGTGCCTTCTGTGCCTTCCCTGTTTGTCTGTGGGCTGTGGATAGAGAGTGTGCCAGATCCCATGCTGCCCTTTTCTCTGGCATGGTCTTCCCGAGTCCTGCTCTTTTCTCCCACACTCCAGCTGGTTGGGAGTGGCGGGGTTCAAGCTATTCCCAGAACATTCAGGGGTTCCATCCTAATGATATCTCAAAGCCAGACCCCAAAGACAGGGGTCCATTGGGCTGGGCTCACACTCCCGCTTCTGTAGTATCCCAGGAGTTGCAATATAATAAAATGCCACCAGGGTGCAGGACGGAAGCATGGGGCTCCGCTGTCTGAGGGCCAGGCTTGTTTTCCACAGCAAGTGTCAAGAGCTTACTGTAAGCACTGCCCTGTGGTACACTAAGATGCATGCACTCAACCCGCATCTGCAGGAAGCTTATGGTCCCTCAGTGCCTTCAGTGATACAATCCCCTACTCCTTAGCTGGGCGGAGGAGTCTGTTGGAGTTGTAGCTGGAGCCCTCAGTCTCTTCCAGCCCTGCTCCACTTCCTTACCCCCCAGCAGTCTCTGTGTGTTTCACCTACTTAGCATCTGCCCAGGGACCCCACTGGCAAGGGCTTCTCCACTGGCAAGGACCAAGGCCAGAGGAGCCTAGGCTTGGCTCTGCCTCCGCAAGAAGCCCCCAGGCACACACGGGGCACACTGACTCTTGTGGCTTCCCTGCAGGTGGGACCTCTAAGGGAACAGGATGCTGGAGCCCAAGGCCAAGACCTCTCAGCTCAGGGAAGACAAGCCAGCACCTGTCCCACTCCTCCATCCTGGGGACCTCCCGCCCCCACGCTAGACTGGGGTGCCCACAGGCCTGCCTTCTTTCCCCAGCTGAAAAGAGGACAGGTCAGCCCCATTGTGCTGGGGCAGGGAGAATGCTGCTTGGTGAAGAGGCGTGCCTTGTAAACATGCGTGGGTGCTGGCAGTAGTGATGGGGGCTTAGTGCATTGACAGGTGACTGAGGGACCCCCATCTCCAGCTTGCCCTCAACACCTTAGCTCCTCGACCAAAAGTCACATATGAAGCAGCTCCCTGTGCAGGGAGGGCCCTGTGTGAGGCACCATGGCAGGTGGGGCAGTGATTTGGACACTGTCCCCACTCTTGAGGAAGGGCTTCCTAGAAACAGGCCCCAGTGGGTGGGCTGGTGGGGCAGGCAGCAGGGGAGTAAGGGTCCCATGTGGCTTTGATGGATGCATAATCTCCAAGCTCTGGGATGGCAGAGGGCATGCCTGTCCTTTTACTGCTGAATTCCCGGAGCCTGGCAGCAGGCCCGACACATAGTAGGCATTTCGTTAATGTTTATTGAATGAATAATGGAGAGAGAGAAGTAAGAAGGCATTGAGACAAGGGAGTAGGTGAGCCTGGGACTCTGGAGGGGATGTGGGTGGAAGGGTTCTGACAGTCCGCTAGCCAGGGCTGCTCCCTGGGTGACCAACCATCCAGGCTTTAATGAGAAGTTCCATGTCCTGGGAAGCCCCTCCGTCTAGGGCAAGTCTGGGTGGCTGGTCACCCTGGTGCTCCTCCCCTTGGGAAAGGGACTCCCGGTTGGTCCTCCCAGCCCCTCCTCTCCCTGGTCCTCCCTCCACCCCCTCTTTCTCTTTCTTCCCTGTCCAGCGGGGTCTCCTCTCAGGAGACCTAGCCTAGCTGTGCCCCAGCCACAACCCCCCAGCCTGACCTTCGGGGCTGCCACTTCCCTTTCACTCGACTACTCCTGATAAGGAGACTGGAAACAGGTTTGCCCTTTCACCTCTGCATATCTCTCCTCCAGCCTGCGGGTCCTCACATCCTGGGTCATATCCTGCAGGGGCCTGGGCACCACCGCATCAACCCCTGCTCACTTGCAGGCCACCAGCCCGAGGCTTTGGGTGGGAGAGGAGTGCGGGATGAGGGGCAGCAAGGCCATAGCTTTTGGGAGATGCGCCTCTCCTGTCCTGGCTGAGGACAGTCCAAAGGCCTGCTCCCAGGACACAGGAGCTGGCTGGATAGGAGGGCTGATCCCTCCCCGGGATTTTGACTGACATTCTTGATGGAATTGGCCGGATGTTTCTCCTTCGCAAGAGACACAGCCTCAGGCAGGACAGCTGTGCCTTCCTCAGCCCAGCTGCAGCTGGAGGTGCTGAGAACCCAGAACCCACACTTCCTACTCTTGGGATAACATTGCTGGGCCAAAAGGTCTCCAGAGAAGGGCTGTGGGGGCTTCTATAGGGTCCCAGAGAGGCAGCAGGAGTCGCATCTGATTATCTCCTGACCTCGTTCCTCCTGAACTTTGGTCTCTGCTTGTGTCTGTGGACCCCACACGGGTGCTCTCATCTGATTCTGGCAGGCAGTTCTGTGTGCGGACCACCTAAGGCACAGAGACCCCTCAGGGTCAGCCCTAGGCCACTGACGCGTACCAAACCCACTCATTTTTGCAGTGCATCATCTGAGAACACTGCTTCCAGAACTTCTACTCCTGTCAGAAGTGTGATCAGTTGCAGCTATTTAAAAGGGTACGCTGTAATCTTTGATGATTCACAAGTCATTTCATGAATTTGCAGCATTTAGGGGGATACCATTAGTTACAACACCAATTTTGTGGCCTTGAGATGGTCAGATTTGTTTATCGGAGAATTTCTCCCTTTGTTGAAATCCCTGTACAGCAAATCCCAAAGTGGCCTGAAGAGGGGAAGTTATCCACCTGCGGCCTGCAGGGGGCTGTGAAGGGAAGGGGGATGTTCCTATCCTTAGTCTTAGGGTGGCTTGGGTGATTATGAGCCTTGTATATGAATGTGAGGCTCAGAGCTTGCATATATATGTGTGTGTGTGTGTGTGTGTGTGTGTGTGTGTGTGTATGTGTATATATATGTATGTGTGTGTATATATGTGTGTGTGTATGTGTGTATATGTATATATATGTATGTGTGTGTATATATGTATGTGTGTGTATGTGTGTATATGTATATATATGTATGTGTGTATATATATGTGTGTGTGTGTGTATGTGTGTATATATATGTGTGTGTGTATGCATATATATATATGTATATGTGTGTATATATATATATATAGAGAGAGAGAGAGAGAGACAGAGAGACAGAGAGAGAGAAAGAGAGAGAGAGGTCTTGCTCTATTGCCCAGGCTGGCAGTGGCACAATCTTGGCTCCCTGCAGCCTCCATCTCCCATGCTCAAGCAATCCTCCCACCTCAGCCTCCTGAGTGGCTGGGACCACAAGAACGCACCACCATGCCCTGATAAGTTTTGTATTTTTTGTAGAGACAGGGTCTTGCTTTGTTTCCCAGGCTGGTCTCCAACTCCTGGGCTCAAGCTATCTGCCTGCCTCAGCCTCCCAGTGCTGGCATTACAGGCAAAGCTCGTATTTTTGTTTTAGCATCTTTTAGAGCTGTGTTTTTCAGGCTTTAGTGACTTGAGTGGAACCTTCATGATTTTTGCCACATGTATCATTACATGTGGTGCCACTCATATCATTAACATTTTTCTTTAACTCATTGTACACACACACACACACACACACACACACATACACACCCCTTTTTAAAGGGAATTTTACATCCTTACTATAAATGGAGCACTAGTAGCACTCGTTATTAACAGAGCAGCTATAAAAATGAAATGAAACATAGCAGTGTTATCATGTTGTAGCTAGAGTTGCCTGTGGAAAGCTTGGAGCCCCAGGTTTGCTTTTTTAAACAGGAATGTTACCAAATGCTAGAGGGGCGTTAACCTCCTCCCCACCCATCTGCCACATTTTTGGTGACCAGATGTAGCTATCATTTAAGGGGCACGTTATGATCAGACAGGAATGAGGACAGGAGAGGAATGACTTTCTCACTCTGTGTTTAGGGTGCCAGCTAAGATTATCTCAAGTTCTGCCCAGGGTTACTGTGGGTTTCCCTGGACCTCTCCAGGAGGAGTTTTTCCCTGGTCTCATGTCATTCCTGACTGTCCTTTGTCCAGAGCACCCTGCCATCAGACATCTGCTCCACTGCAGCCACATTCTCCAGCCCACGGGGGGAAAACGGATGGAGTTGTGGGAGATGGGGAGTGCTGATGTTGCCCAGAATATTCCATCTTTAATGAGGCAACCCTAGAAGGATTGTTTCCATATTCCTCAGTGGAGCTACAGAGACTTTTCCTGAATGACTATGAGAAAACCCCAAGCATGAGAACCGCAGGGAATCCAAGCTATGCTTCTGCTGTGGACACTTGCTAAATGATTTTCTCAGTTCCATACACTCCCCTGCCTTCTAGGCTTGTGTGTCCAGCTGTCCATTGGTCCTCCCCATTTGCAGGCCTAGTGGGCATCTCAAACTTAACCTGCTCAAACAAAGCAGCAACTCTGATTTCCCCCACAAACCAGCTTCTCTCTCAGGTCCCTTCTCAGTTAAAGACACTGCCAGTTTCAAGATGTTCAGGCCCAAAACTTACATGTCCCTTTTCTTGTCCCCACCCTCCAGATCCAATTCAATCATCTGTCCTGTTGGCTCCACCTTCCCAGAATATCCAGAATCCAGCGACCTCTGCCACCCTCCTGGTTCGGTCTGCGCTCTCACCATCTCTTGCCTGGACTACCCCAAATTCCTCCTAGCTGGTCTCCCTGCTCCTCGCCATTTGCCACACGCCAAAGCCAGAGTAATCTTTTGAAGACTTAAATGTGATTGTATCACCACTTGGCTCAAAATCCCCCAGTGGCTTCTCATGACACTCAGAACAAAATCCAATCTCCTTCCATGCTTTGACTCTCCCCTTCCTTCCCTCTCCTGACCTCACAACCTCTGCCCTGGCTCAGCACATGCCAGTCAGGACGAGCCAGCCAGGCTGGCTTCTTTCTGCAGCTCTGACACTCCGTCCCGCCGCAGGGGCTTTGCCCTTCTGTTCTCTCCGCCTGGACCACTCTCCCCTGATCCTCACATGGCTCTGCCCATCAGCTAGAATTGGCTGGAATATAAATAATAATGGTGAACCAATTACTGAGTGACTACTGCATGCCAAACATTATTTGATGGGTTTCACATGTTACCTCATTTGCCCCTCGCAAGAACTGTTTGAAGTAAGTACAATTATTATCCTCATTTTGGAGATGAGGAAACGGAGGCACAGAGAAGTTAAGTCACTTACTCAAAGTTGCACGGATACTAAGAGGTAGAGCTAGAATTTGCATCCATGACGTGTGGCTCCCGAGCCCATGAGCTTAATGTCCGACTTCTGCCTCTATTTACTTTTTCATTGAGATGCATCTTATGCAAGCAAAGTGTAGAGATTCCCAATGCGCAGATCAGCGAATTTCTGCATGTGTTATATCTGTGTATCCACCTGCTGGACCTAGAGCCAGACTTGGCCAATGTGCCCCAGGCCTTTTCTATGCCTTCAGTCAGTTCCCTCAAAAGAAACTCCTAGGCTAACGCCTGTCAGTATTGATTGATACTGGGAAAGACTGTCTTTTATCTAATCCTGTTTGTTTTTTAAAAAAGCGCTGAAATACCTTTTGTTTGTTCTTTAATGCTCTTGCTTGAGTCAGTGAAAAGAAAATTAAAATACTTCGTTGCCTGGGGTGGGCACAGTGGCTCATGCCTATAATCCCAGCACTTTGGGAGGCTGAGGCAGGCAGATCACCTGAGCTCAGGAGTTCAAGACCAGCCTGACCAACATAGTGAAACCCTGTCTCTACAATTTGTTTTAAAAAGTGAGTATAGTGACACATGCCTATAGTCCTAGCTACTTAGAAGGCTGAGATGGGAAGATGCTTTGAGGCCAGGAGTTTAAGGCTGCAGTGAGCTGCGATCACCACTGTACTCTAACCTGGGTGACAGAATGAAACCCTGTCTCAAAAACAAAAACCTGTTAATACCAAATTTGGGAAGCAGCAATTTAGAGCTCTCGTCCCCACCCTGCCTGCCTCAGCAGTACCTTCCTTAGTCTCCTAGATTGAGGGAGAGGTGGGCTGTTTGGGGACAATCCTGATGTTTGTCACAGCGCTGGGCCTGTGGCGGGCGTTTAGAACACCTGCTGATGGGTCGACCACCTGTGGCAGATGCTGCATCCCTGCCTTTGGAGTTCCTGGAGATGGGGCTTTCTTTGTCTAAGGAGAAGGCACCAAGTTGCTGGACGGTGAGGTCAGATGCTCCAGGCTGCCAGCCTTGTACCAGGAACTGTCCCTCGCTTTCTGGGGGTCCCTGGCTGGACTCCCACTACTGACAGCCCATTCTCACTCAGATGCTTGTCACCCTCCTGCACTCCATCTCCATCTTCTTCTCCAGCCTGTGGCCCCTCCCCACATTCCACTAGACCTACCTCTACCTCTGGTCTTTCTCTTCTTCCTGCTTGGGGCAGTCCAGGTTCAAAGCTATGGGGATGTCACAGTCTAGGAATGAGGCCTTTCATCTGGAGAGATGGGTGCAGTTCAGAAGGGAGAGAAATCCACAGATGCTTCTTTGCAAGTGGGGTTGGGCTCAGCCTTCTATTAAGTATTGCACTTGAAAGCCTCAAGAGTGCTCGGTGTCCCTGGTCCTTCCATCCATGTGCATACACACACATGCTAGCACACATACCCACATATGCGTGTGCGCGTGTGCGCACGCACGCGCGCGCGCACACACACACACACACACACACACCTCCTAGTGTAGGACCAGGAGCGAGTGGTAACAGTTGCGTGACCTGAATTTCCAGTCTGAGGATCCCTCCCCACCTTCTGCCATTTATCTCCAACCCCCTCTGTAGTTTCTCTCCAAAACTTTGAAATACTCAGAGGTGCCTGGGAGCCAAGGCATGTTTTTATCTTGACAAATACAGCAGAGAAGAGAGACAGCGGGGAAGTGAGAGATAAAGGGCTGGAGTACAGGGCCAGGCTGAGGATGCAGGGGGCCGGCTGCCGGGACGCAGAGCCAGGCCAGGGAAAGGCACCATCCTCCACAGGTTAAAGCTGCTGAGGGTCCTTTGAGTGTGCACGTGGCCCAGCAAGTGTGGGGCAGCCCTGGCTTTGCCCTAAAGGAGGCTGAGAAGCAAGTTTGTACAACTTTGGGGTTGGGGATGTGGAGGGGTCCTGGGGCCCTCAGATGATACTGCCACTTCCCCTCCATGCCCATCACACCTCATACGGCCAAACTGGCCACAAGCCCCAAGGTTCCCCAGCCTCCTGGGGAGAGGCCAGGAGGGGCAGGATGAGGATGGAGAGACTCAGGGGCCCAGCCTGCATGGTGAGCATCTCTCTCAGACCTGTAGCTGTCTCCCCTGCTCCAGCCCAACCTAGCACTCGCTCAGAACTTCACAGGCTCAGACTTCCAATCCCTGGCCTCCCCGCTCTGCGGGCCTTTCCCCAGGTGTCAGCAGCAATTTCCTGGCAGGCCTAGTGACAGGAGCCTGAGCCAGCCCACGGGAAACCCAATGCCATGGTGTCAGCAGTGAGTGTCCTTTGGTGTCTGGGGAATGGGGCTGAGAATGTGCAGAGCTGAGCAGCTCGAGGGGGCAGGGAGGACTGCCACTATCCCCACCCCATGAACCGCTGCTCCTTCCACACTTAGTGGAGACGACTGTACCCACTCCTCTTGCACCCAAGGCCCTGGCAGAGACACCTCTTTCCTGCCTCATCACTGGAACAAGGCTGGGAAGAATCACCCACACCTGGGAGACAGTGCCTGGGTGGGCAGTGTCCTTCTCTGGTCAGGCTCATCCTTCTCTCCCTATAGTGACGTAAGGATGCTGCTTTGGGGTGGAGTCGGAAGGACCTCACCCCTTCCCCTCCCCATTCTAATCTAACACCAGCATTCAGGGAAATGTCTTCATCCCAGGCCCTACTGATGGCCAGCAGTTCACATCTTCTGCCTTTGGTTTTGCCTAGTTGCTAGGTCTGTGCGGTGCACCCACCTTCTCCTCGGGGAGGCCTGGGTCTCCTTCTCCTCTCTATCCCCCTTAAAGTCAGCAGGGCTACTTTCTAAGAACTGGCTCTCCAGCATAGAGGCTGGTCACACTCACGTGTGATCTGCACCCTGCTTCCCTTCCCTTTGCATCTGTGTGCTCTCTGCACCTGGAGCTGTGCTAAATACCAGACAGAATCTCTGTTCTTGGAGGACCCATAATGTAGTGGGGGAATCAGACTGGAACACCTTTGTCACAGAGCGAGAGAAAGGCTGTAATGAAGAAAATGCTGGCTTTAGGGCCAAGCATTCACCCTATGATATTGTGAGCTTGGGAGATTTGTCAATGGTACACATAACAGCATACCCCAAATGAGATATTTTGTCTAATTCCTCTTAACAAGTTAGGATGCAGTAGATACATTAAATACATAGATTCAAAGTTTACATTTGGTATCCCTAATATATTCAGCCTTTTCCTAGATAATACAAATGGCCTCCACCCTTGGTGCAGAGCAGGGGCTAAGTCAAGGTTTGCTGAATTGGATTGGACTGACTGACGGTGGGAGCAGGAAGATGAGATAGCTCATGGATGCAGGAGACGCTCTGAGAAATGAGACTGGTCTCAGGCAGGAAGGGCATGGAGATGCATCCAGAGGCTTGGGACAATGGGCAAGGGGCCATTGTTTGGCCTGGTCCTGGTTGATGTCAGGTTCTCTTTTCTCCTTGTTGGCAGGCCCTTTGTTGTTGCTGCTATTTGAACTTCTCTTGCAGGGGCTGGCAGAGTAAGTGTGTCCCCTGCTTCCCTTCGTTGGACGTCTTCTCTGCCCGGGGCATAGCTGTGTGCTCAGTGCTTGAGACTGGTCGGGTATCTGTTTTCCATGAGCTCAGCTGTGGAATGCTGCTGCTGGGATTCATCTCAGAGGTCACCTCACAGCCCTGTCTCCTCCTTTTGCAGAAGAGGAAACTGAGGCTAAACATAAAGTAATTTGCTCCGACCTGTCCATGTGAGGCTCCAGATTCTAGAGCTCTCAGTCCAAGTCTCCACTGACTCCAGGTGTGATGTTGCCCAAGAGTGTCCTCTTCTCCCAACCTCTTGCCCCACCAAGCCTTTATTCCATCAACCTGGTCCTGACATTTATTAAGTAATTGTGTCATGCAGCCCTCTGGACTGTGCCTTATGCTAGGTGAGAATATCTCCAAATAATGTCGTTGCGGAAGAATCACCTGAGCCCGGGAGGCCGAGGCTGCAGTGAGCTGTGATTGTGCCACTGCACTCCAGCCAGGTGATGAGAGCCTGTCTCAAAAAAAAAAAAAAAAAAAAAAAAAAAAAAAAAAAAAAAAAAAAAAAGAAAAAGAAAAGAAAAGAAAGAGGAGGAATGATACCATTTTAAAATTTTAAACTAAAATGTTTAAAATGTAGCTGTCCAGAGGATTCGTTAGCTATTTTTTGGCTTCATTTCAGACTGGTACAAGCTTTATCATGGACCAAAACCCTTCTGTGAGCCTGAATTAGACCTGGACCTGTCCCAAGGAGCCCACACTCTGGTCTAAGGTGGGGACCCCACTGCTGCACAGTCCCCCCGGGAAGGGGCTGCCCGGAGCACTGGAGTCAGGTTGGGGCAGAGTAGAGCCAGCCCAGGCCCTTCTTCTGCTGCCTGGTGAAAGAATGGAAGGCTCTGGGAAGGGCCTCTAGGAGCTCTGCCCTCAGATGTGTGACATCATTGTTTCTCTCCAGATCCTTTGACCTGCACACTAACCCAAGGCCGTTCAACCGTTGGGGCACTGGCCGGGAATGGGCACTTGTACCAGCTTCTTTTCACACTGGCTGTGTGACCTGAACCAGTCCCTGAACCTCTCTGGGCCCCTTTCCTTGGCTCACTGAGCTAATGTTAGGATAGCCACGAATGTAGCAAATGTACAGTGGTATGGCCGTGGGGGCTTTTTAAGAAGTGACTAAATGTCCCAATTCCAGAGCACTTAGCTTATGCCCCCACGGCTCTGTCTTACGGGTGATGGGACCAAAGACTAGAGAGGAACAGCGACGGAGACCCACTGCTGACAGCAGGTACAGAGTTGGTGCTGGAGGCCGGAGTCCTGGCTCCCACTCAGAGCATTCCTCCACACCCCACAGCCTCCAGGTCTTCATCCAGCTTGAGATCTGCCCAGGAATGTAGTTTTTCTGCAAGCCTCTTGCCCTACCAGGCCTTTGTTCCTTCAACCTAGCCTTGACACCTTCCGTTTTCCACTGGATTCTGCATGTTCGGCTTACTCAGCTCTGTCCTCTCAGGCACCAGAACATCTAGGCACAGAGCTTGATTTCCAGATGCCATTGCTTGGCTGCCACTGGGTGGTGGAGACCATCGTTGACCCTCCCTCACCTCCTTCCCATCATCCCTCATTCCAAAGGCCAGGAGGTAACTCCTCTGGAAAGTTACTCTCCATTGGTTCCTGTAGGTCCCTGGGGGCTCCCATGGCTTCCATTGTCACCTCCCCTCCAGCCTGACTCCAGGACAGGGATTGTGGGCAGCCCTGGTCCCTCTGACTCTCAGGAAAACCCGTGTCTTCCCTCCCTCCTCCCCATCCTTTTTATCCTCCCTCCGCCCTTGGCCCCAGGTCCTCTCCCCCAGCCTTATCTGCCCAGGATCTGACCTGCAGATGCACTCACTCTCTGCTCTGCGTGCCTCTGACCCCAGGATGGCATCACCGCCCAGCCTCCCTGCCCCGGGGCCAGCTCCGGCCTGTTCTCCTTTCCTCTAAAAGCCCCCATGTCTTGAAGCTGATTAAAACAAACACAGCTCATATTTTTGTTCTTAATCCAATTCTGCACTGGGCTGGGGTTGGAGAGGGAGGATAGGATGACAGAGGCACATTCCTCACTATGCCAGGGGGGAGAGGCAGGACCAGGTACCAGCCAGGAAGTACCCAGAGCTGGAGAGGCCATGGTCCAAGTGGGGTGCTGGTGGGCATTGGTGGATGGGCCTTTCCCTGGGCAGAGCTCAGCTGCTGCTCCCCGGGAGTGTGAGGGGAGAAGCAGGGTCAGAATTTCTGCAGGGTTTTCCCAGAGAAGGGGGCAACAGGCCCTCCCAGGAACAGCCAGCGGGCCAGGGCGGGGAGGGCTCCCAATAGAGGCCTTTATTCTCTCTCATCTGGAAAGAAGACAGGATCCTCTTGTCTCAGCCGACCCCTTCCCGTTCTATCCCTCCTCAACACTTTGCCTTGGAGTTCCTCAGGACACACAGGCCCAGATATGTGCCTTGGACCCCTTCATATCCCGTAGGCAGGGCTCACAGGCCTCTGGGTGTGGGGGAGAGAGTGTGCAATGGTGCATACAGCCTGGAGGCTCAGCAAGTGACTGCGTTTCAGTCTTGTTCTACCACTTACTAGTTGCGTGACTGTGGGCAAATTCTTTAATCTCTTTGCACCTCAGTTTCATCATCTGAAAAATGGGTGCGGTATTAGTACCTACCTCATAGGATCATTGTGGAGAAGTATGGACCTGGATTGTGGACACGAAGCAATATCTGGCATCATATTACAGACTATACTAAATATGCTATCTAAAAATACAGTAACAACCATGAGCTTGCCTAACACTTTGCGTGGCACGTGTTGATTGGATCTTAACACTGTGTGATTTCATTGCTAGCTGAAACCTTAGCAGATGTTTTTGTCTAAGAGGGGAGGGAAGAGCTAGTTAAAGCAAATAAAAAGAAAAGGAAAAGGAGAAAAAAATAGAATGATTTGGAGGAGAAGAGGAATGAGACTGAAGAATATGGAAAAGACAGAGTGAAGAGGGACAGGAGAAACCTCCAGGAAGGTGGGGGGCAGGCAGGGAGGAAGGGAAGGAGGAGAGGAAAGCAAGCTAGATAAGAGGATGAAGAGGGGTGGGGCTGGTGGGAGAAAAATGGGAGGGGCCCAAAGAGAGAGGACTGCTGATGAGGGGCCTCAGTGACTGCCTGGGAATCTGCAGGGCCGGGGTTTCCTCCCTGTCCACCGAACATAAGATTTCTTCTTCCCTGTTCCCTGGAACAGCTCACGCCCACCTCCCATCCCCCACCCCTACCCCTGCCTTGCACTTAGAGTCAAGATCCCTGCGAGAGGTTTTTGGACTAGTTAGGATCAGAGGACCAGGTGGGGAAAATCTCTCTTGGGCAGTAGATTTACAGCAGGTTCATAGAACTGCAAAGCATACTCTTTCAGGGCTAAAAAAGATGCTGGCCTTCCTAGCTCACCCGCCTGGCCTCCTCCAGAAGGGTCTGTGTACCTCTCAGGACAGAGCCCACACCACTCGCTCAGAGGTGTCTATCGGGCCCCTTCCGAGGCTGAGCTACGGTTACTGTGGCTGCAGATCAGTCAAATGATAAATAGCAATTTTGTGGGTACTTAATTGTTTTTTGCCCCACAAGAAGGACAGAGGACAAATCAGAAAAGGACCTAGAGTATGCTGGGCCACAGTGGGTGTCTGAAGCATCAGCCTGTCTAACTGGTCACCATTGCCTCTCAGGTTCCAGGGGTCTTTCGTCCTCCTTCCACACCCCATGACCACTTGGCTTGGGCTGTGGCAGTTCCCCACACCACAGCTAGAAGCCAAGATGTGTCAGCAGGTCAGAGGAAGGGAGACTAGAGATGGCCCATAAATATCTTGGGCTCCCTGTAAATGCAGAGAGGGTCTTTGAAAGCCTAAAGCACTTTTATGTGCTAGTTAAAGGGTCTTCCTGTTGTGTCGCCAGGATTTATAGGGACGTGGGTTGGGGAGCGGGGGAAGGTGAGGCCACGTGCAGTCGCTACCTGCTGATACACTCCACTCCCTGGGCTTTTTGGAGCAGCTACCCTCTGGGTTCCAGAGGAGAAGGGAGGAAGGGGATGGCTTAGCAGCTTCTTGGCTGTCACACTCCATTTACCAAGCAGGGACTCTGAGGCTCCTCCTTGATGCTTTAAGATCCTGAACCAGCCCCCTGGGGCCACATTGATGACCAAGGCAGCAAACACATATTCCAGGTCAGCAGGGTCTCCAGCTAGGGAGAAGGAGGCGCCAAGACAGAGACAGAGCTCTCGAAGCAGAGGCCAGGGTAACCATGTACATTCTAAGCATGCAGGACTAGGAAAATCCAGCTGTTCCATGGCAAGTCTTGCCCATCCCAAGGGATCACAGGGAGCGAGCAGGTGTCGATTCTGTGAGTTAGGGATGCCCATCCATCCACCTGCCTCCTCGTGACACCCTGTAGGAATGTGACGTTCATGAATTTAAACTTAAAAAAGTTGGGCATGGTGGCTCACACCTGTAACCCCAGCACTTTGGGAGGCTGAGGCTGGTGGATCCCTTGTGCCTAGGAGTTGTAATAAGCTTGGACAACATAGTGAGGTCCTGTCTCCATTAAAAAGGAAGAAGAAGAAAAAACTCCACACAATCAATGTGTTATTCCAGCCTACTCTCCCTCATGGAGTTATGAGCTGCATATTTTACTTTTTCTCTGGGAAAGGAGGACCCTCCCTGTCCGGTGTCAGGGGAGGAGGCTGCCCCTCCCTGCTCTTCCACAGCAGCCTGCGCTTGCACCCTACTAGGCCTGTCACAGTGCCACTTACAGACCGTGGGTTCTCATTCTAGACTGAGCTCAGTGCCGGCGTTCACTGCTGCCCCCAGAGCCAGGCCTGATGCGGGGGGCTTCCTGCACACAGCCCCCTTTCACCCTCCCTCTGCCCTGCCAGGGAGATGCTAGAGTTCAGGATGAGGAGAGCTGGCACCTGCCAACCTTTTCTCCTTTATCGGCCCTCTTCAAGAAGCAGCACATACATTCTCTCCTTTAGTCCTTCTGGCCCCGCCGCTGGGTCATAGCCACCCCAATTTATATGTGAGGAAATGAAAGCTCAAGGAAGTTGGGTAACTGGGGGAAGTTCTAGCCAGGTGACGCCCGGCCCAGAGCCGTTTTCCTCTCCTCTTGTTTCATCTGAGCTGTGGGTCTCCTGATCTTCTCCTCCCAGGACACCAGAGCATGGAGAAAATCCCTGCTCGTGGCTGATGTCAGAGATGCCCCAGGCTTTGCTGCTCAGGCCCATGTGTCTCTCTGTCTATTCTGCTGCCCATGCCCTTGGTGGCCCGCTCTGCCTGCTCTTCCGGATTTTCTTCATCCTCATGGGGATCTCCCATTCCTCCTGGGGAGCAGCAACCAGAACCACACTCAGTCTCCTAGGTCTGGGGCTCCAGGGCTCTGTACCCAGGCAGGAGGACTTCTGCACTGACCTCACTGTGACCTCTGTCTCCAGCCTGCTGGCCAGGGTGCCCATCGCAGCCTCAGGACTCTGGCATTCTTCCTTGATGCTGCAGTTCCCCTCTGCTCCTCTGTGACCCTCTTGAGTTTCCCCAGGTCCGGCCAACCAAACACTGCCATATGGGGGAGAGTTACATTTCCTGTATATGTGTCAAAATATCTGAGCGGATGTGAAATAGATCAGACATGTATAAAAATAAACTTTTATGGGGTGACTGACTACTCCCCTCCAGGGAGAACCAGCGATTCACTCTTCATCTGGGGCCCGGAATCTTGGCTGGGGCCTTCGGGACCACTCCCCATGCCTGGTTCCCCACGGCCATTCTGCATTACTTCCTTGGGCTCAGGGCCAGCTCCTCTCCTGGAAAGCATTCTCCTCAGGGCTCTGCAGGCGTGGAAACCCCTCCCCAATGGGCCTGGAGTTAGCAAGTCACCTCTCTGGGCCCCGCTTTCTTGATGGGGTGGTAGGGCCTGCTTTTTCAGCTCGCCGTTGTCTCTGACAATCCACGACTCTACAACCTGTGAGTCCCCAGGCTAGGGTACAGCAGGACCATCCAGTCACCTATTCCGGTTTTTCAGGAAGCAACATCCCCAGCCTTATAGCAGAAATTTTTCCCTATTTAGGAGAGTAATTCTCAATCCTCTGAACTCAGATGTCACGCCTTGCAGAGAAGTAGGGGAGGGGTGAGGTGTAAGTGGGAACTTGAGAGGGTGCACTGTGGTTTTGGATAGCTCCAGAGATTCCTGCCTTGAGCACTCTGAGGTCCTGAAGTGGCTTGGACAGAAGACCCTATCTGTTAACCCGTGTGATTCCTACCACATCCCATTCTAGCGCCATTGGTTCCTGTCTCATAAAGAATACAGTCTGGCCGTGACATCTGCCTTTGCCCAGCCAGCTGGAGGGGCCCAGTGCTAGAGACCCAATGCCTGGCATACAAGCTTAGTCAGTACCCAGAGGCTGGGCGCTCATTTCTGTTTCCCTGCAGCTGCATCCTGGTAGGAGGGCTCTTCCTTCTTCCCTACTGGGCCACCCACAGGCAGGGAGGGAGCCCAGGGCCCCACATGACTCTCCCACCCTGCTTCCTGGCCTCCAGGACATCACTACAGATTCACCACTCCCAATAGAGATTGGCATTGATGGGCAGCTGCCATCCTGCCAGGAAGCTGGTGCCCAAAGCTGGGGCTGTGGGACTGGCCCTCAGCCTCAATTCAGCCGTGCCCTCCCATCACCTGACCTCCACTCACTGCCTCTCAAGCCTCCTTTGAGTACCTTGTGTCCAGGTCCATTGCAAATGCCAGACATGGTTTCAGGCCAGCAGTTATTGAACCTGGGGTCCAGGCTTCTGCTGGGTGGGAGACAAAGGGAGGCAGTATTTTGGAGAGGCTAAAGGAGAGGCAGGGCTGACAGCTGGCTCTTTCTCTAGTTCTCTCCAGGGCAAAGACCCCACATACCATTCTTGCCAGCCCCTGCCACCCTCAATTCTGTTGCCAGATGCTCTATACTCCCCACTTTACCATGAGTCCTGTCCCTTCCAAGACACTTACTTCTTAATCAGGTCCCTGTTAGTGAAAGTAATGGGATGATTTATCTATGGGTCCTAGGAGCATTTATTAGGAAATATACTTAATATACAAAAGGTAGTCAGTCCAGTGTGATATTCTTGCAGTAGAGGAGGCACTTCAGGGCAGAGGCTCATACTGGTGACCCCTGGGAGGGCCATCACCTGGGATTTCAGGCTGCTGGTCCAGCAGCTAGTCACTTGGGTTTTGATACCAGGAATGACTCCACTGAAGCAGTTCCAATGGTCTAATATGGAGCTTGAGGCAGCCCCTGATCAGGGCCAGGTTTTTCCATACAGTCCATGCTGCTCCTAGGATCATCCAATCGGCTGTTAGCTGGATTTACATTTTCTCCCTCTTGCTTTTGGCTCCAGCTTCTTCTGATGCCTGGCTGCAAGCGGTTAGTGCTACCAGCTAGAAGAGCAGGAAGTCAAACAAAATACTAGGCCAACCCTAACTGTAACCCTAACCCAGCATCTCACCTGCCAACTGGCCTTCCTTGGTTAATCAAGCCTAAGTCAAATCCAAGTTTACTAGCCCCCTTGTTCAGCTGTAATTCAGTCTCCCTTCCCCTAACCGAGGTCTGTCTCACAGGTTCCCCCAAGCCCAGCGTCACTCTGTCTGTTCCCAGCTTCCTCATCCTTTTTCCCCTTGGTCCTTCGTTTTGGTTCCAGCTTCCTCTGGGGCAGAGGTCATGCAGCTTGTTATATGCCATCTTCCTTGGCAGGAGCCTGCTTTCCTCAACTGACAGAAGGGATCTTGTTGGCAAGAATCTCACCCAAGAGCTGGCCTTAGCACCCTTAGGCCAAGAGTCAGGCTGAAAGGCTGGCACAAGCCGCCCTGGTGAAAGACCAGCTTTTATATCTCGCCAGGGGCATCAAGGGCTCTCTGGTCCTGTGCGATCAATGTGGCAGCATCTTTAGATTAGGCACAGCCTTCTCCACCCAGACCCGGCTGTAGACATGCAAGGCCAGCAAGAGCAGGTGTTCAGGGCAGGGCTTTGTGGGCCTTGGCCCTTGCTTTTAATATATCATGTTTGATCTTTACTGCATGGTGGAGGGTTCCTGACACTCTGGTTGATGACACAGATCTTCAAGGTGGCAGTCACCCCTAGAGGAAGGGAAACATTTATCAAAGCCATTCCTGGTGGGGGTGTGCCTGCCAAGTCCAGGCCCTCAGCTGGACCTGTGTAGAACGTCCAGAATATAGCCCCCATTCTGCCTGGCCCAGGAGGTCCTCTGCTTCTCCTTCTAATCTGGCCTAGATGGGAAGAAATAATTTTTTCTTTATTCTTGCAACAAAGAGAAAATTGTAGATTTTTTAGGAAGCACTTTAAGACGACACAAAAGGGGAAAAAGTACTCCAGAACCAGAGGGAGGCCAGGAACAGTGACTCATGCCTATAATCCCAGCACTTTGGAAGGCTGAGGCAGGATAATAAAATTGTAGCAATCCTCCTGCCTCAGCCTCCTGAGTAGCTAGGACAATAGACACACACTTCCATGCTCTGCTAATTTGGTGTTTTTTATACAGATGGGATTTTGCCTTGTTGCCCAGGCTAGTCTTGAACTCCTGGGTTCAAGCAATCTGCCCCTTGGCCTCCCAAAGTTCTGAGATTAGAGGTATGTTTAAATTGATGGCACGGTCCCACAGCTACAGGTTGAAGCAGACTACTTTTTGTCAGCTGAAATCACACAGCCCAGAGTGCAGACGGGCACAGGAGATGCTCCTGTGTTGATCATGATGGAAGCACCCCTAACTGAGATAATGGGCCACCAGCCACACCATGAGCAGTGTCTCCTCCAGGGCACACCAGAGAAGGCACTGAGGGAGGGAGAAACTCACTCTTGGCAGCATAGCACTGGCTGGGGGCCTGGTGTTCCGAGAGTCCCAGTGGAGCTCAGAGACAGTGTGGGAAAGCAAGCCCATTGCTGATCCCAGCTTAGGTTAGCAGGGCGTGTGTGTGTGTGTGTGTGTGTGTGTGCGCATGCGTGTGTGTGCGCACATGCATGTGTGCATGTGTGTTTGTGTCTGTGTGTGTAAGAGAGGCTGAGCGATGGCTGTGGGCTGCTCCTCAGGGACTCCTGTGCTTGCGCACAGCAGGGATGCAGAAGTCTCGGCTCTCTGTGAAGGTGCCAGCCCTGCCTGTGTCCTGGGTGCCTCACCTCTCACTCCTTTGCTGCACCCCGGTGCACCGAGTCCCACACTTCCACATGGACTTGTGTGTGCTGGCCCCTCAACCAGGGCATCCTTCTTCATCGGGGCATCCTTCTTCATCCTCCTTCAACACCCCCCAGGCTCCCTCCCAGATGAAGCCTCTGATCAGGCCCCACCTTCTGCTGCAGTCAGGACTTCCTTTGCCACCATAGTAAAGTTTATGCATGGTGCTAAAATGGCAGGTTTATGTGTCCCCCTGCAGGGACGTGTCTTACTATCCTGTTCCTGCCTCCATGCTGGGCTATATCTGTGTTCAGACCATGACCCCCGGGAGGAGGGCAGGGGGATGGCTGGTGGTCTGCAGGAGGAGGGGGCTGGTCTCCGCATGCGATGTTGTGCCCAGGCCCCAGGCCCGCTTGGTGGGTGTCAGCCACTGGAGCTGGCCAGTGAGGTCACCAGTGACATCTAGTGGTCACAGCAGGCTGCAGCCTGGTGAGGTTTTCCAGCAGGTGTGCGTTCCTTGTGGGCTATGGGGCCAGGTTTCTGAGCTGCTCCTAGCCAGTGTCTGACTTCTCCAGGGCTCCAGGATACCAGCGCAGGGCAGGACTTAGGTTGTCTGGTGTGAGGACCGAGGCCTTTCAGATGTTGGACTACCCACTGTCAGCTAGAGAGGGTCGGGACTGTAACTGACGTCCCCTGGGCTCCTGGAGCCCCATGAGCTCTGCTGCCCTCCTCCTACTCCAGCTCCTTGGCCCTGCAGGCCCCAGGCTCAGGTTCACCTGGGCCTCGGCTCCCTCAGACCCAGGGAGAGAGGAGGCTTTAGGGCCCTCGTGGGAGCAGCCACGGACCCATTTTGGTGCAGCTGCTGAGATAGCCAATGCCTGCCAGTGGATGAGGGGCAGGGAGTGGGCCACACCTACTGAGCACCTACTGTGTGCCAGGCACTGTGGAGGGCAGCCTGGGTCAGGGGCCACCTAAAAAGCTGCCTGTCCTGTCCCGTGTTAGACCTGACAGGGCACAGAGCAGCCCCAACAGACCTCTTCCTCAAAGGGGCGAGGGGCTCCTGATGACAGCGACAGGAGGTGGCACAGGCTGAGCGGGGTCTCCAGCAGCAGTGGTGGGCCCGGGGCAGCCCTTGCCACAGGGCAGTGTCCAGGGACCTGCCAGTCTTTACCTCACCATTTCAGGTGCAGGCACATCGTGGGCGCTGGAGACACACTGCTGAGTGATGCGGGTGCATGGGCTGGAGGCAGCAGGGTGTGCTGGGGACCACAGCTTTGTGCTCTCAGCTTCCCAGACTATGCACCCTCTGCCCAAGTTCCCCATGAACCACTTGCAGACTGTAAGGGGAGCGGGTAGAAGGGCCGTGCTCTTAGAAGGGAGGCCTGCAGCCTGGCGACTGCGCTCAGTTTGCATCAACTGTCCCTTCCTGCTCCTGCTTCTCCCCACTGCCCCCACCCTGGTTCTTTTCTTCCTTCTTCCCTGGCACTGCTCCCCTGCCTGCACTTTTTTCCTACCCCCTTTTCCTTGTGTCCCTCCTGCTGTTCTCCCCTTTTCAAGCACCTCCTGCGCTCTGCTTTCTTATTCTCTGTTCCCTCCTCATTTCTGTCTTTCTTTTGCCCTCCTTCTCTTTCTCCCCAGGTTCTGCCCCATCCCAGGCACCTTCCTTGGAAGGGCAGCCCGACATCATTAAAGTGCAAAAACTTGATCATTTGCTGGGGAGTGAGGTCGGCAGAGGCCATGGTCTATCTTCCACATGAGCCTTTCCTGTGGCCCCTGGGAGTGGTTGTAAGCTTCTCACCACCTGGAGCCCCCGTCAGCAGCCAGCAAAGTCCTCTGCCTGCTGACCTGTGCTAGCAGTGGGGCCCACCCTGGCCTGTGGGGATTCACTCTTTGGGCACAGTTCTAGGCACAGTGAGATCTTCCTTCACTGTTGAGGGGTGACAGTAAGAGCTGCCATTTACATTTATAAATTAAATCTATACATCTGGATGTCTTCATAGGTTGGAAGCTGTGTTAGGTCCTGGGGGCATGGCCTTCCTATTTTGGCCCTCACAGCAACCCTGCAAGGGACCCTGGGCAGTGATCACACTCCCGTTAGACAGAGGAGGAAAATGGGACTCAAGGAATGGGATTGCTCAGGGCAGTTCCCAGGCCAGCAGCTGGACATATGGCTTTTATCCTGAGGAGTTCACACCCTCAGTATACAATGTCCAGTCTGCTCAGGGGATTGCAAAGGGCTTCTGAGGACCCCGGATGTTCACAGACCTGTTCCAAAGCACCCTCCCACGCCCAGCCATCTTCCCTGCCAGACATGGTGCTTGTTTCCCAGTGACGCAAATTGCATTTGCAGTTGTTTTCAAGAGGGGTCCAAGCCTACTGCTGTCCAGCACTCTCTGCACACATTGATTCTTTCCCCAAGTCACCAGACCTACTCATTCCCAGTAATCTTCCCCCCTAATTATGGCAATCATTGTCTGATTGCATGCTCTGATTATACAATTACATTTTCTCATGCTAATTGCAAAATTAACACAAGCAATTACATGAGAAAACATACAATTTCCAGGCTCCAAATGTGAATTGAGGGTCCAGTAAGGTGCCCCCACTGTCCCTCCTGGGAAAGGCAGTGGGGGCTCCTGGGCACAGACACAGGGGCTAGGTAGTGACCATCTCTCTCAGCTTCTCTGGGCACCACTAATTTTGAAGCTTCTGTCTTCGTGGCCCAACTGGGACTCTCTAGAGCAGGTAGCCTGATTTGGAAAGTGTGACCCAGCAGATACGACTCTCTAAGCCCCAGTCACAAGGACACCTGCCTGCACATAGCCACTGGTCTTGGAGAAAGAAAGCCTGAGCCGAGATGCTCATGTGCTTCTAGAAGGCCAGGCCCAGTGTGTCTTCTGCAGCGGCTTACAGTGTCCTGGGCAGGGTTTGCCTGGGTGGATGGGTCTGAGGAGGAGCTGCTGGAGGAAAGCAGTTGATTTTCATCTTTCTGCTCTGCTCAGGGCATCTCCCATGGTGCGGCCCCAATCCTGTCCATCTGATGGTTTATCCACCACAGAGTCCTCCCCTCTAGAGGCTGGGAGTGCCCACATGGCCAAGGAGAAACCTCATTTATCTCCCTGATCCCTCTGCAGAGAAGCCCTGCAATCAGAGTCCACAGGTCTCCCCACATTGTATGCACAGGTACATTTACAAATTCTATCTTATTTCACATGCACCAGGGGAGCTGGCTATTTAAAGAAATGTTATAGAAGATCCTTTGGTAAAGACTGGCCTCGCTTTCTGATTGATTTTTATGTAATTTTGTATTTTCATCTCTCTAGGGCAGGAGGCGGGGGTGAGAGAGAGGCTGCAGGCGGGTTTATATCATTACACAGCCTGCCGCACTGGACCCGCCCTGCATGCCCCTGGACGGCTCAGTGTGTCTCAGTTTTATCTTCTTCATTTGATAAGCAGGTATTCAAGGCCTTCTGTGTACCACGCTCATGTTGGAAGTGTGGGATACAAAGGCAGAGAAGACCTAGTCCCTGTCTCTGAGAGCTAATGAGGGAGACACAGATGTGAGCTCAGTGCATTCACATAAGTAGGTTCAAGGGGAGCAATGGTTGCATGGAGGGAGGTGGGATTATCTCTTCCCAGGGCGGGGAAAGCAGGGAAGCCTTTGTGAAGGAGGTGATTTCCCCTCAGGAGATTTTCAACCTGAGGGTTTTTTTTTCCGTTTTTTTTTTTTAAGAGACAAGATCTTCTTACATTATCCAGGCTGGTCTTGGACTCCTGAGCTCAGGCTATGTTCCTGCCTTGGTTTCTCAAGTAGCCTGGACTATAGGCATGCACTAAACCTGAGTTTTGAAAGATGTTTTGGAAGAGTTCAAATGGGACAAGCAAGTAGAGGAAATGTAGGTTGGTGTGGCCACAGTGGAGGATGCCAAGTGGAAAGGCATGAGGCTAGGTGATGAGCAGGACCTGGCCAAGAAGGCCAGTTTTGATCCCAAAAGCAGAGGAAACGAAACTGGATGGTGTTACTCAGAGGAGTCCACAACCTTGCTTTTATTTTGGGAAGATCCCCTTGGCTGTGGTATGAATGGACCCAAGGCGGTGGGACTGGTGGAGGACATGAACTATGGGCTGGAGGGAGTTTACAGCCTGAACCGATGGGCGGTGGGCATGCGGAGGAAGAGGAGTGGGTTTCAGAGGCATTTTCAGGGAAAAAGGGAATAACAAGGGGGCTCACTTAGTGGGGGAAAGGAGAGGAGGAAGGAAGAGAGGAAGAGACAGAAGGTCAGGGAATTCCTGACTTGTGAGCTCTAGTTTCCCTATGGACTAGAATATGGGTCACCCGGCGAGAGTGAACATGGGACTGGGGTGGGAGGTGAGGGCCAGCTGAGTTTGTGGTGTCCATGGGTATTTTCATCAGCTGCCCTTGGCTTCCAGGTTCAGAAGATGGGGCAGAGCTTGCGGCCAACTTGAGGGGGAGATCAGGGCTGGGTGCTGTGGGAGGGCAGGTCAGGAAAGTCTGAGGATGTTGACAACAGCATCGTGCCGCTGTAGCTTCCAGGCAGGTGGAAAAGGAGAGGAGGTTAGGTGGGAGGGAGGGAGAGGGTGAGGGAGAAGAAGGTCACAGTCAAGCACAGAGCTGGTGAGAGTTGAGGGGATCCCTGACAAAATCAGCCCACTGACTGTGAGACATTACCCAGGTCTTCTCCAAGGCTGCTCAATTCTAAAATGAGTCAACACCTTCCTCCCAGGCTTAAATGTGACAACATATGTAAAGGCCTTGACCCCGAAGGCCTTCAGCAATGTGTCGCACTGAAAACTGTCAAATGCAACAGAAGTTGCAGACCCAGAGGAGGCTCAGTCCGTGTCCTTTTTCATACTCACCTTTGAGCTGGGCCTGGCCCACAGAAGGCACTGAGCAGAGGTTGGAGGCAACATGAGGTAACGGTGAAGACACCAGGGACGCTGCCTGCTTTCTGTAGGATCAGCCGAGCCTCACTTTCTCCTTGGCAGATGGAGATCATGGCAGTCCCTGCTTCATAGGTTGAGAGGATTCAATGAGGCAGGCCTGAGACACAGATACTGTTGGTCATCCTGCCCTATCCCCTCGGCATCTCACATTCCTGAAGGCCCGATGGCTTCCCACTTTTCTCTGGTCACGGGTGCATGCTGAGCACAGCTGTGGACCAGAAGTGCCAAACAGGTAGCACTTCCATTGGCCAAAGACGGAAGTCAGAGCATAAAGACACTGCTTTGTCTGGGTGCGGTGGCTCATGCCTGTAATCTTAGCACTTTGAGAAGCCAAGGCAGGCAGATTGCTTGAGTCCAGGAGGTCGAGACCAGCCTGGGCAACATGGAGAAACCCCATCTCTACTAAAAATACAAAAATTAGCCAGGCATGGTGGCATGCACCTGTAGTCCCAGCTACTCAGGAGGCTGAGACAGGAGAATTACTTGAACCCAGGAAATGGAAGTTGCAGTGAACTGAGATCATGCAACTGCACTCCAGCCTGGGTGACAGAGTGAGACCCTGTCAAAAAAAAAAAAAAAAAAGAAAGAAAGAAAGAAAGAGACCCAGCTTCTTTGCTTCGCAGGTAATGCAACTCAGGTGTGTTCCATGCAGCCTCCCAGGCTCCCCAGCAGGATAAAATACCAGTTTCCCACAATGGCAACCTGCTCATGAATGCACGTTTCGATTTCCCTCCCTTCCTCATCTCACTTCCTCACTCCCCTCCTGGCGCTTCCTGGGATCACCTCCTAATTGAGCACTCGTGCTCAAATTCCTGTCTCAGGGTCTACTGCTGGGATCCAATCCAAGAGAGCTTATAAAGTGCCTGACAGAAAGAGGACACTTGGTAAATGCTAGCCAGCTCACTAGTGTGAAAGCGTCACGAAGGCAGAAGACATGCATTTGAATATGACTGTCTCCCCAGGTCTGGGTTCTGGCACAGAGAGGGCAGAGGAAATCAGTAGACACGCTCCTCCCGCCACCGTGTCCTTCCCAACCCTCCCTTTCCCTAGTCGCACTCTCCTTTCTCCCAGTCCCACATTTTCTCTCCTGCTGCTCTTTTTGTCCTCTCCTGGAAGAAGGATGCTCTGGGCCCAAATATCCTTCTGCTGTCCCTAAAGTTCCACTCTGGAAAGGAGCCCTCCTGCAGAATTGTGACATCACTGTGCACTAGCCAATGGCTGTCTGCCTAAGCTGGGTCCCTGGTCTCCTGGAACCACTAGCCCTCTGTTGGCAGGGAGAAGCCAATATCCCCTGCAAGGACCCCTTAATCTTCAGGGCAGCTCCCAGAGCATGGACCCCTCCTGATTCCACGGTTAGCCTGATGTTCCTCACAGTCAAGCTGCTCCTGGGCCAGAGATGCAGTCTGAAGGTGTCAGGGCAAGAGAGTGTAGCCACGCTGAAGAAGCTGGTGTCCAAGCGGCTGCAGGTGCCTGAGGAGCAGCAGCACCTGCTTTTCCATGGCCAGCTCCTGGAGGATGACAAGCACCTCTCGGACTACTGCATCGGGCCTAATGCCTCTATCAATGTCATCATGAGGCCCATGGAGAAGATGGCGCTAAAGGAGGCCCATCAGCCCCAGGCCCAGCCCCTGTGGCACCGGCTGGGACTGGTCCTAGCCAAACACTTTAAACCACAGGATGCCAAGGCCGTGCTGCAGCTGCTGAGGCAGGAGCATGAGGAGCGCCTGCAGAAGATAAGCCTGGAGGACCTGGAGCAGCTGGCCCAGTACCTCCTGGCAGAGGGGCCGCACGTGGAGCCAGCTGGACAGAGGGAGCTCGAGGCCCAGGGACAGCCTCAGAGCTCCTGCAACGTGGAGGAGGAGGAGGAGGAGGAGGAGGAGGAGGAGGACGACGACGACGAGGAGGTGGTGGCGGCGGCGGCAGCAGCAGCTGATCAGTAAACGGGCAGTTCTACCCACTTGCATGCTAAAGTTCTCCCGGCCTCATCCTTACGCGTTCCCTGGTGACTTTTCCTACTACTTCCTGCTGATGTGGATGCATCCACACCCCTTTTCGAACCTTCGAAGCAGATGGAGGGTTTTTGGATTCCTGTCCCCTCTTAGGCCTGGGGTCCTCCATCTGAAATGCAGAGTGACCCAACCCTCTTCACCATCCTTCCCCTAGAAGGGTTCTGATAACTGGAGGGCAGCCCCAAGGGCTGCAGTCCCCTCCTGTGCTGGCAGCTTTGCCCATGCACACCCAGCAGCTCCCCAGGCTGCCAGCGGCCCTGGCCCGGGGTCACCATGGCTCTAGGCAGACCCTCTTTCTCCTTTGGAACAGAAAGACAGTGTGAGTTCATTTTCCTCCATCCTCAGACCATGATGCCCCTAAGCTCCCCAACAGCCAAGAGGAGAGTGATGTCAGGTAGCTGCCCCTTGCTTTCTGGGTGAGGCTGTCCCTGCTGTTTGCCTTCTTGTGCTTCCAGTTTAAGGGACAGGCCTGGCAGAGGTGGGAGTGGGAGGAAGGCATCTACTGGGTGCCAGGCCTGGGGCCCTCAGGGAGACAGATACAGACCAAGAATAGCAGTAAACTGAGCCTCAGGCAGAAAAAGAGTTCAGCAAAGTCACACATTCCCTATGGCCAGTGTGAACAGAACCATGCCCCACCCTCCCAGACTGATGAGTCAGTAGGTGTCACAGCTCCCGCAACTGCCCAGCACTGCCCAAGGCTCCACGGAAGGAAAAATGGCCTCTGTCAGTCAGGATTCTTGCCCTCACAGATCACAGCCTAGACTCAGAGAACCAGTATACATGTACAGACTAAAGTGGCGACGTGAAACTAGAGTCCAGTCTGTGTGACTGAATGCCCGGGGGCTTCACAGGCTCCTGGGCTCAGCACAGAAGGGCCAGCCCCTGGCAGACGACGAGAAAAGCCAGGCCCATTACTCTGCTCCTGGAGTGAGAGTAGCCTTCGCCGACGCTGCGGAGTCCCCACATTCTGCGTGTGGGTGGGAGGCAGCGGGGAGCTGGCTGAGAGCCGTGGTCCTCCCTTCACTGCTGAAGCCCCTGAAATGCTGTTATGGCAGAAGTTTGAGTCCTGAGTGATGGGGATGGAGGGAGGGGTGAAGGAAAACGTCTTGAATGGAACAAGCAGGGCCTGCTTCCCTAGAAAGCATTCTCTCCTTGGCCTGCGGGCTTCCCCGTCCTCTCTTCCAGTCCAAGTCCAGCCGTGTGGATAACAGGCCTTTCCTGTCTGCTGCTCAGGTTTCCCACCTGTGACACGGGCATCTTTATAATAGCATCTACTCACCCCAGGGGTGTTTGTGAGGGTTAGAGGCAAAGAGTGTCCAACTGGGAGGGACGTCTTCTAGCGGTGGGCTCAGCAGCGGTGGGCTCAGCAGCGGTGGAAAGCATTCTGTCTGTGGGAGCCTGCTTGGGAGCGCGCATTCCCTCACCTCCCGGAATAAGACAATCTCCTTCAGCTTACGACCCAGTTCCTTTCCGATGCCCCACCCTTGCCCCAGCCAAGAGAGGAAACCAGGGGCTCTGAGGAGACGAATGACCTCTTTCTGGGGCACCAAGGACCCAGCACGCACTGGCTGCAGCCAGCACTCGCAGGCTGGGGTTTAGGGGCCCAAGCCTGCTCCCTGGTTCCTGTCCTGGTCCTCCTCCTGGGCCCTGCACATCCTCAGCAGGGGAGCCCTCTTGACAGTTCTGTGAGTGTTTTTGTGCTGGGGCTGTGCCATTTGCCAAGGGAGGTGAGCCTATCATCTTTACATCAGCGGAACTAATAGGAAATCCGTGAGTGATAAAAATAAGTGGGCTATTTTATTCCTTTTGCTGAGAGAAGCCGGCATGAAGGACAGGGGAAGCCTTTGCTTTCTCTCTAGTTAGTGGGAGCATAAGGGCTGGCTGAGAGCAGGCCAGGGGAGGCAGCCACCTCCACTGTGTCTATCCTCAGTGCTACAGGGGAGGTGCCTCCAATCCCAAACTGGCAAGAAGGAAAGTTGGTCTGCTCTTCCATGCGCCACCCCACTACCAACCTCCCCCTTCCCAAGGGCTCTCCTGCCTGTGTCCCTCTCCTCAAAAGCTGAGCACAGGAGAGGATGCATTATCACTGGGAACTTAGCAGGAACTTGCATCTGTCTGTCACCACTCCCAGGAATAGTCTTACTCAGTGCTGTTTCTCACTGTGGGGTGACAGGCGTTGTCCCCTAAAGGAGGTCATTATAGTTATCAGAGAACAGAAGGTAGGGGTGTATCGAGAGGCTAGGGGCAGGAACAACCCCCAATACTGCAGCGATGGGTTTGGGTCCCACCTGTGTTGAGAACCCTAGTTCTAGGGCTGCCTGCCATGGGACCCCTCACTGCGCCGGGTTTTGCCCTATATCAAACTGAAGGCTGTACCAGTGCCCCTGCTGAAGGCTCCCTATTTCTTCTCTGCTTCACTCACTGGGGGAAGGCACTCTTTCTAAACTTCAGCCTTGAGCAGATAAATCTTTCCCTTAACTCCCCAACCACCTTCCCCTTCCACAAAATGACATATGTGTCCCTACAGGTAACAGCTTTGCTCATGTCAGGGGCATTCAGGACAGCCACCATAGCCAGTAGCCAGCTTTGTGTTTCTATCCACAGAGAAATCTGGCTCCTCATCTCAGCTCCTTCCTGGGTCGCCTGCAAGCCAGCATCCCTCAGTCCACCGGCCCAATGCAAAACAGTCTCTGATGGAAATAGGCAGAGCGTCCTGGTCCGTGTGCTGTTTAGTCAGTCCTTTGCTCTTCAATCAATAAACATATATGGGCCTCTGACTCAGTCTGTTTGTGTTGCTGTAACAAAATACCTTAGACTGGGTCATTTACAAACAGAAACTTATTGTTCACAGTTCTGAAGGCTGGGGCTTCCAACAGGGGAGCGCCGGCAGATGTGGTGTCTGGCGAGGACCTGCTCCTTGTTGACAACACCTGCTGTGTGCCCTCACATTGCAGAAGGACAAACACGCTCCTTTCAATCTTTTTTTTTTTTGACAGGGTCTTGCTCTGTCTCCCAGGCTGGAGCGCAGTGGCAGGATCTCAGCTCACTGCAGACTTAACTTCCCAGGCTCCCAGCTCAGCCTCCTGAGTAGCTGGGACTACAGGTGCACACCAGCACACCCAGCTAATTTTTGTATTTTTTGTATAGATGGGGTTTCACCATGTTGCCCAGGCTGGTCTTGAACTCCTGGGCTCAAGTGATCCACCCACCTTGGCCTCCCAAAGTGCTGGGATTACAGGTGCCAGCCACCACACCTGACCTCAATCTCCTTTACAAAGGCACTAATCCCATTCATGAGGATGAGCCCTTGTGATTTAATCACTTCCCCAAAGTTCCTACCTCTTAATGCTATGACATTGGTGATTACATTTCAACATGTGAATTTTGGGAGATACCAATATTCAGACCACAGCATCCTACCATGTGTCAGGCTTTGTGCTGAGATTGAGACGGGTAGACAAGGCGTCCTGTCTCCAGGACAGAGAGTAGTGCGCCCCCTGCTGTCTCTTGCAGCATGGTGCAGCAGAGGGGCTTGGGAAACTCCTGACGTCCTGCCTTGGCGTATGATTAGAATGCGCTGATGTGTTTGGAGGTAGCTATGGTGCTTTTTATCACCAGTCTTGAAAGATAGGGCAGGCAGTGATGTGTCAGGATGAAGTCTTGCAGATGTGGAGAAGCTTACAATGTTCCAGGGCTCCAGAAACCCCAGATACCTGATTTTAGAAGCAAATCTAGTCCTCTCCTCTCCTTCCACTCTGACTTGCTCCCCTCCATCAGCCGTTGTTCAGGATTAAGTGAGATTTGACTTATCATATAAAGCTTCCAACCATTTTAAACTGGGGAAGAGAGGCATGGGTAGAAGGAAGTGGAGGGCAAGGCTGCACCTCCCCAGGAAAACAGCAGACTGCAGTTGAGGTGCCTGAGGGAAGGCATGGCAACATTGTGTTGAGATGTGCATAGGCAGGATGGGCGGGCTCTGGGCATCTCCCTCTTGTGCTGGGAGAGGTGCTGTTATAATGGGTAAGGACCAGGGGCAGAATATCAGCTTCTGGTTTTTTTCTTTCTTTCTTTTTTTTTTTTTTTTTTTTTGAGTTAAGGTCCTGCTCTGTTGCCCAGGCTGGAGTGCGGTGGTGCAATCATGGCTCACTGCAGCAGCGTTGAACTCTCAGCCTCACGCAATTCTCCCACCTCAGCATCCTCAGTAGCTGGGATTACAGGTGTGCACTACCATGCCCAGATAATTTGTTTATTTTTCTTTTGTAGAGATAGTCTTGCTATGCTGACCAGGCCGATTTCAAACCCCTGTCCTCAAGCAATCCTCCTGTCTTGGCCTTCCAGAGTGTATCTCACAACCCAAAGCTGTGAGGTACAGGTGTGAGCCACTGCACCCAGTTCAGTTTCTATTTCTATATCTGGGGCTTAGCTTGAACCCATCTTTGCTTTTGCTAAATGAAAAATATCGACACCGTACTAAATAATAAATGCAATAAGCTCTCTTGGATGCAGTTCTAAAGCTGTTGAATTCACACTTCGGTCTGGCCGTGTTGGTGAGAGAATCACTGCAAATGGAAGTCCAGAGGTACTGAGTCTAGGTCTTCACATCAGGACTAATTTGACAAAAGCACTGGCCATGGAATGGAAAGATCAGGCGGTCCCCTGAGCAGGTACGCTCTGTCGGCCAGAGAGCCCAGTGTGGGCAGCCCTGCACTGGACACCACCACCATCACCAGGCTCAGCTCTACCATTTGCCTTGAGCCTTGGACAAGTCACTTCATATCTCTGGACCAGAGACTTCCTCATTTGCAAAATGGAAGAAGGGACTGGACTTGACCTCTAAAGTGTCTTCTGACACTAAGGTTCTTTAAGTCATGAACATGAGCTGCTGATGCCCCAGGCTGGGGTAAAGCAACAGGAGCTGGCCCTCACAGGGGCACTGTGTATTTATTTTTGTACAAAAAGAAATATATTTTTATACAAAAATAAATACATTTTTGTAATGAAATATGAAGCTCAAAATCACACGAAACAACATTATAGATATTATTTAGGGACACATGTCTCAGAAAATATTAATAAATGTTTGGTAGGAAGGAAAATACAATCAAGGAAACTTTCACAGGGGCTTCAGTTGTAAAGTTTATTGTGTCAAGTGGTGCATACATGGGTATTAGTTTTCAATTACTGTACAACAAGCTACAGTCAGTCCTTAGTATACACAGGGGATTGATTCCAGAACCACCCCCCCCAACTACTTTATACCAAAATCCACACATATTCAGTGGGCCCTGAGGAACTCGGGTGTACATAAAGTCAGCCTTCTGTATACATGGGTTTTGCATTTTGTGAATATTGTATTATTAATTTGCACTTGGTTGAAAAAAATCCATGTCTAAGCAGATCTACTCAGTTCAAACCCATGTTGTTCAAGGGTCAACTGCACTGCAAATTTGACAGTTTCAAACCACATGCATTATCGCACAGTTCAGCGCCATGTCTTACCTGAGTCCTCTACTTAGGATCTTAGGCTGCTGCCGTGAAGATATCGGCTGGGCTGTGTTCTCCTCTGGAGGCTTGGCAGGGGAGGAATTGGCTTCCAAATTCCCGTGGTTGGCAGAATTGATTTTCTTGCAGTTGTGGGACCGAGGGCCTGGACTTCTTGCGGGATGTTGGTGGGAGGCACCCACAGTTCCTCGAGGCTGCCTGCAGTTCTTCGCCACGTGAGCTTTTCTAGCATGGCTGCTTGCCTTAGCAAGCCTGCAAGGAGAATCTCTAGAGTTAGCTGGTAAGGCCAAGTCACCTACAACGTAATGTAATCATGGGAGTGACGCCTCATCATGTTTGCCAGTTCTGCTAGTTAGAAGTGAGTCACAGGCCCTGCCCACATTCAGAGGGAGGGGATTATACAAAGGCTTAGATGCCAGGAAGTGGGGATCATGTGGCCCTCCTTAAATTCTGTCCATTGCAGTAGCTGTTGATTATGTCATTAGGTAATTGTGTATGTACAAAACCGTGAATCATAAACCAGTTAAAGTGGTCTGCGGCCCAGGAGCTGTGGAAGAATAGCATAGATGAGGAGGGACTGATCTCAGATGTGGCTCAGGTAGACTTCAAGGTAGCATCTGAGCTGGTGACAACCAAGTGACTTTTCCTGACACCCAGGGGCCCACATTTACACCTGGGCAGTTGTTGCTTGGCTCAGCATGCCCAGCATATGACCTTTCAGGATGCCTCATGAAACCCAGAGGCATATGGACACACCCAAGGCACATATCCACAAACACACAGACAACCCCTCCCAACACCTCAGACCCGAAGCATGCGGTCTACCGTAGCAGAGCCGGGTTTGCTGCAGTGAACTTTAGGCTCAGCAGCACTTATGGTGTCAGTGGTCCAGACATTGCCTTTTGGGTTTTAGCATGTTAGAGCCCCACTGACCCAGCCTAGCCCAGGCAGCCCAGCCAGAAGATCTCACAGCGCAAATTCAAGGACAGAAAATGATGACTACAGAGCCAAGTTCAGGAACTGCTAGGGCTGCAGGAAGAGGTCACCTAGACCATCTCTGCCATCTTCAAGTACTGCATCATGTATTCAGGACAGGAGTGTTCATAAGAGCCTGCAGGGGGTCCCCAAGCATGTGGATACATGTGTGCACACCTTCGTGCAATGGATGCCAGTGAGCTCTCAAGGGTAGCTGCACAGGCACATCAGCCCAGGTATGTCTTAGGGCAGAGACCGCCTTCTCTGTGTGAACTCTCTGAGGTGGCATGTTTGCCTTTCTGATCCCTGCCCCAGTCTGGCTCATTCTCCCTGTGCTCTGGGCTGGATTTGGGTGCTGCTAGCATTTGGCAGGGGAGTGGCTAGAGGACAGTCTGCCTTGGCTCCTGCTGCTGAGCTGGCAGTCACTCATGGAGGTGGCTGAGGTATGAACAGCTGCAAAGCCCAGTTCCTGGTGCCCTCTTGAGCGGATGGTGCTCCCTGCCAGCTGCCTCACCCTACTCCCCTCTTGGGCCACCTTTTTCCTTTCTCTGTCTTTTCTGCTTTTCTTCTTGTACCTCTTCACTACCATTTCTCTCCTGTCCTCTCTAGTCACATTTGGGGCTAATTTGGCTGCACCGTATAGCTATCTGGGTGCTTCCTTTCAGCTCTTTCTCTCTGCTCTTTATATATCACTTTCTACCCACCCTCTGTCCACCTTTCTTTCTCCCATTTCTTTCATCCATCAGTAGCTTCCCTCCTGTTAAACACCATCACTACCATCACTACCATCACCACCATCACTACCACCACAATTACCATGACCACCACCACCATCATCACAACCATCGCCACAACCATCACCATGATCACCATCACCATGACCACAATCACCACCAACACCATCACCATCACCACCACCACCACCATCACCACCACCATCACCACCACCATCACCACCATTACCACCACCACGATTACCATGACCACCACCACCATCATCACAACCATCGCCACAACCATCACCACAACCATCACCATGACCACCATCACCATGACCACCACCACCATCACCACAACCACCACCACCACCACTACCACCACCACCATCACCACCACCACCATCACCACAACCACCACCACCACCACCACCACCACCACCATCACCACCACCACCATCACCACAACCACCACCACCATCACCACCACCACCACCATCACCACCACCACCACCACCATCACCACCACCACCACCACCACCATCACCATCACCACCACCACCACCACCACCACCACCACCATCACCATCACCACCACCACCACCATCACCACCATCACCATCACCACCACCACCACCACCATCATCACCATCACCACCATCACCACCACCAACACCAACACCACCACCAACACCAACACCACAGTCAGCTCCACCACCACCACCACCATCCCCACCATCGCCACCACCACCACCACCATCATCATCACCATCACCATCACCACCACCCTCACCATCACCATCACCACAGTATCAGCTCTGTCCTTGTCCTCCTGTGTATCCTCTTTCTTTTATTTTCCCGGACTCACCTAGTGTACGTGAGTACCTTTGAGTACGTGTCTGACCCCCCAACCCCTGCTCACGTTCAGTACTAGTCCATAAGTACCCATAGTCAGCCCAGTGCTCCAGTACAATAAGAAATGGTCTTATTGCATGCATGCGCCTATTTGCTGATATATACCCCTCAACAGACATGACACATGCCCAGAGAAGGGTCATAGACACTTGCACATTCAGGGTTGTACCTACGCTGGGGCATCTGACCAGGCCACCTCTCACAGCCACAGCAGCCAGCAGGGTGGGCGCTGGTTTCCTCAACTTCCTTCCATGGCTGTTCCCCTCGCTCTCTTGGCTCAGCTCCTGCAGTTCCTTCTGGCTCCTTCCCGGGGGGTGCTGTGTGCTGTGTGGCTCTGCTGGGCTCCAGAGCTATAAATCCCCTTTGGAAGGGACTGTAAGCTGAGGGGCCAGCAGGAAGCCTGAGCCCCCGATGGCTCCTACCTGCCCCTCTGCTCCCTCTGACAGCATTTCCCATCACTGTGATTTAAGGGCTCCCTGGCAGCCTTTAGCTGTTCCCACTGCCCTTGCAGAAGGGTGATAAATCTGAGGTAACTACTGTCGGTGGCTGGTCATAAACCCGTCACGGCCTGCTGCAGAGGGGCCAGGTTGGCCTGCAGCGGCCCGGCAGAGTCTGCCTTGTCAGCCAGCTGCCCTCGGATGAGTCCCAGGGCACCCATGCCTGGGACATTATTTATGAGCCTCAGACCCCAGGATCAAAGTCACTGTCCATCAGAGAGGGCAGGGTGGGGGCCCTTGGAGCCACCCTGCTGGTTCCTCCTGTCATCCGGACAACCTCAGGCTGCTGCTGCGACTTAACCTTGAATAGTAACACGTTAGACAAACCCTCAGTGCTCCTGGCTTCCCCTGAGCCCCCTTCCCCACCATCTCCAAGTGCACCCCCTCTTCCGTACCCATCAGGACAGGGAGTCTGGAGGAGCTTTGGTGACAGAGTTGGGGCTGGGGTTTCAGCTGGAGAGGAGCCTTTCCTGACCCACTGCTGCCCATGCCCCATGCAGCCCAGCGTGGCTGGAAGGAGAGAAGCATTGGGCCCCCATTCCCCAGGATTTTGTCTAAGCAGCCTGTGGCTGACCTCACTGGGCAGGGAAGTTTGAGGAGAAGACACTCATCCTAAACAAAGAGAGGAGTGTTTCTCCAGACGCTCACTCTCCAAGCGGCCTGATTTCCTGGGGCCGTTTTAGCTCTGGACCCTCCCTCATTTGTCTGGGAAGATGGAGCCCAGGAGGAGGAGGGGCAAGGCGGTGGCAGAGAACAGGGTTAGACCTGGAATCTGAAGACTTGAGAGTCAGTCTTAAGATACACTATCTGTGGGACTTTGGGTGGGTCACTTGTCTCTGACCCTCAGGGGCCTCATCTATACAGTGGGGATAATACGGCCCTCTGAGTTGTGGGGTACTTAGGAGCACCCAGTGATGAGGTATGGGAAAGTGTTTTGTGAACCCTACAGAGCTATGCAGAATTTAGCCTTATTTGTAACCCCCCTTTCTCTACAAAGATCTCTATTGCAATCAACAGAATATACTTGCCAGTTTATACATAGAAAAATTTATTGCAGAGATGGGTGGCTTACTGGGAGGGCCAAGGAACCAGGCTTGGACACTTAGCCGGAGCACTGCAACCAAGAGCAACGCCGGACACATGATGACCACCTTGCTGGCGGCTTGGCCCTGCAGTTCCAGGGGTGAGAGCCCAAACCCCCAGCACGAGTTCTTAGGGGACTCCAGTGCCCCCAGCAGCACCCTGAAGAACCGTCTCTTACCTGACTTTCTTCCACCCAGAGGTCACATGCAGGAGTGTCTGACTGGGAGCAGCCAGATTACAATGAACCTAGCTGAAAGGGAGCCCTGGAAATGTAACTGCTAACTCTCCAACAAGCTGGAAACGGGGTTGGGCTGTGGTAGTCTGTTGAACAAACGACCCAGTTTCTTTATCCAATCAATTGCTATAGAAAGAAAAAAAAAAAAAGAAATAAAGAGAGAGAGAGAGAAGAGAGACAGAGAGAAAAGAGAGAGGGGGGAATCTGTAGATTAAAAGAAACTGAACGGACGTATCAACTATTTGCAGTGTGTGGAGTTATTTCCATTCTGATTTGAACAAACTGTTTAAAAAAAGCAAGACAATCAGGGAAATCTGAACATTGATTCGATATTTGATCAAATATTTGATGCTAGTAAATATTAGTATGCATTTTGCGGTGTGTAATGATAGTATTGTGGTTATGCTTTTAAAAAGTCATCTTTTAGAAATACACAGTGAAATATTTCTGGATGAAATGATACATAGAATTTGCTTCAGAATAATCTGGTGAAGTGGGACAGAGGCCATTTCTGGAGCTATGGAGTGAGAGCATGATCACGTAGAAGCTGGGTACAAGGAGCATGGGGTTGTTCATGCTACTCTCCTTTCGTGTGTGTTTCAAATGTTTGATAACACAAGATTTTGACAAGGTTTACCTGGGCGCCGCTCAGTCCGCTGAAGCCTTGCCTCTGACAGGTGCCATGCTGCACAGCCTCAGGCTCGTCAATAACTGTTTCATCACAGCAAGCCACCCACCACCAGCAGCCTGTCCTCTGACGCTGACCAGCTCCCTGGTGCCTCAAAATGCAACGTGTTGGGAAAACCAGTCCCATATTCTCATTTCCTTGAGGGGTTCTTGCATGGAATCCCTTCTGGTGTGAGTTACTGTTCCAAATTGGGGACAACAGATTTCACTCTGGCTGATTTAAGCAGAGAGGAATTTATTAGAGGATATTGCATAGAATCTTGGAGAGGGCCAAGACACTACATGGCCTGGAAGAGCACAGTGAGGAGAAATATCTGAGCATCTCACAGGACGGATCTGGTGGAAATACTACTCTGCTGCCCACTCCTCAGGGGTGACACGCTAGAAACCCCCACAGCTGGCTGGGGGGGACTTACTCCCCTCGGCCTGCCACTGCCTCCAGTTTTTTTACTCTATAGCTCCTCTCTCCATCCCCTCCCCAGGCTCATGTGGGAATTATCTTGGTGAAACTGGGTCTCACATGGACCCTAGCTGCAAAGGAGTCTGGCAAATGTGGTTACACACTTTGCAGACTCTTTAGTGCGGGAAAACAAACTCTTTGTCTCTAAGACAGCTTTTTTCTTGGGTTTCTAGCTCCCAGCAGAGGGGACTGCCCTCACCACTGGGCATTCTTTTGTTTTTGCCTGCCAAGGCTGAGGTCATTAAACACAGTCATTGTTCTGCCCCAGGTCCTTGGCATGTAACATCTTCACAGGCGTAGTGCGTATGAAGAGCTCTCAAAACCTTTTTCTCTTTTAGTCCTCTCAGTAAGCTTGAACAGTTGTTATTACCATCCCCATTTTATATTTGAGGATATTGAAACTCAGAGAGGTTAAGTGAGTTCCCAAGGTCATAGAGCTGGTACATAGTGGATCCAGCATTCAAATCCTTTACTTCCATTCCCTACTCCGCACCCACGCAGAGGGAACAACTAATTGCAATTTTAGTTTGTGGCTTGATCTTGCTTTTATCACTAATCATCCTTCCCCCATCTCAAGGCTGCAGCCAGTCATTTGTGCAGCCTTGCCGTATACCAGATTTCGGTGAGAGATGGCATAGAGCAGTTAGGGCATATGTCCTTGAGTCAGAATGCTGGGAGCCACTCGTGAGCTGGGCTCACCTTGGGCATGTTACCTTAATCAAAGTAGCTAATAACAGTGGTGGTATGGTCTGCATATTTGACCTCACCAAACCTCATGTTGAAATTTGATTGCCAGTGTTGGAGGTGGGGCCTAACGGGAGGTATTTGGATCATTGGGATGGATCCTTCATGAATGGCTTGATGCCATCCCCATGGAAATGAATGAGTTCTCACTCTATTAGTTCTATGAGAACTGGTTGTTAAAAAGAGCCTGGCACCTTCCTTAGCTCTTTGGTGATTTTGCTCTCTTGCTGTGTGATCTCTGCACATACCAAGCAGGGATCCCGCCATGGCCATGAGTGGAAGTAGCCTGAGGCCCACACAGAAGTAAATGCCAGCAGCACCCTGTTTCTTGTACAGCCTGCAGAATCATGAGCCGTATAAACCCAATTTTCTTTATAAACCCCCAGCCTCAGGCATTCCCTGTACAGCAGCACAGACTGAGACAAGTAGCATCTATTATCACCTTAGCGATTTATAGACAGGATTAAATGAATTATCACAAATTAAGAGCTTAGAACATAGTAAATGTACAGTAAATTCTACTGTTGCTACTGTTTGGGGTGATAGGGCCAAAAGCAGTAATTGTTAATCACTCAGAAGACTATTCTCACATGTTCCTGGCTTTTGTTTTGCTGAATTCTAGGCTCATTGATAAGATTGTGCCGGATTATCTTGGACAAGGAGGCAGTGAGAGGAAAGCCTGGAGGAAAGCAGACTAAAGGGGATGTGTTGGAAGGGGTCCATGCTAGCTGGGACTGGAGCCATCCTTCCCTATGGGACCCAAGGGAGGTGACAGGGCCTTAGGACAATGGCTGCAGGGTACCCTGAGAAGGTTGACTCTCAGCAGAGACCCTTCCCAAAATTGGCCCACAAACAGGGATTCCTCACCCTTCATGAACCATGAGAATTAGTCAATGATCATATCTGTGTAGACAGAATGTGCAGAGACCAGCAGACTCTCCTCTAAATGTTTTGCAATGTGGGAGACCCCAGAATCTTTGCTTGCCTCTGATGGTGTGTGGGCAAGGAAGCTCTAACATGGGAAACTGAATTTCCCTCTGGACTGGTAGGATGCAGGCTTGGAGCAGACTACACTTAATTTGGAGAAAGAAAGGAGACCTTTTAAACACCATATATTGGAGAGCAAAATCTCTTACTCATGACACCCTATCTTGTTATCCAGAATGAAGTCCCAGCAAAAACAAACTTTAGGCAAAGATTGCCTTGGAAACCTAAGAGTCTATTCCTCTGGCCTTTTCTGGAGTACAGCCAGAAACCAAAACTCTTTCTCTTCCCTCCCACTATCAGACCCACTCCCCATTGAGGACATGAATGAGTCAGGTAAACACAGATTCAGATCCCAGCTCTGCCACTTACCAGCTGTGTGTGAGGTTAAGTCACCAGTAAAATGAAATAATTAAATTCCCTTCAAAGAGCTGTCATGAGGATGGTGCAAGACGATGGAACTCAAACGCTCTCTGTAAGCTATGCCTGCAGGTCAATGTGCAGTGTGGCTATGTGCTTTGGTGCAGATTTAAGCCAGTGAGGTGTGTGAGGCCTTCACAGCGTGTTAGCTTGGCCGGGCAAAATTACATTCCCTAGAATTCATTCTCTAGTGTGCTTCCAGATAGGGTGGGCCACAGGTGATAGTCTCTCATGAAAGTTGGAGGACAGAAGGAGGCAGGGCCATTTTGTCACATATACCCTTCTTTCTGTTATTCAGTCAAAGCTAATCTAGGTGCTGTTGTAAAGGGATTTTGCACATATAACGACAGTCCCTAATCAGTTGACTTTAAATTAGGGAGATTATCCTGGGTGGACCTGACTCAATCAGTTGGAAGCCCTTTAAGAGAAGGCTTAGCCCTTCCCTGAGAGGGACTCATGCCTATGGGATTCAGACTGCCACGACATTCCCTTCCTCACCACCCGTGTAGCCAGCTCCACACTTGCATAAGCCAATTTCCTGCAACAAATCCATATACATCTCCTACTGGCTCTGCTTCTCTGTGGAACTTGGAGGGACACAGGATGCCTCTCCTGGGACACAGAGTGGTAGGAGGCATCGCAGAACAAGGAATCAGATGTGCCTGGTGGAAGAAGCCCTGAGGAAGCCCCTGCAGTGGTGCCGGAGGGATGTGCAGGCTGTGGTAGGGCAAGCCCTGCCTCTGCCCACATGCCTACAGTGTTTGTGGGGCCCTTGCTGTCTGTCTGCTGGCTTGGCACAAACACAGGGCCACACTATGGCATTTAAACAGTGGGTGAGACAGGCATCATTATCTCTGTTTTTCAGATAAAGAATCAGAGACTCAGAACTGAGTGACTGACCTGAAATCACTTGGCTAATAGGTGGTGGAAGCAAGTCCTGGCTTACTCAACGGGTCCTCACAGCCACCCTGCAAAACTGCTTGCCTTGTTAGCTGCTTTAAAACTGTTCTGCACCTGTCTGCCAAGTGTCTCTCATAGGCCAGGCCTGAGCTGGGGATGGAGCCCTAATAATGTCGCCCAGATGCTTTCCCTGCCCTCCTGGGGCTTCTCGTCCAGGAATACCTCTCTAGGGGATGTCTGGCTGTGTCAGGGCTAACACTGGACCTGCAGGAAGCTGCAGAGCTGGCTTTCCTAGCTGGTCCTGGCTGCCTTGAGCAGCACTCAGGCTTGCAGCCTTCAGATGAAGCCTCTGCAGAGGTAGGTGCTCTGGGCCTTGCAGAAAGAATGGAGCCTCCTGGCACCAGCAGGAACCAGGTGGCAGTCACCCAGGGTCCCCTGGGCCTTGTTAGAAGCACTGATGATGACTCCAGAAAGTGCTCTCACAAGGGAAGCCTTGAGGAAGAGGTGTGCAGGACCCGAGGGATTACCTTCCACCTTTCCCTGCATGCTGCCTCCAGCTAGGCACAGATGTGGGGAAACTGAGGCAGGTGGCTCTTCAGCATCAACCAGAATGATGTGTCTCAACGCACATCACAGCAAAACTGACAAAAGAGTATTTCCTGATCTGGGTGGTAAATTGCTTAGTTTTAAAACCTTAAAAGTCAGTTTATCTATTCTGGCTATCTGCATAAATCAAAGACTAGCTCCTGGCTTCTCCCTACTTACTCTAGTATGTGTAGACCAGCTTCTTCCTCACTGATTCAGTAAGTATTGTTTGAGGGTCCACCATGTGCATGCACCTCCGACCCAGGAAAGGCCCCACGACCCGCTGAGGTGCTTGCTGAGGGCAAAGGGAGCATGGACTGGCCAGTGGGAGAGGTGGCCATAAGCCCCTGAGAGGGCCACATGGCCGGTTGTAGAAACAAGGACTGTATTTGCAGTTTTTACATGTGTTTCCAGTAAGCACTTTTGTTTCCTTTCCTTCTCTCACTTCCTGCTATTTAACATAAGATGTCTTAATAGTAGTTAACTTTTTATCTCAGAATTCAGTTACAGGATATTAAAGGAGGGAGTGTGAATCAACTAGAAGAATGAGTGTCAAACAGTTAAAAGTTCCTACTCCAATTCAGCGTACATTCTAGTCAGGAAGAGAAATAAAGAAACAAATAAAATATATAGGTATCAGTTAGTGATCGATAAAAAAGGCAGGGAAGAGGGATGAGGCGCATGCATGTGCACATGTGTATGCATGTGTGTGCAAGTGCAGGCGTGTGCATGTACGTGTGTGCATGTGATTTTAAACAGGGTAGGTGGGCAGAGAAGACCTTCCTAGAGGTGACATTTGAGCAATAGGAGACAGCAGGTGCCAAGGTCCTGGGGGAGTGGTGTTAGAGGAGACCTGCTGTGGCTGGAACAGGAAGAAGGAATCAGACCACAGCCTGACATCAGTCGAGGGGTCATGGGGGCTGGACCACACAGGCTCATGCTGAGGACTTTGGTTTTTACCCCAGGTGAGATGAGGAGCAGGATAGGACCAGGACAGGACTTTGAGCTGAGGAGTGGCATGCTCTGACTTAGGTTTTCATTCTAACATCTTAGCTGCCCTGAAGCCTGACCTGCACATGGCCATCTAGATAAGGAGGATGTCGCCCTGGACACTCACATGGTACTGGCTGCCTCCTGCTTCCCACCCAGACCTATTGTAGGAGTGTCAGAGGCCTGAGGTCTATGGCTTTGTGGATGAGTAGCCAGAGAAGGGGAGTGTGGTGGTGCCTCTGCCTCCTAGCCCAGGGCTCCAGCCCTTTGCTGGCTTTGTAAGGGTTTCGAAAGGCTGATGTGCAAATGAACCTTGTTTGATTTGATTCCATGAACATGAGCCAGGCCCTTCTTCTGGGCAGGGCTGAGCTGAACCCTGAGGTTGCAGAGATGACCAAGATGCCTCTCTACAAATAGGAGCCTTGTAGAAGGAGGCAGACCTGTCTGTGACACACTCACATGCAGTGTGAAGGGGCCCTTCTCATCAGAGGAAGGAGCAGCCATGGCTCTGGGGGTGGGGAGTGAGTGGGGGATTTCAACAGTGGACAACACTGGAGCTGGAGTATTACAAAGAAAGGCTGGAAGGGCTGACCAGAAGCAGGGACACCACGAGCAACACCCAGACGTGAGCGTGTGTGGAAGATGAGAGTCTCAGCCTCAAATAGATGGGCAGTCAATCAAATGTTCTTTATTTTCTAAAACAGCTTAACTTCTCTCTCTCTCCTTCTCTCTCTCCTTCTCTCTCTCTCTCCTCCACGCCCTCTCTCGACAGAGCCTCACTCTGTCACCCAGGCTGGAGTGCAGTGGTACAATCTCAGCTCACCGCAACCTCCACCTCCCCAGTTCAAGTGATTTCCCTGCCTCAGCCTCTGGAGTTGCTGAGATTACAGGCATGTGCCACCACACCTGGCTAATTTTTGTATTTTAGTAAAGATGGGGTTTCCATTTTGGCCAGGCTGGTCTCCAACTCCTGGTCTCAAGTGATCCACCCACCTTGGCCTCCCAAAGTGCTGGGATTACAGGTGTGAGCCACCATGCCCAGCTTAAATTCTCTTTTGACTTTGTTGTGGCAGAGGAGTAAAAACTTAACCTTGGTAATTTGGGGTGGGGACACTTGCCTTTGCCATCGCCTGGTCCTGAAGGCCTGTTCCGGTTGTCTCGGAAAGCCCCATTCCCTGACTGTCCCCTGCAGCCTGTGGCTCCTCTGCTCCTCTGACCCCAGTCCGAGGGGGATGCTGGGGCCTCTGAGAGCAAGCTGGCGGGGTGTGGTCTCTCAGAACCACATGCTGCAGGGGATTTGGCGGCCCTCCCTGGCATCCACTGCTGTGACTCTCTGGGCCTTTGGGGTATGGTTTGGGAAGTCCTGTCCCCAGCACACTGTGTCCTAGCCAGATGCCCTAGGCAGGGGTGGGGGTGGGGAAGGGAGCACTGGACCAGCTGTAAGAAATTGCCCCAGGTCCCCTGATTTCCCTTCCTTCTCTAGGCGCTGGCCGCTCTCAGAAGTGTGTGTATGGTGGGAGCGGGGGAAGGGAGGGCGGTGTTTGCAGATGTTTTGGCCAAGGGAGCCTCTGAATGGGGCAGTGGGGACCCTGAGACCTCTCAGCAGGCATTCTAGAGGCTCCTCAGCTGCCCCTGCTGTTTGGAGACTCTAAAGAGCCGGGATTTATGTCCCTTCCCCGCTCCCACGCCTCTGGCTGGGGAGGGTGGCTCATTTTTCACGGGTGCCGCGTGACTTTCCAGACTGTATTTTCAGCCTCGGTTTGACGTCAGGCTCTCTCTCGGTCCCAAAGGATGGGCTTTGTACATTTCCAGGCCGCAGGCCGGAGCGTCCCATCCCTTTGGGCGTCTTGGGCGGTCCCTACGGCCACTTGCCGAAGCTCCCTGGGGGCGGAGCGGGGCCGGGGGACCGCTGGATGAGGAAGGAGGGGAGGTAACGGTGGGGGTCCAGGGCGATTGTCAGGAAGTCATCCAGCAGAGCCAGGCCCGCGTTGGGACAAGCGTGCGCGGTGTGCGGAGCCGGCAGGTGGGGGTGGTCCGGGCACAGGAGGCGGGCGGAGAGCAGGAGCCGCAGGGGAGCCAGGCTGGCCAGGCTGGGAGGTGCGCACGTTTGTCTCGGGCAGCCGCCTGACACGCCCGGGAACAGGCTCTGCCCCAAGGCCTAAAATGAGGGGAGGGAAGAGGAGGAAATGGGGTGGGGAGGATGGGGAGGACGGAAGGGGCGGGGCACGGTGGTGGGCGCGGTGCAGCCCAGTCCCTGTGGGTTCTCTTCATTTAGTCCTCAAAACAGCCTTGCGGCGCGTTGTGGTTGTCTCTTTTCACAGACGGAGAAAAACGGTTGCGGGGAGACCGCTCGTGGCCTCCCCTCGGCTTTTGTTCAGCCCTGAAGGGGCAGCGTCTGCTCTCAGAGTTGGATACCCAGGCGCGCCTGAATTTCATCACAGCGGCCCCAAAGTGCTGACCATGGCTGTGTCTGGGTGTCCCCATCCTCATCCCGTCTGTGAACTAGCTCCATCGGTGCCAGGCACCCCAAATACAACCAGGAGACTTCAGTTCCAGTTTCTGCCCCAACACTTTCTGTGTGACTCCAGGACAGTCATTTACCTCTCTGGGCCTCGACTGCCTCATTGCTTTGTGCCTGATTAGGTGAGCAGGTCCTGAGCTGAGGAGATTTTCTCTGCAGCTCCCCACACTTGGGCCTAGACCACATGCTGCTCCTCATCCCACACCTGCTCTCTGGTTAATGTCACCCTTAGCCCTTGGCAGTTCCCAACGGCACCACCTGACTGGCCTCTCACTTCACTGCCCTAGCCACCCCCTCACCACCACCCGAAGCTCACCCTCTGACTTAAAAAAAATCTCCTGTTCATCCACGGAGTAAATTCATTGCCCACCTCAGCAGGCCATGGAGGGGATTAGGCAGGATGATGGACAGAAGGTATTGCACACCATGCCCGGTGTTTGGTAGATGCTGAAGAAAAGCTAGTTCTTTTTCTTATCAGTCCCTCTTTCTGCTATGAAAAGTATGAAGTGATCTGAAAATGTGAGTGTCAGCCTGGCACTTAATCCCAGCACTTTGCTAGGCCGAGGCGGGTGGATCACCTGAGGGCAGGAGTTTGAGACCAGTCTGACCAATGTGGTGAAACCCTGTCTCTACTAAACACACAAAAATTAGCTGATTGCGGTGGTGGGCACCTGTAATCTCAGCTATTCGGGAGGCTGAGACGGGAGAATTGCTTGAACCTGGGAGGCGGAGGTTGCAGTGAGCTGAGATGATGCCACTGTACTCCAGCCTGGGCAGACAGAGTGAGACTCCGTCTAAAAAAAGATAGAAAGAACGGAAAGGAAAGAAAGAAAGAAAGACAGAAAGACAGAAGGACAGAAAGAAAGAAAGAAGAAAGAAAATGTGAGTGTCACTGTGATACAGCTGGATTCCTGAGCCTACCTTCTCACCTCTCTATCCATTGTGTACCCCAATCCCCACCCCAGGGACTAGGGCTTTAAAACAGTCTATCACCCAGTCCCCATCACATGGCCTGGGGCCAGGCTCTCATGGCCCCCTGAGTGGTGGTATGCCAAAGTGGTTAAGCACAGAGGCTCCAACCCCAGTTCTGCCACGAACTAGCTGTGTGACCTGGACCAAGTTGCTTAATCTCTCTGTGCTTCGGCCTCCTTATCTGTAAAATGGGTGTGACACTAGCTACTATACTTCAGAGGCTTGCTATGAGAATTACATTAATTTATGTATGTAAAATAGTTAGAACAGTGCCTGGCCAAACAAAAAACAAACAAACAAAAAAACCCACAAAAAGGCATTCAATAAATATTAGCTTTTGTAATTATTGCCTAGAATGTAATAATAACCTCCTAAATGGTGTCTTCCTGCTTCCAGTTTCATCCCCGCTGAAACATTCTCCCCTCAGTGCCCAGATAACTTTCTGGTTGCTCCTGTGCAGGATTGCCAGATAAAAGACAGGAAGGTCAGTTCACATTCAAACTTAACTGGAGGTCTGGTATTCCTATTTGCTAAATTTGGCAATTCTACACCCATGCTTAAAAATTGCCCCTGGTTCTCCAATACCTTTAAAAGAAAATCTAAGCTTTGTAGCATGACGTTCAAGCTTTCCATGATTCAAGCCCCTGCCCTCACCATTTAATCTCGCCTCTTTATTTCTTATCACCCACAGCCCCCTCATCTTCTGCTCCAGCCACTTCCAACTGCCTTCCTGGAATCCCAGAGAATGAATTGGAGCATTTTGGAGCTAGGCAGACCATTTGCCACATTTTCAGCTCAGGCAGTTGGGGCCCAGAGAGGTTAAGGGCCTGCCCAATGCCGCATAGCCAGTGGATAAAGCCTACAGTGCTCTTACCGGGACCTCAAACCTTCACTCCGAATCACCAAAAGCCGCTGTCAAGCCAGAGGAGGACCCCCTTGAAACAAACACATTAGCTTTGAAATCCCTGGCCTCAGGACCAGCCATGCGCTCCTCATTTGGGGAGTGGAGAGGAGGAGGCTGGATCTGCTGTCCTGAGCAGTTCCTAGGGACTGGCCTGGCAGGCTGGAATGCCCAAGAGGTTTTGAGGGGTCAGGAGACATGACCTGGAAGTGTTCGGGACTCAGGTAAGGACACACCTAGCGTATAGGAGAGTGCTTCCGGGACTTGAGGCTGGGAAAGCAAGACCCTATTTACAGACCTGTACTTGGGGGTTCAGCCTGGAATGGAAACTTTTTTTTTTTTCACTCCAAGCAGCTGAGAGTGAGGACTCGTTAGGCTGGGGACTCTGAAATGGGCAGGACAATCCTGACTGGCCCCGCTGCCTTGTGATGACCTCGGGGCCAAACACGGAGCGGAAGTCATCTTGTTGGGAGTGGACACTTTTCCCACTAGGCACCTGGGCAGGTCTCACCATTCTGCAGTCACCCCCAGCATAAAATATGAAGTGGAACAGCTTCCTTGCCAGGTCCCTGGGAGGCTCTGGCTCCGTTACAGTGACTTGATGAAAATATCTCTGCTCAGTGCTGAGAATTTGGTCTTAGTAATTGACTTGTATAATGTCCAAAGACTGTGCATATAACTGGCCCAAAGTGATGCATCATCTTTAGCAAAAAGATTTATCATGGAATCTGCAGCAGCCTCCCATTTGTCTGGAGCAGAAATAGGAACAACTCTCCTTGCCAGGAGTCATCCTTTGTCTTCAAAGCAAATTCCTCTATGGTTGGAAGCTTCCTGGGCCCAGGCTGAGGCCAAGGGCCAACTCCCTGGCCAAGGTCCCAGAGTCCCAGCATCTCTATCTATCTCAGGAACCTCAGCCACAGGCAGCAGCTCCGCAGAAAGTGGAGCACTGGGTTTAAGAGTCCTGAGTTCTAGGACTGACTCTGCCACCAGCTGGCTTGTGACCTTGGACAAATCACTTAACACTCCCAGGCTTTTTCTTCTCCATCTGTAAGATGGAATTTGTGATTTCTGCTTGAACTGTCTCACAGGAGAAATGGATGAGGAATTACCCATCACCCACTTTGCAGAGGGGCCCCATAGAATCATGGTTTAGAGCCTGGGCTTTGAGATCAGAAGGATCTAGGGTCAAATCCCAGCTCTGCTGTTTGGTTATATCACGTTAGACAAGTTTCTTAACCTGTTGAGAAACTGGGGACACTCACAGTATCTACTTCAGAGCGCAGTAAGGGATAAAATGAAAGGATGCACAAGGAGCCCTTAGATTATGCTGATATGCACTCAGGTATTAGCTGGAGCTTTCACTGTGTACCCAGCTGCCGCGGAGCAAACAGGAAGGGAAGCCTGAGTGCAAATGTTTGTTGTTACAAGACAGCTCCATCACTACGTGTCACTATTTAAACAGACTCTTCAGCAACTCTAGATGAGGAAACTGAGATTTAGAGAAGGTAAGGACTCACACAAGGTCAACCACCCAGTCAGTGGCAAAGGCAAGCTTTCAGTCCATTTCGAACTGACTCCAGGGGCTGTGCTTTTCTTGCCACTCCACACCGGCTTATAATGTAGTTGGAGAGAGTCAAGATGTTCAAGTGAGTAACAGTAAGGATGCAGAGTAGTGACGTGCAGCGTGTGTAAGCATGGGACTGGGGGACTTGGGCTTACTTTCCACTGTTGCCACCTTTTAGTTATGTAATCATGGACAAGTCACTTAGCTTCTCCAAGTCTTGTGTATGTCAGGTTCTTAGCACAGTAAGTGGTGTTCCGTGCGACACTTCTCACTGTCGCTGTTAAAGGCAGGGTGGGCTATGTGCTGAAGGACGGTGCTGTGGCCACTCATAAGTGCTGGCAGAGTTGGCCTGTGGAAGATCACTCTGGGTAGGAGGTGATCAGGCGAGACAGGTAGGAATGACATCTAAGTGGGACTTTGAAAGACAGAGAGGCTTTGGATGAGTGTAGCCAAGCGGGAAGACTTCTGGGTAGAAGGGCGATGCACAGCAAGGCGCAAGGTATGAAGTGTTGGGAGAATTCGAGGTGAAGTGGAAGCTGGGAACACATGAGGAAATGCTCCTATTCATCTGCCTACTGTAATAGCAGTGACTGCCTTCAAAATCACTTCCTGGCCGGGCGCGGTGGCTCAAGCCTGTAATCCCAGCACTTTGGGAGGCCGAGGCGGGTGGATCCCGAGGTCAAGAGATCGAGACCGTCCTGGTCAACATGGTGAAACCCCGTCTCTACTAAAACTACAAAAAATTAGCTGGGCATGGTGGTGCGTGCCTGTAATCCCAGCTACTCAGGAGGCTGAGGCAGGAGAATTGCCTGAACCCAGGAGGCGGAGGTTGCGGTGAGCCGAGATCGCGCCATTGCACTCCAGCCTGGGTAACAAGAGTGAAACTCCGTCTCCAAAAAAAAAAAAAAAAAAAAAATCACTTCCTATGTGCCACTTTGTAATCATCATGTCTAATGTTCACAGCCATTCATCAGGGCAGGTGACATTATCCCCTTTTGCAAGATTAGTAATTGAGGCTCACATAGACTAAAGAAGGTCCCCACAGCTGTGAGAGTAAGTGACATGGCCAGGACTGAGAGTCAGGTCTGTCTCCAAGGTGTGCCCTGTCTGCACCCTCACGTTAAATACCAACTCCTCCCAGGCCCACCCAGATGACTTTGTGCTTCATTCAATGCCTGTTGTTATAAGCCAGGGGAGGGGCTTATAGAATTAGGCATTGTCTCAGGACTCTGCAGCTTGCAGTTCTGGTAAACACACAGGCGTGGGTGCTCAGCTGGTTGGGAAGCACAGAGGAAGTGTGGCATTCACATGGGCTGGCACAGCCTCCCTTATCAGACTAAGTGCTCTCGCCCTTCCAGATGGGACAAGCCGTATAGGCAGTCTACTCTGCTGGCAGACAGATGGTGGGGTGGGGGCAGGTGAGGCGCTCTGCCCTCTGCTTCACCCTGTCTTCTGCCCTTACCCCTAAGATCCACCAGGCTGGCATAAGTGAAGAAGGAGAGAGGCAGAGCCTCAGGCTGGTACACTCTGGCTGCTACCAGGCTCCAGTATGGGGGATTTTAACCTCCCTGAAGCCTGCTGGATCTCTGTCCCAAGACCAGGTGGTGACAGAGTTCGCAACTGCTGCTGACGGTCTTCCGACACCATGATGATGTCTGTTTTGTTCTTGATCTCTTTCAGGAATATTTCAACGCAAGTGTTTCTTTGTCTTCTGTGAATCCATCTTCTCCTGCCAGCTGCTTGCGTCCACGTGATTGAACCATATGAATCAGCTATGCGGTTGGCAGCCGACCTATCTGAAGGCTTGGCCACCTCAGTCAAATATATTCTCTCCTACCCCACCCACTCAATTCCTGCCCCACTCTCTGGTGCCCCTGAGAATGCTCCGTCTCATCCTCCTGCCAGGCTACTTCCTTCTCCTCACCTCCTTCTGGAAGCCTTCCCCAACTCCGGTGGCCTGTCCTATTTCTAGACCTGACAACTCCCTGGAGCATAGCTTGTTGGTTAACAAGATTTCTACTTACTTATCCATATGTACGTAAGCATGGGAGGTCTGTGAAGGCAGGAAGCGTTCTTTTCCTGCCTCTTCATCTTATCCCCAACACCCAGCAAGGAAGGGTACAGGTCTTGGTGATGTCTGAGGGATTCAGCAGGATGGAGGCAGATCTGAGAACTTCTGATCAAAAAGTGGTTTCCATAGATTACCAAAGATGATGTCTAGATTTGCTCAGTACTGCAAGGCCTCTCAGGATTTATTAGCCAGGACTGAGCCTTGGTGTAGATGAAATGATCTGTTTTCACCTCCCTTGGAGAACCTCTGACTCCAGCTGTGTTGAATAACCTGGGTGCAAAGGTACCTAAAGTCCCACTGTCAGAGTCACACTTAAATCTGTGGCCCACCACAGACCTCAGCTCAGAGGTGAGCCCCAGTTAGATGGAGAGGAATCTGACAATGACTCATAGCCTGGTTCTTGCCCCAGTTTTGCAACTGACTTGCTGTGTGACCTTGGAAGAGTTAGTCCATCTTTCTGGGTCTTCTCGTTTTCATCTGTACAAACAAGGGTAGTGGCCTAGAGAATTGTTACGGTGCTTTCCAGCTCTGAACCTTTGATTCTCTGACTCAAAGGCAAGGATTTCTACTGCTTCTTGAATAAATATATTCCTCTCCTGACAGCCAGCCTGGGGAAATTGATAATTCTGTCAGAGCACCCTTGCAGTGAACCTAGAGCTCTGCAGTCTCCCCCAAGACTGGAAACTTTATCTTTATTCATTGCTCATCCTCGTTCTCCCTCTCCCCGGCCCTCCCTCCAGCCCTGCTTCACCACCCCACCCCCAATCCAGGACACAGCAACCTGCCATGAATGAAGAGTGGCTGGTCACATGTCCCGGTCACCATGGCGACGGATCCCCGCAGACGAGGTAGGCATAAAAGTCACATGAGAACCCCGGAAAACTGGCTGAGGTATTTATAGAAGCAGCGGCTGGTGTCTTTATGAAAATGGGTCTATTTTTGACTCTGGTACTGAAACCTCCATGCTGTCCCTGGGGCAAGGCAGGTTTGCACCTGATTCTCTCCCCTCAGGCTTGGAGGGGCAAACATTCCCCTCCCCTTCCTGTTGTCTCCCCTCTCAACCTCCCACCCCACTCCCAGCTGACGCCGGTCCTGCCAGAGCTAACTCCCCTATTCTGTTTACATTGAATGGTGCTTCCTTCCAGGCTGGAGTTTGGGGCCCCAGGATGTTGGGCGTGTTGGGAATTTGGGACACCCTTCTTCACCCTCCTCCCCAGGTACAAACTAGAGGAATGTCCTTGCTGCTCTCTAAATATTAGAGGGATACTGCTTGCCTCAAAGCTTTTGCCATTTGTTTCTTCCTTGAGAGTTTGGAGGTCACTGGTAAAGGGAGGGGGGATATTTCGAGTCTAAGCCGCAGAAGGGTTCAGCCACCTCCGCCCTTCGTGGGTGTGATAGTTGTGTTCTAGAAAGGTGTGCCAGCAGGAGCTGTTGTTTATTGAGCACTCACTTCATAAGTTATCTCATTTAATTCTCACCACACGCTATAACATAATGATACTGCCACTATCCCCATTTTATAGATGAGGACAAGGATGCTCAGAGGCAGTGTGAGAACCCGGATCGTCCGTTCTAAAGTTCCTGCTCTTCCCATGGTGCCCTGCCATGGAGGGTGGCAGAGAGTGTGCCCAAAAGGAGGAGGCAGGAGGGAAGGCTGACGCTGAGGACAGAGCCGCACAAAGGGCAGTCTAGAGGAGCAGGAGAAATGCATTTTGTTACTTTCCTGAGCAGGTAACACATGCACATAGTCAAGAAAAAAATCAAACAAAATTAAAATAAGCCCAATACTAGGTTTCCTTTCTCAGTGTCCCCTAGCCCGGTCCCCCTCTCAGAGGAAGTCTCTGTGGCTGGTTTGGGGTATTCTCCTTCTAGAGATCTCATATGCATATAGGAGCAGATATGGATGTACTGAATATATATGGTACAGACATATGGCATGAAATTCAAAAGGCAGATGATGAAAAGTAATTCTTTCTCCCATGCCTGCCCCCGCTCATGCAGTTCTTCACCCTGGAGGCAAGCACTAATCTTTCTTATGTACCACTCCAGAAGTATTCAATGCCTCTGTAAGTACATGTATCATATACAAATGGCCATACTCTCTCTACACTATTCTGCTGGGTTTTTTTCACTTAACAATACATCTTGGCCGAGCGCCGTGGCTCACGCCTGTAATCCCAGCTACTCAGGAGGCTGAGGCAGGTGAATCGCTTGACCCCAGGAGGTGGAATTTGCAGTGAGCCAAGATTGTGCCACTACACTCCAGGCTGGGTGACAGAGCGAGACTCTGTCTCAAAATAAATAAATAAATAAATAAACATCTCTGATCTGGAGATGTTTCCGGATCAGAACCTGTAGGGCAGACCTGTTCACTTTAATGGCTGCAAAGAATTTCATTGCTGGAGGTACCATAAATTATTCACATGGTTTCTTGTTGATAGAGATCTAATTGTTTCCATTTTTTTTCTATTACAAACACCGCTGCCAGGAGTATCTTTAAATGAATGTCTTTAAACAAACACATGTGCAAAATGAGTATGTGACTTCATAATTTTGATGGATATGGCCAAATGGTCAATGGATATGTGCCTTTATAATTTTAATAAGTGTGGCCTAATTATCTTCCACAGAGATTGCATAATTTAACTCTTCTGTCATTAGGAACATGTGTGCTATTAACTTTTTCATTTGTTTTAATTATTTGCCAACATAATAGGTAAAAAATGGAACCTCATTATTTTTCAATTTGCATTTCTCTGATTATGAATGAAATTTAACATCTTTTTACATGTATAAGGGCCTTTATATTTCATTTTCTATGAGCTCTCTATTCATATCCTTTCCTATCTTTTTCTTACTGATTTTCAGGAGCTCTTTGTGCATTAAAGAAATCTCTCCCCTTTCTTTAACAACCACTCAATGAATATTTCTGAACACCTACTATGTGTCAAGACTGTTCTAGGTGCTGGTGATATGGCTTTCATCTAGTTTGCTTTCATCTTCAAACAAATGAACAGGAAAGTGAGTGGAATGACAGATGGTGATATGTGATTTCAAGAGCAATAAAGCAGAATGAGGCGAAGGGAAAACCAGTTACGATGTCATATTTAGAGAGGCCTCACCACCCATTTCACCCAACATGATGACGATTTTATCTGTGTTTTCTTTTTCCATAGTATTTTTATCATTTTATTAAAAATAATTGGATTTTGCAAAAAAACATACTTTTTTGACACATAATAATTGTGCATATTTCTGAGGTACACAGTGATGTTGTAATACATATAACGTATAGTGATCAGATCAGAGTAATTAGCATATCCGTGATCTTAAACACTATTTCTTTGTGTTGGGAACATTCAGTATCTTTCTTCTAGCCATTTGAAATCATATAATATATTATTATTAACTATAGCTAGAGTTTACTATAGCACTGTAGATACTAGAGTTTATTTCTCCTCTCTAGCTCCTATTCCTCCCTTCTCTCTGCCCTTCCCAGCCTCTGTTACCCTCTTTTGCAAAGAACAAACTTCTGACTTGGGTCATCCTTTCTATTACATGTTTGCTTTCCTATTTCATTAATTTCTACATTGTCTTGATCATTTACCTCCATTTCCTTTGGGTCTATCTTGTAGTTCTTTCCCTGCATTTTTGAGTTGGTTGCTTGGTTCATTGATTTCAAACTTTCTTCTTTTCTGTTTAAAGCTATAGATATTCCTCTACGTATTGCTTTTGATGCATTCCTGTGGCTTAATTTTTTTCATTTATCAATATTGATACATCTACAATTTATTTTGGTGTGAAGAGTAAGGGAAAGAGTCAAATTTACTTTTTTTCAGATAACCCAGTCAATATCATTGATTAAAAATCCATCTTTCATTGGCTGGGTGCTGTGGGTGGCTCATGCCTATAATCCCAGCACTTTGGGAGGCTGAGGCTGGCAGATCACGAGGTCAGGAGATCGAGACCATCCTGGCCAACATGGTGAAACCCCATCTCTTAGTTGGGCATGCCAGTGCACGCCTGTAGTCCCAGCTACTCAGGAGGCTGAGGTAGGGGAAATCACTTGAACCCACGAGGCAGAGGTTGCAGTAAGCTGAGATCACACCACACCACTGCACTCAGCCTGGTGACAGAGTGAGACTCCATCTCAAAAAAAAATAAAAATAAAAATCCATCTTTCCTCTACTCATTTAAAATATAACCTTTATCATATTCTAAGTGACTGTATCTGAATTTATTTCTGGACTGTGTCTTCTGCCTCATTGTATTTCTTGTGACTGAGTCCACACTAATTTATTTATTTTTATTTGTTTATTTATTTTTGAGATGGGGTCTCACTCTGTCACTCAGGTTGGAGTGCAGTGGTGCCATCTCTGAGTCCACACTAGTTTAAACTTGTAGCTTTGTAATGTGCTTTACCCTCTGGTAGGCTAATTCCTCACCTGACACCCACTAATTCTCCCTTTCCTAATTCCCCTGCTTCTTCATTGTTCCTTTTTCTGCATGAGTGTTCGTTTAACTAGCTCGTCTAGTTAAAAAGAAGAAAAGCTTTTGTTATTTCCACTAGGGTCATTTTAGAATTAGGGATGAATTCTAAGTTCACATGTTATGTTTTGTCTCCCACTCTGAGAACATGTCATTTCTTTTCCTATGTTCACACCTTCTTTTGGATCTCTGAGTAGCATTTGGAAGCTTTCTTCACATAGATTTTCTACACATCTTTTAAAGTTTATTCCTAAGTATTTTTCTTCTTTGTTGTTCTTGCTATTGTAACTGAAGCATTTTTTCTTATATCTTATTTGCTGTTGTGTATCTGAAGGTATAGATATTTAATATGTTAATTTTGTATCCAACCATGTTACTAAATTATCTTGTATAAGTTTTTTAGTTGTAAATCATTTTTTGTTTTTATTTTTATTTTTTGAGACAGAGTCTCACTCTGTGGCCCAGGCTGGAGTGCAGTGGTGCGATCTTGGCTCACTGCGGTTCCATCCCTAGGCTTCAAGCAATTCTCATGCCTCAGCCTGAATAGTTGGGATTACAGGCTGCACCACCACACCTGGTTAATTTATGTATTTTTAGTAGAGACAGGGTTTCACCATGTTGGCCAGATTGGTCTTGAACTCCTGACCTCAGGCGATCTGCCCACCTCGGCCTCCCAAAGTGCTGGGATTGCAGGTGTTAGCCATCACATAGGCCAGTTGTAAATTATTTTTTAAATGAAGCTTTCAGCCTTTAAGGGAAGAAAGCACATTATATTTAAAACCCCCAGAGTAAATGGCTGATTAAGAATTCAATGAGCTAATAAATGTAAATTGCTTAGAGTACTACTCTAAGCCTTAGAGCACATCTTATGAGCTGTCACTAATAGCAACAGTGATAATACTGCCTTGAATAAAAACAGTGATAATACAGAGTTTCGTCTCATTTAATCTTTATGATGACCCCATGAGGTTAGAGGACAGATTTTATTTCCATTTGCCAAATAAAGATTCTGAAGGTCACACATAGTGATATGTCCAAAGTCACCTGTTAGGCCAGGCATGGTGGCTTACGCCTGTAATCCCAGCACTTTGGGAGGCCAGGGTGGGCGGATTGCTTGAGTCCATCTGTTTGAGACCAGCTGTGCCACAAAGCAAAACCCCATCTCTATAAAAAATACAAAAAAACTGGCTGCGTGTGGTGGTGTGCACCTGTGGTCCCAGCTTCTTGGGAGGCTGAGGTGGGAGGATTGTTTGAATCTCGGGGGTAGAGGCTGCAGTGAGCTGAGATCGAGCCTCTGCACCCCAGCCTGGAGACAGAGTGAGAGTCTCTCTCAAAAAAACACAAGTCATCTGTCAAGTAGTGCTTGGGTCAGAACCTGGGTTTTTCGGGCTGTATACATCACATTGTCTCACGGAAAAGAAAGAGAAGTGAATCTTTTTGTAAAGTGAAGGGTCCCTTAGAATCACGCATTCCAAAGTCTGCTTTGATTTCCACTCTGGATGTTCACACACAGGTATGTACAGCTGGGGGCATGCCTGCCCTGCTCAGTATGGATTCTATGGAGTCAGATTCTCCAGGGGGAATATTCTGTGCCTCTGTGCTCCAACAAGACAAAGAAGCACAGCTGCCTTGGGAGTTTGGGCGAGGGGGCCTGACCTCTGTTTGCATGTGCCTCTTGCTCCTGTGAAAAGTCATCTTGTCGTCTCCTTCCTCTTTGGGCATGGTGGTTCAGAGGCTTCTCTGAGTCATGATGGAGGAAGAGGAGGTGGCAGGCATGGGAAAGGATTTGGAGGCACCTCCTTTGGTCCTCCAGGGCCTCTGACCCCTCTCTGCCCCTCTTTCTCCTCACATTCCTCCCCATTTCTCCTCCATCTCCCCAGCCTTGCTCACCACTGGGGTTTTGTTAGTGTCAGGAATCCTCCTCAGGACCTGCAAGGAGGCTTCCATTTTACAGTCTGAATGAAGAACTTTCTAGAAATTGCAGTGAGGTAGAATCTGGGAATAGAAATTGAGGTCTCCTCAATGGATGCTTCTGAAGGGTTCTGAAGTTTCCACCTCACATTTAAGCCTAGCTAGAAAGTCATCCCCACAATGTCACTATCATGCTCTAAAACTTTCAATGGCTCCCTATGATCCTCTGACATAAGTAGAGGCTTTCCACCATGGCATGACAGGCCTCCACGTTAGAGAATAAAGATCACCTTCCAGCTTTATTTTCCACTTGTTTCCTAAGCCCACAGCTTCTAAACAGCCCACCTGGATCCAGGCCCGGGTCTGTGAGATGGGGAGCATGCTGATCTTCATGAGCTAATCCCTGCTTGTTCTCTGTTTCCTTATAGTGGTTCCCTAGCTCCAGAGAGGAAGCTAGATGGACTCATTTTATCCTATTTTATCCGAAAACTGTAATTCTATTAATGCACCTCAAATTTAAGTTAGTTGTTTTAGTGGCTGTTTCACATTGATGCCTGATTTTTCTTTAGCTTGAAATAAACTAGAACTCTAGGCAGTTTTCATATAAACTCTGACGGAACTGAGAGCTGTATATGAAGAAAGAGAAAGAGAGAGAAAGAATATCAATTGTATTTCTTTCTTCAAAGCAACATAACGAAGTCCCCTTGCCACTGCTTTAGGAAACGTCAGGAAACACCTCTTAGATCTGAATGAAGCTTGTCATTGTCACATTTCCTCTAGGGCTGCTCTGGGGCTCGTAACAGGCCCTGGTTCCTACAGAGGAAAGTTGTTAGCTCCTTGACATCTTCCAAGTTGTCCCTGGCTGACTGTATAAACCCTTCTTCTGGATTCTACCAGGGGCTGGTTGAACCTAGCACAGTACCCGACAGAGAGTAGATTTCCCCCAAGTATGACTTGTTGGACTTGAAACCCAGAACACTGCCTGCAGACAGGAGCAAGGGGCCAGGGTAGGAGCTGCACTCAACACATGGCTCATGTTGGGACAGGTGACCTTCTGGACAGCACGGCTTGCAAGGCAGAGCTCCCTCTGTGGGATCAAAGTTCCATCCCATCTACTCAGGATCCCAGGACGAACAGCTCTGACCTGAAGCATCCCCTCCACCCCCTTCCAAGGCCCTGAACCTGCTCCTCACAATATGGTCATCTTCATTTTCATCGTCATTATCACAGCAGCACCAGTTTACACATACTGAGTCCTCACGGTCTGCCAGGCTGCTGTTATAAACGCGTTGCTTGGAAAAATCTCATTTATTACTCAACTCCGTTTCACAGGTGAGGACGCACAGGCCCTGAGAGGTCCCAAACTGGTAATGCTGGGGTGAGACTATGAACCCTGGCGCCTCCACTCCTGGGCCGAGTTTTTAACCACACCCTCAGTGTGCTGTCACACTATGCTGCCCCCTCGTCCCTGCCTCTGAGAGCTGAAGCATCATGTCTCCTCATTTTCCAACCCACGATGGCAAACGTGCTTCAGTTCTTCTGCTGACTCCAACTGACTGTGACATGATAAGGCCAAGTAGGGTCTCAATGGGAAATCAAACCAAAATGTATTAGGGATGGTGGCCATGGGCAAGGAAAGGAATGAAGGGAACAGAAGTGTCAGAGAGGTGGGTTAGCCCTGCAGAAGAGTGGAGCGCGTGTTCCAGGCCCCAGTTCCTACTTCCTCCAGGGAATGGCACTGGTACTCACATCGTCCTTCAGGTAGAATACCACCTCCCCACATGGATCAGCTTCCTCCTCAGAGGCCACAACAGGATAACCATTTCTCAAGGCACCATGTAGCCTAGCATTCATTCTACAAATACGTTTATACAGTAACGATGGGCTGGGGACTTTCTTATCAGCTGTGGTTGAGATTTTGAATGCTAATTTGGTGAGGTTTACTCATCCTCTCTGCTCATCTAACACTGCCTAGAAGGCTGGGGTTCCTATGATGGCTATGGGAGGAGGCCCCACTTACTGCTTCTAAACCAGGGGTGAGGGAAATCTCTTTTTTTTTATTTTTATTTTTATTTTTATTTTTTTTCGAAAGGAAGAAAAAGAATTAAAAAAAAAAAAAAAAAAAAGAATACAGGAAAGGAAGAAAGAGGAAGAGGAAGAGGGAGAGAGAACAGGGGTATTGCTTTATTGCCCGGGCTAGAATGCAGTCTAAAACTGGGTATGCCTGTAATTGTGTTTAATAATAGAGGCATAAAAAAAAATGAGGGAATAAAATAATTAACAAGCAGCCAATCAATATTTCATTTAAACCTGTAAATAGGTGTGATGTAGTACTGATAAGAGTGTATATTTTGTGTATTTAAAGTGGAGAGTTCTATGAATGTTAATTAAGTCTACTTGTTCCAGATCTGAGTTCAAGTCCTGGATATCGATGTTAACATTCTGTCTCATTGATCTATCTAATATTGATGTTGAAATCTCCTGCTATTATTGTGTGGGGGTCCAAGTCTCTTTGTAAGTCTTATATATCTGGGTATTTCTGTATTGGGTGCTTATATGTTTAGGATCTTTAGCTCTTCTTGTTACATTGAACCTTTTATCTTTATGTAATATCCTTCTTTGCTTCTTTTGATCTTTATTGCTTTGAAATCTATTTTATCAGCAAAAATTGCAACTCCTGCTTTCTATATATTTATTTTAGCTCTCCATTTGGTTGGTAAATTTTTCACCATCCCTTTGTTTTGAGTCTTTATGTATCCTTGCATGTGAGATGGATCTGGATGTAGCATACCAATGGGTCTTGGCTTTTTTTGCCTGTCTGTGTCTTTGGATTGGGGGATTTAGTCGATTTAAATTTAAAATTAATAACAATATATGTGTGTTTGATACTGTCATTTAATGTTAGCTGGCTGTTTTGCCCGTTAGTTGATGCAATTTCTTAAATATGTTGATGTTCTTTATTTTTTGGTATTTTTTAGAAAGGCTGATACTAGTTGTTCCTTTCTATTTGTAGTGGTTCTTTCAAAAGCTCTTGTAAAGCAGGCCTGGTGGTGATGAAATCTCTGAGTGCTTGCTTGTTCACAAAAGATTTTATTTTTCCTTCGCTTATGAAGCTTAGTTTGGCTGGATGTAAAATTCTGGGTTGAAAGTTTTTTTCTTTAAGGATGTTGAATATTGGCCCCCACTCTCTTCTGGCTTGTAGGGTTTCTACTGAGAGATCTGCTGTGAGTCTGATGGGCTTCCCTTTATGGGTAACCTGACCTTTCTCTCTGGCTGCCCTCAGTATTTTCTCTTTCATTTCAACCCTGGTGAATCTGGCAATTATGTGCCTTGAGGTTGGCCTTCTTGAGGAATATTTTTGTGGTGTTCTCTGTATTTCCTGGAGTTGAATATTGTCCTGCCTTGCTAGGTTGGGAAAGTTTTCCTGAATAATATCCTGAAGCGTATTTTCCAGCTTGGATTGATTCTCTTCGTCACATTCAGGTACACCTATCAAACGTAGATTAGGTCTTTTCACATAGTCCCATATTTCTTGGAGACTTTGCTCGTTCTTTTTTATCCTTTTTTCTCTAATCTTGTCTTTTTGTTTTATTTCATGAAGTTGGTCTTCGACCTCTGATATCTTTTCTTCTACTTGATCAATTCGGCTGTTAAAACTTGTGCATAGTTCGCAAAATTCTCGTGTTGTATTTTTCAGCTCCATTAATTCACTTATATTCCTCTCTAAATTGTGTATTCTTGTTAACATTTCGTCAAACCTTTTTTCAAAGTTCTTAGTTTCTTTGCATTGGGTTAGAACAAGTTCTTTTAATTCCCAGAAGTTTCTTATCATCCACTTTTTAAAGCCAGCTTCTGCTAATGGAACACAGTCTTTCTCCATCAGGCCTTGTTCTGTTTCTGATGAGGAACTGTGATCCCCTGTAGAGGGAGAGGCGTTCTGAGTTTGGGTATTCTCAGCCTTTTTAGGCTGTTTTCTTCCCTTCGTTATAGATTTATCCATCTGTGGTCTTTATAATTACCGTCTTTATAGTTGGGTTTCTGAATGGACGTCCAACTTGTTGATTCCCGGCGCTAGAATCTGAGCAACCCACTGCTCCGGCCAAAACAGCGGCTTTAAGATTGATGGTGCTTTTCTGACTCTGCACCAAGAACCGCCACACCAAGACAGCGGCAAAACCGCCTCGCCGGCCTCAAGAGTCACGCTGGTGACAGGTGGGGCTCCTCCGCTGGGAATCTCCTGGTGTGTGAGCAACAAAAATTGATCTGAAAGTGTGGCGTCCTCTCGTTCTCTGCTCTTTCAGTGGGAGCTGCAATCCCGAGCTGCTAGTGATCAGCCATCTTGGATCTCTCTCTCCGGTGGGTACTTTTTGGGTGAGGGAAATCTCAATGGTGTGGAGGAGCAGGTGGATAAGTGGTCGCCAACCATCTTGCTACTTCCACACTTATTCAGTGATTCCATGGCTCTTCTGGTTATTTATTGCTGCCTAGCAAATCACCCTATAGTGCAGAGGCTTAAAACAACAATCATTTTTTTCTCTCTCATGGTTTCTGTGGGTCAGGCATTTGGGAAAGACGGAGGGGCAGTGGTTTCCGCTTCATGCAGTGTCACCTGTGAGGCTTGGCTGGAGGATCTGCTTCCAAGATGACTCACACACATGGCTGGCAGGTTGGGGATGGTTGTAGGTCAGGAGCTCAGCCAGGGTTGTGGGCTGAGTGCCTCAGTTTCTCTCCTACAAGCCTCTCCATAGGTTGCTTGAGCTTCCTCACAGCATGGTAGGTAGATTCTAAGAGCAAGCATACCAATCCAGAGATAACGGAAGCTACTGTGTTCTTATGGTCTGTGTCCAGAAATAGACATGATATTATTTCTCTTGTTCACATAGTCTCAGAGCCTAGAGTCAAAGGGAGGGAATATAGACGTCACTTCTTGAAGACAGCATTGTCAAAGACTTTTGAAGCATGTTTTAAAACATGCACAGTGAGGAAACTCTAATAATTGTGCCACCAAGAACAAAGAATAGGGCATATCTTAGCAACTGTATGTTTAAGACACTCAGAAACACAAGCACGACTTAGGTGAATTGCAACTTGGGTTGTTTCCGTGTCCTGGGAAAAGGCCAATATGTCCTCCTGCATCTTCCTATGTAACACCATTGGGAATAGTATCTTTGAGGCTCATGTAGAAAGATAAACATTAGGAACATGGCTTCAATATCTTTCCTTTCAGGAAAGCAGGCTTGAGTGGATGGGGGAGAGCTGGGAAGGAAAGCTTAGCCAGCACACAGTCTCCTCCTTCAAGGAGGACCAGTGCGGGGATGAATGGGTTAGACCATCATGTTGGACCCGCCATGTCTGACGGGGCTGCCCAGCATGTAAGCTTTGACCAAACACTTACTATATGTAAGTCACTGTGCTGGGGCTGTACGGCCTGAAGCTATGAATAAGAAAAGGTGCCTGCCCTGTAAGCAGTCACACTCTAATTTGAGAGGAAGGTATAGACATGTGAAGGCAGACCTTTGTTACAAGGCTCTAAAGGTCAGGATTGAGAACAAGGACTTTAGACCCAGGATGCGTCTCACTGTGTGGCTTGGACAGATTATTTAACCACGCTAAGCCTTGATTTCCCCTGTAGTGAAATGGGAATACGAATAATACTGACCTTATAATATTACACTGTTTATGTATGTCCATATGCCATAGAAAAGGAAGAATGTGTTTTCCAGATGCTTAGAAGAGAGTTGGCCGCTGAGAGCTGGAGTGTTCGGGAAGATTCCATGGTGGAGGCCTTGGTTCCCGTTTCCATGTCAGCCCCTTCCTCTGGCTTCAGGCCCACCTTCCCATAAGTGCTGTCATCAAGGATGCTTCTCAGCCTTCATCTTTGTAACTTTGCTGCAGATTTCAACACTGTGAACCACCTTTCCTTTTTGCAGTTCTCTTTCTTCTGTGATACACGGCAGCCTCTCAGCTTTTGTCTCTTCTCTGCTTTCTTTCCTGCCCCTCAGAAATAAGCACTTCCTGCCAAGCCTCCATCCTCATGACTGTCTTCTGTGTGCTTCCTCCGGAGGGTCTCACCTCCCCCAACCCCTTTATGGTAATGACTTCCAAGTGTGTGTCTCCTGCCCTCTTTCCTGGACTTCATACCCATATTTCTAACCACATCTTATTCTTTCACCAACTATTTATGGACAGTCCACTGTGTGTTAAAGTTGGGCATGGCCTCTGTCCTGTGGAACTTCCACATCAACCAGGGAGACTGTCCCTAAGCGGCCAGTTGTGCCGTTAGTACTTAATTACAATTGTGACAAGGGCTAAAAAGGAGGAGAAAAGTCCAGCTGGGAGGTTGACCCAGTTCTTCAACATGGTCAGGACAGGATCCACTTCAAGGCGAACTCTTGGAGGAGTGGGCAGGGAGTGAAGGAAGAGGACAAGCGGGACTGAGCAGATCCCGGGCAGAGAGTGCTTATGGGCTAAAGTCTGAGTCAGGAAGGAGTGGGAGGGTAGGAAGAGCTGAGAGAAGGGCTGTGTATTAGTGGGCTACAGGGAAGGCCATGGGGGGAGGGGTGCGACATGAGGCTGGAGACAGGGAAGGGCCCTGAAACACAAGCTAAAGATGTAGGTGCACCTCTGCAAGCTTGAAAAGTGTGCGATTACGTTTGTACCCCTGGAAGATCACTCTTGCTGCTGCTATGTGGAGAGAAGGGAGTAAGACTAGAGTTGGTGTCAGGAGGGGACTGTGAGAGTCCAGGTGAGTAATTATTATAGTTTGGGGTAGGTGGTAGGGGTGGGGGGTGGTGGCAGCAGAATTAAAGAGAAACAGCCAGGTTCCAGAGGTAAGATCCAGAGGTAGCAGGTAAGATCTCCAGGATTCACTGGTAGATTTTATGAAGGGGGAGGTCTCAAGGGTGATGATTGGGGTTTTGGCTGGCTCAACCATTCACAGAGCCAGGGAGCACAGGAGGAGGAGCAAGAAGCCAAATGCTGATTGTTCTGCACGGTAGATCTTTGAATGTTGAGTTCATTTCTTGAACATGTGTAGCTCTGTGGAGCCAAGTGGAAAGGTGGAGTAGGAGGGTGAGTATGTGGAGGGAAGACGACTGGAACGGAGACAGACATGCAGAAGTCATCGGTGTAGGAGATGGTCTAGGAAGGGTACAGAGTGAGAAGAGGGCAGGGCTGGGAGACGTCCAACACTTAAAGTTCACCAAGGGAAACTGAGGGCTGGGCAGAAGGCGAGGAAGAAAACCTGGAGTGCAGAGTTCCAGAAGGGGAGGGAAGAGAGTGTCAGCAGGATGGGGAGGGCATCCAAGATAAGCATCACAGGGAGGTCAGTAAGATGAGGGCTGGAAGACCTCCTGTGGATTTAGTGACACACAAGTCACTGGTGACCTTAGTGAGACCCTTCTTGGCAGCATGATGGGACAGAAGTGTGTTAAGGAGTGTGTTGGGGTGAGAAAATGGAGGCAGAGAATGCAAAAGAAATGAGGGATGAGAGCCTACTGACTTTTTTTTTTTTTTTTTTTTTTTTTGAGATGGAGCCTGGTGACACTTTAAAGGGAGATATTTGCACATGCTCATGAGCTGCTAACAAGGATCCAGGAGAAAGGGAAAGTGGATGAGACGGACAGGAGAGACTGGATTAACTAATGGGTGGTTGAGGCTCTCAAGAAGATGTGGGACCCAGAAGACAGCTGCAGGCTGGTCCAGAGAGGAAGGGAGAGCCTCCCTATTGCATCCAGGGAAGAGGGAGAAGGAGGCACGTGCAGATGGAAATAGTTTGATTCTCAGTGGAAAACCGAGGGGGCTTCCAAATGAAGTAAGGCACTTCCTGAGACAGCAGGAAGAATGCGGTGGGGGAAAGAAGGATGAATGTTTGGGGAGAGTTCTGGCTGGAGTGGCCTTGATCAGAGTAGTAAGTTGACTGGAGAATCACAGGGAAGTCCTTAGGAAGTGTGAGGAGCCCACCCGAAGTTGGTGGCCATGAAGGCAGACGGAGATTGGTCTCTAGTGTGATTTTGTCTAGAGAACTTGGCACATAAAAACCAGGTACTGAGTTCATTCAAGGTTGGGCTTTCACTGGGTGAATGTGATAAAAGGCAGCGAGGCAAGGGCATCTTCTGGTTGTCACCTTGATATCCCATGGACGTGTCATTCTCAATATGTCCCAAAATCTGCTCCTCTTTCTAAATTCCCCATCTTGGTTAATAACAATACAATCATCTAATAATGTCTCTAGTAACAGTTATTTATTAAGAACATGATATCAGATATGAAAACAGATATTATTTTTTTAGAGATGAGCACTTGCTATATTGCCCAGGCTTGTCTCTTATTCCTGGGCTCAAGCAATCCTCCCAACTTGGCCTCCCAAAGTGCTGGGATTACACGTGTGAGCCATCGTGCCTGGCCAATACCAGATATTTTAGAAGAATCATCTCATGATCATCCAACAACCTTATGGGGTAAGTATTATTCATTTTACAGATATGGCTCAATGAGGTTATGTAACCAGCTCAAGGTCTCTAGTAAATGGCAGTCAGGATGAAAACTTAGATCCGTGAGGCTACAAAGTCCTTCCCCTTTCCCATGGCCACACCACCTGTAAGTTCTATTGCCTTAACACTGCCTATCTCTGATGTGTTCCTTCCTCCCACCTCCCACACCATGTCAGTTGTCACATTCTATTTGCTCATCTCTGTCCTGTCTCTTGCTACTTCCTGCCATGCCACTCCACCCCATCTGCTTCCCTGGTTGATTCCACCAGAATGTAAACCCCACAAAGGCAGAGATTATTATCAGTCTTGTTTTCTGCTGTCTCTTCGAGGCCTGGAACAACTTAAAGTAACCATTAGTCTCATTAAATAGTTGTTGAATAAATTTGTCTATCGGGAGATAATTCTCTGTGGGGGTCTTGTGTTCCCACCAGTCTTGTGGGCAGAGACACTGATGGCCTTTTTGTTCCCACTATCTTTTGGAGGATGGTTGCATACCAAACAGCCTTGAACGATAGTGTCTCCCTCTGGCAGAGGGCAGTTCTGTTTGCTGTCCAGTAGTCTAGGGCCAATGTTGGGCAAGTTTGCTTGCAGTGCATTATAAAAGACTGGGGCTTCCTAAGCTCGGAGTTCCTCAGTGTGTGTGGTCCAGCCTCATGTCCCTTCCATGGGATTTCAGAGTTAAGGAAAGGTGATCTGAATGTGAGGCTCTTGCAGCCTGCTGTGCCATGAGTAATTAAAGTCCTTGTGTCTGGCCCGGAGTTTCCTGTCTTCTGCTGGCATCCATGAAACTGCGGCAGGTTAACTTAGATAGCAAGTGTAAAATCTCAGACCCTTCAGAATTCTTGACCTTGGCCCTTACCATCTTCCACTTCCTCCCAAAACACCTGCCTCCAATGCCAAAGGTGCCCTTAGTGTTCACTAGAGGAGAGATAATTCATCCAGGCTCCCGTAACAGCCCCCCAAGGCCCTGGCAGGATGGCTCCTGACTCCCTGTCTAACCTCACCTCTCATCACCCCCATCCCTGCTCCAGCTCAGGCAACCTTCCCCTGCGCAGGTTCCTACTCTCTTGCATCTATGCCCTTGTTATGCTGTCCACTCCACAGGGGTCATCCTTCTCCCCTTCTGACTGTCCATCCTTTAGGCCAGGATCCTCCAAGAGACCTACCCAGAGACCAGTCAGAATTTCCCTGCCACTGTACCCCCACTTTACTTATCCTTTTGCTTTGTATTGTGAAGACCTGGGTCAACTCACACTGCCTCTCCAGGAGGTTCCATTCCCTCACCTTGTGATCCTTTGAGCCTCTGTAGCCCCTGGCATACAGTAGGTGCTCAACAGATAAGTGATGTCCTGAAGAGTTGACCTGCACAGGGAACGGCCTTGCGGGATGGTAAGATGGAAGGACGGAGGAGTGGAAAAGGCATCCCGAGGAAAGGGAACAGAAGCATGGAGGTGGAAATGTTTAGGGCAGGGGAAATAACCCCATGGAGTGAGATTGAGTTCATGAAGGAAGGCTGAAACAGGTGAGTCTGAAAAGAAGAAAGCGAGGCCCAGGGCCCAGGAGGGCTTTAACCACTGGGACCCTATTCCCCTCCGAGGGCAAAAGCCCTGGCGAGGGCTCCAGGGTCTGCGTCCCCTGACCAGGGACCTCAAGAGGCTAAGCCGCCTTGCAATTACCTCTCCTGCCTCCCGCCCCCTACCCACCGCCCACCCTCTCTGCCTACGTCGGCCATCAGAGCCTCGCTCGCGGCCCGAGAGCCTCGCATTGACGCGGGCCCGCGCGTGAGTCAAGCCTGCGTCACGGCGCCCCGCCGCCAGGGTGGCCTTTCGGAAAGCGAGGGAACAGTGCGCGCCGCGCTCCGCCCAGCTCCGTTCCGCTCCGCAGAGCCGGCACAACCAGGGCGCAGGGAGGCCGGCACTCGGCCACAGTCTTCGCAGCCCCGCGCACTCCCTCCGACGCGAGACCTGGGTCCCCGCGCGGCTCCCCTGAGCCCCGAGCGCGCAGCGGGCGGGAGCCGGGTTGGGACTGGCGGTGAGGCTAGGAGTGAGGAGCGAGTGGAGTCGCGTGCGCCGGCGCGCAGCTCCGGTCGCCCAAGCCCCAGCCCGGGGCCTGTGGCCCGGGGGAGGAGCTGTGCGTCCGCAACCCGTCGGGGACCGCGGCTGCTCGGCGGGAGTGCACGGGCCGAGTCTGCGCGACTGCCCACGCGTGACAGGTGAGTCGCCGACCGCGCCCCGCCTGGCTTTACCGGGCCGGCCATTGCAACTTTCGCTGTTCTGGCCCCGCCCCAGCCAGGGAGGGCTGAGGACCAAGGTGCGAGGCGGCGCTCTCCCCGCAGCCGCTCGACCCTGTGCCGGTCCCCCGCTCCTCTTGCTGCTCCAGCCGCCGTTGCCTGGCGACGGGGCCCCGGGGCCCGCTCTCCTTCGCGCATCGGGGTGCCCAGAGGCGCACGCACGGGTTGGACACCAGGCTTCAGCTTCTGGTGCTCAAGAGGGCCCAAGAACTCCGGAGGAAATTGGGTTGAGCTGCAGAGGCAAGCGCCTGCGGAGAACCGGGAGGGGGCCTGCTCGGCCCATCCGCGGCTTGAAACTGCGCGCCCAAGGCGCAATTCCACTGGGAGCCTCCTGTGCAGCTGGAGACCCCAGCCCCAGCCGCTCGGCCTCAGGCCTGTGACCTTGACAGTAGCATTGGCAGCGAAGCAGAACGCTAAGCCCGAGATGAATATTTAATTCCCAGTCCTGGGGCTGGTCCTTGCTGGATTGGGAGCTAGCAGAGAGCCATTCCTCCCTTGTGGGAAGCGCATCTGGGGGAACGGAATGGCTGAGATAGGGGACGTGCGTGGGGTGCCCATCTGGAGGGGGCGTCGTCCTGGCTGGGCGAGAGGCCTCTGCTACATTTATACCTGTGTGCGCTGTGCTCTGAAGCGATGATGGATGCTCGCTTTACTACAGAGAGGGCCGATCCCCCAGGGGCGCGGCCGCCTCAGAAAGAAGCGTGATGTTTCCTTTTAAAGGCCAGACAGGCCTGTCAGAAATCAAGTTCAGAAATCCCAAGGCCATTCACCTTACAGGGCCTAGGCCCTGTCAAGTTGGCTTTAGAAAATATTTTTGATCCCATTCCACTTTCCTTTTTTTTTTTTTTTTTTTTTTTAAAAAAAAAAAAAAAAAAAAGAAAGAAAGAAATACTTTAACAGGCCTTTTGGATTTGGAGATTTCTAACCAGAGCTACCTTTGGGGCAATTCATCTGTGAACTTGCAGCAGATGGGGATGAGTTGGGGAGACAGAGAAGTGGTAATGAGAAGGAAGATTCTTTTTCTGGGCACTGTCCTTGTTAACAGGAACTTCAGGAACAAAGACAATCCTGTAATGGCTCCAAAAAAATTCAACCAAAACTTTATTTAGCGCCTAACTGTGACGGCCTTGCTGGCCACGCTGATTGATGTCTGGAGAACAAGGTCAGAGTGTGCTGAGGTTAACAGTGGGGGGTTCTTATGTCTCGTTCTGTGCTACATTATCCCATGGCTCTGTGAGGCAGACCCATCACCTGGGCAGGAAGAGCTTTGAGGTCACACCTGATTGTCCTTGGCCATGGCCCATCCACGGGGACCATCAGAGGCTTTAGCTCCGCTGCCGGATTTTTCTCTAATGGAACATCTGTGGCTAAGTAGGTGGTTGAGTTTCAGCGAATCCCTGCAGCTCAGCCTGGAGGGTGACTCAGTGCAGGAGGCAAATCGTGCCCACCAGCTTTGATTGGAGTGAGTTTGTTTGGCCTGAGTCACTCACAGAGTCGTGTGTCAGCTGATTGTGAGTTGAATGGAGTTCTTTAGCAGGACTCGTGAGCAGGAATGGCCTGAGCCCAAGTGTTTCGGGCAGAGATGGGCAAGTTCTCTGAGGGAGCTAAGCGCAACTTTGGCTGCTGAGCAAGTTTCCTGGAGCTCTGACTCCATGGGAAGGTGAGCAGGGCCAGGCTGGGCTGGGCAGGGAGATGGGGAGAGTTGACGGGGAGGGAGTGGAAATGCTCTGTGATTGTGGTCAGAACTGGGCCCAGTGTTCTGCCATGTGCCGGTGGGGTGACCTTGGGCAAGTCACTTCACCTTGGGAGTCTCAATTTCCTCAGCTGTAAAACTGAGATGCCTATGATATTTTTTCTGCAGGCTTATTTTGAGCCAGGTGTTAGACACAGCAGGTGCTCATCAGATGTTAGTTCCCCAACCCTTCCCTTATGGGCCGTAACCAGAGGCAATTCTTTCTCTCACTGCCTCTGCTCCACCACCATGAAAGGAGATGTGGAGACACATGAAGTTTCGGTGCTTCCCATGTGATCAAGAAGGACCAGTAACTCAGTTTCACATAGGCCTGTTTCCAACCCTCAAGTCTCTCCATGAGACCCTAAATTAGGAAGCCTCATTAAAAGCAGGATTAGTGTTGGGGTAGGGTGGGGTTCAGCTGTGCTGGGTCTGCTGGCTGCCCTTGGCCACCTGCAACAGCTCTGGGGTGAATCCAGGACAGACCTTGACTCCTTTGGGTTGCTTCTGACTGTGGCCTTGTCCCAAGCTGCAGCACGTGCTGGGTGGACTTCAGGGGTCCTTTCTCTTTGTTCAGGTCTTGACATCCTCCTCCCCAGTCATTCTATCCATAATAGAATTGAAAGCTACAAGAGAACTGTTCAGGAGAACTGAGGCTGGCCTCTCCTGGAGAGGAAAAGGGAGGTGTGTGACTCCTGTTTTCCTGAAGGATCCTGGGCCCCTACTTTTCTCCTTCTGTAAAATGTCCAGATTTTGGTGCTGAGCTAAGATGTGTGTGCCTTAAGAGTGAAGGAGATAAGGGGATCCCCACTGCAGCAAGAAAGAAGCCATGCTGGCTCTGGGGACTCCAATCTGCTACTGGAAATGTGTGTGTTTGTGTGTGTGTGTGTGTGTGCGCGCGCGCTCACATGCACATGTGTGTATGCATTGCCATTCATTTTGGAGCCAATGTCCTCCCCATTGGATCTAGGAGCAAATTCCAAGGATGACAGAAACAGATGAGAAGATTCCAGAGAAGCAGTTTCCTCTTGCCTGTGCACCCTCCCTTCCCTTAGACTCCTTTTCTGTCCAGGTTTGCTGCAGCAGGACAATTCATTATTAATCCCTTTAAAGCTGCTAAGATAAGCAGCAGAATAGTTTGAAGGGAATATGGGTTTAAGCTTTTTTTGCTAGAACTAGCTCTGAGTTATCACTCGCTCCCAGGCTGAGCTCTAAGTCCTCACAGCCAAACACTGGAGCACCAGGATGGGAAAACAAAATAAAAAACATGTCACCTCAGCCCCTGACTGATGTTGCGGGCTGCAGAGGTCAGAAGCACAGTGCCATAGGTAGATCTGATTGCTAGAGCACTATCCCAAACTCAAGTGGGACAGTGATCTGTGAGGAAATGCCTACTTTGCATGCTTTTAGGAGGGGCAAGTGCATTCCGGATTCCAGCAGCTCACACTGTACTTGGCACAAATTGATAATATCCAGTTGTTTATTGAGGCTTCTGTGCTGTGCTAAGTGCTTTATTTCCAGACCATCTCATTTAATCTTCACTACAATCCCAGGAGGCAGATATTGCTATCTGCACTTTACAGATTGTAAAATTTAAGGTTCAGAGAGGTTAAATAATTTGCTCGCGGTCACACGGATAGTGAGTGGCAACCAAAGAATTGGAAGTCTGTCAGTCCAAACTTCATGTTCCTAACCTTTATGTGATAGTTTTCTGTAATACATTCTTAATAAATGCTGACAACCTAAGCATTTAAGCAGACATTATCTAGACCTGCGGGTCCAGTTTTTTTAACCTAGTGCCCGGGGAAAAGGGGAAATGGGCCTGCACTAATTGCACATTGGTGGAAAACGAACATAAGCAAACGTCCAAGGTTTGGGGAGTATGGTATTTGGCTCCAGGTGGGTCGAAATCCAGAAAAAGATCCCAGGCTCCATCTTGGTGCTTTTTTGTCCTTTCCTTGCCCTTCTCTTCCTGACCTCTACTGCCCTTGACCTCATTCCCTTAAAATTTGTCCACGCCAGAGGTTCATGTGTGGAGCAGTGAGAGGAGTCAGAGCTGGGTGGATGTTGCCCTGAGAGTTTCTGCATATGCAGAATCAAGGACGGCCACTGGCTGATGGGAGCTTGGTGGGTCAGGTTTCTCTGCTGAAGAGTGTATGCCAGCGATTTGCAGTAGTTTCTGGTGAGTTCCAGACCCCAGAGCAAAACTGCTAACACTTCAAGGTTATTAACAGCAGCTGCTGGCAGGGCTGCTTGGGGGAGGTGCTGCATGCTTCTTCCTAGACTTCCTGATCTTGTCCCATGGAGAGCCCACTTTCTCCTCACTCCAGAGCTTTGCCACACATGTCCTTGGCTACTCTGGGAAACCTGGTACTGATTCCTCCAGCTTCTCTGTCTCTTCTTTTTCTCTGAAGAATGGCCAGCCCCAGAACAGGCCCATGCTGTCCTAGCCTGCCCATCATCTCCAGACCACCTGAGATCTCAGGAAGTTCCTGAAGGTGGATAACTGAATGTAAGTATTAAGGCTCCTCACCCTCAGTGGATGAAGAGGACTTCCCAGAAACCCTTGCTTCATAGGCAGCCATTTTGTGGAGATAAGTCCTTTGATAATTCTCTTTTTCTTCCTCCTCCTCCCATGAGTGAATCTTAAAACATTGCTCATTTATGGGCAAATCCAGTTTTTTTTTAAAAAAATATAGTTAGATATTTAATATGTACAGAAAATTCACATGTAAGAACATAAGCTCAGATGCAATATGAATTACTGTATACACTTATTCTCATATTCAGAACCAGGTATGTTTTGGTAGAGGCTAATTCTGGGTCAGGTGAGTCCTAGGCTGCCTGAGTCCCCATCTACAGAGCTTAGTCCATTCTATGTCCTCTTGTGGAGTGGGACGGAGTCACATATAGAGCCCCAGCTCACAGGCCGTGGGGTCACCTCATTAGCTGCAGTTGTCCTACTGAGCTGCCACTCTCCCTCCCCAAGTGTACCTAGCAGTTTATTTGAAGATAACAAGTTGCCTGTCACTGTACTCCATCATTTCTAATTACTGATTTAGTTAGAATTTCTGCTGGACTCTGCGTACCACTTATTTACCACCTGTTATTTGCTTGCAAGTGGAATTCACTGGTCCACACCCAAAATTCTACCAGCTACGTTTTTCTTTAATTATAAGACTCCTGGGTTCCTGAGGCTTTAAGTCCCACACCAGCTCTAAATAGGGCAGAAGCAATGTTTGCTAAAGCTACCTTGCAAGAGGAATGAATAGTCACTTGATAGGGTGGTTCCGGAAGGTGCTGCCAAGTGAGTATTCATTGAGGACTTGGGCCTGCCTTCCTTTGCCCAGATCTAAAGGAAGGAGAGCAGATGTTCTTCTGTGCTGTGCAACCTGGGGCTGGCTCCCAGAATGACCTGGTGGGCGCTGTCCATGGTCCTGCCACACCGCTGGGGCCATCTGCCTGCTAGTAATTTGGGACTCCTTTAGAACAGCTGGAAGGAATCTCCTTGACCAGTTCCCCAAATTGTTTTATATTGTGAATTTTGGAAGAGGACTTGGTTAAGTGAGCAAGTTCCTGACCTCTGGGAGAAATGATGGTAGATGGGCTCATTCCACTGTTGACTTCCTGAATGTATCATTTTGCACAGTGTATCATTTTGCAAGGTTGGATGGTACACAGCAAAACTTCCCAACCAGTGCCACAGATGGGTAGCATGTGGCCCAGAAATAATGATGCCCTTATCCCTTGGAGTAGCCTGGGATGGCCTAGCATGGTGGCACCTCCTTCACGTACCCCAGTGTGCCATGCCAGTGTTATTTTCTGTGCCATGAAATGCAAAAGATTGGAACATACCAGTATGTCAGAAAATAAATACAGCTACAGTTTGGTGGATGACAGTCTGAATCCCTGGTCTTCCATTTTATGGCTGGGTAATCTTGTACATGATAGAGGCTTTTTTGTCTGAAAGATAAGAATTGTATTTTATCTCAAGTTTTTGGGAGGATAAATAACATATGTAAGCACAGTGGGTCACCTGTGGCTTGTCTCAATAGGATACTTTTCTGCCCAGCCCTCTGCAAAGATGCACTGAAGCCTGGTGAGGAAAGAGACACAAACCCTTCTCATTTTCAGGAAAGAGACATCATGTGGGGACTGTAATTAAGGGTTTCTGATCACTATTCCTTCAAGAGCTCTTCAGCAGTCCGTTTGGTAACTCAGGTAATTGGACACCCTCGGTTCCCTCTGTCTCTTTCTGAGACAACAGAAAATAGTGACTTTAAGAAAATCCAGGTCAGATGATTTTGGCAGCTGCTGCGAGGACTCATCTGTCCCCATAGTGGTCCCCCCATGAATGAGGAAAGAAAGAAGCGAGGCTTTCACTAGTTGTTCACGGACTTTTATTTGCACATCTGGTTTTTAAAATTTTTCTTTTTCCAAATTGGTATACTCTCATGGGCCCTTTATCTGTCTGAGACCTAGTGTGCCCTTCAGAACTTCAGGGCCTCAGTTTCCCTTTCTTTTCAAAACTCAAGCCTCATCCAGTAGCCTGATCGACATCACCATTATTGCTTACCTACCCTCCCTGTTTCTTCACTTGTCCTACCAGCAGCCATTGATCCCTATACAAATAGTCGGGTCAGGCCAGGCACAGTGGCTCACACCTGTAATCCTAACACTTTGGGAGGCCGAGGCGGGTGGATCATGAGGTCAGGAGATCGAGACCATCCTGGCCAACATGGTGAAACCCCGTCTCTACTAAAAATACAAAAATCAGCTGGACGTGGTGGCACACGCCTGTAGTCCCAGCTATGCAGGAAGCTGAAGCAGGAGAATTGCTTGAACCCAGGAGGCGGAGGTTGCAGTGAGCTGAGATTGTACCACTGCACTCCAGCCTGGGTGACAGAGCGAGACTACATCTCAAAAAACAAAATAAATTAAAATAAAAAAGTAAAAAAATAAAATAAAATAAAAAACACTTAGGTCATATCACTCCTCTGCTTGAAAACCTCCAACAGCTCCCCATTAGCCTTGAAAGAAAACCCTAACTCCTTTCCGTGCTCCGTGAGTCCTGCCTGCTTGGGACAGTCGCTGTCTTCCTAGCCCAGCACCTTCCACTCTTCTGTTGTTCAGCGTGCTCTAGGCCTCTGGCTGGCTGTCTGTTCCTTGTACTCACCAGGCATGCAGGTCCTGCCTCAGTGCATTTGCACTTTCTCTTCCCTGTGCTCCAAATGCTTTCCCAGGACATCCACGTGGCCCACTCCCTCACTCTGTTCAAGTCTTTATGTCGCCTTCTTAGAGCATGCTTCCTTAACCCCCAGCTCTGCTGTAGCATCCCTGCTCTGCTCCGCCTCCTCATACGCTATATTGTATATGTTTATTTGAAATACTTATATATACTATCAGATATAGTATACGTCTATATATACACTATAAATTATGTATTTGTCTGATTTTTGTCCCTCTGCACTAGAATATAAATCTCATGGCTCAGGGACACTATTTGCTCTGTTCTCTTTTGTGCTAGAACAGGGCCTAGCACATAATGTTCAGCAAATATTTGTTGAAAGAAGTAAAGGAAAGGAAGGAAGGAAAGAGATTTAAAAAACAGCAAGAGGACTATTTTAAAATCCCCTGTTTCAGCAATACCTCTAGTTTATAGGAGTTGCTGGGCTCTATTTTCCTTCCAGGCCAAAAGGGAAGTATAAGTGGGAGAACTGAGCCCCAGCATCCCCCGCTAGCCCACTGTGTCTTGGGCTCCACGTGCATGTCTGCATGTCCCACCCAGCTCCAGGGCATTGTGGGATGTGGGTGGGTACACCTTGATTCCTGGTTAAGCCCATTTTTTCCCACATGTTCTCACAGGAAGGTGGTAGCTGGCACTGGTTGATGGCACGCCCCTGAGGGCCTGGCCTGAATTGAGGACAACTCTTGTGTTACCTCATTTTATACTCATGACAGCCCCACGAGGTGTAGCATCCTTCATCCCTATCTTTTCGGGTCCAGAAGGTAAAGCCAAGAGGGGTTGCGTACTTTCCCAAAGACTAACATCGCATAAATGGCAGAGCAGGACTTCACGTTTCCCTGGCTCTAAAACCCATGATAGCATTGAGGTTGAGAGTCAGGCTTCAAGGTCAGTCTGTCAGTGCAGATCCAGGGCTTTGGATGACTTGCCTTACTTCATCAGTTCCAAAATGTATACTTTTGCACATTGCCACATTTTAAAATCAGGACATGATATGCAATCAACAGCAGTTTCAGAATGACTGTGGGTCTGTAGCAGCTCACCCTAGTTGGGTGGAAACCTTCAATGGACGCCTTTCTGGTAAGTTCAAGAAAGTGCCAGCATCGAAGGATCCTAGATTCAATGAAATATAAACAATTATCCCTCTGAGCTTCCATGTCTTCATTCGTAAAATGGGAATAATAGTGGTATCTACCCGATATAATATAATTACTGACAGAATTAAGGAGCTAATATCCGTGTGGGGCTCAGCATGGTGGTTGCCACAGAGATGGTAATCAAGAATTATGGCCTATGTGCTGTGTTGTCATTGTTATTATTACTACACCCCATTCTGCCTTCAGAAGTTTCCTCAGTGGATCCCTCAGCACTTGAATTCCAGTAGAGAGAGAATGCATGGGTGGGGTAGAGAGAGAATGCAGTCCTGGGGCTGCCCTTGTTTATGGCACACAGAGCATCCGTTCTCCCACGTGAGATGGTAAGATGGAACCACAAGATCTGTTTGCACTGGCCACACACACATTTTCCAGTGCCAGTTCCTCCCGCTCTGGACCATCTGCCCCTTTCCTGCTTCCCTTCCTTCTTGACTAAGAAAACAAGATATCGACTGACGAGAACAGACTTGGCAAATGCAACAGGAAGGGGAGAAAGGGCTGCAGAAGATGCCACTGGCTCCTCAGCTAGATTTCTTGTTTGGAACAAGAAATCCCACCAGTCCCATGGCATGCTGTGTGTCAGGACTGTGCCCACCCTAAGATTATTTCCTGGTGGTGAGGAGGGATTCTGTCTACAAAGTAGGGAAGGCACAGCACAAATGCTGACTCCTCTCAAAGTGGCAAAAAGTCACAAAGGGATGGCCAGGCTTCGTAGTGTATCCTGGCTTTCACACTGTCACTTGGGGCATCCTTGGGGCATGATATGGTCTTAGCGTCAGAATATTGCATCAGAAAATGGGAGAAACTGGAAACTGGATAAACAGATTCTGGAAACTGAGGAATTCAAGAATGGTTCAACTCATTTGTGCAGTCATTCAATTCAATCATATCATATTTATCAAGCTCATATTATAATAAGCTACCAGGATTTGGCCTTGCAGAAGCAAAGATGGTGTCAACTGAGGTATGAAATGAAAGACCAAAACAAACCCAACAAATCTGTGATAGGGAGTTAAAAAAAACCAAATCACCACTCTGTACATTTGACTTTCAATAAGCTTTTCTTTCTCTTTCTCCTTCCATCCATGTGGTAGCCAGATACAGCTGGTAGGTAAGCAGGCAAGCAACGCTCCTTATTTTACGGATGAATGAGAAACAGAAACTGGCTTCCAAGTCTTGGGGTTCTCCCCGTGTGTGCTGCAGGGCTGAACTGGGCGAGAGTCCCCCTGGCTGGGACTTGCAGACTTCTGGTAGGTTCAAATGTCTCTCTAGTCACTGCTGTTAGTGTTTTACCCCTGCCTCTTTGCTTCAAAGGTGAGACAGTAGTACGATTTCAACATGAGAAGCAGGTTGTTCTCAGAGGGTTGGAAGGCAGGGACCCTGGAACACCTGTAAGTACCATGTTCTGCCCACAGAAATGTGTAGGATCATCTGTGTGTGCAAGGCCCTGGGGCGGTAGGGAGCAGTGAAGGGTGGGCACAAAGCTGAATACACCTTCGATCCTGCCTCAGGGAGCTTGCTGTTTATTTAGAAAAGGGATCAGGTGTAACAACAACTAGTTGTACCAGACAGCCAAATAGTAAAATAATGTAGAAGAGTGTTATGAGGAGTGTGCTGGGAAGGGCAGCACATTAATGCTAAATAAGAGACTTGCAGGAGGTGTCACAGAGGCAAGGCAGGGGACCTAGAAGGCCTTAGCCATCAGGGGATGGGAAGTGGTTAATCTAGAGTGAGTGGTGAGTGGGCTGGGAGGAAGTAGAAGCTGAGGCCCAGGAGATGGAGGGGGTCCAAATGCCTCGGAAAGGGCCTTGGGCTCCGTTCAGGAGGCAGCGGGAGTGGGGCGGTGTGGCATTTCCAGAAGATGCCACTGAAGGCAATGTGTAGGATGCTGGTGGGGAAAGTGAGCTGGGGAGCCTGCTGCCGGCATCTAGCCAGAGAGCAGGCTTGAACTAGAGCAGGGGGTGGGAAGAGGACAGAGCTGAGCACACCGACAGGACTTGTGACACCTGGGTTGGGGTGGAGGAGAGAGAGGTCAAGAAGGGTGCGGAGTCGCTGCCTGTGTCCTGGGCCAGAACATCCAGGGCAGCAGCGTCCAAGTCAAGGCCAGGCCCTGTCAGGAGCAGTTTGCCCCAGATGACTGTCAGCGGTTTTAATAAAACAATTAAAAATAATTTGCGTCTCTGATAACGGTCCGACCTGTTTTGGGCTCGGTAAAAGCTCAGAGGCTCTAAGGTAATTAGAAGAGCAGTTTGGGCCATAACTGCCTGTCCTGCAGAAACCAGGAAGCTGCCAAGCATTCTCGGACACGGGTTCCTACTCGCCACCAATTATACCTGAGTTGGATGTTGGATGGTGGTCCTGAGTGGGGACCACCCCCGCTGCTCTCCTCTGCTTGGGGGTTCTTAGGGATGTGCTTGTCCACAGCACTCTTTCCAGAGCCACAAGACCCAAGGGTAGCAGGGTCAGGAGCATCGGGCGGGGTTGGGCAGGGTGGGCACTGTGGTGTCTTTGGTTGTTGCAGTCAGGTGACTGCCTGCTTCACCAGAGATGGTGGCTCCTCCACTCACCTCCCCCGGGGAGTCTAACTCAGAAGATAGATTGTTCTTTGTCCCTTGAGTTACCTGATACAACTTTCCCCAGCAAGAAGCACCCCAGGCCCAGGAGGCGGGTGCTCAGGGAGCTGCCGTCATCATTCCAGAAGGGCCCCTCTTCCCTTCTCTCTGGCTGCTGTGGGGTGGAGGGCTCCAGGCTTTGTCCTGCTGCCAGGGTGAGAGCAGCCATCCCCCACCACCTTAAGCTAATTGCCGGATGCTGTGCTTGAAAATTTTTTTTGGAGCCACCACCCCTGTGGCAGGAGATATTTTTACCTGTCTACCTCCCAGTCACACTATTTTTTCTCCTTTTAAGAAGATTCGCAGTTCACTTGCTCAGACCTGCTTCTCTCACAGGAGCTATTCTGAGCTGCAAGCCACCTCTGTTGCTAAGTGACAAGCTGGCACCGAGGGCTTGCTCGGCAGTCGTGCCCCTCTGCGCTGTGCTTTCAGAGATGGAGTCACTCCTTTCAGAGAGTCCATGCAGCTTCATCATCCGACCTGTTGCTCGTGAAACCCACTTCACAACCCACCCCAGCTACTACGGGGGGATAATTACATATGGCTGGGCTGGCTGTCACCACATCCCCAATGTGCCCCCAGTTGGCTCTCAGCTGATGGAGGGAGGCAGGGCAGACAGAAATTACCTTTCGCATTCATTATTAACAGGTGCCTGGGGCAGGTGGCTCCTTGCTCACACTCACATGCGGGAGGGGCCCTCGATGGGTATATGCTAGAGCTGAAAGGGGTCTTGGAGGCCATCCATGCCAACCCATTTTACACAGAGGAAGACTGAGATCCAGGGAAGTGAGGGCAATGGTACCAGTTTGCACAGTAGGTTGGTCAGGACCAGTACCTAGCTGGCCTGCTGATGCCTGGATCGTGACTGGTTCTATGAGATGTTTGGGTATGGGAAGAGGAGAATCAGCCCCCTCAGGGTCCTTCTCTGATCCTGGTGCTTCTCCCAGACAAAGCTGTGGGGTCACTGGCTGGATACATTTGGATTCCCAGGCTCTGCTCTGAAAGCTGACCTTTCACCAGCACATGGCTAGAAAAGTTGCCCAGGCCAGGTGGCTGGCACACAGTGAGCTGGGGTTGGAACCCAGGTTGGCTTACTCCTGAGCAGGATCGCCTCCCCATATCGCACCAGTAGGGTCTGTAAAAAAATGGTTTTAAATGGGCTCAAGCTATTCCAAACATGAGGTACATTTTAATTAATAACAATAATGCTAAACTTTTAATACAAGGCCTTGTTTTTATTAATAATAATATTGCTGGTCTTTTGGATCCAAGCTGGGAGCCGTGGGACCTTTGCCTGGCTTCCTTTGACACTGGAGTGTGGCATATGGTAGAACTTTCTAGGGGCTGTTCTAGGTGGACGCCGGTTCTGGAGAAGAAAGTGGGCATTGCTGAGATGGTGCAGGTTGCTTCTCTCCACCCACCTCCACTCCCACGGTCAGCTCCCTTTGGCCTTTCTTGGGGAGAAATGGGATTTATGGGGCCAAATATCAATATAGGGACTTACATATTTTTTTAAATGTATAAAAGTAAACAAAGCAAGGCTTCCAGGCAGTGGCTGCTACCATTTGGGTCCTTTCTGTGTGCCAAGCTCTGTGCCAGGCACTCTATGTGCGGCCGCTCACTGGACCCTCACAGCAGCCCTCCCTGGGAGATGGGAACTGTCATTAAATGCAACCTTTTCACCTGTGAGGAGATGGACGCTCACAAAATTAAGGATAGTACCTTGTCTAAGGGCACACAGCTAGTGTGTGGCCAAGGCTTCAGTGCTGCCCACTTCACTCAGAGTGCTAGGACCAGTCCTCATGGCACAGCACGGCTGCATTCCTCCCTCCCCGGCACCCCTCTCCCTGTCTCTGCCTCTCATTCTGTCATTCACACCTCTGTGCAAATGTCACCTCCTCAGAGATGCCCTTCCTGACTGCCCCCCCGCAACCCCCGCATCCAGCATAAAAGAGCCACCTGCCAGCTTGCTCCACCCCTCCGGCGTGAGTCTCTTTACAGCATGTGTCACCCCTGGCCATGGTATTATACATCGATTTCTTTAGTATCCAGCCCTTCCACAATGAAATGCAAAGTCCATGAGAGGAGACACTTTGCCAGTTTTTCTCCTTGCTCTATTCCTCACACCTAGAACAGAGGCTGGCATATAGGAGGCACTCAGGAAATGTATATCAGGTGAGTGAGTGAGTGAGTGTTGAATGAATGAAGTGAGAACCCTCAACTCCAGGCCTGTCTGGCTTCACAGCCCATGCCTCACACTCCCACACCCAGTGGTCTCCCTGTGTCCCCCGCCTCTGCTGAGTCTGACTGCCCCAGGCAAGGCTCTGGTCAGGGTGTCAGGAGAACCTTAGTAGCTTTGGGCAATTCAGTTCCTCAATCTGGGCCTCAGTTTCCAGAGAGATAATGGGAGCGTTGAGTCGGACAATTGCTAGGGTCCTTCAAGCTTTAATTTCTGAGTCTGACCCTGCTGTCACCTGAGCATATTCACTGGGCACAAAGGGTTCCAGTCATGACTGCAGCCCAGCCAGTGCCTCAGCCTGCAGGTATGTTCAAGCCCTTTGCATCCTGCAGACCTAATGGCACAGGGGTCCTTGGGCCCCCATCCCTCAGGATGCCCATGGCATCAGTGACATCTTGGGAAGAAGGAGGAAGCTCATATTAGCTGATGCCCTGTGGTTGCTGGATGTTGCTATAGGTATCCTTCTGCTTTACCAGAATGTCCTTGAGTCCTCCTCATTTAAAGTGATGCTTTTTTCCTCCTAGCCCTTTCTCATCTTGGTGACCGAAGCTGCCACTCACTAGGCTATTTATGGAGAAACATGTGCTCCAATTGGTCAGCAGCAAGATAAATTCTGCAGACTTGCAGGAAACCCCCTTGATTTTCTCTAGTTGTGGCGTGATGATCAGTAAACCATACCTAATGCACTGCAGATTGCTCTGATCAAACCCTGCTGCAGGCAGCATGGCCGGAAACAGGCTCTGAGCCAAGGAACCCTAGTGATGGCAGGCTCCAGATGGACCCTCACCCTTCTTCCTAGCTCTCATCTTTAGTAACAGCTCTGGATGTAAGCAGCAGGGGATGGGGGAGGGGGGGGCTGCTTTCACAAGCAGCCATTTCTCTGTTTGTATGCCCTGGAGACGGGGACCTGCTGAGTGAGGAGAGGAGCTCATCCTGGCAGCCCAGGCAAGGACACGGGCCTCTCCATTGTGTAACTCCTAGGGCCGCACTTTGCTTGTGTAGCACATGCGACACAGCAGCCATGGGGGAGGCTGAGGGCTGCAAGTTCCACAGATGCAAGTGTCACCCATGGGGCACCCTCCAGGACACAATGGGATGTCCAACTGCCCCACTGGGAAGTGAGTCCCAACAGAGAGCTGCTTTTTTTTTTTTTTTGAGGCAGAGTCTCACTCTGTCACCCAGGCTGGAGTGCAGTGGCACGATCTCAGCCTACTGCAACCTCCAGGCACCCGCCACCATGCCCAGCTGTTTTTTTGTATTTTTAATGGGTTTCACCATGTTGGCCAGGCTGGTCTCGAACTCCTGACCTCAGATGATCCACCCACCTCGGCCTCCTAAACTGCTGGGATTACAGGCGTGAGCCACTGCACCCAACCACAGAGCTTCTTATAGGGAATTCCATGGTCTTCTAACCAGGCTGGCCCTGTCACAGTTACTCCAAAGCCTAACCCTGACTGTTCTTGAGGTGTGAGGGGACAGTCACTAAAGACTCACTGTCCCCTTGGAAAGGGAGGGCAGCTGGTGTCACCTGCTAATGTGGTCCAAGACCTGGCCTGGGGAGGGCTAGCCAAGCCCATAAACCTCCCAGCTTCATTACATGTATAACAGGGTCTGGCTGGCCAGGTCTCCTTGAAGGTCAGGCCTTTGCTGCGGTCAGCCAGGAGGCCTGGGTCAAGGCTGGCAGGAAGGGTGGGCCTGGCCCTTGTGCTGCACAGACTTGAACTACCTTGCCTGTGCCATTCAGGTGGCATATACCTACGAGGAGAACAAACAAGGAGCCCGGCTTCCAGAGACACCTCTTTCCCTTAATAAAGTAATTACAGAGCTGGGTAAGTTACATCCCTAGAAAGATGCAGGGCAACCGCAGGCTAGGGTGTGTGTGTTTAATTTTAAATCCTCCAACCTTCCCTTAATGAGGGGGTGCCTTGAAATATAACGCAATGGTGGAATTCTTCAAAGGATTCATTTTCTTGGTGCTTTATTTCTTTAAGGGAAAACATGAAAGACAAATGAGGACTGGCAGGAGCAGGGGAGGGTTTTGCCTCCCCCGCCCGTGTTGTGCAGACATTATCTGCTGTAAAACTGTTGCTGAAGGATGGAGAACCAGCTCTTGGCTGCAGAAGTCCTCAGATAATGTCAGTGCTGAGCAATGGCCCGAGATTTGTTGGCACTGAGCAAACAGCTCTTGGCTTCTGGTGCCAGAATCTTTAGCTGAGCCTGGACAGCCACTCCGGCCAGGGGACTGGAGATGCCATAGGCGCTGGTGTCCAGGGGCTCCATGGTGATGGCTCAAGAGTCTTCTTCTTCTTCCTTTTTTTTTTTTTTGCAAATGTTAATGTCCCTTTGAATCACCTGGGATCCTGTAAAAAGGCAGAGATTGCTTTAGGAGGTCTGGTGTGAGCCTGAGTTGCTGCATTTCTAACCAGTTCCTGGCATAATCCCTGCGTTTTGAATAAAAAGGCCCCAAGGAAGGCAGGCACTGGCTTCCATGGGTCCCTCCAGGCGGTTTTGGCTAAGCAGAACACCTGGAAGGGGAAGGCTGTGTGGAGCTCCAAAGGGTCTTGAGCACTCCAGACTCTGCAGCATGGAAGAGAGAAATGTCTTCGCGGATGGCTCTGTACTTGGGTTTGGTGTATGGCTTTGCCTATTTTGCCCCTTTAGGTTTACTTTCCAAATGATGCTCGTCTGGTAAATCCTGTGGAGAAACTGAGTCTGTAGGCCTTGAGCTCCTCACTGGGCAGCCCCTGATGAGGATGGAGGGCAAGCTCAATCTCTGAGGCCCTTGACCTGCCTCGAGTGGTGATGGAGAGTTGATTTGGGTTGCGTCTATGCTGGGCTTCTCACCTCCCTGGTGTGGGTAGATAACCCTTTCCTGTTCACCTGGTTTCCTAGGTCCCTGGATGAGAAGGAGCTGACAGCAGCTGAATTCCATCTTCTCTGTGTGCTCGGGAGCAGGGCTACACGGCCCAGGTGGCATCAATGCCGAAGAACAGCAAAGTGACCCAGCGTGAGCACAGCAGTGAGCATGTCACTGAGTCTGTGGCCGACCTGCTGGCCCTCGAGGAGCCTGTGGACTATAAGCAGAGCGTACTGAATGTGGCTGGCGAGGCAGGCAGCAAGCAAAAGGCAGCGGAGGAGGAGCTGGACGCAGAGGACCGGCCAGCTTGGAACAGCAAGCTGCAGTACATCCTGGCCCAGATTGGCTTCTCCGTGGGCCTCGGCAACATCTGGAGGTTCCCCTACCTGTGCCAGAAAAATGGAGGAGGTAAGAGACAGCTCTGTGTGCATCAAGGGTCCCCTGCAAATGGGCCAAGCTGAGGGGTGAAAAAGAACACCCCTTTGCTGAGGCAGAACTGGAGGCTTTGTAGGTTGGAGCTCAGGATTTCAGAGTAAGATGCCCCAGGAATAGCCATAATGATGGTTAGTAGCTGCCAGGAGACTACAGGACATAAGAAAGTGGGCTCTGGTCTCAGACTGCCTGGGTTCAGATTCCAGCCAATCAGCTTTGGGACCTGCTACAAGTTGCTTCAACTCTCCGTGCCTCATCTACAAAATGAGAATAACAGTAGCTCCTGCCTCACAGGATAGTTGGAGGATTACATGAGCTTTACATGCAGAATGGGCAACACGCTACCTGACACAGGAAGGAGCACCTGTTGGCCGTTATTACTAACTGTTTATAAAGTGCTAGGCTCTGTTCTAAGGGCTTAGTGGATATTAGCGCTAAGTGCCTGAAACTGCTGATATTTGAGCATCTTAGAACAACCAAAGCGCCAATGTCATGTGATTCAACCATCGAATCCTCCCAACAGCCTTGTTTGAAGAAGGAGTTGTTATCCTTGTTTTAGAGACTGCGATACTGTGGCACAAATGTGTTAGATAACTTGTTAGAGGTTGTATGTGATCAAGGTCACAGCTAGTGATAAAGTCAGGATTCAGACCTGAACAGGCTAGCCCAGAGCCTGAGCACCACTGCCTCTGGGTAGGAGGGGCCTTCACACTGCTCCCTAAGCTCGAATCCCCCTTGAGGATCTTGCCCCGGTATCAAACCACTACCACCACTTCCAGCCCCCAGAATTGTTCAAAGGCAGCTTTCTCTGAAACCAGGGATCAACTATCTAAAAATAAACAAAGAAACCCCAATAGGCTGGAAACAAAGATATTTGCAAGCCCAGACCTGGTCCTAAGAAAGTCAACTATTGAGAGCTCTTGTGCTCCTGAGTCCCTGTGCCTGGGATGGCATGCTCCAGCCTGTTGGGTGGCCCCGGCTTGGCAGGCATTTTACCCCAGCGCCTTCCTTCCTTGCTTGTAGAACTCTTGCCATGTAGCCTCTTCTAAAGACGCAGTCTCCTCCTCCCCGAGATACAACTTCCTCTGGTTCAGAAGGCCACATTTGGCTGGGAGGCTTCTCCTCCCTTCCAGTTTCTGTTGAAGGGCAGGGAGCGAGAATGCCAACTTGAACTCTTACGATTGAATTAGGCCAAAGGCTTCCATCTTTCACCCATAGCATGTTATATTAGCTGCATGGTCTCCTTGCTTGAAAGACTTTCAACTTTTTAATAAGTAACTGTCAATCAGAGCTTATGGTCTTTGTGGCATGATAACTGAGTTCATAATAAGACCAGCCCAAAGTAAAGATATAAAAGTATGTGGTTTCCTTATGCCCTGTGAGATGTTGAAGGAGCTCCAAGGCACCTAAAATGACTTCAGAGGACATGTGGCATTGGAGGACTTAGCTGGGAACCTCTAACCTTGTTCTTTCTGGCTTAGGTGATCAGTTCTGCCTGGGCACTAGGTGATGAATTACAGAGTCCCTGTCTCTACCACACACAAGCACTCACACCCAGGGTGGTGTTCTTTCTGACTGTTCACAGTGACACCAATCGCCATGGCACCAGACATGAAGAACCACCCTAGAAGGAAACCATTGCCAACTCTCAGAATTCTGAGCTTTCCGTTCCACGTTCCTGCCTTCCTCTCTCTGTCTTCTCTGATTTCTGCAATCCCTTTTTATCTCTACTTTTAACTGTCCCGTATTTTTACAGATTTTTTTTGTTGAGACAGAGTCTATAGCAAGTCATCTTAAGTATTTTTTAGGAGGAGGCAGATTATCACATGAGGGAGACAGCTGTTTGGTCTTAGAGTCGAGTCTCTGTGCTTTTGAGCCGTAGCTGATCTAATCAGACTTTGCATGGTTCTGGACGGAAACTCTGGAACACCCTCCTTAGCTCCACAAAATGTCAACATCTTTCTAGCTTGCTTTTTCTTCTGTTTATTTTTATGAGAAAAAGACAAATGTTCAACCAGTGCTTACTATGGGTAAGCCACTCATTCAATCTTCACAACAGCCCTGGTGATAGGTGTTAGGTTGAGGCTTATAAAATGGCCATTTTTGTAAGTCAAAATGGTCAAATATCAGCAATTTCATATGTAATATTTTCATCCTCTTTACACAGATGAGAAAACAGCAGCACAGAGAGATCAGATAATGTTCCCAAAGTCACACAGCTAGTATGTCATTAAAGCCCAGGAGGTCTGACTTCAGGATCTGACCCTTACCGCCTGTGCTATCTATGCCTCCACAGGCCAAGGCCAAGAGTGTCTTTTAAATCCCAGGAATAACCTCGGGGTTTGCCAAAGTGAGGCTCAGAATACTGACCGAGGCATAGATGATTAGAGACCCAGAGGGCCTCAGAGGTCCTGATACATCTCCTAACATCCTAAATAGTGAGTGTTCCCTGCTATTCAGACGAACAACCTGAGGGTCTCGAATGCTGTTGAAACATAAAAGGAAATCCAGTTGTGTCCCCAAGTTGTATTTTCTAAGATGGAAGAGGGTGCTGTTGTATTTCCAAGCAATGCAGCAAAGGTTGATATGAAAAAGTACTTCTGATTAGCACAAATTCTGCCTGCCGTGACTGCGGCCCCTGAGCACCCTGGTTAGTTTAGGGCTTGGCACGGTAGAGAGGCCTGCAGTCAACTCAGGGCCTGGCGGCCTGCCTGGGGCGGACAGAGCCCGGGCGGTGGGGAGGGGCCAGTAGCTTGTCTTTGCACCCCAACCCCTGTCACTCTTTGGCAGCAGTTACCTGGAGGCTTTCCCTGATTCTTTGGGGGAAAAAAGGAGGCATCCATAGAAGCCTTTGCACACACCCTGAAGCCCACCTCCCTGCACGTCTTGCCACACCTAGAACACTGGGGTGAAATACAACACCCGTGTAGCTGTGACCCTTTGCCTTCCTGCAGCAGATCACTTCGCTCCTCTTCCACTTCCTAACACCCAAGACCAAGAGACCGAGATAAAGACAGATGCAGGGGTCTAAGCTTGTGGCCTTTTGGGCCCTCTCGCCATCGAGCACCATGATGGGGCTACTTGTTAGTGACGAGTTGAATGTAGGTGTGCACGTGTGCATCTGGTGAGTTAGATGCTGTCGTACAGGGCCCGGTGTGTTGCCTTTCTGATTAGCTCCATTGGATCCGGGCCCCTTCTTCAGCAAGTATGTGCTTGGTTGGCCTGTGTGACTAGTCTGTGGTGTGTGTGTGTGTACACATGCGTGCTCACATTGCTCACATGACTCTGCCTGCCTCCCTGACAGATCGTGAACTGTCCCAGGATGGCATCTGCGCCTTCTGTTACTCTGCTATCCCCTCGCTGCCTGTGCCTGGCACAGAGTGGACCTGCAGTAAATAGCTGATTGTTGCCAGGTGCCAGAATTTGTGCCTAGGAGATGCCTGATTGCCAATGTTCATTGGCAGATTGGGCATATGTTGGTGAACATGTGGGATCCTATGTTATGGGGGCAGAGCAGTGTAGCTGGGTGTCTCCTGGAGACTTTCTACTTACAAGGCTTAGTCAGAGTGCTGGGTGACCATCAGGGCCCTGGTGACTGGGGCTGGCCTGACAGTGTTTGACAGACAGGCAGGGCTTTGCTAACAGGACTAGGTTGTTGGCACGGCTCTCAGCGGGGTGCACTCGTCTGTGTCCAGACATGGTTTTAATTCTCCTGCTAAATGCCCTGTCACTGGGAATTGAGATTGTTTCTGCAGTGTGGCCCAGGACAGCGAGATTAATTTATCATCTGGAATCTTTAGCGAGACCCATTCTATCCTTTATGATCCTCCTGGCCACGCTTTCCTGAACTGCTAATTTCTCTGCCATTTCTCTTAATTAGCTGTAGATTAATGGCAAAGCTGGTCAGATCCCCCCTCCCTGGAGATCTTCCAAGCTCTGCTTCCCTGGAGCTGCCCAATCTGCTGCATCAGCATCTGGTTCAGACTCCAGGAAGGCTGCACCCAGTGTCTGTGGCTCTGGGGGCGAGCGAGCCCCCATGCCATCTGGGGCTGCTTCTCTGTGGGTGGAGGGGGTGTGAACAGTTGTCCACGGAGCACCTCATGAGGTGAGTGTGTCTGCTGCATGTGACTTGACATGTGGATTCTGGAGAGGCAGTGAGATGTCTGTCTGTCTCTGAACCTAGCCTTGTGAGTTGACATACATACAGTTTTTCGCTTAGTGTTTTGGGTTAGGGGGAGTCAAGGGGGAGAAAGAGGGTCTGGGTGTGCTGTTGTGTGACGGGCCACACGTATGGCCAGATCATTCATGGAGGAGCACCGGGACTGGTGCCAATTTGCAGATGACCAGAGAGGCGGCTGAGACTGGAAGACATGGCTACTGCCCCTTCCCTCGCTCTGCTGCTGTGCTCCAGAGCCCCATGCCATCCCTCTGCTCTCCCCACAGGTGCCTACCTGGTGCCCTACCTGGTGCTGCTGATCATCATCGGGATCCCGCTCTTCTTCCTGGAGCTGGCTGTGGGCCAGAGGATACGCCGCGGCAGCATTGGTGTGTGGCACTATGTGTGTCCCCGCCTGGGAGGCATCGGCTTCTCCAGCTGCATAGTGAGTCAGGGCAGGCGCTGAGCGGGAGGCAGGGGGCTGCTCCTGGGCATTGGCGAGGAGCTCACTGCGTTTCCAGCCCAGAGTCCTACATCAGGACAGGGGCAGGGAGGGGGATCCTCATCATGGGAATTACTCCCAGCCGGGGTTTCAGGACTCAGTCACTGTGTTTCCTAAACTGAAAGTTGACCACATTGCCTGAAACAGCATGAAGATTTGCCGTTGGTGCTAAGGAGGAAAAGCTGGGATGTATTCACAAGGGGCTGCCTGGGACAGCTCAGCCAGAGTTCTCTGGGGACATATGGACTAGTCCAGATGCCCTTCTTTTCTTACCGGTCCCTCAGCTCCCCATGAGGGAGGTCCCTCCTCTTTCCTCGGTCAAAGACTATTTTATTTATTTATTTATTTATTTATTTTTAGAGACAGGGTTTCACCACATTGGTCAGGATGGTCCTGAACTCCTGACCTTAGATGATCCACCCGCCTCGGCCTCCCAGAGTATTGGGATTACAGGTGTGAGACACTGCACCCAGCCAGTCAAAGACTATTTTAATGGGGCAAGCAGGGAGCTCAAGAAAAGGCAGGCCTGGGGCTCAGGGTCTCCTTGCCATTTTGCTGTGCCAAAGAGCAGAGTTGGAGGACTCACACAGGAAACTTAGGGTCAACCCAAGGAGGGTGAGGCTTTGGAAGAGCGAGAGACAGGGAGGCCCCACTGGCTCCAGATGGAGAACTCTGTGAGGGCTCCAGCCTCATCCACAAGTTACAGATGAGACCCTGCTCAGAGCTCTAGGTAAGAAAATTGAGCATCCCTTAAGGGAAAAGTCTACAGGGGCCCATGCTCACTGCTCACACGTGGGATAAAGACTGGCATGAACTGCTGGAAGGGACTAAGGATTTCACCAGCTGGCAGTAGGGCCAGCCCAAACCTGCCTCAGTGAGAGACTGGGAGAGGGCTTATCGCATCCTCCCTGCTCTCATGCCAGCCATCAGCTTTGCACTGGCCAACGCCGGGTATTCTACTGGGACTGGCTGTGTGCTGAGACACAGGAGTGTGTGTGTGGTCTCCTGCTTGGACTGAAAGGACCCAAGTAAAGGAAGTGGGCGTCTCACTCTGTGCTCCCAGTACGTTCTGCTGTATGAGCACCTGCGCCTGCACACACGTGCTCAGGTGAGACTGACAAGCAAGTGGCCCTCAGCTCTCACACTGACGCCGCCCATCTCACTGATGCAGGAGAGAGCCATGCCTCTGGAAGGGGCCCCTCTGTGTCCAGAGGGGATGCAGCAAATCCCTGCCCATAGAAACATTGCTTGAACCTTCAGGCCAAGTCCATGCTCTCCTATTTTAAATAAAATTCTGCCAATGTTACTGTGTTTCCTGGAGATGAACTGTGCCATCTTTCTAGAGGCAGGATGCTAACATGCCCAAGAGAGAACCGAATCCACAAGAAACACCCACAAAGTCTCTAAAAGCACAGCAGTCTGGCTCCATTTACCACAGGGGCCAAAGCCCTGCATGCCTTCACAGCCCTGGAGGGCGTCTTTGTCATTACAATCTTGAGTCATCAGGAAGGGAGGAGGAGAAAGTACTTCAAGTATCTTAGAAGAATTTCAAACTGCAAAGGATTAAAATTTTAAGAATTTGTTGCTTAAACGAGAGAACTTTAATATCTGAAAAATTCCTTTGTGGATTCCCTGAATAACAGATGAATGGAGGGCGAGGGGAGCTCCTCCACGGCCCACACCCCACCCCTCCTGTGCCTCCCTGGAGGCTGTGCTGCTGTGTTCTTTGGCGCTGCCCATGTGCTGGGCCTCGGGTAGAGCGTAGGGGCAGGGCGGATTTGCCTGCAGCCTCGGTGACCCCGTGGTGGGCTTGTCCCCAGGTCTGTCTCTTTGTGGGGCTGTATTATAACGTGATCATTGGGTGGAGCATCTTCTACTTCTTCAAGTCCTTCCAGTACCCCCTGCCCTGGAGCGAATGTCCTGTCGTCAGGAATGGGAGCACGGCAGGCAAGTATGGGGCCCAGACGGGGATGCCAGCCAGCTCTGTCCCGGGAAGGGGTCTCACGGCTTAGTGCACACATTTGAAATTTCAATTTGAAATTGTTGTGTCACCTTGGATAAGTCACTTAACATCTCTGATCCTCATTTCCCCTTCCCCAGGGAAATGGTCTCTTTTCCAGCCTATTTCTTAGGGAGATTAAATAAAATAATGAGTGTAGGTAAAACTCTGGAAATTGTGACTTTAGTTGTTATTACCCACCCTGTTATTCCACTTCACAAATGAGGCCCAGAAGCGACTTTCCCATGTTCACACCACTCCTCTAACCAATGATCTGGGGTGAGAATCCAGGTCTCTAGCCCCCAGCTCAGGACATTTCCCAAGGAACTTTAGGTCAATTCAGCCTCACCTTTCCTACCTCCCATGGAGAGACATGGGCAGGGGGAGGCATGGGTGGGAATCAGCCAGGCCAGTGTGTCCTGAAGCCTCCCAGACCCCACTGGGAACCTAGGATTCCTTGGGGTCTGCCAGATCCTAGCTAACCCAGAATGAGCGCGGCCCCTCCCAGCTGCCCACCCTCAGCTGCTCCCTTGCCCACTGCTGCCCTGAGTGGGGATCCAGCAGAGGAAGTGACCCCATTGGCCCCACCACTGAGGGCCTGTGACTTTGCTGCTATTTCAGTGGTGGAGGCAGAGTGTGAAAAGAGCTCAGCTACTACCTACTTCTGGTACCGAGAGGCCTTGGACATCTCTGACTCCATCTCGGAGAGTGGGGGCCTCAACTGGAAGATGACCCTGTGCCTCCTCGTGGCCTGGAGCATCGTGGGGATGGCTGTTGTTAAGGGCATCCAGTCCTCGGGGAAGGTGAGTGCTGGGGGGCACCTAGGACCCAAATGGGGAGCAGCAGAAAGGCATAGAGGGCACAGGGCTGAGAATTCCAGGCTGCCTCCTGCAGGGTCTTCCAGGTGGGCTTGGGCTCCGATGGCTCTGGATGATGACACAGGCCCCCAGAGGAGGGCATGGGAATATCACTGCTGTAGTATTGTTCATCATAGACAGCCCACCTGGAATGGAATAGCTGGAGAGGCATTGCCCTGAACCCCAACTGCTTCCATACTCAGATAACTCAGGCCTGCTCTGCAAACATTAGTGAGGAGGAAAACTAGAAGTACTGACCCAGGGACATCTGTCTAGATTCTAGACCATCAGTTTCCCAAGAGCAAAAGCCCCAGAAGAGCCTGCTTTGGGCAGGTTTAGGTGAAAACCAGCAACTTGCCATGGCTATAGCTAAAGGGCCCTTTGAGCAGGTAGATGCAATGAGTGACGGGGGCAGCTCCATAGGTGTCTCTGAGGGGCAGAACAGCCAGCTCCCACACCTCTTCCTAGCAGTTCAGATGCCCTTTAAATAAGGGCCCTTTCAGCAGGCGCGGTGGCTCACACCTGTAATCCCAGCACTTTGGGAGGCCAAGGAGGGTGGATGACAAGGTCAAGAGATCGAGACCATCCTGGCCAACATGGTGAAACCCTGCTTCTACTAAAAATACAAAAATTAGCTGGGTGTGGTGGCGTGCACCTGTAGTCCCAGCTACTTGGGAGGCTGAGGCAGGGGGATTGCTTGAACCTGGGAGGCAGAGGTTGCAGTGAACCAAGATCATGCCACTGCACTCCAGCCTGGTGACAGAGCGAGACCCCATATCAAGAGAATAAATAAATAAATAAGGACCCTTTTTTACTTGTCACCTATCAGTATTGACGTGCTGCCAGGGATGGAAAGGCTTACATTAGAGATCCTGTATCCCAGTCTACTCATTTTACAGATGAGGAAAATGAGGCCCAGAGAGGGAAAAGCACCTTAGCTAACATCATGCAGCCAGTCAGTCTCAGAGCTGCAACTAGGACCCTGGCTGTTTGAGGCTTCAGGTTCTTTACCCGATTTGATGAGCAAGGAAGCTAAGCTCTAAAAAGGTAGAATGCAGGGTCTTCTGGGTGGAAAGAGAGAATTTAAAGCCACTGACCTCTTCCTCTCTGGAGGCCGAAATAGTAGCTGATGCTTCTTGGTACTTCTCAGGTACTGCCACCTGTATGAAGGCATTTGGTCCACAGCATTTTGAGTTAGGGATGATTACACCCATTTTAGAGATGAGGAGGCGGAGGTACATGGAGGCTAAACAAAATGCCTGAGGTCACTTGTTAATACATGGTAGAGCCAGGCTCAGAACTCAGGCAGTCTTAACGGCAGACATGCATTCTCATGGCCTTTACACCACCCTGTCCACACAGCCCTCTTCATTTGTTTCAGTGCAGCAAACATTTTGTGAGCATCTTTTCTTGTGAGAGGCTGTGTGCCAGGTGTGCAGGAATATAGAAATGTGCAAGAACTGCTGTGCTAGAGAAGAGCACACGGTTCATCCTCACAAGGCGCTGAGGACTTCTTCAGATGGCTACTGCTTGGGAGCCATGTCTGTAACCTCCTGGAAGTCTTCCGTCAAGGGAGCTCTAAGGACGGGAGATTCTTAGGGGGTCCACTGGGGGAATGAGACAGGGGAGGATGAGAAGGGGGGAGCACAGGATTCTCTTACCCCTTTGGCAGCCCTGTTGGGTGAGGAGGCTGTTAGCTCAGCCCTACCAGCTCTGGAAAGGAGAAAACCAACCCCAGGCCCAGCCATGCAGACTCCGGCTTGTCCTGTTCCTGCCACTGCCTTGGCTCCATGCCTGATGTATGGCGGGTTTGGCCCTGTGCCCAGGGGTTCCAGGGCTCTGCTTTCTGCTGCCCTGGAAAGCAGAAAGAGAGGCAGCTCATGCACCCCAAAGGTGAGCAGGGATGGGGAGTGCCAGCTGCAGGAAGGGCTCTACCTGATGGTGGGTTCCTGTCTTCTCTGCAGGTGATGTATTTCAGCTCCCTCTTCCCCTACGTGGTGCTGGCCTGCTTCCTGGTCCGGGGGCTGTTGCTGCGAGGGGCAGTTGATGGCATCCTACACATGTTCACTCCCAAGGTAAGGGTTTGAGGCTCCCACAGGCCAGGGAACGGCAACAGGTCTACCTGGCTTGGTCAGCTTCATGCAATTTAATGCACTCTAAACACCTGCTGTGTGTTGTTGGGTATTGTGCCAGGCCCTCAAGGTTCCCAGGAGAGGCATGTCACATCAATTTGGGTGAAATTAGAAAAAGCTTCAGCAAGGAGGTAACATTTGAAAGAGCCTCAGGGAGAAGGTAGGATTGCAGTGAGTAGCCATAGGACATTATAATCAAAGGGAACTGCCTGAGCAAAGGTGTGGGAAAACACTGGGCATGCTTGAAGCAACAGTGGGAAGTCAGGTTTGGCTGGGGCATGAGAGCAGGGATCTTCATTCATTCATATTCATTCATTCATTCATTCATTCATTCATTCATTGGGGCTTTCATTGCATGGCAGTAGGAACAAAGAAGATGCCTAAGAGAAAAAAGCTCCCCCTGGGAATCTCCCCTCGTACCCAAATCAGAGGAAAGAAGTTGCTATTTTATCAAAGATAATAGACTACATGAGTGGTGATTTTAACCTTACCAAAGTTATTTATACTTCCTCCTAATTCTCTGAATAGCCCAGGGAGCAATATGAGCAGGATCACTGTTCTCATTTCACAGAGGGTGCAGCAGAGGCACGGGCATCCTGAAGATGTATACCCAGGTTCCCTAAAGATGGTCTGTTACCACTCATGGCCTTGCCTCTCAATGACCCTTCAGACGACTGGGCACAACTGGCATGCCTCAGTCCATGGAGGAATAAAAGATTTTCAGATGCAGATTAGCACTCCCTTCAAGTTGCCCCAAGTCATGTACATTAGAAACCCCAGCTGGTCAGGCTGAGAGTCTACCTCTAAATGCAAACTGATCAGTAGCAACCAGCAGGAGCTGGTGAGACTATAGCCCATGGGCCGGGGTCAGAGCTCAGCCAGGTCAGCTTGAAGGCCTCAGTGTTCATTGGTGTCACCTTGCACATGTATGTACACACACACACACACACACACACACACACCCTTTACACAAACAGTTCATGCAGGATGATACAGGAAGAAGAACCCAGATCTGATAGGGTTGGAAATCCCTTAGGCTCCTGATGTTTGTTGGTTGGCACTAGCTATGGCGTATACTACTCCGTCAAAGGCGCTCTAAGGACGGGAGATTCTTAGGGGTCCACTGGGGAAATGAGACATGAGACAGTGCCTAAATGGTCCCTCATTGTTCTTGATTATAACATCTGAGATTTACACATGACCAACTTCAAAGGTTATGAAGCACTTAACAATCTCCTGAGGCATGAATGTGAGTCCTGTGCCATGTAGCTCCTCATAGAGTTGTTGTAAACACGTGATACCTGACAAAGAAAAAATAAAACCCTGGTTTCTTTGGGGGAAAACAGGCATGAAAAGAAAGCCAACTGCTTTTAAGGAATTCTAACTGTATCTCTAGAACGATGATCAGTCTAAAATACTCACTTCAGTTTTCCAGTTCTACTTTACTAAACTTTAGGAGGAAATTAGATATTTTGGCGTTGTTCCTAAGTGAGGAACTTCACAAAGGTCTCCACATGAGCCCCTCAATGGTGTTAAGAGCCCCTATATGTAACTCTAGGAGCAAGACGAACAGATGCACAGGAGCAGCTACTGGTCTCAACATGCAAAATACTTCTCCCCACTGGATTTGGACACACTTTAAATGATCTCTTTAGTGATGAAATATCTCATGCACTTAAACACATATCTAATCATATAATAAAAATTCTTAAGAAATAAAGTATTACAGATGCCACTGAAGTGCCAGTTACCCAGGCTGGAGTGCAATGGCACGATCTCGGCTCACCGCAACCTCCGCCTCCTGGGTTCAGGCAATTCTCCTGCCTCAGCCTCCTGAGTAGCTGGGATTACAGGCACGCGCCACCATGCCCAGCTAATTTTTTGTAGTTTTAGTAGAGATGGGGTTTCACCATGTTGACCAGGATGGTCTCGATCTCTTGACCTCGTGATCCACCCGCCTCGGCCTCCCAAAGTGCTGGGATTACAGGCTTGAGCCACCGCGCCCGGCCTTAAAAATTCTTAAGAAATAAAGTATTACAGGTGCCACTGAAGTGCCAGTGTAGCCCTCCCTGGTCCCATTCCCTTCCCTTCCCAAAGAGAGCGACTGTCTTACTCCATTCCTGCTGCTACAACAAAAGTACCTTAGACTAGATAATTTATAAACAATTGAAATTGATTGCTCACAGTTCTGGAGGTTGGGAAGTCCAAGATCAAGGCACGAAGCTTCAGTGTCTGGTGCGGACTCTCTGCTTCAAAGATGGTGCTTTCTCACTGCGTCCTCACATGGCAGAAGTTCAAGGGAGCTCAGTTGAGCCTCTTTTATAGGGGCAGTAGTCCCATCAGGGCTCCACTGTCATGACCTAATTACTTCCCAAAGACCCCCACCTCTTAATACTATCACACTGAATATTAGGTTCTATCATGGGAATTTTCAAAGGACACCAACATTCGGATTGCAGCAACCACTATCCTGAATTTGGGATTTGTCTTGCTCATACAGTCTTTGAAATTTGTTACGCATGTGTGTGTATCCGTAAACAATGTTTAGCATTTCTGCATACTTTTAACCTTTACACAAGTGGCATTATATTATATGTATTCTGCAACTTGCTTTCATTTTTGCTTAACATGATTTTCTAAGATTTACTGATTGTGGTATGTCGCTCTGGTGCATAAATTTTCATGGATGGATAGTATTTCACTGTAGGACTAAACTGAAATTTATTTATTCATTCTCTAGTTAATGATCATTTGTTTACAGTTTTCACCATTGGTAATAATGCTGCAATTAACACTAACAGGCCTTTGTGCATACATGTTTTTCAGGGTGTATATGTTTAGGAGTGGAATTGCTGTCTCAAAGGGTATACATATCTTCAGTCTTATTAGATGTTGACTGAATTGCACTCCCAAATGGTTGTATCTGCTAACACTCCCACAAGTTGCACATGAAAATCCCAGTTGTTCCACATTTGTCAGACTTCAATTTCTGTCAATTAGATGGATGCAAAACGGTTTATGCACACTTTAAGCAGTAGGGGGTGTTTCTTTCTAAAACAGTTTCCTGGATGTTCAGGAAACCATGTGAATCCACTGGCATTTGCAGAGGCCAAGGTCTTCATGAGACTTTAAAAAATCAAATCCAGGAGCCAGGTGAAGTGGTGTGTGCCTGTAATTTCAGCTACTTGGAGGCTGAGGTGGGAGGATCCCTTGAGTCTAAGAGTTAGATACCAGCCTGGGTAACAGTAGTGAAACCCCATCTCCAAAAAAAAAAATTAATTAATTAAAAATAAACATAAAAATAAAGTGACTTTCCTGAAGCTATACAGCGGCGAAAAGCAGAGGCAAACCTGAACTCAGGTCCACAGACTCCACATCCATAAACTGGCTTCATGAAAATTGGTGGCTGAAGGCAAGCTGGCAAGAGTGGAGGGTTAAATAGAAATGTCCCCTAGTCTACAATTTCATCTATAATCATTCCTTCTTATATTCCTGGGAATGGCTAAAAACAAACCCATATTTTGGGGGATGGGCAGGAAAGGTTTTTTTAGGAACAAAAACCCCATCACACTACTGCTAATCTGCCTTTGCCCATCCCATACCCCACAGTTGAGCCAAGCTGGCTGAGAAGGAAGCTCTATGGGGCTCCATCCAAGCCTCCTCAGGGAGTCAGGCAAGTGAGGCCAATGGTGATAGCTGGGATGAGGTGCCTATTTACAAATCCCTCCAAATCATCTGCAGAAAGAGTGGGCTGACTCTCAGAAACAATTGCCTGACAGTCTGTAGGTGGCAAACTATAGTTGCAGAGCCATGACTGTTTCAGCACGAGACTGGGGAGATATGAGGGCTCCTAGGAGCCATTTCAATGAGTTCTTGCCATAGAATGGTGCTGTAAATTACCAGGTCGCTGTCCTAGCTGTCCATGCTGTGCCCTGCTCCATTCGTGACATCCCCAGGGGTCGTGCTGTTTAGTACCCCTGGCAGAGTCCAAAAGTTTTTGGCCAGGGCATCTCCAAACCCCTGTAGGAGAAGCATAGGCACTCCACAGATTATGCTAAATGACCTAGAAGGTCTTCCCTTCCACAGAGCCTTCTAGCATCAGAAATAATTCAGGCTATGAGACCTGGCCTTTGCAATTCATGTCTTCAAGCAGACAGTTGCCGGGTATAATGAATACAACGTGGCCAGGCTGCCATGATGCTCCACTCGCATCGTTGACAGGTCAGTAACTCACGTTGACGCCGAATGAACTTCTTGAATTCCTTGGGCAGCTTTTCTCCCGATTACTTTCTCTCCATGTAGTTAAAAACCCAGGTCAGCATGGGCTACCATGCAATTAATCATGTGATTTGTTCAATATAAAGTGGTAGATTACGGTAGAATTTTAAACTACCAAAACATTCAGGGAATGTTTATAAAAATTACAGCTGTTCATGTCCTTCAGCCCAGCAATTTTACTTCTACATATTTGTCCTACAGATGTCCTCATACATAAGCAGAACGATCATTGTACAGTGTTGATCATTCCAGCATTTGTTTGGTGGAAAAACATTGAAAACAGCCCAAATAACTATCATTCACTTATTCATTCAACAAAGGTTTATTGAATGCCTGTTACATGCCAGGCGCTGTTCTGAGTCCCGGGATCTAGCAGTGAATAAAAAAGACAGACTTCCCAGTCCTCAGGGAGCTTATGTTCCGGTGGAGGGAGACAGATATTGACAGATAATATAAGATAAAAAAAATTGTCATTAACTGTTGATGCCAATGGGAAAAATAAAGCAGAAAAAGAAGATTTAGGGCATTTGGGGAGACGAGTTGCAATTATGAACAGTATGGTCAAGGAACTCCTCGCTGAGAAGTGACATAAGAGTGAAGACCTGAAGGAGGTCAGGGAATAGGCTATGTGGATATTTGGAAGTAATGCATTCCATTCCGAACAGAGGGAACAATGAGTGAAAAGGGCTTGGCTTGAGACTGGCTGTGGCTGGCATATTCAAGGAGGCCAGTGTGGCTTGAACAGGAGGAGAAAGAGGTAGGACATATGGTGGGTGGCAACGTACACCTGGATCATGAGGGTCCTGGAGGTGAAGGTAAGAAGTTTGACATTTACTCTGGTGAAAAGAGAACCCAGTGAGAGTTTTGAGCAGAGGAGCAGCATGATCTGACTTCTGTCTTAGGACGATCACTCTAAGCCTCTTAATGGCTTCTGTAGAAAATCCAAGGGAGTAAGGACAGGACAGGGGGGCCTGCTAGGAGGTCCTCCAGGTGAGAGAGGACTGGGGTTTGAGCCCAGGTGATGGCAAGGGGTGTGATGAGTGTTGGTTCGATGGAAGATACTTTTCGGAAGCAGCGTCAACAGGATTTGCTGTTGAATTCGTTGTGAGGTGTAAGAGGAAGAGAGGAATCAAGGATGACTGTGGCCCTTTACATGAGCAGCTGGAAGGATGGAGTTGACATTTATGGAGATGGGGAAGACAGTGGAGGGAGCAGATTTGGTGGGGAACATCAAGAGTACTTTTTTGGACATGGCAGGCTTAAGATATCAAATAGATCTCCACGTGGAGATGCTGAGGAGGCAGTTGGATGTATGGATCTAGAGATCAAGTGTGGAAGTATACATTTGGGAGTCTAGGATAACAGAGAGAATTTAAAGCCATGGATTGGTTCACAATCACCTAGAGAATGAACAAAGACAGAGAAGAGAGCTGAGCACTGGGGTCCTGGTGTTTAGAGGTTGAGGGAGGGATGGACGGGCTGAGGGTGTGTGAAGAATAGGAGCAGAGAGAGAGACAGGCAGGCTGACAGACAGACAGACAGACATTCTAGAGGCAGAATGAAGGAAATGTTTTAAGAAAGAGGGAATGATTAGCCATATCCAAAGCTGCTGAGAGGTCAGGTGACGAGGTCTGAGAAATGACTGAGGCACTTGGCAACAGAGGGGTCACTGGTGACCTCAACAAGAGCTACTTCGGTGGAGTGCTGAGGACAAAGCTAACAATAATGGGTTGAAGGGAAAATGGGAGGTGAGGAATTGGAGACAAGAAATAGATACCAGTTATTCTCAGGAGTTTTGCTGTAGAGGAGCAGAGAAACAAGAAATGGGATGGTAACTGGAGAGGGCCATGGGGTCGAGGGTGTTATTACACAATTTACATGATACAAATAATCCATTATACACCACTGGTGGGAATGTGAATGGTATAATGGCTTTGGAAAACAGCCTGGCAGTTCCTCACAAGGTTAAACAGAGTTAGCATATGACACAGCAATTCCACCACTAGGCACATATCCAAAAGAACTAAAAGCAGATTCACACAAAAACTTGTACACAAATGTTCATAGCAGCATTGTGCATTATAGCCAAAAAGTAGAAACAACCCAATGGCCATCAACTGATGAATAAATTTTTAAAAGACGGTATATCCATACAATGGGATATCATCCAGCCATAAAAAGGAATGAGGCAGTGATACACACTGCAATGCAACTCCGGAAAACCTTAAGCTAAGTGAAAGAAGCCAAACACAAAAGACCTCACATGGTATGATTCCAATAATATGAAATGTCCAGATTAGGTGAATCCGTAGAGACAGAAGGTGGATTAGCAGTAAGGACTGGGCTTGTGGCGAGGTTGGGGGAGTCATGGGGACTGACTCTATGTGTATGGGCTTTCTCTTTGGGGTGATGAAGAGATTTTAAAGTTGAGTGTGGTAATAGTTACACAACATACTAAAAGGACTGAATTGTGCACTTAAAAATTTTGAAAAAGAGGAGGAAGTTTACGTTGCAGGAGAGGAGAAATGAGCAGGAGGGAGAGACTGCAGTACTCAGCTGCAGGAGTTGGTCTCAGCTAGGACCACACACAGTCCCCATAGCAGCTGGAGGGAAAGGCCAGCCCATGGAGTGGATGCTGGCAGGTGGGATGCTGTGGGGAAGAGCTCTCTTGATTGTGACATTTTTCTCAGTGAAGTAGGAGACAAGGTGATCATCTGAGAGCAGGAATGGAGGAGGAGGACTTGGAGAGCTGAGGAGCAGTGAGTGTAGAGTAATTGTATAAGAGGTGGGGGGAATGTGTGGACAGCAGCAGCAAGAAGGGCCCCTGGAGGCTAGGGGTGGGGGGTGAGCAGTGGACTCTCCAGCGTGGAGATCGCTAACACTCTGCAACTCCAAGACTGACAGTTTTTCACATTTGAACGTCTCTGAAAGCAGACTGTTTCCAACAATCAGTGAGGTACTTACACAGCCTGTATTTTTACAATGAATGGTGTTTATTCTGTGCCAGGCACTGTTGTGTGCTCCTTGCATATATTAACCCATTTAAACCTTCTAACAACCCGGGAGAGGTTGGTACTCTTATTATCACCACTGTGTAGATGGGAAAGCTGAAGCGCAAAGAGAGTGGGTAACTGTAGCGAGGAGGCTGAGTGGGCAAGAGCAGAAGGGGCAGTGTGCCAGGAGCTCTGGGACTCTGTGGGTTCCCAACTCAGCACATCAAGGAAGTGCCGAGTCTGGGAGCAAGGGCAATGGCCCCAGGAGTGTGGAGAGCTCCATGACAACTCTGGTGTGGACAGTAGGGAAAAGAGGAAGATACTCACACATATTCATATGCATGGACGTATATGTGTATGTAATGTATATGTGTGTATACTGCTGGTATATGTGTAAAGTATCACAGGAGGGGGACACAGGAAACTGACATCATGGGTACATCTGGAGAAGAAGGACCAGGTGTTCAGGATACAGGGATGAGAAAAAGGAGACAGAGGGATCAGAGGTGTGCATCAACTCCTAGAGAAGAGAAGTGGAATCTCTGCAAGTTCTAAAGGCCTAAGGGCGGAGGTTAGGGGTGGAGTTTCTTGACTCCCACAGTTAGAGAGAGGGCTTCTCAGCAGGATGATGAAGGTGGCCCAGCCTTATTACCAGAGTGTGGGCTCTGGAGCCAGATAATCTGGTTGAGTCTAGCTCCTCACTCAGCAGTTGTTGGGCAAGTTCCTTTGCCCTCAGGGCCTCAGTTTCCACAATGGCAAGATGGGTGGACAGTGGCAGCTTCCCAGTGGGGTTGTCGGGAAAGTGCTTGGGACAGCTCCTGGCAAGTGGAGAGCACGTGGTAAATGTTAGCTATTATTGTCTTCGTTCCTTGTGAAGGTGACACTGTTCTTGGGCAGGAGGAGCCCGGTGCTCCAGTGCCATCTGGTGCCTCATGGCCCTGGTTGGCTCCACACCAGCAGGTGCACAGCAGTGCTGAGAAGCAAGGGTGTGTGCTCCTGTCACGCATGCGCACAGGCTAGGGCGCAGCAGCTTCTTGTGGATTCAAAAGCATCATCATTCCCCTGAGTCTAACGTCTTGATACACTTTGTTTTCCTATTCGAGGAAGTAGTTCAGCCATTGTGCTGAAGAAGTGGTAGGAAGCTGTTGCTCTGTTTTAGAGCAGACACCCCGAGGAGGGGGTATGCCTTCTTTTCTGAGGGAAAAGCCCATTGCCCTTCTTCCTCTTGCAGTCACATCCTGATGCCTGGAAGGGGGATGGGGCTTTGTGAGTCTGGCCAGAACTTCATCCTCTGTTGTCACTTGTTAGAATCATGCACCATCACCCCAGGAGTCCTGGAAAGAGCCTCTTTAAATGCAAAAAACAACAGGCATTCTGTACTGAAGGTGCTAGGCTCAATTTACCCCCAGATTAGTGCTGGGCATCTGTGGTCATCTTCATCAGCAAGAGTACCCCTCCGAGCTGCAAGCTGAAAGGGAGTGTGCCCAGGGACCACTTGCACCAGGCATTTTTCTCCTCAGAGGTCAAGTTCACTCTCAGATGCTTCCCTGGGCCCTATCAATGTCAGATTTGGTTCCATCAATTTGCTGGGTGATGTGTATGTAGGTAATGGGTATTCATCACACTGTCTTCTCTACTTTTGTACATTTTATAATAAATATTCCATAATTTTTAGTGGAAAAAGAACAATCTCAACAAACAAACAAATTTTTGTTTCATCCAAAATCGTCCAATATTCCATCCTCCAAGAAATCTCCAAGCTATAGGGCCAGCTCTGATCTGCAGTTTAGGATTGTGGCATCCTCCCAGGAGTGGCTGCCTCCATTTATGAAATTTGGCCCTGAACTGTTACTAGGCTGAGGAATGTATTCACGTCTTCATTTATCCTAAACTTTTTTGGTTTAGGGGGTGATGGCAGTCCTAATGATGATATGAATTTGGGTCTCACAGGTAGTCTGGACTTTTTGTACAAATGATTGACATAGATACAAAGGAAACAATTACAAAAAAAAAAAAAAAAGAAAGAAAAGAAAAGAAAGAAAGAGGAGAGGAAAGGAGAATAAGATGAAGCCAGTGTTAAAATACCCATGTTTTAGAAAGTAGAACTTTGAAGTCCTAAGATCATCCTCTTGTTCTAGAAGACAGCATCTTAGCCCAAAAGGCTGCTACAACTTCACAGCCCCATGTCTGGTCCCTCCTGCTCAGCTCACAACTCATAGCAAAAGGTCGGCTTCTCCGGTCTTTCTCTTGCTCCCAACTCACCTTCTGTCCCATGTGCCAGGCACTGTTCACACAAACATGAGCAGGAGATGGACTGCACCCCTAAGCACAAAGTGTTGAAAGGAAGACGAGACACATAAACCTGCGACATGGATATTGACAAAAGCTGTGAGAATCCAAGGACCAGAGGCAATCAGGAAAAGCTTTAAAGAAGAGATGATAGTCATACGGGTTTTGAGAAATATGTAGGAGTTCACCAGAAAGTAAATAGGAGGAAGGGAATTTCAAGCAAAAATTCCAGCCTAGGCAAAGGCCAGAGGTGTGAAAGACCACGGTGCTTTTGGAGAGTAGTAAGTTACTTGCACTTAGAGTGCTCAGAACATAAAGAAATGAAAAAAGATTTTCTAGAAGACAGTGAGGAACCGTCAGATTTTTCAACATGCAAGCAACATGACTAGAACTGTGCTCATCTTGTTTAAAAAACAAAAACAAAAAACAAAACTTCAGCTGGATTAAATGTAAAAGTTTAACTGAGCAATGAACGATTGGCAAATTGGGCAGCCTTCGGAGCCAGAGTAGGCTCAGAGAGTCCAGTGCAGAGCCACGTGATGGAAGAAGATTTATGGGCAGAAAAAGGAAAGTGACTTACAGAAAATGGAAGTGAGGTACAGAAACAGCTGGATCGGTCACGGCTCGGCGTTTGCCTCATTCAAACAGTTGGCCACATTTGATTGGCTGAAACTCAGTGACTGGCACAAGGGTAGGCTTCGGTCTATGTACACCTCCACTTGTAGTCTGGCCAGAAGTTCATCCTCTGTTGTCACTTGTCTTGTTCACGATGTACAGAGAAACCTTTAGGCCAAACTTAAAATATGTAAGGAGGCAGCTCTAGGCTAAACTGAATAATCTCAACATTCCTTCTCTTAGAAAATCTCATACTTCTTCCTAATTAGAACTCAGCAAACTGCTCAGAATCCTCCCGTGAGGTCCTGGGAAAAGCGCCCAGGCTCCAGCAGATTGCGGTAGGGCTGTTGTGATTGACATTTGCGAATACCGGAGAAAGCCAGCCAGCACGCCTTCCAGGCATAAGTCACCTCTCTGCCCATTTCTGGAGCATTCTTGAAAGATTATTTTTCAAAAACTCACCCAAGAGATGGGAATTCACACAAGTCCTTTCCCAGTGGAACTATGATTATTTTCTTCTCCTTTTCTAGTCTCCAAATTTCTATTAAGCACAGTACAAGCCCCTATTCCCTTATCCACAATACCAAAATCCAAATAGCCCCACAAACAAAAGTTGGTTTTGATCCTCCAGAACTCATCTGGAAGCAAAATGACCTGCACAGATGTGAGGCTATTTATAGTCTTTATTGATTCACTTGGTGTGAATATTCCTATTTTGCCGCAGAAATACTAATGTGTTTGATTACAGGGTGCTGCCCCAGACCCCGCTGGGGGTGTTATGTAATTAAGTAGCATATGCACCACATTACCTTTCTCAAATTAAATTAGAAACAAAAGCTTGTATTCCAAAACCAGTCAGCCCCCAGGGCTTTTAGATAAGGAACCTTGGGCCTGTATTACTTTTGTAAAGAAGATAACATTTCATCTTACTTTAAAAACCAGACATCCGTCTGTGCGAGGGTGGTGGGCCCCCAGCAGTACTGGACAGCCCGGCCCTGTTTCTCTGGTCACCTGGTCCTCCCACGCTCTGCTGTGGCTATTTTAAACCCTTCCAATCCTCCACACCCTCTGACCTCCCTTCCGGCACACTCATCCCCAGCAGATGATTTTGCCGCCTGCTTTACAGGAAAAACAGAAGCTGCCAAGAAACTCCCTCAGATGACAAGAGACAGAAACCAACCATAAAACCTGCCGGCAGCTGCCCGATCCTGTCCTCCCTCTGTCCTCTGTCAAATCAGCAGCCCAAGGGTGGGCCTATGGACAGCTCCCCCCACCCTGCCCTCTAGCTTAAGACACTCCATTGAAAACAAAAACAAAAACGAAATCAAGACAACACAAAAAAACACAACCCTTTGTTGATTTCATAGCTTTCTCCTGATACTGCCCTCCTCCTGATCCCAGGCTTGCTTCCCCAAGGATCTGCGTATCTACATTGCCTCCAGTTCCTCTCCTCTGCCTCTCCCTTCTTTACTTCACCTGGCTTCTCGCCAGGGAGCAGCTCTGAGGATGCCCCTGAAGCCCTGTGCGGACTTCCTCAGGGTCTTTCACTGGCAGCACTGACTCTTTCTCCCCCGCCACCCAGTCCTCTCTGGGTTTTCCTCTTGCCTCTGCTACTTCTTCTCTCAGTCCCTCTCAGGAGACTCTCCCTCTTCCCTGCATTCAGTGTTGGAGACGGACGCGGCCCCAGGCTCTTGCCTCTCCCTCTGTAACTGCAGCCACAGCCTCGGCCGCTGCCCCACACCGGCTACTCAGAAAGTCTGTCTCCAGCTTGCTTCTCTCTGACTCCCAGCTCATCTGTCCAGCGGACCACTTGGCATTTCGTTTTAGGTGTCTTAAAGACACATTCAGTCCAGGCTTTCTAGAACTAATGTCTTGGTCCTCCCTGCCCAACACCATCAACCTGTTGTTCCTCTCCCACTGTCCCCGTCGTCGCCACCTGCTCAGCTATGCAGGCCAGAGACATGGCCCTCACCTCAGCCTCGGCCTCTTCCTCGCCAGCATCTCCCATCTCCAGTCCATCCCTAAGGTCTCTCCATTGGCACCGCCCACCCCTTAGCAAAGCCACTGTCCCCTCCAGCCTAGACCCCAGAAGGCGCTTCCTGGAAGGCCTGCTGCATCCACTTGTTTCTTTTGGAAATGCAGATGCTTGTGCCTCTGCTTCTTCAAACCCCATGGTGGCTTCTCAGGTTGGGTGCTTTCTCAGGGTGAAGACAGGATCTGTACAGGCCTTTGATCTAACTTCTGTCCTCTCCCATCCCCACCCGTGCCACCCCCACGTCACCCTCACTGCCCCAGCCACCCTGGCATCTTCCACTCCCTTTTACACACCAGCCTCTGTCCCATCTCAGGACCTCTGCCCATGCTGTTCCTTCTGTCCAATGCTCTTCCCTCCCCTCGTAGGCTCACTTTCATCAGCTTTCAGACGTCAGCTTGAAGACCCCTTCCTCTAGGAAGCCTCCCCAGGCCTTCGCACTTGTTCAAACCCCCTTGTTATGTGCTCTCCGAGCACTGGGTGCCCAGCCTTCACGGCCTTTGTCACATTTGCAATTTAGCATTTGTTTGTGGGACCATTTGACCAATGTGCCTCTCTCCAACTAGAATGTAAACTTCACAGGGATGGAGACCCTGCTTGCCTCTGTTCCTGGGTCTCTGCATTACTTAGCACCAGGCCTGGCCCACAGCAGGTGCTCAGAGACTGATGGATGAGTGGCTGCATGTCATTGCTACAGGGAGGCCTTGACACCTTACACCTAATAAGTACCCAGGGGTGGGCTGGGGAGAGGGTCTCCTCGTGGATGCCAAGGGGCCCTTAGATCCTTAAGGTCTGTGTTCTGGGCTTTCTTGGTGGACTAAAGATGGTTTTCCTTATTCTGTGCTGGATGGGGGACCTTAACCTCCCCTGGAGTACACATACTCTGACCAGACAGTCCTCCTGGGTCTCCATTTGTGCCCAGGCCCTGAAGCTCAAAGGCTTAACTGCCATACCCCACCTCTTTCCCCTCAGCATGGGGTGCCACCCTCAACCTCACTGCCCCACCAGCCCTCTGAGCGTGCCAGCATCGTCTCAGCTGGTGGAGGGTCGCCAGATATTCAGATGTGCCTAGGAAGCTGCTGAGACGGCGGCAGGTGCGCCCTGTGTCCTGGTTGTTGTTTAGGGCTGTCATATTAAAGACAGCTGAAGTCCAGACACACCCTAAAGTCTAGCACCTCGCTGTTCAGATGAGGACTTACCCACAGGTACTCAGAAGGGGCAGCCAGGCCCAGACCCACACAGGGCCTGTCACCACAGGGACGTGAACTCTCTAGCTGGCTCCTTGCCTCCCTCAGTCTGTCTGGAGTGAGGTCACTTAGGTTCACCTCAGCAGCACAGGTCACAGGGGAAAATGCTTTAAAGAGTATAGGTGATAGGCAGCCAGGTGTGGTGGCTCACGTCTGTAATCCCAGCACTTTGGGAGGCCGAGGCAGCGGATCACGAGGTCAGGGGTACAAGACCAGCCTGGCCAAGATAATGAAACCCCATCTCTACTAAAAATACAAAAATTAGCTGGGCGTGGTGGTGGGTTGCTGTAATCGCAGTTACTCAGAAGGCTGAGGCAGAGAACTGCTTGAGCCCGGGAGGCAGAGGTTACAGTGGAGATTGCGCCACTACACTCCAGCCTAGGTGACAGAGTGAGACTCCATCTCAAAAAAAAAAAAAAGAAAAAAGAGTGTAGGTGACAGGCAAACTGAGTCAGAAGCTGGTGCTGGGGTTGAGGATAGAGGCCTGGCCCAGAACATCTATATTTTAGTGATCACTTTGCCCCGACTAACCAGCTCTATTACCTTGAGCAAGTAATTTCATCTTTGGGTTCTCAGTTTACCCTTTAAAAATGTGTATAGTAACCCCTGCTCCCTGCCCCCCACAAAGCACAAAATACCCTGTCCTGCCTAGGCCTGCGTCATTTTGTTAGGATTAAGCGCCCCCATGTACAGGCATTACTTGTTGCTGTACATTTGATCCTCACATTCGCTCTGAGACCAAGGCTGTGGTACTATTCCCTTTTTTCAGAGAAGTAAACTAAGCCTCAAAGCACAGTTACTGCCACCTACCTACGGCTTCATAGCCATTTAAAGACGGGAGTCAGGATTTGGATCTGGATCTGTCTGAGACCCTAAAGCTCTGTGCTGGGTCCAAGGCTTGGTCCCTGTCCCAAGGAACAAACAGTAAAAGAGAAATGAGTTTGAAAGGGGCTTTGGAAGTTGCCCCATGCCATCCAGATGCTGTCGCGGTTCAGGCTCCTGTCAGGTCTGAGGGCAGATGGAGGCTTAGGTGGGGGCCCTTTCCCCAGGAAGCATCCGGGTTCTGTGCTTCAGGTTGGGTAGTGGTGGTGGGGGGCGCTGTGTGGGGGAGAACTAAGTGGTTTGGGTTTTTTCTTCCATGAAGTAGAGGAGTTTGAGATGGAGGAGGCGTCAGGGAGATTCTGGTGTTCTGTTTTCTCATGCTGCTGTGGAGGCTGTTCCCCCCAGGACTCTAGGAGGCACCTGTCACACTGTAGTCTAAGTGAATGGCGCTCTCTAGAGCTGTGCACTATGAGTGTATGTGATGGCCTTGATGATGTTCCTTAGTACGATGGCTGCATGGCAGCCACGGCAGCAGTTAAAACCACTGTGTAAGCACCCAGCTATGTTATCGCACCGAGGCCTCACCATCATCCTCTGGAGTTGGTACTCTTGTTACTGCGTATTGGGGAAACTGAGGCTCGGAAGAGTTAGGGAAGTTGCCCAAGGTCACACAGCTTCTTACGACCATGGCCTGCTGCCTCTGACCTCCGCTGAGGCTGAGAAAGGGGGTATGCCTGTGAATAAAACCATCTTCTCTGTGTCTCTTTTCTTCCTCCTGCCTTGGCCCTCCGCCATAGCTGGACAAGATGCTGGACCCCCAGGTGTGGCGGGAGGCAGCCACCCAGGTCTTCTTTGCCCTGGGCCTGGGCTTTGGTGGTGTCATTGCCTTCTCCAGCTACAACAAGCAGGACAACAACTGCCACTTCGATGCCGCCCTGGTGTCCTTCATCAACTTCTTCACGTCGGTGTTGGCCACCCTCGTGGTGTTTGCTGTGCTGGGCTTCAAGGCCAACATCATGAATGAGAAGTGTGTGGTCGAGTAGGTGGCATCTCTCCTGTCCCTCCTCCCCGTCTACCTTACCCAGGAGTGGGCAGGGGGGTATACATGGGGAGAGGTCCCCTCCACTCAGGCTGAGGAATGGAGATCAGAGGAGCACTCTGTCCCCAGCTCCAGGCCACAAGGACAAGCTCAGAGATGTCTCTGTCGGTGGCCCACGAGGGTCTCACTTGGTGCCTGGGAAGAGCCTCCAGGATCTCACCCATTGCCCACCCCTGCCTTCCTACCTGGCCCTCTCTGTTTTGTGCTGCAGAAATGCTGAGAAAATCCTGGGGTACCTCAACACCAACGTCCTGAGCCGGGACCTCATCCCACCCCACGTCAACTTCTCCCACCTGACCACAAAGGACTACATGGAGATGTACAATGTCATCATGACCGTGAAGGAGGACCAGTTCTCAGCCCTGGGCCTTGACCCCTGCCTTCTGGAGGATGAGCTGGACAAGGTGTGGGGACAGGCTGCCCTTCCCAGGACAGGCAGGAACCCAGAGAGCAGCTGGGGCTGGCTGGAGCTTGCACTCAGGCCTTAGGATGCTGACAGGCAGTGATTAGTTTACTTGGTAAGCAAGGACCTGCTATGTGTCCAGAGGGAGAGAAAGGGAAGGAAGGTATTGGCCAAAGTCCCTGCCCAGAGGTAGGCTTGGGCCTAGACAGAGAGTAAGACAGACACACACCGCTCCGAAATCACAGTAAGCATATGGTATGGTGTTTCCATTTACTGAGTGGGCTTCTCATGCACCAGTCACTGCCATAGGTAATGCACTCAGACGGTGCCTTGACATCGTATGCATCAAAGAGGTGTTGAAGTTAGTGTCTGCCCATTGCTGTGTGTCTCCTTTGACGCTCGTGACAGCTCTGTGAGCTGAGTATTCATATTGTTTTCTACCTTACAGATGAGTAGCCTAGGAGGTGGATGGCTTGATCGCGGTCTCACAACTAGTAAGAGAGGCAGGTTCAAATCCAGGTAGCTGGGTCCAGAGCCCATGCTCAGAACCACCCCTGATGCTTCTGCCCCTCTCCCAGCTATCCCCGTTTCAGTCCCCCTGCCACGATGACACTTAGACTTTAGGGTGGGGCTGGCAGATGCTGACTCCTTCTTAATGCTCAGGCCCAAGTTAGGACGCCTTGCTTCTATTTATACTTGCATAGCTAGACACATTCAAAATGACTGTTCTGTTAGAAGGGGTAACAGGAAAGAGGTACACCTACAGCATCTTGGGAACCAGGCTGGAACCAAGGCTCACATGGGGCGGAGCCGGCTCCTGTCAGCCTGGGCCAACCCTGTCCTTCATGGGACTGGGGGAGGGGTGCTTTTCCCGGGCTCCATGTTAAAAGTCTGAGCTCCATGTTAAAGGTCACCTCCAGGCCAGGCGCAGTAGCTCATGCCTGTAATCCCAGCACTTTGGGAGGCTGAGGCAGGCAGATCACCTTAGGTTGGGAATTCAAGATAAGCCTGACCAACGTGGAGAAAGCCCATCTCTACTAAAAATACAAAATTAGCTGGATGTGGTTGCACATGCCTGTAGTCCCAGCTGCTTGGGAGGCTGAGGCAGGAGAATCACTTGAACGGGCAGGCAGAGGCTGCAGTGAGCCGAGATCGTGCCATTGCACTCCAGCCTGGGCAACAAGGGCGAAACTCCTTCTCAAAAATAAATAAATAAATAAATACAAATACAAATAAAAGTTAGTTCCATTGGACTGGCACTGTCCTAATGCTGAGGGAGCTGCATCCTGCACCCCAGCCCCTTCCCAGGTGATCAAGAGCAAAAGAGCCTAATCTCAGGACCCCTGCCCTAGCAGCATAAAGGACCTCCCCTTTCTACATGCTCTGACACCCTGCCCAGTTCTCATGGGCGTGGCCTGGTTCTCTGAATAAAACTAGGTTTATAGCAGCATTTTCATACAATACAACTCCGATAGCATTCAAATGACAAGAATACACTCAGGGAAAAAATATTCCCTTACAATCACTGAACACTGCAGGGCAATGTATAAGTGACGGGGGGCAGTGTGTGGTCCCCTGACCCACAAGCAGGGGCCTAAGCATTAAAGCAGTGATTCTCTACCTTAGCTACCCATTAGAGCTCCTGGGTTTTAAAAAAACTCTAACACTCAGCTTCACCCCAGACCAATCCAGTCATTGTCCTGGATGAGACCCAGGTGTCGGTGTTTTTAAAGGCTCCAGTGTGCTTCCATTGAGAGCCGAGGTTGGGACCACCGCATCAAGATCTGCAGTTCAGAAGTTCTGAGCTGGGAGCGGCCACAGTGTGGCTGGAGCAATCAGGGAAGACATCTTAGAGGAGGAGGGTCCTGAGCTGGGTGTATTTCTAAACATGAGCATCTTTGTCTGAATCACCTGGGTTCCTGGTACAACCTGCAGATTCAGGTCCCACAGGTGAACTCCCAAGTTGGTGTTTTTGAGCTACCCCTAGGAGATTCCGATGCCTGCTAAAGTTCGAGACCCACTGGCCAAAATCAACAGGATTTAGGTGGGAGCAGGAACGTCTGTGAAAGAGGGAATCGTAATTCCAAAAGCTCGAAGGGTGGAGGGGAGAAAACGGTGGGCTCCCTGGGGAGGGGTGGCCTCATGGGTCCTGCTCTTCCCCCTCCCTCAGTCTGTGCAGGGCACAGGCCTGGCCTTCATAGCCTTCACTGAGGCCATGACGCACTTCCCCGCCTCCCCGTTCTGGTCTGTCATGTTCTTCCTGATGCTCATCAACCTGGGCCTGGGCAGCATGATCGGGACCATGGCGGGCATCACCACGCCCATCATCGACACCTTCAAGGTGCCCAAGGAGATGTTCACAGGTAAGTCCTCCCTGCCCCCCACGCCCAGGCCCTGCAGGCTGCCCTTGTGAACAACAGGCCTTCCAGACCCCACACCCAGAAAGCTCCACCCGCCCACCGGGACACAGCTGGAGCCTGGCTGTGCCACTCGGTGACTCACAAGCCGGGAAGAGAAAGCTACTTGGAAATCTGGACCCAACAGGAGCCGGAAGGCCTAGGCCCCTTTGTTGGTTCACTTGCCCCTCTCCCCAAGGGCCTGCTGAGTCGTCTTGGGCAGGGGCGCTCACTGGCCTTGCACCCTGTTCCATCTTTGTCACTCCTGGTCCCAGGCTGTGTCCACAGTTCCCTTCGGTGTCTGCTGAGTTGATCTGGGCTCCACACAGGAAGACCTCTCAGCTGCATCCCCAGAGGGGTTATCTTTCTGTTCTCCAGTGGGGAAACTAGGGTGGAGAAAAAGACGCAAAACAAGCAGATGAATCATTGAAGTTAAATGCAGCAACCAAGTAGAGCACATGCCACAGGCACTGTGCTAGGGTAGAGGCATGGGATGAAAGTTAGACACCATGCCTTCCTCAGCTGCTCCCCGACTAGTAGAGTGGGGCTCACAACATCAGCATCTGGATCCTTGGTGCAGGACCGGGCCTGCTGGCAGGGGGGCTGCTGGCCTGCTTGGGGGAGGGATGTGATGGGAGGGGCCTGGGTGCCCCCGAGACCCCCCCGAGCCCCACCCACCCTGCACCTTTGCCCCCACACCGGCCTCCCGGCTCTCTGTAGTGGGCTGCTGTGTCTTTGCATTCTTCGTGGGGCTGTTGTTCGTCCAGCGCTCCGGAAACTACTTTGTCACCATGTTCGATGACTACTCTGCCACCCTGCCACTCACTGTCATTGTCATCCTTGAGAACATCGCTGTGGCCTGGATTTATGGAACCAAGAAGTAAGGGGGACGTGGGGGAAAGGCGGGACGGGAGGAGGGGTCTGTCCTATCATGACTTCCTGGAGAGGCAGATCGTAGAGTCACAATGGCAGAGCTGAAAGTGCCCTTAGAGATATTTAGGGAAACTGAGGCATCGGGTAAGGACATGACTGCCTAAGGCCACTTGTCCAGGGAGAGACAGAACCAGGCTGAGGACTGGGTGTCCTGGGTACAGGTCCTGGCATCATTCTTAAATTATCATAGCACCTTTCCTGGGTACCAGCTCTTCAGAATTATTACGTTTGTGAAGGGCTTAGTGGGTCTACAAGAGGCCCTGGCCCTCAGAGAATGCATAGACTTCAGCAGCCTGGTTCACAATGTTAAGGACCTAGATAGGGGTATGAGATGAGGTGTGGTTTCGGCCCCGAGTGTGGGGTCGTGCAGGGTAAGAGGATTCAGCCATAAGAAAGGATTGGGTCTCACAGCCTAAGCCTAGGGCAGTCGTACACTTGCGGCCAGCTCTCGGCCTCATCCCTCATGTTAGGGCACATAGGTGTTCCCAGGAGTTCTAGAACTAGGTCTCTCTGACTCAGTCAGCGTTGGCTGTGGCCACATTGTCCTTGGCAAAACCCACCTCCACTAACCCACCCGGTCTGAGCCTCCCTGATGCCTGGACCTGGTTTGGCAGTGGGGCTCTTTCACAGGGGCCATCTGCTTCCTCGAAGAACACGGGTGGGGCCAGGGAGTGGGGGAAAAGGATACACCTCTGCTTCCTCCCATGGTGGGCCGGGGCTGCAGACACTGCCATAAGGTACTCGGGCTAGTTTTTGTGTCCCGGACTCCTTCAGCAGTCTGGCGATGCCCCTGTCCTCCTCCTCAGGATGTTATTTTAAATGCATAAGATAAAATGTGTAGGATTATATAAGAAACTAATTATATCGAAAAATAGTGAAATACTGTTTAAAATCTGTGATATAGTAATTAATGTATGAGCACTTTAATGCATTGTTATAAGATCTAGCTATAGAGCTAATAACAGTGATAACTCTGAAGTAGTGATGAAAATCAATGATGATCAATATAGATCAATAACATGATGTAATATGCGAATATCTATAATTTAATCTATTGGTGACAGTCACAGGTACTGTTAATACTACTGTGGTTGCTTGCATTCATAATATAATAGAAAGCAATGCAAGATTTCAGATAGGTGTTATTGAGGTAAAGATGATTCTTTTGTATGTCATTCAAGCACAAACCTGGCTGCCTCCCCGTATTCTGCTCACTCGGTTAGAAACCCCCGAGTCAGGGCAGCTCTCTACCTTTGGACACTAGAGAAGTGCAGTTCTACCGCTTTGCCAGCAGGGGAAGTCTTGAGCCAGGCCAGGGTGAAGGGGCTAGGCACTCCCGGAACACACAAGCTGTCGATACAAAAAACAGACGTGCACCTGCCCAGGCTGTGTCTGGTGGGCTCTATCATATCCTTGGATGGGGCGTGATGTGACAGAATCAGAGGCTTAGAGGAGGACAGTAGAGCCTTCCCAGAGGCCAGCCGGACCACACACATGAGCACTGAATGTGAAGAATAGAAGAGCCCAGGAGGGCAGGACTGGGAAGACCTTCTGGAGGAGATGGTGATGGGGGAAGAGGGAGGTGTGACTGAGGGATGCCAACTGCTGGACCCTCTGCGATGCCTGGCAGGTTCATGCAGGAGCTGACGGAGATGCTGGGCTTCCGCCCCTACCGCTTCTATTTCTACATGTGGAAGTTTGTGTCTCCACTCTGCATGGCTGTGCTCACCACGGCCAGCGTCATCCAGCTGGGGGTCACGCCCCCGGGCTACAGCGCCTGGATCAAGGAGGAGGTGAGGGGTGGGGCTCCAAATCCCCGGGACACTTGCATCTTCCCAGGCCTTTAATGCAACCACTGATAGGGATACCCCTTTCTAGGGCAGCTGCTGTGTGCCAGGCCCTGCCAGGGCCTTCACACCTAAACCACAATCTTACAACAACCCAAAGACAGGGGTGGCATCATCCCTGTAGCACAAATGGGGACACCGAGGCTCAGAAAGATTAATGTACTTATCCAGTCTTTCTAACCCATATTCTCTCTCCATGCCTGTGGAATGAAATTAGTCCATTTTATAGATGTAAAAACCACCCTAGACCCTTTCACTAAGGTGACCAGGTAAACCCCTGTCGACCCCCGATCCCTGCCTGTGCCTGGCCAGGATGGTGGGAGGGGAGAGGAAGGGAAGGCCATGGGTGAGGGCAGGAGAGCGGTCTTGGAGGGCCTGGGAGGGGAAGGCTGTCGCAATGCCGGCAGCAGCCCTCAAGGCGGCCCATCCGCAGGCTGCCGAGCGCTACCTGTATTTCCCCAACTGGGCCATGGCGATCCTGATCACCCTCATCGTCGTGGCGGTGCTGCCCATCCCTGTGGTGTTCTTCCTGCGGCACTTCCACCTGCTCTCTGATGGCTCCAACACCCTCTCCGTGTCCTACAAGAAGGGCCGCATGATGAAGGACATCTCCAACCTGGAGGAGAATGATGAGACCCGCTTCATCCTCAGCAAGGTGCCCAGCGAGGCACCTTCCCCCATGCCCACTCACCGTTCCTATCTGGGGCCCGGCAGCACATCGCCCCTGGAGACCAGTGGTAACCCCAATGGACGCTATGGGAGCGGCTACCTCCTGGCCAGCACCCCTGAGTCGGAGCTGTGACCACTGCCCCAGCCCTGCCCACCTCTCTCCCAGTGCTCAACCTGTCCACTTGTCCAGGCCTGGCCTCTTCCTCCAGGTGGCCACGAGGCCCAGGCCAGGCCCTTTGCCCAAGAAGAGAGGGTCTGCCCTGCCTCACTCCCCTCTTCAGTCCCAGTAGACTCTACTCCCTAGCCCTGAGCAGGAAGCTGGGAGCAGCTCGGTTTCCCAATTCAGGACCCCACTCATCTAGCCCTCCAAAAGCCTCCACCAGATTGCAGCCGTGTAATTGAAACAACCCATCAGTCCTGCTTCCCAGTCCATGGGAGACTCTAGGTGGCCACTGCAGAAGGCCCTCACCTCCCTCTCTCTCTGTAACTTGCCACCTGCAGTTCTTAGGGCTCTGGGGTTCCCTGAGCTGCCAGATGGTGGTGGTGAGGGCCTTGGGGCTGGGGAAGGAGAGTGTACTTTGGCTCACTCTGCCATGAGAACAGGACACCATCCTGCCCAGCCCAGAAGGGGATGTTCCCAGCCCAAAAGGCTACCTGCTTGAAGGCGGAGGTGGAAACAGGTGTGCCAGGGCTCAGGGCTCAGAGTGGGGAGGGCATACACAGAAGCCCCAAGCTCTGTTGTCTAAGGTGGGTGCTGTCCTCGGCCCAAACTTGAGCCTTGGTAGCAGAAGGTGAGGAACCTCCTCCGCCCTGGTCCCTGGGTGGAATCTTCCCATGTCCTTGGCCCTGCCTGGGGTGGGTGGTGTGAGCTCCTGTGTCTTGCCTGGGAGTGCAGTGACTGGGACCAGAACCTTCCCCACCTCAATTACGGCTTAGCCATCTCCCTGTCCCCAGCACCCCTCCCCAGCCCACTGCCTCTGGGGTGGTGGCCTCTGCCTCTTTCCTGGAGAGAGAAGGAAACAGTGCAAGGAGAGGTTTCCAGAGCACAAATTGTTGGTTCCCAGCACAAATTAAATGGTTAGGAGCACAATTGTGAAGAACACTCCCTGCCCTCCTCACCTGGGGCCCAATGTTTTGTCTAGTGGCAGCTTTTCCCCTGGAACAGGGGTCCCCGGAGTTCAGGGGCTTATCACCAGGAAGCCTCACTCCTGGGGAAAGACAGATAATTTCACTGCCCCTTTGAGCCACCACTCACTCTCCTTATTGCAAAAGCACAGCCACCCCGTGTGCACATCATGTGCAGACACCTTGGAAACCTCTCCCAACCCTCCCTGGCCCATAGTGGCCAGCACCACAGGCAGTGCTGTGGACAGTAGAGGCTGCCAAAGGCAAGGGCTGGTCTTCAGGATGGAGGCCAGCCCGTGCAGGAGGCTGCAGCTGACAACAGCAACCTCACCCGCCATTATCTTCAGGGCCTCCTCTGGAAGAGAGCCCATTCTCAGAGTGCAGCCAGGGAGGAACCTGACCCAAGAGTAAATGTCTGCAGAGATGGATGGATGGATGGATGGATGGATGGATGGATGATGGATGGATGGATGGATGGATAGATGGATGGATGGATGATGGGTGGATGGATGATGGATGGATGAGGGATGGATGGATGGATGGATGATGGATGGATGGATGATGGATGGATGGATGGATGGTGGATGGATGGATGGATGATGGATGATGGATGGATGGATGGATGATGGATGGATGATGGATGGATGGATGGATGATGGATGGATGGATGGATGGATGATGGATGGATGGATGGATAGATGGATGTTGGGTGGGGGGAGGAAGGAGGAAGGGAGGGAGAAAGGAGGGAATACTGGCTCCATCTTTGAGAGCTCTGGTGGGCAGGGCAGAAACAGGCCACAATGCTCAACCTGGACACCTTCACAAAGGGTCCTGAGTCACTCTTGTGGCTCAGATTGCTCTTAGGACCTGGAGGGACAGACCAGAATCAGGGTTCCCTTCTTACTCCCAAGTTCCTTACTCTCTCCCCAAGCCTGTGAGCAGTCTATCCCCCAAACTACCATCTCCCTTATCCCTCTTCCACATCTTCCCCTTTCCAGCCCCTTCTCCCCTACCTGTTCTTCCTGAGTGTTTGAGGGGAGAGATGAGCTTTTGGGGCACAACATCCCTCTGTAGGCCCTCTCACCTGACAACATCTCCTACCTGGCCCCTTGCAGAATCCCAAGCAGAATTAGCAACAGGAAAGCAAAGCCCCAGGAGAGACACTCTACTATATATACTCTTCTATATATTCTATTTCTATTGTATATTCACTCTGTACATGTGGGTGTAAATGCTGTTAAATGACAAACCCAATATTATACTGTGGCTGGTGAACTATTTTCATCCTCAGTGCTGTACAGATCTATTTTCATTGTATATTTGATATATTTTTAATTTTGTAGCGTGTGGCTGGGCCAGGCCCCAGCGGGAGGGGCTGAGCTGGGGCTGTGTGCTTGCTAGGTGTGGGCTCGCTAGTGCTCGATGTAGCCTTTTGCTGTGTCTTTGCTGTGTGTTAGATGTAGGGCCCAGAGCTTGGGGCGTGTGTGTATGTGTATGTGTATGTGTATGTATGTGTATGTGTGTGTATGGTGTGCACATACGTGGGTGTGGGTGTGTGTAGCGTGTTGATTTGTGACTCCCAGTGTTCACCATCTTCCTGAAGACCACGGTCCCTCCCCCTGCCTCCTCTTCCTCCTCTTGGCTCTATCAGCAGGCAGCCTCAGGGCCAGCAGGGTGCCTTGGGAGCCCCCGGCTATGGGGAAAGGCATGTGTTTCTTGCTGGTGACTCATTGCCTTCACACCACTGGGTTTGCCAGAAACAGGGAAGGAGGGCGTTAGGGGAAAAAAAAATCCTCAAATTTATTTACCAGTCAGCTTCTTGCTGTTCCCAGTAGAATCAAAGCTCTTCTGCAGAGGAAAAGTATTGGGATTTTTAAGATGGCAAGGCCCCAAAAGGGATCTCATTGAACTGCTGCATTTGCCTTGACACAGTCCTGACAGTGTTTGGAAGGGGCCGCCTGCCCCCTCCCCACTGTGCTTCTGACGCCTTTGGAGTCAAGGGCAGGTGTGGTCACCTGATGAGCTAAGACCCAGCCCCAGAATCCTGGAGGAACAGGAGGCAACAGGAGAGGACCACATCCCCAAGTCCCTGCACAGGGTCCCCACTCCACACTGGCTTTGGTGCTGTCCACACAGTGCCCGCCAGAAGGCAGAGGGAACTCCAGGGCAGGGATGTGCCTGAAAGAGTCAACAGTCCCCTGATCCCCTACCCATGCCTGCCCTCCAGCCCCATCACCAGCTTCTTGCTCAGGGAGCCTTCCGCCCTCTGCACTGAGGCAACTTGAAGCCCGAGGCCCAGATGGGGGCTGAACAGGGTGGGTACATCAGTTAATGCCAGTGAGGTCGGCTTCTGCCCTCCAGCAATACATCTGCAGGGCCTGCTGCTTTCCCAGTGCCAGGAGAACCCCCGTTCCGAGTTAGCCTGTGTGGTTCATGAGGCTGGGGCCCAGGAGCCATGGCCCCAGGCACTGCAGTATTACCAGGCAGGGGACTGCTTTTCTGCCCTTCCTCCCTCCACCCCTCACCCCACTCCCCCAGAGTACTCCCCACTGTGAAGAGAGCCAACTGAATCAGTTAGAATGCATCTGGCTCCCTGAGCATCCCTGGGTCCTTCAGATAGGCCCTGAGATGTGAGGTCTGCGGCTTCACTGGGTTCTGATGACTGCGGCTGGGGAGGGGGCCCCCAGGGCCCCTTCTCATTGAAAGCTCTGCTCTGTACAGACCCAAGCACACACCCCGGGCGTCACTTTGGGTTCTGGCGTAAGTTCAGAACACTTCAAGACCATATGTCCCATGGCTGATGAGAACCCTGGGTCCAAACCACTCAGCCCAGAGGAGGGGAGGAGGCATTGTCACCCTAGATCCCTCTTCCTCTCTCCCCTGCCATGGTGTACAATAAAGTGTCTGTTCTTACCAAACCCTTCTTGCCTTTCTCCCTGCTCTTGCAATCAGGGAGAGGGATGGGTGGCCAAGGATCCTGCGGGAAGCTTTGGGGGAAAAGCCTGGACTGGGATGGTTGGACAGGCTGCTGAGGAGGTTGTGGGTGCTGGCTGGCTGAGGAGCAGCGCGGGGAATGTGGGCAGGGTCATATCGGTATTTTCCTAGGAACTGACCTTCGTAGTAACAATGCACACACTTGTAGCGGGCCCTATTGGGGTCCAGTGATTCCTCAGATCTAATTTTCTGTCATTTTTGCAACAGTGTCCTGAGGGAGATCGTTTGCTGTCTAGTTTTTTCCAGGTGAAGCTGCATCTGAAATGACGATGGTATTTAGTGGTCTCTTACGGGGCCCTGCAGGGGAAACTCCTGTCCTGCCTGCCTGCCAGGAAAAGCTACACTTGTCAGCCTGGCAAGGGTCGGGTGTGTGGAAGCCCACCTCAGCGAAGGACAGGCGTGGGAAGGTGCCAGTGTCCAGAGGTCTGAGCATGAGGATGAGGAGGCGGGGGACTCTCAGGTGCTGAGGTGGCGGGGTGAGCTCCCCGGGACAGGCATATTCTAACTTCTGCCCCCCCTTCAAGATAGCTGTCTCTTTTGCACACTTCAGTAGAAGGTAAAGATGAACTAGGGGATCTGACATCACCTCTGTTCTAACATTCCAGTACCAGGTATTCTTTTAATAAACACCCACTGAATACTCAGCACCGTGAAGAACAGAATGTGCTAGTGGCTGGGGAAGCTCTTCTTCCTGCCTAACCCTCCAAGAGCACCGACATTGAAACAGGCAAGAAGTCTGGCTCCTGGAGGAGGCCTCACGCTACCTCACTCAGCTCCAGGCTGGAGTGACCGTGAAGGAGCCTGCCGGTTTCTCTCTCTCCATAGAAAGTGTTGTTCCAGGAATAGCCACCAGATGGCAGGAAAACCTTTCTCACCAGATCCTAGCCTGCTTGCCTCTCTCTCCTCTCTCATTTATTCCTTTGTGGGTTAGTTTATTTGTTGAACAAACATGTATTATGTACCCACTCTGGACAGGCTCCATGCCAGCTGTAGATGAATAAAGATGTGAAAATCAGCTCTGCTGTCCTGAGTGTGGCGGAGGGAGGAGCCCTGCCCGACGACTCCACATCTCCCTACGGATCTTTCAAACAGGGAAATGGCCTGGTGCTGGGAAGGTCACTCCTTGTATTCACTCTTTTGGTTGAAGGTAATGTTTTCGGTTGAGATGCGAGCCTCCTGCCAGGAGGGGCACACAGACCCACCAAGACGCAGCAGCATAACAAGGGCTTTGGTGCGAAGGAGATCTAGAATTATACTTGTTCAATTCAAGCTCAAATGCCACCCAGCTCCCTGCTTCCTGTGAGGCCTTGAGCAAGTCACTTAATTCATCTGAGCTTAAATGTCCTAGTCTGTAAAATAGAGATAATAAATAGATTCAATGAGATAACACATGTTGGTCCAGTTATCTGTTGCTGTGTTCCAAGACACCCCAAATCTGAGTGGCTTAAAAGCATTCTATCTCACAGGTTAGTGAGTAAGGAATTCAGGAAGGACTGGTCTGAGCAACTCTTCTGGTGGCAACTGAGGTCACTCAGTGATATTCAACTAGCAGCAAACTAGTCTGGAGGGCCCAAGGCAGCTGCCCTCACATTCACTCAAATGCCTGGCACTCCAGTGAGAATGGCTGGAAGACTGGGTTCAGCTGGGCCTCCTGGCCAGAGTGAGCACCTATGACTACCTCTCCAGCATGGCTACTCAGCCAGACTTCTGACTGAGGGGCTCAGGGTCCCCAGAGACACCATTTCAAGAAACAGGAGGTAGAAGTTGCCAGGTTTTTAAGGCCTGGGCCTGGAAAACGGCACAGTACCTCCACCACCTTCTGTGGGTCACAGCATCTGCTGGAATAAAGGGGAGGGCACACAGAAGCCCCCAGTTGTTGATGGGGAGCAGGGAGAATCTGTGGCTGCCCATGTAATGGGCTGATTCATGAGGGGATCTTTGTCATCAGTCACCAGCACCTGGGTGGAAGCTTTCTCCTGAGGGGCTATCAGCTTAGAGCCACAGAACTGGGAACCCAACAAGTCATTTCTGGTGGGGAGGTGAGTGGGTAATTTCGGGCCTTGGGTGGAGGGAGCAAGCAGGGAGCAGGATGAGATGGGCAGCTGGGAGGGCATGTGAAGCTGCTGCTTCTGCCTCCGGTGTGTCCCAGGGCAGGTGGCACGAGTGGTTTGAACCATGGGTCTGTCACCCACCATACCACGTTGGGGAAGCCACTTAAACCCCAGAACCTTCATTTTCTGATCTGTAAAAGAAGGATGACAATAAAATCTCTTCCTTAGAAATGGTATGAGGGAAAAAATGAACTTCATCAGCAATATGTACTGGAATACAATATAGACTTCTTTCCATATGGGGATACAATAAGTGCTCATTAAATATTTCCTTCCTTCCTGCTTGCAATCCTGGGCGAGGCCATGGGGCCTGCTTCATTCTGGGGGCCCCGTCACCTATGCAATGACCCGTATCCTAAAGCTATTTGCAAAGGACATTTTCAGCGTAAAATCTGTAGAAGTCAAAGAAGGAGGGGAGAAAAGGTACTCTCTCCAGGAAGGGAGTACCAGGGTGTGGGGGTCTCACTGGCCCTGTACATTATCCTATTCACCTAAGCAGTCACCACCAGGCAGCTCCAGTCACGGGACTTGGGCCAAGCCTAAAGTATTCCACGGACCACAAGGTTATGGTGGGGTTCTGTTTTTGTTTTCTTGTTGTTGTTGTTGTTTGTTTTAAAAAAAGAAAAGGCCAGGCGTGGTGGCTCATGCCTGTAATCCCAGCACTTTGGGAGGCCCAAGCGGGTGGATCACTTGAGGTCAGAAGTTTGAGACCAGCCTGGCCAACATGGTAAAACGCTGTATCTACTAAAAATACAAAAATTAGCTGGGCATGGTGGCAGATGCCTATAATCTCAGCTACTTGGGAGGCTGAGGCAGGAGAATCGCTTGAACCTGGGAGGTGGAGGTTGCAGTGAACCAAGATTGAGCCATTGCAGTCCAGCTTGGGAGACAGAGTGAGATTTCCTCACACACACACACACACACACACACACACAGAAGCCCCAAATTCTTTTTAATACTTCTCCCACCAAAAGTGGAGTCTATGCTCCTCTTGATTCTGGGTGAGCACATGCTTCCTCTGACCAACAGGGTATAGCAGAAGTGATGCTATGTGACTTCCAAGGCTAGATTAGGAAAGGCTGTGCCACTTCCGCCTGGTATTCTAGGGTTACTGGTTCTAGAGGCAACCAGCTGGCATGTAAGATGGCCAACCACCCTGAGACCGCCGTGCTAGGGAGGCGGTATGTTTGCAGATGCTTAGGGTGACAGCTTTAGCTGAGCGTCCAGCCAACAGCCAGTGTCAACTGCCAGCCTCATGAACACTCACACTGAACCTATAGCCCAGCTGAGCTCCAGATGTTTCCAACCTGCTGATATCTGAGTGTAGCTGCATAAGAGACCCTAAGCAAGAACTATCCAACTGAGCACTTCCTAATTTCCTGACCCATAAAATAATGAGCAAAATAAAATGGCTGTTGGATGTATGCCACTATATACTGGGGGTAATTTGTTTCACAACGATAGTAACTGTAACATGAACCTTAGTGATTATCTGGCCAAACCTCCTTGTATAACAATGGGGGAAACTGAGGCTCAAAAGGGAAAAGACATTTAACCAGAATTCCCACAACCAAACAAGGGGAAGACTGGGGCCAACGCCTGGGTTTCTTGACTCCCAATCTATGCACTCAGCCACACAGCAAGAAACTGACAGGGAGGACTCCTTCCCACCCCCTGCCTCATTAATTCCAAGCGCCGAGTATGAATCAGGTATTCTGAGTGCCTGGGACTGTGCTAAGCACTGGGAATATACAAAGGACCAGGCAAGAGTCCTTGCCTTGAAGAGGCAGTCACAATCTGACTTGGGTGTTTCCCCCACTGACACACTGACTGGTGCCCAGGCACTCTGCTTTTTTTTTTTTTTTTTTTTGAGACAAAGTCTCACTCTGTTGCCCAAGCTGGGATGCAGTGGCGCCATCTCAGCTCACGGCAACCTCCACCTCCTGGGTTCAAGCGATTCTCCTGCCTCAGCCTCCCAAGTAGCTGGGACTACAGGCACTCCACAACTGGCTAATTGCATTCTTTATTTACATCATCTTAGGAGGAAAGAAACCTTTGAGATGGCAGAAAACTATGCCTGTTATTCAGCCACAAACCCTTACGAAGATTGATCCATGCCAGGCACAGTGCTGGCTGTGGTGCAGAAAGGCTCAGCGGGGATCCACCCTCTGTCCCTGGCTCTGAGCTGCCTGGGTTCTGGGTCCCTCCATTCTGCCCAGGGCTGACCCAAGCAGGGAAGAATCCCTGGACTTCAGGAGCACCCAAGAGGAACCAGAGTTTGGCCTGCCTCTCCAGACAGCTGCTTCCCCTTTCCCCAGGACATTGCTGGAGGGGACTGAGCCCATCAGGACTAATTAACTACTCTAATGGAATGAACCAGTTTTTCTGGAACTTAGCCCAGGTGGGAGGAATCTGTACTTTTTTAGATGGAGAAATGCCAAGTGTCAGGAGTCTTGCCAGCTGGACCCTGGGCTACTCTGTGTGTGTGTGTGTGTGTGTGTGTGTGTGTGTGTGTGTGTGTGTGTGTGTGTGTCTTGCGGGGGGATGCTCTCTGGATGCAGGCTGAGAAATGCTAAGTGTCGAGAAGTCTTGCCAGCCGGATCCTGGGCGTGTGTGTGTGTGTGTGTGTGTGTGTGTGTGTGTGTTGGGGGTGCTCTCTGGATGCAGGCCAAGTTCCCAGCCCAGCAGCCTTAAACAAGGAGGCCTCTAGGGTCCAGTCAGCTCGTGGCCCCCAACATCATTCTCTGTCCTTGATCCAACCCCAGCCCTAGTTCAGCCTCTCAGAGTTCACTGCTGCTGCTTAGGCCTGACATCCCTAAGAGGGGGGAGTGTGTCCCTGAGCTAACATTCAGGTCCCCTCCAACCCTATGACTCCAGGTCCATAGCATATGAGGCCCTGAACCCTGGCCAGGCCTGAGCGCCTGCTCTCTTCTCTTTAAGAGCTAGGCCCTCAAAGGCTGCCTTTGAACCCCAGACACAACTTCACTGGGATTATCATAGCAACCGAGCCCTGCTTCCAGTCCTGAGGCAGAGCCATTCTACTGACCTTCACAAGACCTGAATCACTAGGGCTAGGTTCTCCCCAGAGGCAAGTGTCTGCAGGCTGCTTGGGGTGGGGGGAGGCAGGGTGAAATGAGCTGAGACGCAGACAGGAGGCTGCCAACCTGCTCTTGCCCTCCCTTCTCTTGTTCCCCCATGAGCAGGGAGGCCCTATCACCCTCTATTGAGTCTGATAAAGCAATTCAATTTTCCAGGCTGGGAGAGAACGGGGCATGCTGGGAAACGATGCTGGCTCCTTGGCCTGGACCTGAAGGAGAAGGGTCAGTCCCTGGCAGGAGCCAGAATGCCAAAAAGGGAAAGTGGATAGCCTTGCCTTGGCCTGGAGCCCCTCAAAACAAAGGGGTTGCAAAGAGGGAAGATGGAGAGGAGATTGGATGGCTGCAGTCATCCTAAAGAGGCTGAGCCCATACAATGCCTGAGTGGGGAAAGGGGAAGGGTGAATGGCTGACTCCAGGCTCTCAGCTTCCCACGGACAGGGTCAGCCTCAGCATTCAGAACGTGAGGACCTTACTGGGGCAGGCAGGCCTGGAAAGGGTGCAGGTGCTTGACAGCCCCCATTGGTGCCCCTCTGTAATCTCCCATGGCCCTTTCTTTCTGTTTTTTCGCCACACCCTCACTCCTGATGAGGGAAACCCGCTGTCGCTGACACCTTCTGTGAACTGGCTCTCAGACAGGCTCTCTTCCCTGACAGCCTGAAGAAACCAGGGCACCCAGGAGAGGACAGCAGAGGAAAGGTGAAAATGGGAGAAAGAAGCTTGGGGAACTAGGAATTTCCAATAGTGGCTGATTTGTGGTCTTGCTTAAGTCTGTCAGGTATCAAGGTCTTGGAAGAATAAAGAAGGGAGGGAGTAGGAGAGTCCCAGTGGCAGAGTTAGGCTGGGAGAAGTACCTGAGGTCCTGGAATCAAAAAGAAGCCCAGAATCAGCCGCATGTCCATCTGCCCACATCATAGCCTAGATCCCAGGGCGAGGTCCGGAGCCAGGACGTCTTAGCACCACCAGGGGGCAGCACCCTCCCATCCATGGTAGGTTGTGCCAGAGGGCTGGGCAGGGAGCTCTCCTATCCTTCCCGTGCTCCACGTTTTGAGAGAACACCAAGACCTCATGCAAAGAAATGATGGGGACAAGTCCCATGAGCTAACTGCAGCATATCAACTCCCCAGAAAGGCACAGGTAACAGGTGAGCTCAGAGCTCTAGAATAAAACCTTCAGGAAGGGTGAGGCACTCTCTGGAAGCCTGGGACTGAGGCTAAGCTCCTGTCTCCTGTCTCCAGAGCTGGTCACTGCACTGAGCATGGGGCCTGTCCCATTCACCTTTACCCAGCTGCCTCTCCCAGGCTGGGCCCTGTGTTTTGTCAGCTCTTCCTGGTTCCCATGTCCGCACCCCAACTTTCTGATCTCCCTCCCTTCCCTCCTGGTCTTTTTCCCTGGCAGCTTTCTCCCTCTACCCATCTCCCCAGGTGCTCATCACCATCCACAAGCACTGTAGAATGGAAGCACCAGTTGGGCAGATTTACTAGGGCAAGTGGCTGTTTTATTTACTGATGTATTTCCAGTGCCTGGAACTGCTTCTGGCATATCGTAGGTATTCAGTAAGTATTCAGTTAGTGAATAAGTCAATCGCGGATGGGATACTACGGGTTTTTTTCCCCGGCCCACTATACTCCCTTTCTTACTATGACTGAGTTCAGTCATCCTGATGAATAGAAAGCAGGAGAGAGACTCTGAGAGACTTTGCCAGGACATGGACTGGATAGGACTTGAAAGTTACTCATTACAGATGATTTTTTAATATTCTGTGGTTCCTTCTTCCTCACTCCAGCTTCTGGCCTGTCCCGGGTCTTCTCTTCCCAGTCACACTTGGGATATTTCTTTTCACAGCAGCAAACTCGAAGCCAGCTAAACTCTGAAATATAAATATCATTTTGAGGAGCAGGGACTGGGCACAAAGCAGGTGCCAGTAAATGTGTGTTTCTAATTAACTCATGTCCCCTGCATATCAGTACAGATCATCAAAGATCATTGTCATTTTGGTTTTCTGGCCTCATTAATAAAGAGACTTGCTTGTAAAACTCCCTTGCATTGGCACTGGGCTTTTAACCTTTCCTGAGAGCACACATAGACCCTTGTCTTGTTTTTCCCAGTTGAGCTAGGTACTGCCTGATCCAAAAATGGGAAATGAGATGGTGACAGGTGTCTAGGGCAGGTGTGTCATTCACCTTTCATTTCCGCCTCAAGATCTCCTGACGTCATCCAGACAAGCATGGAGGCTGCCTGAAGCTGTAAAAAAGAAAAAAAAAAAACAACCCAATGGGGATTAATATGAAGATGTAAAATAGGTTCTGGACTTAACAAAAACAAACGCATCTGGAAGTTGCTCTTGGGATAGGGCCAGTAAAATCCAGTTGGTGCCTAATGTTTTGGGTATCACTTAGCAAACAGGTTCTCAGAGGCAGGCACGGTGGGAGCTACCAAGATGAAAAAACACAATGCCGCCTGTAGGAGCTCAGGGTTAGGGAGGGGAGAGGAGAAATATACACAGGCAAATTGCAATGGGTGGAATAAGAGTAGAAGCAGGAGGGGTCACGAGGCAGAACACAGGCACTTCCATTGTCCCCCAGAGCAATGACGAGCAAAAGCTTTAATTCATGGCCTTTCAGGGCCACCCACCCAGCCCACATCCATAACACGTTTCGCTACGAACAGAGCCAGAGCTACGGTTTCCTTCCATGCGGCCCAAGAGGCGCTTCTCTGCCCAAGGCCACCACGTCCCCCATTCCATCGCAGAGGCTATGGTGGCTGGGACAGAGGCGGAGAGCATCAAGACCATGGGTGTCTTGGACTCCGATGGGTCTCCGAGGCGCACGATGCGGGGCGGGGTGCTCAGAAGGCCCTAACACGATGCCTGGGAAAGGAAAGAGCAGCCTGATCCTCGCGACAGCGACTCTACCCTCTTTCTTCCTTGGTCTTCCGTCAGCCGCAGTGAAACATGCAACCAGCTTGGCGAGGAGGGGGCGACGGACGCAGCAAGAAGAGACCGGCGGAGGTTAGAGGTCAGGGGTCGGGAGCGCTCCTGTATCGCAGGCTGCAGTGGGAGGAGCTGCGGGCCGCGGGGAGGCGGGGAGCACGGCCGAGAGGGGCGGGAGGGGCTGCCGGCGGAGGCTTGCAGGGGCGGTGCGCTGAGCTGGGCACTGGCGGCGAGGAGGTGACGCGCCTTGGCGGGCCTCGGCTCCCGGGAGGAAGGCTGCCCTGGGTCGCCGGGGCCTGCAGCGAGCCGGGTCAGCCCCGCGCCGCGCCGCGCCCCGCCCACCCCGCCCCACGGAGGGCGCGCCTGGGTGAGGCGGGGCCCTGGAGGAAAAGGCGCCACTGGAGCGTGGCGGCAGCTGCCGGAGGCTGAGCTAGAGCCCCCCGGGCCCCAGCCCACCGGCGCCGAGGCGCCCCCTCCCCTATGCCACCTCGCGCCCGCCTCCTGCCGCGCGCTTGCGAAGGCCGGCGCCCCGCCCGGAGATGGGGAGACGCGTAGATGGCGTGGCTCCCGGCGCCGCCAGATCGCAGGAGCCCGGCGCCGGGGCGTTGCGCTGAAGCTCCCTTTCCGCGCGGCCCGGGAAGCCTGCAGGTGTCCTTGGCCACTTGGCCGCCGCCCCGGGTGCTCCTTCGCCAGTGCCCAGAGCCCCGCTCTCCCGAGCGGCCCCGCCCCCCAGGCTCGGCGCAGCGCAGGACGCCCCGTCTGAGGCCCCCCCGCCCCAGCGCGGCCCCCGCAGCGCTGCGCCCGGTCCGGCGCAGCTCCCAGCCGCGGACGCAGGACCCGAGACTCGCTCCTGCGGGTGCGCTTGTTTTCCAGCTGCCGCCTCTCCCTGAGCAGCCTCCGCCAGCCCGGCCGCCGCGTTCTGCTCTGCCCCGCCCGCCTTCCTCGCCCGGCGCTGGATTTATGAATGGGGGGAAGAGACCACATGCCGCCGCCGCCGCCTGGTATTGACCGCACGCAGCCCGGGCCCGCGGAGCTCCGGCTGCCGTGAGAGCGTCGGCCCGGCCCCGGCAGCAGCTCGGAGGACTTGTTGCTGCTGCGTTGCTGCCGCTGCAGGGAAGCCGGCTGCTCCGGGGCTTGGTGCGGTCTGGGAGCCGGAGGGTGGCCCGTGTGAGTGTGAGCGCGCGCGCCCCGGACCCTCACAGTGCGCTCGGACTGTGCGCTTCCTCGTCTTTGGTAGGGGTGAAGCGGGGGCGTGTCTCCGGCCCAGAGTGTCTGTGTGTCCCGTCCTAGCGGGGGACCGCGTGTGTGCCTGCTTCTACCTCCCTGGGTCCTCCCTCTCTCCGCCTCCCTCTCTCCGGCGCTTCCTACCCTAACCCCAACCACCTGTGCACCGGAGAAACCCAACTCCTCCCGCTCCGCGTCCCGGGGGAGTAGGCAGGGGCAGGGCCACGCCGCAGAGGGGGCCGCCGCCGCCTCCTGCCTCCTCCTCGTCTCCTCCCCTCCCCCGTCTGACGCTACCTCCTCGGGAAGGGTGTTTGGAGGGCAGCGGCCGCCCCAAGCCGGAGCCCTGCAGCGCTTCTTATGATCAGCTCGGTGTGTGTCTCCTCCTACCGCGGGCGCAAGTCGGGGAACAAGCCTCCGTCCAAAACATGTCTGAAGGAGGAGATGGCCAAGGGCGAGGCGTCGGAGAAGATCATCATCAACGTGGGCGGCACGCGACATGAGACCTACCGCAGTACCCTGCGCACCCTACCGGGAACCCGCCTCGCGTGGCTGGCCGACCCCGACGGCGGGGGCCGGCCGGAGACCGATGGCGGCGGTGCGGGCAGCAGCGGCGGCGGGGGCTGCGAGTTCTTCTTCGACAGGCACCCGGGCGTCTTTGCCTACGTGCTCAACTACTACCGCACCGGCAAGCTGCACTGCCCCGCCGATGTGTGCGGGCCGCTCTTCGAGGAGGAGCTCACCTTCTGGGGCATCGACGAGACCGACGTGGAGCCCTGCTGCTGGATGACCTACCGGCAGCACCGCGACGCCGAGGAGGCGCTCGACATCTTCGAGAGCCCGGACGGAGGCGGCAGCGGCGCGGGGCCCGGCGAAGAGGCCGGCGACGATGAGCGGGAGCTGGCCCTGCAGCGACTGGGCCCCCACGAGGGAGGGGCAGGCCATGGCGCGGGGTCTGGGGGCTGCCGCGGCTGGCAGCCCCGCATGTGGGCGCTCTTCGAGGATCCCTACTCCTCCCGGGCAGCTAGGGTGAGTGGCAGGAGCCCGGGTCTCCCCCTCGCGTCTGCATGGGGTCCCTGGTGGTGGTGGTGGGTAGGGACAGGGAGGAGCAGGGACCGACTTACCACCTCTGGTTGTTCCCGCCTTCCTCTCAACCCCCTCCGTGGCCCGCAGGAAAATTACACACTCCTACCCTCTCCCCTGCACGCTCCATCAGGAGATTGCACACACTTGACTTACTACTTGGACCTAGTCCCAGCTGCCTGCTTTGCCGCATCTCCTCCAGTGAGTGGGGTGCCCAGCTCAGCTCCTCCACCCACTTCTTTGGTCTGCACAGGCCGCCCTATCTTCGGCTGCCCTCCACTCCGTACGGTCCTGGAGAGCTGGAATTTGGCCTTCTGCTGGGGGCAGGGTTGAGAGGAAGTAAACTGGGGTGGGTTTTGTTAGATGCTTCCATGCCCTGCCACCTCATTTACATCCTCCCAGCAGCTCAGTGTGCTCACAACTATGCACTTCAGAGAGGGGGACATAGGCTTCAGTATCTTCAGCTCATAAGAAGCAAAGCTGAGACCACGATTCAGCCTCCTTTCCAGGCCTTCTTTCTCCCAGGGAGCATGACATGCCCCCAAGGCTTCCTGCACACCTGGGATGTCCTGGTCTCAGCTGAGTGAGAGCAGAATTAAACAGGAAAGGGCTGATGTTCTAGGTCCTGCAGGCTCCCTTGGCCAGTGGCCAGCCACAGGCTTCCTGGTGATGATACCAGATTTTTGCTGCCGCTTCTTTTCTTTCTGCTGCAGCACAGTCTTTCCAGAGAGCCCTTGTTCAGGTTACCGCTTGAAATGGGTGTATGGGGGAAGGTGGAAGCACGGATTGATTTAGGCAAGACCTGATCCCTACCTACCACCTCCTTCCCAGGTAAATCCAGTTTCCCTAATCCTTTTGGGTGGAAGAAGGGAATGGGGGAGATACTCATCCCATTATGCTTGAACAGCTAAAAAAAAAAAAAAAAAATTCCTGAAGGATGACTTTAGATTCTTTAAAGAAGGAAAGCTCTGGGGGCTGGTGTATGATCTTATGGTCAGCAGTCTAAAGCCTGGCTGGGGCCTGTCTGGGAGACAGGAAAGAGCAATGTAACTTGTTGGGTCTGGGGACTGCTGCTTGCTGTGAAACCTGATTGGTTCCTCTGGCACCCCAAATTGCCATGTTAATGAGTCTCAGAGCACCCTCCCTTTCCCAGCACCCCTGTGCTGGGCTTCTTCCTAGTCACAGAAGAAGGCAGGGTAGGGAATTGAGGAACAGGCCTGCAGGGAAAAGCCAGGCTGGCATAAATGCCAGGCCAGGGCAGATGCATCTTCTGCCTGGAAGAGAAGGGAGGAGCAGAGGTCTCAGGGGCCATGGCGTACCAGGCTGGGGCTGCAGGCAACCACAAGAAGGCAGGGACCTTTCTCAGGAATGAGAACAAAACTAGAGGGAGCTGCCTGGATTTCTTTCCTTGCAGCCCTGAGACCGACTCAGAAGGTGAGGGCACAGTGATGCCCCTGGACTGAGTCTGCTGTGAGTTCTGTGGGCTTCTCATGTAGATCACTAACCTTGCTAGCGTTAGCACTTGGCTGTCTGCATTACAGGAGAGAGACAGGCACCCATCATTCAGACTCTTTCAAAGCTGGGGGTAGGGGAGGAGAGATAGAGATAGGGATGGAGAAAGGGGACTACAGAAGCAGGGATGAGATGAGGTGGTTAGGGGAGCTAGGCCCTATTTCAAAGCATTCTAGGATTTCTGAGGGTTTTTCACCTGCTCTTCTTCCCTCCTGGAATTCCAAGTGGCAGCCCACGTATCATTGAGTTTATGTATCATTGAGTTTATTTTCTCCCTAACTCACTGTTGAATGACCAAGTCAGGGGGCCTCTTTGAGTAAGCTCAGAGCTTGGCCTGCCCCTTGAAGTCTTCCAGGAACCCAAGCCCCTTTGACCTGGAAGCACGTCAGCCCAGGCATTCCAGTTGAGGTCTTGAAGTTTGTGATGGGGCAGGGTTAATTCTTCCATTTAAACATTGAGAAAACCAGCATGCAGAGACATTAAGTTTCTTGCCAAAGACTTGAACTAACAGCAGAGCCAGGAAACCACCCCTAGTTTCCAGCCTTCTGGTTCTTAATCCTGATGTGAATATCTGGATGGAACTCTGGCCAGCACGTGCGCAAAAAGAGGACTTGCCTCCTGCTGAGGAGCACAGGCAAAGGTGAGCCCTCGCCTGCTCCCGGGACATACAAGTGGTAATACATAATTTTTAAAAATTAATGAATAACTGCTCATTATTGAGCACCCCAGACAAACACATTGCTGTATATACTTTACATTAATCTCTAATCCTCCCAGTAATCCTAAAACCTGATGATTATCCCCGTTTAATAGATTGAGGCTGTGAGAAGGTAAACAACTTGCCCGAGATCACACAGCCAGATAGTGGCCGGGCTTTGAATCAAAGCCAGAGTCCCTGACTCCTAAGCCTTTGCTCTTGTGATTACAACACGTTCTTTCCACTGAACGAGGCTCCTGTTGAGACAGAGAGCTTGTTTCTTACTCTGGCCTGACAGGTGTCCTTCTGAGGTTCTGTACCTCCTGTGGATGGCATCAGAAAACCCAGGGGCAGTTGGAGATGTGAGAAGGAAGACTTATTCTATTACCCTCCAGCCCTGAAACTATATGCCATATGGGGAGTTCTGGGGCTGCACTTTCACCCCTCCATTTGTCCCTGGCTGGTCACCCTGTCCCTTCCCTCCTAGCCCTGTTCCCCCAGGTATGTGTGCTACCTTCCCTCGCTCACAGGTGCCTCCTCCCTGGAAGGGCCTGCGGCACTGTGGGGCAGTGGGCGAAGCGGGGCAGAGGAGCAGTGATCTGCCCTGAGGCCTCCTTTCTGACACAGCAGCCTGGTCATTTGAGTAGTGCATTATGACAGGAGCAAAATGATACAAATGGAAAGTGAACTGAGCTGATTATGAGAGCCTGTTGCCTAGCTACAGGTCTGGCCCAAGGAGCTGTTCCACTCAGGCAGGCTCCTGGGCTGGGATGCTCACCCTGCTCCATTAACTGGCTGGGCCCATGGGCGGCTGCTGCTGGTGGTTCTGTTTCTGTGGCCTGAGCTGGGAACTGGCACAAGGAGCAGACTGGTCCTGTCCTTACCTACCCACTGCCTGCTGCCCAGGGCAGACGAAGGCTCGCCAGGGTGCCTTCACAGCCTGAAGGGGCCCAGTGGAGGTTTGGCAGCATCCAAATCTGTAGAATCCTGCACCTTCTCTTCTGAAAGCAGACAAGAGGCCTGAAGAATGGGCCCAGGTCGCCCTTCCGCTACTCTAGTCTCCAAGGTCTCTGGGGCAGGGCTGGCTTTAGCTCAGCTGTCAGCCTTATTAAAGGTTACAGTTCCTCTCCTTTGGCTAAATCAGTGCATTTTTCCTCTGATGTTTCCCATTTTTCCTGTGATGTTTCCCTTCTGAGTAGAGGAGGGGACCCCAGGAACTCCCTACACCAAGAATGCAGCTCCAGCTGGCTCATCCCCTTTGTTACGTGTCAGTTACTATGTAGGAGGCTTGGCCTGTGCTTGGCCTAGGTGAGGCAGGTGTTCACATCTGCATGTCAGTGTACAGATGAGGAAACAGGCCTGATGGGGCTTGCTTGAGGTCACACCACTTAATGGTAGTACTAGGATCCAAACCCAGGTTCCCTGAGTCTGTCCGTGCTCTTCCTGTGGCCTTTGGCTCCTTCCCAGAGAGGACCTCTGGCTTCCAGAGGGTGGCCCCTCACTAGAGAGCTGCTGCTTCCACTCTGCTCTAAACTCTCCCTTTACTTCTCACTCCCTAGAGTTACTCAAGTCTAACCTCTCTTCTTGCTGTGGGATTTCCATAGGAAAAATGAAGGGAGGCGTGGTTAGGAGAAAAGACTAGAGGAGGTTCCCCGGCCCAGGCAGAGCATGAAACCAAGGCCTTCTAGGAAAGGTGTACAGCTCCATTCCTGCCCGCCCCCTTTGGAAGTTCCCTGGCTTCTCTGGTCTGGGCATTGCCTGGGGGACAGATCAGTGGTCATGACAAGCTTTAGAGTGAGGGCCAGGACTCACTGATGCTGTGCTCTCTGAGCTAGGGTGAGTCAGGAACCCCAGCCCAGGAGGGCAGTACCCTGGCTTTCTGAGCTCCCCAGGAGGGCAGTGCCAGCCTGCCTTGGGCAGCCCCTCCACCCCGTTCCTGAAGTGCAGGAAGGGGCCAGGCTGAAGGCTGCAGGCCTCCCTCCCTGTAGACTCTGCCCTCAGGGCAGCCTCCCAGTTTCCTCTTGGGTTTGTTTTCTTCTCCTGTTCTGAACAGACCAACATTTGTCTCTGAACATGTTGTCTCTGAATGCTGAGGTGTTTCTGATTGTCACATTTGGGGTGGGGTGTGGAGTGGGGGAAGGGGAGAAAATAAATGAGCTATTTTGGTGAGTTGAGGGAAGAGCAGGTAAGAGCAGAGCCAGGCAGCTTGGCTTTGGGGGTAGGAGACCCTGGGCCCTTCACCCATGGGCAGTATTAGCCTGGGATGCTGGGCACCAGAGCTCTGTACCACTCTGTTCCCTGTGTATAACTGACCTGCCATGACCTCTGCCCCTGCTGCCTGCTGGAATTTTCTTAAGGCTAAGGGGTGGTTACCTGGCCCCTAGCAAGGGTTCCTATCAGAAAGTGGACCTGGCTTACCCTGGAGGACAGCAGAGGTCCTAAGGCCCCAGCACCTAGAGGTATTAGTGGGCATACCCTTGTCACTTTGTCCCAGTCACTGGGTCTGATGACCTCTTCTTATGACAGGCTCACCAGGACCAGGAGAGAGCAGGCGGTCACCTTGGACCCAGTCATTCAGAAAACACTTACTGTGCACTTACTATACACATGCCAGACACATGTGGGTTCTAGAAATCCCAACATGAGTCATAAGGGGTCCCTGCTCCTGACAAAAGCCAAGTCAGGTGGCGTAAGTGGCGGTCAAGGGAAATTAGGTGACAAGAAATGGCAACAGTAATACAAGATGGATGATGAGAGGTGCCATAGGAGCCATAAAAAAATAAAGTTCAATAGGAATTGAGAGGAGGAATCAACAAATCCCACCTCTGCATGGGATGGGGTTAGCAGGCTGTTCAGGGAGGCTTCCACAAGGAAATAGAAGCTGACTTGGGTGGGCCTTGTAAGATACTGACTTAGCGCCCTTGGATAATTTTTAGAAATAGGCACGTTATAAATGGAAATAAATAAGATTTCACTGTGGGTAGTTTTATGGTCAGGAGGCCAGCCCAAGCAGAGCGAGGACAGCATAGGCCCTGGATGGGCAATCACCAGGAATTCCATTTGACTGAATAGTGGGTTCTTGGATAGTGATCCGGGCTAGACTGAATTCCTTCTGGGACTGGGACTCATTTGTTCTGGGCAAACCAGAGGCCCTGAGAGGCCCCAAGTGCTGGCTCATCAGAGGGCAAGTGTAGGTAGAGGTGGGCTCTGGACACTGGGACCAGAAGGTCCTGGCTCAGCACAGGGTAGGGGCAGGGCCAGGTCCTGTTCCTAGGGGTGCCCATGGAGGGGAGAGGAGGGGACGTTTCTCTGCTGGGATCTGGGCCTTAGTGCAGGCCCTCAGCCAGGAGCCAGGGTTAGCTCAGAGATGCTTTGTTTGGCAGACCCTCTCATTTCCTGCCTCTTACCCCCGAGGTTGCCCCACTGTCCTCCAGCACTGCCTGTGCATGAGGATCTGGCTTCCCTGGAAGGCTCAGTCCCTCACCCCATCTCCCTAGATCTTACTCTGCCAGTGTCTTTGGCTGTGTTCTCAATTTTCGCTTCTCCTACACTTCATCCTTAATATAGGTTTTTGGGTCTGAGTCTCCTTATGTTTATGTGCCCATCTGTCTCCCTGGCCCTTCTTCCCTGGGCTCTCCCCTGCCCCCGCTGATTGTGTTCAGTTCCCAATGATTGGTGTCTGTCACCTCTCCCCTCCATCCAGCCTGCCCCAGATCCCTGGAACGCTCTAGGCTTTGTGCTAAGTTTTATAGGTATCGTTTCTTTGCATCCTCAAAACAACCGTACAAGGTAGATCCTACCCTCATACACGGTAGATACTGCCCTCGTCCTCTCAGACATAGCAAGCAGATTGTAGCCCCAGGACCTTTGCACTACTTGTCCCTTCTGCCTCGAACTCTCTGGGTCTTCCTATGACTCACTCCCTCACTGTTGAGGGCTGTTTAGGTGTCGTCTTGCCATTAAGGCCTTACCTGACCTCTCTGCTGGAAGCAGCTACCCTATCCTCACACCTCTTATCTCCTTTTTCTCTTTATTTTTTTCATAACACTTAGAACACCTGACATACTGTGTATTCTGCTTGTTTATTTGTTAATAGTCTGCCTCCATTAGAATGTAAGGTCCAAGGGGCAAGGGTGGTTGCCTGGTATTTTCCCCAACACAGTGTCTGGTACATAGTAGGTGCTCCTTTTTCCATTTTATAAATGAAGACCTTAAGGCTTGGAGAGGTGAAGGAACTCATGCAGGGTCTCATAGGCAGTCAGTAGCAGAGCCCAACTTGAACCCGGAAGTGTATGACTTTACATTTCTACAAGGACAGTCCACCGGTGGGGTTGGTGGAGAACGCTGGTAATGGGGCTGAACACCTGGGCCTTTGAAGATGAGTGGGTTTTCAACAGGGCACAGGCAGCTAGTGTGTCTGAGGAGCCCAGGGGGCACAGGGAGCTGTGAGGAGAGGCACTCTCCAGCATAGAGGTTGGGAGCTTACTGTCCAGGGTGCTGAGACCCTCCTGCATCCTTCCAGCAGGAGAGGAAGTGCTGCTGGTGGAGCCAGCTCACTGGCAGTTTTCTACTTAGAAGCTTTGACTTCCAGTAGAATCCATGCCCTTTGTGGTGGAAAGAACTAACAGCTTCAGCCATGAAAACCAGGACAAGTCACTCCTCCCTGGGCCTCAGTTTCTTCATCTGTAAAACAGAAGAAATGGAGTTGAACTGGATAACTTTCTCAGTCTTTTTCACTTCTAAAAAGCAAAGATTCCGTGCTATTTTGGCTCCAGATTCAGCTCACCTTCAAAAGCTGCACACAGGGGACCCCACCGCTCCTCAGCTCTTATCTCCATTTTATGGAGCACTTATTGGGTGCCAGGCATTTACCATGTAGAGGCTCATTTAATTCTACAGTAACACTGTGAAGCAGGTACTAGTACTGTCCCCATTTTATATGGAGGAAACAGGTGCAGAGTACATTTACCTGGTCTAGTGGCAGGGCCAGGATGAGGAATCCAGGAAGCCTAAACCTGGGGCCAAGGCTTCTAGTGTAGGCATCCTTAGCTGTTCTCTCCCTTTAGTCTGTCCACACAGGGGCACATGAGAGGGAGGCACAGATGTCCACGCCAGCTCTGTAGGATGGCAGGATGGCCCAGTGGGGAATGAGAAGAAGGCTCGAGGCCGAGGCTTTGGCCTCTAAGCAGGGTGATGTTGCTGCAGCCACCTCTTCTTCCCTTGGCCCCCTTTTGTGCTAGGAAGTCAAGGGAGCTGTGAGGAAGAAAGCAGTATCCCTGCCCCCAGAGGAAGGCCTGGTGAAAAGCGTTATTTGCAAGCAGGATCAGCCACCTATGAAGTAGTTCAGTTTGGGAGCAACTTAGGGAATAATTTGGGCCCTGAAGGGGAACTTGTAACCTCAGGACCCACCTGGAGCAATGTGCCACAGCTCAGGCCGCAGCTCTGTCTCCTTGGGGAGTGAGGGCTTCGTGGGGCTTGCTGGGTGCCTGCTACCCCAGCCCTGGAGAGGCCACAGTGAAGATTGAGGTCCCACCAAGGTTTCAGCAAAGGAGGATGGGATTGTCCCCTTCTGCTTAGTCAGAAGGGCCAACTGGAAAGAGCTTTGGGCTGAGAGTCAGGAGACTTGGCCTCAGTGTGATCCTGAGCAAATCATCTGCCCTCTCTTGTGCCTCTCTTTCCCTTAAAAAATGGGCACACACGGCCACTCTTTAGCTCCCCTCCTCTTCTAGAGGGTGGAGGTGGAGGGTAGCAGTTAATAGTAGATGGGACAGTCTTGTGTTTTGAAAAAAAAAAGCAAAGGTGAGTGGACAGACAGGATTCCAGGGGGTTGTTCCTAATCCAGGTTGCGGCTGGTACCCACTGGGTCTGAAGGACTCTCTTGCCTGTTGCAGAATGAGCCCATGATGGTGGCAGTTGAGGAGGGTAGTGAGGCAAGCATCCCTGCTGTGAGAGATGGCCAGGGCCGCACTGGCCTCCCCCGCTTTCTCCCTCTCCCCCTTCCTCCCTCCCTCCCCCCCTTCCCCCCTTCCCCCCTTCCTCCCTTCCTCCCTCCCTTCCCCCCTTCCTCCCTCTGCTCACCCCCTTGGCAGCTCTTTCTGAACTTGTTTTTCCAAGTCCCTAATTAACTTCATGCTCAGCCTCCCAGGTGAGTCTGCTCTCCTGGCTAACTTTTCCTCAGAGAGCCAGCTTCTGCTTCCCATGTTTCCTGGCAGAATTAGGTTATGCTGCCCCTGCCCCTTACCTCAACCTCTCTGTTTTTCAGGGGAGAGGGGGGTGCCAGGACTGGATTCCCAGCCTGACCATGGCCACGGACAGGCAGTTTTGCCAACTCACTTCTGGATGGCCATGGAGAGCCCACAGGCTGGAGCCACTTACTTAATGCCCATATCAGCCTGTATTGACTTGGCAGACCCTTTTTTCAGAGGAGGAAGAATGAGGCCAGAAAAGGAACTTAAATTTACCTTCACTGGGGAGAAACGGGCAAGAAAAGCTCCAGCAGTGTTGTAAAACAGAGAAAGTGTGTGTAATTTTTATCATACATGCATTTCATTGCTATTCATCCCCGGACCCAGACTTCTCCTAACATGCTGTTTCTGATCAACCCATCCAAGTTAAAGTGTAAATGAGGTACACTGAGGTGTGTGATGGGGGATCCGTCCTAAGCCCAAGGCATACATTCCTATGGGTGAAATAGCAGTCATCAGGGAGCTAACTGGGGACAGGATCAGTGATTCAGAGATGGCTTTCCCAGGCCTGTGAATTGACCCTGCCTGGGAGGTGGTGAAAACATTGTGGTATGAAGAAAATACAGCCTTTGAAGTTAAACAGTACTGAGTCCAAATCTGGTTTTCATCCCTTCCAGGCTGTGTGACCTTAGGCAAGTATGTAACCTCTCTGATCTTCAGTTGATCCTGTATAAAATGAGATAAGTCCTGCCTCACAGGGTCATTGGGAGGATTGAAGGCAATTGAAGCATATACAAAGTGCTTAACAGTTCCAGGCACAGAAGAGACAGCTGATGACTATTCATTCCAGATTTCCCCTTTGAACTTGCTCCCGCTCCAGAAGCCCTGGAGGTGCTGCGTCTTGCTTCATTTTCCCAGGTTCCCTTGTATTCTTCATTGGTGTTTTGCAGTATGGAGTACAAGGTGTGCCCTCCCCATCCCAGTGCAGACTCCCAGGGAGGAAAACCTCTCTGAGTCCTCACTAGACAGGGGACAGGGACATGCCAGTGCCTGTCTACATAGCCACATGGAAATCAGGGTGGCTCAGGCAGGCATGGGGATTACCAAATGGTACCATGAGGCCACAGACCCCCCTTACCCACTTATTTAGGCTCAGCCATCTGGTCAAGGAGGAAGTGCAGTCCAGCCATCATGCAGGACAGGCGGCAGCAGGAGACATGAGACTGGACCCCATCAGTGGGCACCCTGACAGTGGTGAATGGCACGGCATGAATAACACATGAAGTCTCCGTAATTGGTGTTATTACACATGCATTTCATCTCCATTCATAATGATTGGACACTTAAACCCAGCCGTTCCTCTGCCGCCTGCTGCTGTCATCCTTCTAGCCGAGATCCCAGCAGCTGTTGGGATCAGCCCCTGCCACTCTGATGCTGATGGGTGTGGTTCCTTTTTCTCTGGAGCTCGAGTTCCAGGAAATGTCTGTTTGTGGGAAGGAGTGGGACTGGTTCTTGTGATCAGACCACCCTGCCAACTGCCACGATGCATATTGTCCACCTTCAGGGACTTCCTCACCATCTAGGCAGTCAGCAGGGACATCCTGAGGTGAGAGACAGAAGAGACTATGGCTCATAGGCTCAGCCAGCAGAAAGTGGTCTAGGGTCATTCCTTGTAGCAACCTGCCTCTGGGCGTCCCTTCATACAGTGGACCTCAAACTGTAGGTGCATTAGGATTACTTAGAAGGTTTAGTAAAACATTGCTGGACCTTACCCTCAGCATTTCTCACTCAGTAGGTTTAGGTAAAGTTTGAAATTTGCGTTTCTAACCAAAGGATCAGAGACCTAATGCTTCTAGTCCAGGACCACACTTTGAGAACCGCTGCCTTAAAGCCTAGTTACTGCAACTGCAGTGCGTGGACAAAGAGCCTCACCTGAGTGCTTGTTACAAATGCAGAATCACAGGACCTGCTGCAAGCTTCTGGATCAGGAGTGCATTGTGATGAGATTCCCAAGTGGTTTTTACACCCATGGCAACTTGAGAAGCATTAAAGCGCAAATGGGTCAGAGGCGGGCAGAGCTATGGAACGCAGGTCTGGCAGCTGTAGATCTCTGACCAGTTGCTTCCAGCCAAGAGCAGCTTCTCTCTTCTGTGACAAAGATTGGGAAACATTGTCCTAGAGCCCCCGAGCAGATGACTAAAGACCCTCTGAGGAGGGACTTCCAGCCCCTGACTCCATATGTTAATCCCGCCTCTTACCCTGGAATGCCCTTCCTGGTAACCTTCATGCGGAAGTCCATGTCCGCAGCCAGGCCTATCCATCCCTGTCTGACAGCTGCCCCCTGCTCTCCTCCCCTGCCCATAGGTAGTGGCCTTTGCCTCTCTCTTCTTCATCCTGGTCTCCATCACCACCTTCTGTCTGGAGACCCATGAGGCCTTTAATATCGACCGCAACGTGACGGAGATCCTCCGTGTGGGGAACATCACCAGTGTGCACTTCCGGCGGGAGGTGGAGACGGAGCCCATCCTGACCTACATCGAGGGCGTGTGTGTGCTGTGGTTCACGCTGGAGTTTTTGGTGCGCATCGTGTGCTGCCCTGACACGCTGGACTTCATCAAGAACCTGCTCAACATCATCGACTTTGTGGCCATCCTGCCCTTCTACCTGGAGGTGGGGCTGAGCGGCCTGTCTTCCAAGGCGGCCCGCGACGTGCTGGGCTTCCTGCGTGTGGTGCGCTTCGTGCGCATCCTGCGTATCTTCAAGCTCACACGCCACTTCGTGGGGTTGCGTGTGCTAGGCCACACCCTGCGGGCCAGCACCAATGAGTTCCTGCTGCTTATCATCTTCCTGGCCCTAGGCGTGCTCATCTTTGCCACCATGATCTACTACGCAGAGCGCATCGGGGCCAGGCCCTCTGACCCTCGGGGCAATGACCACACCGACTTCAAGAACATCCCCATTGGCTTCTGGTGGGCTGTGGTCACCATGACGACACTGGGCTATGGGGACATGTACCCCAAGACGTGGTCAGGCATGCTGGTGGGGGCGCTGTGTGCGCTGGCTGGCGTGCTCACTATCGCCATGCCGGTGCCTGTCATTGTCAACAACTTCGGCATGTACTACTCCCTGGCCATGGCCAAGCAGAAGCTGCCCAAGAAACGGAAGAAGCACGTGCCACGGCCAGCCCAGCTGGAGTCACCCATGTACTGCAAGTCTGAAGAGACCTCCCCCCGGGACAGCACCTACAGTGATACCAGCCCCCCTGCCCGGGAAGAGGGTATGATGGAGAGGAAACGGGCAGGTGAGATTAGGGGTTGGGTAGGAAAATCCCTTTTCCCCCAGTGGCTGAGGGAGTTTCCAGGTGAACTTCAGCCCTTGGGATTTGGGCTGATGTTTTATTGTGTGGGGTTAAGCATAAGATGTGCCTTTATAGGAGCAAAGTGTTGAGGCTAAATTTCTCTATCCTCTGGCTGAGTCTCCCATAGTGTCCCAAACATCAGATCTTTGAAGTGAGTATTCCACCCAGTGTAGGCTGTGAGGGGCAGTGCATGGGACTGTATATTAGATGCCCTGGTTTCTAATCCCATTTTGGCCACTGTGCTGTGTGCCCTGAGGCCAGTCACTCACCCTCTCTGGGCACCGGTAAAATAGGAGTGATATTATATCCTACCCTTGAGACTTTGAAAGACCCAAATGAATGACAGATACGAAAGTACTTTGAGAAGTTAGTTAAAACCACTTTACAAATGTCAGGCACTGTCATTATTAGCCAAAGATCAGGGCAGCTGTTCTTCCAAGGTACATCAACACATGAATCACTTCTCTGCAAACGTTTGCGTCTGGTATCTTGGCCTAATAAATGTGATAACGTAATAGTAGTGGGAGGCTGCCTTCTGTTCAGCACAAGCTAGATTGAGTTCTGGGCTCAGGGTCTGACATGGGATGGAAAGGAACTGAGGAGGGAGTGGCCCAGACAGTGCTGGGAAGGGGAGGAACATGGAAGAAACTGGTATCTGTGCCCTGGAAGAGGAGAGCCTGGGCATCTGAATCCTGTCCTTCAAGGACAGGAAAGGCCATCCCAAGAAAGCTCATCTCCACCCCTGAATCAGGAGATGGGGAATGGAAAACAGCTTAATCCCCAGCAACATGGACTTAGGTTGGAGAGCGGGAAAGGCATCCTGACTGTTATGTGGAGGCTGGGCTCCTGGGAACTGAATGGAATTCCTGGTATGGAGACCTGGGCTGGAGCCAGGAGACTAAGGCTAAGCTCTGGGGCAAAGGGGGACTGACCCTGCAGGAGAGACACCTGGCTCAGGACACTCACCCATGGCCTTTGGCATGTGCCCATCTTATCTGCCTGGGTTGTCTCATTCCCTAGAGTCACGTCAGGGGCCTGGGTCTTGATAGACTAGCACCCATCAGGCTTCCCATTTCTCCCCACCAAAGTGATACCCCTTCCTAATTCGTGAATATTAATCTCCCAGGGAATTTCAGCTGCACTCTGAGACCCATTCAGGGCTTAGAGAGAATCCTGATATTAACATGTGGAAGTCCTTAGGTCAGCTGCTCACGGTACACTTCACCGTGGCCCTATCAGACCGGCCCTTAGCCTGACCCTGACAGCAGCCACATTAAGGGCATGCCTGGCCAGTGGCGGGGCCACTGTCTTTGCGTAAAGTAGCACCCCCTTCTCCAGATCCCAGGGCCAAGCTTCACCTGTGCTGCTGCCTGACAGAGGCAAGGGGTGGGGACCAAGCCCATAGCTCTTGGGAGCTGCATCGGAGCTTTTCCCACGGTATCCTCCCCAGACAAAGGTCAGCCCTAATTGCAGAGGGCTCTAGGTCTTTGGGTCACAGGACTCCGACCTAGATGCCTAGTGAACCAGAATGACTGTCATCCAGAGAGAAAGCATGGACAACACTTTATAGATTTAACCCTTGCTGTGCCACCCCTCACCCCTAGCAAGCTAGGCATTCTCCATGGAAGTGCAGACTCATCCAAGAGCCAGCCTGAGCCAGACCCAAGGAGGAAGTAGAGTCTGCAGCCTGCGTTGGGCTGATCTCCTGGGGCAGCCATCAGCAGGCAGATTTGGGGAGTTGCTGTTGTAGGGCATCTGTGCTGTGACTTCATCCCTGAGGAAAGACCCTAGGCTGAGGCTGGGAGAGAAGCCAGCCTTCAGACCAAGCACAGCATCCTGCCTTTGCCCTGGTGACACGGACTCCCAGGTAGATGCTAGGCCCCCTCCTGAGGTTTCGGAAATGACACTCTGGGTCTAGGAGACCCCAGATGACCCCATGAGCAAGGCCCAGGCAGCCCCTCACGCAGCCTGCTTTCTGTGTGCCCCCTTCAGATTCTAAGCAGAATGGCGATGCCAACGCGGTGCTGTCTGATGAGGAGGGAGCTGGCCTCACCCAGCCCCTGGCCTCCTCCCCCACCCTGGAGGAGCGCCGGGCCCTGCGACGCTCCGCCACTCGAGACAGAAACAAGAAGGCAGCTGCGTGCTTCCTGCTCAGCGCTGGGGACTATGCCTGTGCCGATGGTAGTGTCCGGAAAGGTATGGCTTCCCAAGCTGGACAGGTGGGGAGCCCCCCAAGAGCTGAGTCTCCCCAGTCCCCCCCAAAGAGCTTGAGGTCCCCCCCTCCCCTGAGACTGTGGCCACCATCTCCTCTGCCTTGGATGCATCCCCGCTTCTAGAATGGGTACCTGATCTCCAGTCCCTGGATTAGAAAGGCCACCTCCATCACAAAAGGGCATACGGCTCCCATCCAGCTGCCCACGGGAAAGAGCAGCACCAGAGGGTTGAGAGCACACAAGGCCAGGCCCCCACCCCATGCGTCCATTGCATCTCTTTCTCTTCCTCTGGTTCCCACTGCTGCCTTCAGGCCCCACTCCACAGGGTCACTGCCAGCCTCTCCCTAGGCCTCCTTTAAACACAGCTAAGGCTTCCCAAGTAGGTCACTGCTCGAGGTGCCAACAACGTTCAGGAGTCAGGGAGCCCCTTACAGGCCCTGCATCCTCCCATCCTGCCCCGGGGGTCCTGGAGCACAGGATGGGCAGACCTCCATGTGCAAGTGCCTAAGGTGAGACTGTCCTCTTGAGGCAGTGCCAGAGGTGACCAGGGGGTGGGGCAGGTGGGCAGGAAGAGTGGGTCCCATCTGAGGAATGCTCTGAGGATTTGGAGAGGTAGAGGGAGCAGCCCATTCTCTGCTTGTCAGAAGAGCCTGAAATTCCATCCCCAGGCCCCAAGCCTGCAGCAAGGCAAGGGAAGACGTTAGGCTGTGGAGCTAAGGGATTCTGGGCCTCAGAAGGGGGACAGGAATGATCAATGATGGTGAAGGGCCTGTGGTGACTGAGAACTAGGGGTCTTAGAACCAGACGCTCCTACCTGGTTTTAGGACCAGATGCTCCTACCTGGTTTTCCATCACTTATTCGTCTCTCTTGCCCTGTCCCTGTTACCTAATCTCTCTCAATGTTCTGCCTATTTCTAGAATAAACCCTGATTCCATTTTTTTTTTTTTTTTTTTTTACCATGATAGACCAGGAATTTATAAACCCTGATTCCCTCCAAAGCAAACTCTTCCCCAGGTTCTCTGCCACTTCTTAACCAGCTGGATTTCCCATCCCCCATTTCTCTCTGTCCCCAAACCCCAGACCCAAACTAAGTTGAGTGAAGCAGGGGCAGTGGCAGCTACAGGAATAGCCTGCGATGCCTCTATCCCTCCGAACTTGTCCCTGGCCTGCCAGCCCATGCAGGCTCCCTGGGCATCTGCTAGTTCCTTTCCCAGCCCTTCCAGTACCACTGTTCCCACAGAAGCCCCAGGCTCGCAAGTCTAACCAGGCCCTGAAAGGCATGTGTCCAGCTTTGCTGGGTGTGTATCCTGTGGGCTGGCAGAAGCAGAAACAGTGATCTGGTGCCTGGAAGGAGGTGGTCCAGCAATCCTAGCAAAAGGCTGTAGATGGAGACTGCTCAGACCTTGTACCCTCACCTGTGCTCCTTTGTTCACCCCCATGTCCTATCCTGGGGCCCTGGGTGTGGCCTTCTCTCCTGCCTACCATCCCAAACAGGCAGTGGCCTCCACTGTGTCCTTGTTCAGTGCCCAAAGCCTTGCTTTGGCTGGACCATGCTAAGTGGAGAGTCTAGAACAAGCAGTCCCTGCGTAGGATTCAAGAACGCGGAGCTGAGTGCCATGCACACCTGCTTTCCTTCCTGGGCAGTGAGGGGCTCAGTGGAAACAGGTGTGGAAGAGGCCATGAGGGTGCCAGTCAGGAGGGACCACGAGGTACAGGGAGTGGGCCGCACCTGGGGAAGGCGGTGCACGTGCACGGGGGAGGGGAGCCAGCGTCCCACCCTGCAGTATCCCTGGGGCGCCTGTGGGGCCTGGCTGCTCTGTTTTCAAGATGCCTCCACAGTGCTTCTTGGCAACAAGCATGTAGCTCAGCCAATTAGGGTGACCTTCAAGAGGGAACAGGTGGGTTGCTGGGAAACAGGCCCTGCTAGGCAAGCGTGGCAGTTAACATCGCCAAACTCCCAGTGCGCGCTCGGCAACTTTCCCCACACCATACCGTGCCGCACTTCTCCACAGTGGGGTCATGTTTAAGACCAGGAGTGAGTGGGCTCAGGCTTCCCCACACAGGCCCATGTGGTAGAGTGCCAGTTCCCGGGGAGGATGGTGGCAGGTGCTAATTAGGGCTTCTTAGGGTCAAGAAGGTCGATGCTGGAGGCTGGGGGGTCTTTGTGCAGCTGGACGATAAGGAGCTGGGGGGCGGGTGGCAGGGAAGCTTACCTGGGGACAGGACAGGACAAAAGCCAGCTGGGTGTGGGGCCCTAGAGTCTGTCCTCAGGAGTCCAGACCTAGACAGTGAAGAGAGCCCAGGAGGGCCAGGCCCCTCCATCCCCGCCCAGGGCCACCGCCCTGCAGTGTTCCCTGGAACGTGGTCCCTGAGGAGCCGCGCCCACTGACCCGTGTGCCTTTTCTTCACCAAGGCTGTGGAAAGTCCCGGAGTCTAAACAACATAGCTGGAACAGCTGGAACCAGCCTGGGGCTGTCTCCACTGGCATCGCGATACAGCTCGCCCTACCCTCTGAGAAAGTTTCTGCTCACCCCCTTCCAGCCCCTCACTGGCCCTCCCCCTGGTCACTCTGCCCCTTAGCTGCACCTTCCCCTCCAGGCACATGCGCACGAACAGGCGCCTTCCATGCCCTCTGCGCTCACTCCCCGAGGGCCCATGGGGACAGCAGGAGGGAGCAGTCAGGAGAGGAGAATGTAGGCCCCTGAGCCTCTCCTCTATAGCTCCCAGCTTCCCAAAAGGTTCAGCTGTGGAACGGGAGAGCAAAGGGGAGCTCAGTCCCACGGCTTCTCCCCACCCAGAATCGCCTCTTCCTGGGCTGTAGGTGCACACTCTGGACCTCTCAGCCTTGCCTCCCTCTTGGGGTCCCACCAAGGCTAGTCTCAGCCACCAGGCGTGTATGTGCACACAGTGCGCCTGGGGCCAGTTAGCCTTGCTTGGGAGCTGGGCCTATGTTAATATTTTTAATCACTGCGAATGTATTTCCATTCCTCATAGCCTTTAACCAGTAGCCAAACAGCCTGTCTGTCTGTCTGTCTGTCCACCCCACACCCAGACCAGCAAGGAACAAGGCTGTCATGTGGGGCATCTCTGCTCGTGTAAAGATGGTTTGACTCCTTGGAAGAGCAGTGTCTATGGGCAGTGCTGCCCTGGGAGAAGAGGCCTGATGTTTTCTGTCTCTGGCTTGGGGCGCAGGCGGGGGTCCCTAGCACTGTAGCCTCAGGCTTGGTGCAGGTCGTGGGTGGCTGCCTAGGCAAGGGAGACCCTTCCCTCGGGAAGCCTCTGCCCAGATTCGGTGGTGACTCCCAGTGGCGGCACCTGGTGTCCCTTCTGCGCCCCGAGCTGCTACGGCATCGCTCTCCACGCTGCTTCCTCTGCTTCTGCGACAGTTTTCCTTCCCTCTCCCGCTCCCTCAAACTCCCAGCCCTGCCTCTGAGTCACCTGCCATTCTCACCCAGCCTCTGCGCTTTGTATTCCTGCCAGAACCGGAGACTCATCTAATTTCTATAATTAAGTGTATTCATTTACCTAACGAGCCCAGGAGCACAACAGGTTTGTGAGTCACTGGGTGAGCAGGGGTACACCTTGCGCAAGGGCAGCTGAGGGGAAGTGTGGGGACAGAAGCCATCCTGCCCCCAGCTGCTCCTGCCACTTCCAGGAAGGGGGCCCTCCACAGCCTGAGGAACAAGGTTGCCTCAGCCAAGACGTTTCCTGTTTCACCTGATGGGAATTAGACCTGACAGCAGAGCCTTGCGCCTGGCAATTTTTAGAGTCAGATTATGCAACTTTGCGGAGAGAATGACTAAGTAAGGTCCAGATATGCTCCTTCCATGATCGGCAGAGACAGGATGGCAGGGCAGCGTCAGGGCTGGGCAGAGGCTGGGAAATCTGGGGCTGTCCAAAAGGTGAATTGGGCAGAGCAGATTATTTCGTGGGGTTGGGGGTATTGTGTAAAGCCTGTGCCTGGAGCGTCTCCACCCTGGTGCCTCCTTCAGTCTTGGGCAGGCACAGAAATGTCCTTCTGGAAAGGTCTGTCCTGAGTGGGCACTGGGATACCCCACCCTGCAGTGCTTTGTGGAGCCCACCTCCTGCTTGCTCTCAGAATGAAGTGATCCCTAAAAGTGGAGAAGAGGGAATTTGGGGGCTTCCATGCACCTGCCCTTCAGAAGGAAGCAGGCCTTTGAAGTGACAGGGGTGGGGAAGCCTATGGAGAAGGATGGAGCCATAAGGGCCCCGCCCCCAACAGCCACAGGGCTCCCTGCGCAGAGGGCCTGGGCTCTGACCCGGACACAGCGAGCCTGGTGTGCAGGTTAGCAGGGGTGCCACTGCTCTTTTCTCCTCTGACTTGCCTTTCTGGTTCAGGGAACCGAGGCCGCTATTTCTGTGGCAGCCCTCAAGTTGTCAGGAGCCCAAGTTTCCACGGCACCCACCGCCTCCTTCCCTCTCTTCCCTCCCACAGGGCTGGGCCTGCTCATGGCACCCCTCTGGTGGGCACAGATGTCCCTGGGCGACAAGATGCAGCAGTGCCAGGCTGGAGCCCTAATGCCTCAGGGAGCTAGCTCCCACACATCCCTCTTGGGTCTCTGGCTTCATCTAGGAGAGACAGAACCCAGATAACAGGAGGGCTGAGGAGACTGTCTGCCCTTACAACCTCTCAGCATCTCGGCCTGCCCAGGGCCCTAGGAAGGGGCAGGGTGAGCCCTGGCATTTGCAGAAACCCTGGATACCAGGCACTGCCACAGGAAGTGGCTGCCTGCACAAGCGTCAGGCTTACCCAGGCCTTGGGCCTCCCTCCTTGGGAGAAGCCTCTCTCCCACCCACCATCTGAGAGTGGAGTTTGTTTTCCTTCGGCTAGACTTGGACCTGCACCCATTCCTTGGCTGTCAGACGCCTTTCCCCTGCAGCTGGAGCTCCGCCCCTTCCCACAGAACTGGGAGGCAGTCTGGGTAGAAGTTCACAACCTCACCTTCCAGTCTGTAGCAGGGCGACTGGCAACCCTAGAGGCCACTTTTCAGGGCTTCTGAGAGGTAGAACCAGAGGAGGGGGTGCTGCAACCTAGAGCCTGGCTGACAGGAGCCAGAGGGGAGGAGGCCGTGGACTGGCCACAGGCCCTAGGCTGCACTTTCACAGAGCTTCCTAGGAGAGGAGGGCCAGCTCTGCTCTGGCCAGTGCCACTCTGTGAAATCCCTGCCCCACCCCTGGTGGGTCAAATAGGTAAGAATCCAGGGTGAGATTCCTAGGAAGACCCCTCCCCAACTCTCAGAGGTCCCTGAGGATGCAGAGTCCATGGAAGCCAGTGAAAAAGCAGTCTAAGGCCATTATCTCAGCATGGGCTTCTCTGCTCCCTGGCTTCTGGGACAGCCTTGCTATGACTCCTGTCTCATACAGAAGACCCCTTGGTGGCCCAGGCATTCTCCCCAGTGCATCTTAGGGCCTAATTGCCTACAGAGAGCCCAGAGGCACTTCCCTGTCCCCTAGTGAGTGGGAGCAGTGGCAGGTATTGCTTAACTTACCTAGACAGGAGTACAGGGCAAGAATACAGCTGTCTGCTTGTCCTCAGAAATGGGGCTCTGAAAAACCCTGAGCTCCTCTGACTTTAAGGCTAGTACTCAGAGGCTCAGAACACTTGTAGACCAAGGCACAGTGTTTAAGGAGGTGATTGGGGCATATAGTCTTCAGAAGATGGAAACAGCATTACCACAAACTGAGAACACCTTTTCCCTACAAAGTTGGTGGAGGCACCCCAAAGCCCAGGGTGGAAGCTGTGAGGTCCGGATGCGACATCTTCGCCCACCTTGAGAGGAGGCCTAGCCCTAGACCTCAGACCCCAGAGCTGCAGGGATTATCCCATTGGGTCTGGAGCTCCCACTTCCACTATTGACCCAGATCTGTAGCTGAGGGCGGCACTCCTCCCTGCCCTACCTGTGGTCCCACTGGTAAGGTATCAGAAGGAAAGGCCCAGGTCACAGACATCCCAGGCTGAGGATGGGGTCCCAGAAGGGCTCTCTGAGGGGTCGGGTTTCTCAATAAGGTACTATTTCCTGACCTTCTCTCCTGAGACAGGCACATTCGTCCTCCGTGACCTTCCCCTTCAGCATTGACCTGAGGCTGCATGCCCTCCAACTGCTGGGACTCTGTTCCTGCCACATTGAGGAAGGGGGCTGGGCACGACATGGCATCATACTCAGCCTTCTTCACCAGCTCCTTGGGACAATGGAATATCCCAGGGTGGTGACAGCAGATGGAGCTACTTGGGGGAGAGCTCGAGTTGGGCAGGCAGCAGCTGGGGTGATGGCCTGTGAGCCACAGGCACTCAGGAACTTTCCCCACTGCCTCCTTGCAAGGCAGCAGAGCCATGGTCCCTTTCTCCACTGCACTGGAGCTCTGAAGACCTAAGAGGCTAGTGGTTCCTGGAGCTAGTGGTTACCTGAACAGGTATGGAGACGAGCTGCATCACCTGAGTCACCAGAGTTGGGTTGGCAGAAGGATGAAGGGCTTACCCCATTCCCTGACCCATCCCTGCTCTTCCTGGCCTTTTATCCCTGGGTCCCTCATGCCTTCCAGCTGTGCTTCTGGCCTGCTCCTCAGCCCACACCTTGTGGGTCAGCAGCTGGCTTCCTTCTAACATCCCATTCTTTGTTTCTCCCTTTCTTTTGCTGAACTCCCTGTCCTCCTCCCCAGAAGGCAATGTTGAGCCGAAAGCGTGCGTCCCAGTGTCTCACACCTGTGCTCTTTAAACACAGAGACCTGCCAAGACGCCCTCTCGTCCAACTATGCCCAGGCTGAAGTCCTCACCCTCTCTTAAAGCGGCACCAACGTGAGAGACAGGCAGACAGACAGAAAGCCAGAGGCTTAGGGAAACTCTGGAACCCAGACAAGAATCTTTTCGCTGGGGAAGACTCAGATATCCTTGTTTGCACAGGACTGGTGGAAAACCTCCCATGTGACCCTCGGAGCCCAGAGCCATCTGGGCCTGATGTTGTTCTACTGTACATTGAAGAGATATATATGCACATATAGTATCTATATTCATACATACTATACTCTTGTGTGTAGTGCACGTGCTGTTGGTGGTTTGTCTTCTTTGTTAGGCTGTGTCTCCCTGAGCCCTTGCCCCACCTGGAGTTTCCCATCCCCTTCACTGATTTCTGTTGTTTCTGCTGACTGTGTGGGTGGAATGTCCCAAGAAAAGTGCATCTGGGAATTGCTAGTCCAGCTGGGTGGTCCCAGGCTCCTGTCTTGGGGGTGTTTTCCCTGTCAGTAAGTAACCTGGTGAAGTCTATTGAAGGCCAGATTGCCCCCCAGGGTCACTGCCTCACTAGCCCCACCCCACCCCAGATTGGGGTTCTACCTCCCACCCCACACCCTCATTGGGGGGGGACTTCCAGGGGCTCTTCTGCGGCCTCCTCCCCTCCTTCCTCCACCCCATATATGTCCTTGACTGAGGGGGGCATTTTGTCTTTTTTATTTTTGACTTTGTTCTGCCTCCTTCGTCTGTTTGTTTTTAAAGATGCTGCTGGGCAGACGGGCAGGGAAAGGATCTGCCTGCCCATCTGGCTCAGGGGTCTGAGAAGGGAAGCCTTGGGCGAGAGGAGACCAGTTGCAATACTGTACTTCCTGGCCAGTGGCCAGAGGATGCGTGCAATAGCAGAGGCCAGGTGACCCCTTCAGCTTGGCCTCTGCCCCTCCCTCAGCCCTTCCTCCCTGCTCCTCCCTGGTGTTGGTCAGTCCTTTTCTAAAGCTGTCCACTTGTCTGTGTCTGGGGCATGCCCAGGCTGGGCCCTGTGCCCCGTCCGCCTGCCTCCAACTGTCATGCTGTGCTCGAGCCCCAATAAAGACATCTGGAGCATCCTGCTGCTCCTGCCGTGTGAGCACCTGCCTCTGCCTCTCCTTTCTGGCTCTGTGTCTGTCGGGACCTCCTGGGGCTCTCTCTCGTGACACCTGAGGAGTGCACACACTCAGCAGAACCCCACTCCGGCAGGAATCATCAGTGAAGCCCAACCCCTGCATTTTATAGTGGGAGACTAGTGCTTAGAGAGGACAAGTCATCTGCCCAAAGCTACACAAAGAGGCCTAACCCAGGACCCTGAGTCCCAGCCAGTGTTCTCATCTCCACTGCTGTCACCAAGGCCCTGCCGTAGCATGGAAAAAAAGACTGTTCTTTGTTTAAGGAATTCCACTGTATTCTATGCGTGCAGGGGGTCTCCCCTCCTCCCTGCAATTGTACCAGTTCTAAATGGGCCAAGGCCCTGGGGATGCCAAAGTCGTTGCAATGACTGTATGGCTGACAAACTGAGGCTGACTAGGGACTGGTAGCACAACTGGGGACCACTTAGGGATGGAGAGTGAACACATCCTGGGCCTGGATAGGACGGGAAAATGGCCAGTGACGGTCAGACGAGGCCCTTGGCTCTCACTGTAGTTATCCCTCTCACTGTCACATAGGGGCACGTGCAGGGCCAGCCTCATGGGTGTGCAACCTGCACAGCCACTCAGAAGGGCCCCATGCTGGATTTAACGTTGAGCTGTCACCATCATGAAGTTAGTAATGGTTGAAGGAGGGGCCCTGCGTTTCCATCTTGCACGGGGCTCTGGCGGGTCTGGTGGCCTGCTCACCTCTCCTCATTCTTGTCTTACTCCTCACTCTTACTCTGGGCATCCACATAGGGCCATAGGGGCCTCAATTCAAAGTCTTGCTTTGCTGCTTGCTAGCTGGGTAAGTTGGGGGTGACTTACTGAGCCCGTTTCCCTGTTTGTTACAGGATAATGATGTCCCCTGTTTCAGAGACAGTGAGAGCGAAGAGCCTGGCCCCGTGCCACGTGTCTACCTATGACATGACATACAGTAGTGGCACAGTGTCAGCTCCCTCCCTGCCCTGTCCACGTCACTCTGAGGCTTTTCTCCACAGATTTCTGAGATCTCTGCGTCTAGCTGCTCCAAGAAAGTACAAGAACATACCCGGGAGCTGTCTGGGGCAGTGTAGAACAGCAGGGTGAGGACAGCATGGCCGAGGAGAGGGAAGAAGCCCAGGGTAGCCTGTTCCTGAAGTGTAAGGGAAGATCGGGCTTGGAGCCTGGGCCAGCTAAGGCAAGGGGGTGGCAGGCAGCCAGTGTCAATTAAAGATAAAATCTCTCCTCCAGTAGTGGAGGGCAAACAGCAGCTGTGGCCCCCTAGACAGGAGAAAGCCATTTGCAGCCAGGCTGGCCTCAGAAAAGCTTGGCCAGGCGATAATGGGACGGGATGCACTGCTGACTCCATAACGATATTACGCATCAGGGCCCACGGCCAAAGTGGTTGTTTTTTCTGTAGATCGATGTGGAACCATTTCATGGTCAGGGGCTGAGAACCCAGCCAGTGGCAAGGGTACCAGATGCCAGAGTGGTCCTGAGGGGACTGGAGGGGTGGCAGCTGGGGTCCCCAGTGACCCTTTCAGGCTGCTGGAAAAGGAGGGAGCAGTGTGCAGGAGTGCAGAGGGGTGGGTGAGAGAAGCAGCAGGCCGCCCCTCCTCCCCACCTCACAGAAACAGCAGGCTGCTGTGTTGTCATGCAAGAAAGGGCTCTGGCTTCCTCCTGTCCCCCGAAGCTGGAGTGGAGCCCAAAGTAGGGAGCTGGTGAAAAGCACAGAACATTGTTTAAAAGAATAAGACAGACTTTTAGAGTCAGGTAGACTCAGGTTTGGGTCCTGGCTCCATCACTTCCTTGTGGTGTGACCCCGGGCAAGTTACTCAACCTGTCTGAACCTCTGCTTCCTCATCTTTTAAATGGGAGCACAGTAGCATCTACCTCATTGAGCTATGAGGAGAAATGAGTCGGTGCCTAAAAGCCTTGAGCACAGTGTCTAGCACATAACCATTGCTAGAGGGAGAGGGGAGGATTTGGGGGCAACTCACTCCAGGAACTGATGACCAGTTTGGTTTGATGTCCTCATTTTTCAGTGAATCAACCTCATTTCAGTGAAGTCCTTATCTCCTTACAAAGGAGTAAGAGTGGGGATGATTATACCAAACAGCAAGCATTTATCAAGTGCTAGGCAGTACATTTCATGCTTATAAAGATGCGTTCCAAGATTGATGTTATGATTACCTTTGTTTTACAGAGGAGAAAACCAGCACAGCAATGTCAGGCCATTTCTCCAAAGTCACACAGCCACTAAGTAGCAAAGCTGGGATTCAAACTTAAACAGCCTGGCTCTGTGCGTCCAATGCTTACCCACCCTCTGAACTGAATGGGGCTTGTGAGTTATAAGCCCCAGTGTAGGAGTTTGTGCTTTTAATGTTATTTCCTTAACTGCAATTGATTCTCATAGCAAAGATACTGTTTTCCCCTTTTATAGTTTAGAAAACCAAGGCTTGGGGAAGTGAGTCATTCAACTCTGTCTCCCTTTTATGCGTGTGTACCCCACCCCACATACACATACGGTGGGGAGGGATGTCCTCTTGGGATTCATTCATTAATTAGCAGGAGCTAACACCCAGCTCAGTGACTGGTTCCTTCCCTCTGCAACGCCACTGGAATTTTATTCCCTGACACACACAAGTGGGTAAGTGGGGTAGAACTGCTCTGGAACCCAAGTTACATGAGGAGCCGCTCAAGCTGGAGACGTCTCGGAAACCTGATCTCAACTACCTGGTGTTTAAAGGGCGCCTGTGGGGAAGTGGGTTTAGATTATCCTCTGATTGCAGATCTGGAACTAATAGGTGGCATGTTAGGTAGGTAGGTTGGGCTTAAATTTTTAAAATCATTTCTAATTGAAATTTTTATTTGTAAGTTTTGTGGGTACATAGTAGGTATATATATAAGAAACTTATTTTCTGTTGTTTCCCTTGCTATTATAAATTTAATACTGCCAGGCATGGTGGCTCATGCTGTAATCCTAACACTTTGTGAAGCTGAGGAAAGTGGATTGCTTGAGCTCAAAAATTGGAGACCAGCCTGAACAACATAGTGAGACCCCATCTCTACAAAAAGAAAAAAGAAAATTAGCCAGGTGTGATGGCATGTGCCTGTAGTCCCAGCTTCTCTGGAGGATGAGGCAGGAGGATCTTCTGAGCTCAGGAGGTTGAGGCTGCAGTGAGCTATGATCACACTACTGCACTCCAGCCTGCATGACAGAGGGAGACCCTGTCTCAAAGAAACAAACGTTATTTAATACAAGGTATTAGAAACCATCCCCATACCAAGTCAACAGGGAATCCCCTGTCACCCTTCCTCAGTCCCACTTTCCTCCGCAGAGGTGACACTGTTAACATCTGGTGTGGGTCCTCCCAGGCTTTCTGAAAAAGAAGCTTTCTAACAAAATTACCAAATAGAAATAGGCTTCCCTGCAGGGTAGTGAAGTTCCCTTCCCTGAAAATGTTTGGAGACACAGTGGATGATCATGTGCTGCACCAGGGTTTGTGGGAAGGATTTCTGCTCGGCGTGGGAGGTGGAATTAGAAGACTGTTTCCAATCCTAAGACTTTCTGACTCACGTGGCACACACAGCTAGTTAGTGGGGGAGGCAGGTCGGGAACACAGGTATTCCAAACGGAGTTCAACTAAACTCCTTTCCTTTCCTAGCAAGATTTTCTTCAAATTCTTCTCTGCCTCTTCCCAGCCCATCAGTGGTTTGGGACAGGGCAGAGAGACATCTGTGACTCCTCTAGCCTGGAACGAGGGGGGTGTCCTGGACTTGGGTTGTGATGCCATCCAGTGCCCACCCTCGTAGGGCCCCTGTGGCATTATTGCAGTGACCACTTTCCTTCCTTTCCTGGCACCAAGCCCTGTGTGCACACACTGGCACACACACAAGAGGTGGTACATGAGCTGGCTCAGTCACCTGGGGCCATGGTAACCACATTCAAAATGCAAAATCACACTAAAAGGCTGCCAGGGACGCTGGGGACCAGGCAGTCTCCCAGACAGCTTCAGCTGGGCCTGGCCCAGCTTTAGGGCCTGAGGAGAGGGAGCCAAATGGCTGCAGCTACAAGTCAAAGGGGTCAGAGGCCTCTGATGTTGGTGCTGGAAGCCTCTCCCTTCTTTCCCCACAGGGTTATGGGGGCTCCTCCACTCCCCTCCTCTTATTTACCTGCTTCTCCAGGATCCCTGGAAGAGCAGGGTTAGCAGGCATATACTATAGCCATTCAAATCAAGTCTACCAGAAATGTGGGTTTCCACTTTCGGCTGAGTTAGGGTCTCGGCTTCTGAAATTAGCAAGCTCTGGTTGCTGGTGGGAGCTAGGGGTTGCTCCTTTTCTCTCTCTACATACTCTTTGCTGGGTGACCTCATTCCCTCCCATTGCCTGAAACATCTTCCAGTTACTGGTGACATCCACATTTATAGTCCCAGTCCAGAAATCCCCTCTCAGCTCCATTCATTCATTTGTTCATTCATTCAGCAAACACATGTGGTGTCTCTGTCTGAGGTACTGCTGTATATGCTGGGTATACAACAGGGACCCAAATAGACACCCCCTCCTCATGCTCTCCCTGCTCACTAATGTGCCCGTGTGGCTGTCCCTAGGTGTCTTCACAGCTCCCTGATGCTGAGCTGTGATTCCACCCTTTTGTCTCCCTGGTCCCCCTCTCAGTGTGTGGCCAGCATCCACCTTGAAGCTGAAACAGATGTTGTCAAAACCATCCTCCCATTCCTTAATTCATTCACTCATTTTTCGTGCATCAAATTAGTAAACACCCATACTCTGTCATTGGGGAAACAGTGGTGAACAAGACCAACAGGATCCCTGCCCTCATGGGACTTACATTCTAATCAGGGAGAGAGGCCAGAAGACCAATAGACAAAAATAATCTCCCACTCATATTCCAACCCATTGCCAAGTTCCACATTTCTAGCTCTGAAATACATGTTAGGGATTTCCCACTTCCTGCTCTTCACCCCACTCCTGCAGCTGGACTCCTGCAGGAGCCTCCTCCCAGGTCTCCCTGGGTCCCATCTGCCCTTCTGCCACCAATCTCCACCCAGCCACCAGAGAGAGAGCATCTTGCAATGGAAACTGAATCAGATTCATGTCATCCCTGCTTAGAACCCTTTCAATGGCTGGGTTCCCACTGAGTATACAATCCAGATTCCTTAGGAGGGCCTGTGAGGCCCTGCTGCTCCTGAGGCCCATCTTGCCTCTGCTCTCAGCCCCTGGGACCAGCGGCTCACTTTCCTGTCAGTTTCCCACACATCCCCTGCCCTCTCACCTTCACTGTTTTTGCACTTGCTGTTCCCTCACAGGGACTACTTTAACCCAGCCCAGCCCCTCCCAACCTCCTTCTCGTGGCTGAGAAGGCCTGGCTGTACATGTCACTTTCTTGGTGAGGCGTTTTCCCCCCCACACATCCATGCCCTTCTGCCTCTGTCAGTTTCCATCACTGCTGCCAGTGCATTTTCCTGAAGGGACTTGCAGTCCTCTGTAACTATCAGTTGTGAGTTCCTGCTTCCCTGTAAGTTGCTAGGCCTGTAGAAGCTCAGTAAATATGAACAAATGAATGAATGGGCAGGAGATAGGCCTGGCACGAGCAGCTGCTGAACTCCGTCCTCTCTTATGCCTCATAGGCTCTGTCTCCAGCTGGCTTTGCACCTCACTTCTAGGGCATTCCTAGGAGTCCTTGGGGAATAACGTGAAAACGCTTCTTTTTACATTGTGCATTTCCTGCCTGAGAAACTGTTGGAATAATGAGGAAACCTTAGAGAGTTCCCATAGCTCTTCCCCCTCTTCCTTTTAGAACCTACCATTTTCTACCTGGTACTTGGTACTTGTCAAATTCCCCCTCTGGCAGCAGTGAGCTGCTCAGAGGAGCTGGTTCCTCCAAGCTCCCCCTTGAACGCCTAGCCTGGTGCTACATGCAGAGTAGGCACTGAGCGAAATGCAGAAATGAATGAAGAAGGTGCTGGGAAAGGAAGAGTAAGAAGGCAGAGGGAGAAGAAAGGAAAGAGGAAGAGGAGGGAGGGGCAAAGGGGGTGATGAAGAGTGAAGAAAGGAAGGAGGGAGGGAAGTGAGGTCAGGGAGTGGGAAAGAGGAAAAAAGAACCTGGTCCTGCGTCCACCTGGACTCAGCACCCCACTCCGCCACCCCTCCCAGTCTTCCTGGACTCAGCACCCCACTCCGCCACCCCTCCCAGTCTTCCTGGACTCGGCACCCCACTCCGCCACCCCTCCCAGTCTTCCTGGACTCGGCACCCCACTCCGCCACCCCTCCCAGTCTTCCTGGACTCGGCACCCCACTCCGCCACCCCTCCCAGTCTTCCTGGACTCGGCACCCCACTCCGCCACCCCTCCCAGTCTTCCTGGACTCGGCACCCCACTCCGCCACCCCTCCCAGTCTTCCTGGACTCGGCACCCCACTCCGCCACCCCTCCCAGTCTTCCTGGACTCAGCATCCCACTCTACCGCCCCTCCCAGTCTTCCTGGACTCAGAGCCTCCTGGGCCTGCTCCGGCCTCAGGTGGGACTGCAGGGCTCCTCCAGCCTGCCACTGACACCAAGGGCACCCTGAGCTCTCAGCTCACAGACCCCAGCCACCCCGAGAGACTGCTCCTTAGGAGACCTCTGCAGGGCCCAGAGCCCAGGATTCCTTAGCCTGAGGCCCAGCGCCACCTGCAAGATTCCTAGAGACTCCCCTCAGCTCCCCTCCCCTCAGCTCCTCATTTTCAGCCCCTGGTCCAAGGACGATTAACTCCAAATCCAGCATCAGTGATCAAATGTTCATCGGAAACTAAAGAAAACGAACACCGGCTTTCCTCCATGCCTCAGCCTTGGGCCCCAGAGGCTCGGTGGCTCAGAGACAGGTGCCCCACCTCCTCCCCGCACCTGGCCCAGGCCTGCCAGCTGCCCCTCGGGAAGACCAGGGACCAGCCTTGCAGGCCCGGAGGATCTGTTCCCAGAGTAGCTGTTGCCACGGCGACCCTCCCTGGGGTGCTGGCTCCTAAGCTCCCATGAGAAGCAGAGCTGTGCCACTGCCACGGCCACCACCACCAGGGCTGCCACCACGGCAAAGCTGCTCCTAATTAGGCTGCTGAGAGACCAGTCTGTGCCATCCTCTCACTGCACCAGGCAGCCACAGTACCAGGGAACAGGAGTCACCATCAGCCCTCTCCCAGCATCCCTCCGTGTGCCCAGGACCGCTCCTCCCGTGAGGGGACGACACTGTTTGCACTCCTAGCAGATCGATTAGGCACCTCATTTCTCTCAGGACCCCACTCGAGATGGCATCCAGCTCCCAGGGAGCCCGGGGACAGGATGTTGAGGGCAGTAGGGAGGTAAGAAGGCTCCAGCGATACCAGGCTCCCTCTGGGCCTCAGTGCTGGGTGGTGACAAGCTGGGTTTCCCTGGACAGGACTAGAGAGTTGCTCTCTAGTACTCTCCATCTTTCTTCTCGGGTTCATCCCCACCCCTGCCAGAGGTTCTCGCTGACTACTGTCCCCTTGCATACTGGCCCCCAAACATACACACACATTTCCAGAGTCCTGCTCTCTTCACCCTCTTCATTTTCTGATCTATGCACAAGAAAGTATCTTGTGTTAGTCATTAGCACTCTAGTAGGAATTTAGGGCCCATGTATATTTCCTAGGAGATAGAACTGTTGACCTTCTGTCAACTTGTAGAGTGAGAGCCTTGTTCTCTGTGATAGGAAGTCCCAGCACGAGAGAGCTCCAAGCAGGATAGGTAATTGTTTGGATTAGGAGAGGAAGAAATCCAAAACTTCCTTGTGTGGGTCAAATTAGAGGCCAGGGCTATACAAGGAATTCTGGCCTGACTCCAATTAACAAGGACATGGAGCACAAAAGAGAAATCCAAAGGGATATGCAACAGAAGCTGCCTCTGTCTGGAAGATCTTCCCTCTCCTGTGCTCCCCTCTTACGTTCCACTGTTGTGTCCTCAGCCTGGCAAACTCTTACTCATCCCTCAAGACCCACTCCACTGTCACCTCTGAGAATCCTTCCTGGGCTCTTCCAGGTAGAGTTCCTCTGTCCTTTATGCTCGCACAGAACCTTGCATATTCCTCCATCATAGCACAGTGCTAATTTATTGCTTGTTTACTCATTTATGGATGCTTTCCTTATTCATGTTTTTACCTCCAACCCCTGCTCAGTGCTCAGGAGCCCAAAGGTGAACAAAGCAATGAATGAATGAATAAGGAGTGAATGAATTAGCTGCCCTTTGCTGACTTCTGTCGTTCACCTCTGTCATTCAGGTCCGTGGTTGGGTTGTAAGATTTGTCCAGAATAATTCTCGGGGATGCTGGGCCTCTCACTCTACCATCCCGCCGCCACCAGGCAGCCAAGTCTCCTCTTACCCACACCACCCTCACCATCAGTGCTCCCCTCCACAGTCTGCACTCCCCCCAACTCTCCAGGCTTCAGCCATCTGGGCCCTTCTTTCCCGATGTTAGTAGCTGCAGTTTGGGTCACAGTCAACGTGGAACAGCACGGGGTTCACGCCCTGGGTCCTTTCTGTCTCCATTCTTCTTCCTTCTCCGTCTTCGTTAGTGGTGTTCTGTGAGCCTCTCACCCACCCCGACTCTCCAAGTGCTAGTTAGGTGCTCAGGTTTGTGCTCTTGGACAAAACTACTGCCACATAAGTTGACAAAGAAAAAGAGGCCGGCAAGGGCTGTTTCCACAGGGAGACGTCTGAGCCAATCCCATGCTATTACTGCGCTTGAAGTTCCACATCTGTGAATGGGAATTAAGCCTCCCCTGTCTTCCTTCAAGGTGGGATGCTAATTACATGAGAAAGTGGATGGATGGGTCCTTTGGAACTCCTGAAGCGCTACTGAAGGTAAGGGGCTAACATTCTTCAGACTTTCTCTCTTGGACTTGGGTGTTCCTCCAGAGTCAGAGGGCATTAACCCCGACATGGCAATGGATCAGAGCAATCCCTGAAGGTAAGGGCTTTTTTTAATCACTCACATTTTACAGGCGAAGAAACCAGAGAGTAATTTGATGGAGATCTCACAGATAGATTTCACAGGCCGATTTTGACCATGCTTCTACACTGGCTCTGTGGCCAGACACAGCCACAGTGAGGAGCTGGCCCCTTGGCACCAGCACCACCACGACGTCGATTGCCATCGTTTCCCGGTCCACAGCCAGACCGCTATTTCTGGCTCCCCTGGCTTTGCCACTTGTGAGCTGCGTGACCTTGGCCAAATGACTTAACCTCTCTAAGCATGGTCTGTGAAATGGAGATAATGATACATCTTTAGATTTTGCCCAGAGGAGTAAATGGAGGTGGAATATGTGAAGGGGCTATAGACCCAGGTAGGAAACAGTGCTCAGTGTGTGTCCTTCCCCACTGACATTGAGGAACCCTGCCCTGGCAGGCATGACTTGCACAATAGAAGCACTAGAAGCCCTTTTTCAGAGGGGTTGAGAGGGTGGAGGCAGGTCCAGCTCGAGGTAGGGCCTTGGGACACCAGTGCTCATGAGATAACTCACCGTCACGCCCATTTCCCCCTTGACGACCCGGAAACAGTGGCACCTGCATGCTTGCTTCCTGAAGCAGTGAGAGGCCAGAGGGAAACACACACCCCTGAAAGCAGGATCTCAGAAGCTGAGAAGGGGAATACGAAGAGGAGGAGAAGGAGGGGGACAGGGAGAGTGGCAGAGAGAGGAGCAGGAGCCTCGGAGCCAGCCGGGAGAGAAAAAGCAGGCAGGGAAGGGGGAGAGACTGCACCCGGCTGTGGGGAGAGGCTGCGGAGCCTAAAATGAACTGAACAGGCTGGAAATAGAACAGCCGGGCAAACCCCAAACGCTCTGTTTGGGTGTCTGCTGAGTGAGCACGTGAATGAGCAGAACGGGGCAACAATGCAAGGAAGAGGTGGCACATTTCACCCTGGAGGTAGGTCAGAACAAGAGGCACGTATTCCAGTCCAGCACAGATTAGTCAGGGTTCTTTTTCCGCAATGTTTTCTTTAGGTAATCGTTATTTTTAACAGGCTGGTTTGGTGGTGGGATTAGCCTGACGCCACTCCATCATTGGCAGGTGGACGGTTTGGGTTTCTTTGAGACCAAGACCACTCTGGGTTCTTATTTTAACTGTGGATGCCACTGGTTTGGGGAGAAGAGATCTTAATCCACTTTCCAATTGGAGGCTCAGGAATCCAAGCTGTGTAATGGAATACATTTCCCTTATTAGAACAAACCCTAACTCGGGTGCGGTGGCACATGTCTGTAGTCCCAGCTACTCAACAGGCTGAGACGGGAGGATGGCTTGAGCCCAGGAGTTTGAGGTTGCAGTGCACTATGACGGCACCTCTAAATTAGTCATGGCACTGCAGCCTGGGCAACATAGCGAGACTCTGTCTAAAAATAAAAAATAGAAAGAACAAAAAGTCCAGTTCCAGGATGGGTCAGGACTAGCCTGGGGGGCCCTGCCTCTCTCAGCTCACAGAGCCATGCCATGTCTCACACACACCAACACACTTCGCCCTGGGAGGTGCCCAGGCCACCTGTGGTTCTGCCATGGGCTGGTTCCTTCCCCGATCACCAGCAGCTCCACCTCTCTGATTCTCCCCACCTCTCCCCTCAGCCCCCTGACACACAATATGAAGAACTTTCGGTCTAGAAATGAGACATGGGACCAGCAGAGGCTATGAAGATAATGAGCCACGTGGCCCCGATGGCTGCCATTTAGCTCAATCCAAGGCATCCATGCCGTGGGGGGTTTGCTCCATCACTGGTTTCTCTAGAATTAACTCAGCTGTACTTGACACTGAATGTGGACAGGAATTAGGGGGCCTGAACTCCAGCCTCCCTTCCGCCATGGGCTATGCAGTCTGGCAACTTGCTTAACCTGGCTGAGCTGCAGTTCCCCATTTGGGATAAAGTCAGGGATAACACTGCCCACCTCAGCAAGTTCACACAAAACTCCAGTAGATCCTGTACCCCTCCTACTTAGCTCAATAACTTGACATTGTATAAGGTTTAATTTCCCTCCTTCCTCCCTTCCTTCTTTTCTGGATGAGCTTTAAGAACCTTTCCCAATTCAATAGGTAGATTCCACTAGAGAACCTTTGAGGAAAGCTAAATTGGGGAGAAAAGGAACATAGGCTAGCCCACAGCCTCCCCATGAGGGGCTGGGGCTGGAGGGGTAGGTCTGGCAGAGGAGAGAAGGGGAGAGACGAGTGATCAGAGGGTCTCAACCTAAGTGCTGGTGGCTTCTGTGGCAGAGAGGCAACTGAACCTATATGTGGTATTTGGATCACAGCTGGAATTCAGACTGGATTTTGGCTTTAATAAAATATTTGACATTTTGTGGAGCTCAGTTTTAAACATGGGGCTGAGAGCTGGCAGATCTATGTCCATTTAGGACCATTCCCCAAGTTCTAACTCAGTTTCCTCTGCTGCTCTGGGCTTCAGTGTTCTCTGCTCTTCCTGTCATCAGAAGGCATTCGGTGATCAGTTAATGGCAAAAAGCATCAGAAGCAAGAAGACTTATCTCTAAGGAGATCAGGCCAGAGTTTTCAACTGGGTAGTTATCCTGCACTTGGTGATTGTACAACCCTAAGTGGAAATAGGACCCTAAAGTCCACTCTCTTCCGAGACTAGTCACTTGGAAACACAGCAGCCATAAGGAAGCTGATTTAAGACCCTTCGGTTCTGCTTCCATAACGCACCCCCAACAGAGCTGGCTTGGCTATGGAACCGTCCAGAAATCTCTCCCTCTCCACACTGCCTCTTCTCTTCCTGTTAGGCAAGGGCTCTTGGCCTGAAGAAACTTGCCCAGTGCATGTATCTTGTCTTCAGGTTGAACAAGAGGTTCAACAAGTCAGTTTCCTCTTTCTGACATTGAGAGGGTGGAGATCAAGGAGAATGTTTCAGAGAACGAAGGAGTTCTTGGCTCTTTGTATTATCTGTGCCTGTTCCAGCTCTGGCTGCCCTTGTTTGACCTGCTTCTTGCAGGAGGTAGAGACCAGCATGGTAGGGAATGCCCACAAAGTACTCCAGGCTTCTCGGATATAAAGGACAGAAAAATCAAAGCTGGCTCTTACCTCCATCCAGATGGATGGGGTTAAAAATAGTCCAAGCCCATTTCTTGCCTCACTTGTCCAGTGGCTAAGTTAATGCCAAACTGGGATTTCTCTGACCTCATGTTAACCCAACCTCAAGGCTACCAGAGTATCAGCTACTAAATCACCAATCTATAAAAGTCATCTTGCAGCCTTTTTCAGATCCCTGAAGGAGCCTTTAATCCATCCTGACCTCAGAAGCCACCTTGCACCCTCTGCCTGTATTTGGGAATCACCTCTATCACTTGGTGCCCAGAAAATATTTTTAGCTACGAATAATGACTCAGACTTCATCCCCATTTACAACTGGGGTGATGAGGGTAGGGAGTTGGAAAAGATTCCACCAGCCACAGGTCTAACAGCTCCTTGAACGAAGTTTGCTAAAAGACGAGACTGGTCATGCCCTTCCTCTTCTGAAAAGTCTTCTCTGACTCCCTGCTGGATAAAGGTGAGATGCGTCAGTGTGGCTTCCCGGAACCTTCACCATCTGGTCCCAGCCTCTCTTTTGGGCCTCAGTCAGTCCCTGCCACACAGTCGGACTCCAATCTCATACACACAGGAGTGTTTGAATGTGTGCACTTTCCTGCATTGGGTCACACACTTCCCTGTGCTTGGGAGTGTCCCCTCCTTTCCTCCACCTTGTGAACCGGCTCATCCTTTGTGTAGTCTTTTCATTCTTTCTTTCTTTTCTCTTTTTTTGGTACACATTTATTGGGTACAAGTGCAATTTTGTCACATGCATAGATTGCACAGTAGTAACATCAGGGCTTTTAGGGTATCGGTCACTCAGATAACATACATTGTACCCATGAAGTAATTTCTCATGACCCACCCCTCTCCTGCTCTCTCTCCCTCTGAGTCTCCATTGTCCGTCATTCCACTCTCTACATCCATGTGTGCACATTTTTAAGCTCCAACTTATGAGTGAGAACATGAGATATTTGTCTTCCTGTGTCTAACTTATTTCACCTCTTGTTCCATTTATGTTGCTACAAAAGACATAATTTCATTCTTTTTGTGGCTGCATAATATTCCATGTGTATGTGTATCATGTTTTCTTTTTCTTTTTTTTTTTTTTCAGACGGGGTTTCGCCATGTTGGTCAGGCTGGTCTTGAACTCCCGACCTCAGGTGATCCGCCTGCCTTGGCCTCCAAAGTGCTTGGATTATAGGCGTGAGCCACCGCGCCCAGCCCTCACGTTTTCTTTATCTACTGATCATCTGTTGGTGGGCAGGGCATTTAGGTTGAGTCCATGTCTTTGCTCTGAATAGTACTGCAATAAACATATGAGTGCAGGTATCTTTTTTTTTTTTTTTTAAACACAAGGTCTAGCTCTGTCACCAAGACTGGAGTGCAATGGTGCCATCACAGCTTACTGCAGCTTTGACCTCTCAGGCCCAAGTGATCCTCCTCTGAGTAGCTGGGACCACAGGGACATGCCGCCATGCCTGGCTAATTTTTAATTTTTGTAGAGATGTGGTGTTGCTATGTTACCCAGGCTGATCTGGAGCTTCTGTGCTTAGGCAATCTTCCTGCCTTAGCCTCCCAAAGTGTAGGAATTACAGGTGTGAGCCACCGGCCCCGGCCTTTCTTTTTGATACATTGATTTCTTTTATGAAGTTTTTCCTTCCCTTTCCCCTTCCCTTTCCTTTCCGAGACAGAAGCTGGCTCTGTCACCCAGGCTGGAATGCAGTGGCGTGATCTCGGCTCGCTGCAACCTCTGCCTTCTGGGTTCAAGCAATTCTTCTGCTTGAACCTCCCAAGTAGCTGGGACTACAGGCGTGCACCACCACGTCCAGCTAGTTTTTGTATTTTTAGTAGAGACGGGGTTTCACCATGTTGGCCAGCTGGTCTTGAACTCCTGACTTCGTGATCCACCTGCCTCAGCCTCCCAAAGTGCTGGGATTACAGGTATGAGCCACCGCGCCAGACCTTGTGAAGTCTCTTCTAATCCACCTTGTCCCGCCAGCAGAACGTCTTGCTCCTCAACCAGTGACATACCTTTACAAGAGCATTTGTTGCACCAGATATTTACTCAACTGCTTTCCACGGGCCCTTTCAAGCCTCATAGATTAGACTCTCCTGTAGTCCTGGCCAACTAGATCACGGGGATATGTGTAGATATGGTAGGAAAATGATCCAAAATATAGCTGTGGCCTAGAGGATGCCTGCGTGTTCCTTCAATATCATACTGAGGCTTTGTCTGACATGAAGATTACTAATTCTCTAAAAGTGTGCTATCAACAGATGGCTATTGAACGCTTGAAATGTGACTACTGCCCTTGTCAAAATGACAATATTTTGAATGTGTTGGGTTAAATAAATTATTAAAATGAATTTCACCTGTTTGTTTTTACTTTTTAATGTGACTACTAGAAAAAGTTAAATTATGCACCTGAGTCACATTACATATCCACTGGAAAGTGCTGCCGTAGAAGACAATAATTGCTTGACTTTGTCATTTGCTATTGATTAAGGGCTCAGACTGTGAAGTTACATATTAACTTACAGGGTTTTTGTTTGTTTGTTTGCCTGATAGTCAAATGATTTGTATCCAGTAGGAAAAATAACCCAGTTTTATTTCCTTGTAGGACATTAACTAAATATGTATTTATTTTTTAAAAAATTATTTTGGTGTGCCTTTCTTTTAAATCCCAGTTCCTCAAATGCTCTTTGAATCAACTTTATTATTGTATTGTTTGAGCTCAATAAAATCTTTAATACATATTCATACTATAACTTTGTGAGACTAGTGTTTCTAACTTTTTGGAAATTATACTTTGACATATCTCTGTCTCCTGTTCAGCTTGAGGGCAGAGACTCAATTATTAACATACCTAATATTAAGTTGGGACTCAGTCGATGTTGAATGAATGAAAATCATGTGTTTCGAATTGAGACTGAAAGTTTAAACTGCCGGCCAAACTTTGTGGCGGGGTCTCTATCAGCCACATGTCTAGAGAGTGGCAGATGTAGGAAAGATAAGACCCTCCCTTCAGGAACCTGAACTATTTGGGTGGTTTCCCAGTTTTAGGAACCTGTGATCACCAGGGGATGCTGGCCAAAGAAAGTCTCTTCTGTCAGCTCAAAGGTGAGGTCCTCTCAGGCCCCCCACCCTGCCCACCCACCCCGGGGGGCTGCAGGAAGTATGGAGCCCAGATAGGATTCTTGTCCTTTCCTGCCCCATGGCTGACTACATCACTATGAAGATTCTGTCAGACAACCCTAACTGCTTTTCACGATCTGGACACAGAGACACTTTTGTTGTTAGAGGTCAGTAGCAGGGTAGGCCCCTTTTTTCTGGAGGCCCTGGAAAAAATTCTTTGGGTCCTGCGTCCTGGCAGACAATTGCAAGAATATGTCTCTTCCTCTTTACGCTCATGGCCTTCTCCACAATAGGGGCTGGCAGGCTGGTAGCTGAGGGTGGAAGTTGCTTGCAAATTCCTTGAGGACAGAAGCTGTTGATTTGTATGCCTGGCACCTGCTTATCACATTGCCTGGCATACAGCAGACACTCAGTGAATGCTAATCCACCTCGCCTCCCTCGGCCTGACTTCAGCACCAGAGCCAGCTTCCTTCCAATGAGTCTGATATATAGACTCCTTGGCCTGGACAGAACACTGATTAATCAATTCCCCTCTGGGAGTCTGAGCAGGATCAGCTGATAATTAGGTATCAAGCTCAGGGTTGGCGACCTTTTAGAAGTGTCACTGCTCTTGCCTGCTGTTCTTAAAAGAAAAAATGAGTAGAGGCCTTGCTTCTGGAGAAAGAGAATAAAAACATTGCCTTAAAAAATTGTTGTCAAATAGACTCACAAAAATTTTTTATTTTAGCCATTTTTTTCAGTGGCGTTAAATACATTCACATGTTGTGCAACCAACACGGCCGGCGATCTCCAGAACTCTTTTCATCTTCCCAAACGGAGGCTCTGCGCCCATTAAACAATAATGCCTCATTCCCTTCTCCCCCAGCCCCGGCAACCAGGGTTCTACTGTCTGTGTGAATTTGACTAAGTGCCTCATATAAGTGAAATCATATGTTTTCAAGTCCCACCTTGAAGCTGTTATCAGCAAACACCTTCCTTAATTGACAATTAACACCTTAGCAGGAATTAGTTGCTGAAAACAGGAATGGGTCATCACCACTTTTCTCATGCCAAATTAAACACCCTCTTCCAAATGGTTCCCAGACACAGCTCCCCTTTCCCAGGCTCCTCCACCTCCCTCCTCCCACATGACCAGGCCTACCTCATCGCCCAGCGATGCCTAATCAGCTTAACCCTCATCTCCAGCCAGAAGTCCAGGCAGACCCCTAGGAGGGGTCCCTCCTCCCTCCTCCACGTCCTCCAGGCGGCCATCTGGTAGACCACCCTGTATCTTGCCCTACTGCCTTCTGCACTCACTCCCTGAGGGCACAGTTCCTGTCAGTCTCTGTATGGCATACACCTACAAACCAGGCCGTCGAGTTGCTTAGAATAATTCATGGGCCACATTTGGCACCACTGAGCAAGCCTGGGCCACTTTGTGGTTGGAAGCTCCCAGGAAAAGAGATGGGATTGTCCTCTTGAAGAAATATGCCTGCATGGTTGGCATAAGGAAAGGTCAGGGGCACTGTCAGTGTGGATAGAGATTCCTGTCCTGAGGAAAAGCAAATTGCCAAGGGGCTGAAGTAGTTTTGAGACTTTCCGCACAGTTATTTCTTCCTTTCTTCACTCGGTCATCCCACAAACATAGAGTGGCACTTGCTCTGAGTGAGGCACCCAGCAAGGCCCCCGAGGGAAGGAAGGAAGAGGAAAGGAAGACCTCCTTGGAGGTGCTGTGTGCTCATATACAGCCAGTTTGCTGAGAAAGGACCACTCTCCTAGAAGAGGCCCCGGGCTTCTCTGGGAGGAGGAGAGGAGCAGCTGGGGTAGGGAGGCTAGGCCAAGCCCATCAGGTGGGGAAGCAGGTGGCTGTTCCTGAAGCCAAGCCGCTGGACTGCCTGGAAACCCTGGCCTCACCTCCTGCAGGCTTGGCTACACTCCAGCCTTTAAGGGCAGTTCTGGGGGATGGGACTAGGGCCTTGTAGCAGGCAGAGAGGGGAGATAGGTCCTAGGCAAACAGGAACAGCCAGGTATCCCTCGTGGCAGCTGCTTCTACCCAGAGGGAGGCTGGGGAGTGCCTACAGGGTAGGGTGGCCTATTGGCAGGAGTCCCTATAGGACCTCCATGTGAGGGGCCACAGTGTCACTGCATGCTAGTCCGGCTTGGCTTAGAGTGTCCACTTAGAGGACTTCAAGCACCACAGGCCAAGGACATTGATACGGTTTGGCTGTGTCCCCACCTATTGGGGGATGGGAGGTGTCGCTGCTGTTGTTTTGCCTGCAGAGTTCCAGGAAGGAGCCCCAGGCAGCTCTGCTGTGGATGTCCCTGTTCAGGCAGATCTGGAGATGCTTTGCCAGAAAGGAGGGTTCGGTCGCATGGAAGCGCTCTCATTCTCAGCTAGACAGCCTGCAGGATGTGGTGCATCCCGGAGCCCAGCCCCTTCTCTCTGCTCTAAGCCAACCAGCCAGCCACAGGACCTGACCCCTGAGGCTCAGGAGGATGGTGAGGGTCACTGTGGCGTCTGCACTTCATGTACCTTCATAGCACCCACGGCACATCCAAGAACATCCCCAGAGAGTCATGGTCATTTTCCGTTTCTCCATCTTGTGGCTTATCTGCCATGAGGAGGAGGCCAGGTTGGAGCTGAAGACTGGGGCTGAGTGTGACAGCTGCTTTTTTGAGAGCAGCCCTGGCACGGCTGTTTGCTCTAAACTCTGTACAGCTTCCTGCCCTGGGAAATGCAGAATTAATTGAATGCCATGTGCAGTGATTACGGGAAGAAGGAGATGAGGTTGGGGGGGGGACTGTCTGTACATCCTGCCAAGGAAACTAGGAATAAATTCAAACTGTCACCTTATGCTGAGCTTTCTTAGCAGGTGTCAGTGGAGCAGTCACCTCGTCTATCCCAAACACAGCACCTCACAGCCTGAGCACATACTTCGCAGAGCCAGCCAGAGCCTCTGGGAGGCCCACGAGAAGGCTGCGGCAGTGCTCTAAACAGGCCACAGAAGTTGTAGCAGTGTCATTCCAGTTCATCCCATTCCATTCAATTCTGTATTAGCTTACCACCTACTATGTTCTGGAAGGGGTGCCAACATGTAAGTAAAATAATCCTCACTGTGTAGCAGAGGAGACATCCTAGTATATGCAGACAGTATTTCTGGACTTGCAGAGATGATTCTGACTTAAGACATTTGGTAAACTCTGGTGAGAGCAGGGAACATACACTCTCCTTTATTCACCCCTGTCATCCCAGTGCCTGGCAAAGAGCCTGGAGCAGAGTAGGTGCTTAGTAGATAGCTGTCAAATGAGCAAATGCTTAGATCGTCTGAGTTGGACAAACAAGCTCCCTAGAGCTCTGCAGGGAGTTAAGATTTCGGTGTGCTCTCTGCTGCCTGTTACCCCGGAACCCCCTGATTCCCTCTCAGGAGGTCCTCCTCACTTCACCCTCTTCTCTCTAACGCACCCCTTCAGACCTGGGCTCTGCAATTTTGCATGCAACACCTTACTCCATGTCCCCAAGCCCAAGTTGCTGAAGATAACTAATATTAGCAGGTCAGAGCCAGCACAGATGTACTTTAAGATGCTTAGCGGGGCTGGAGAGCCCTAGACAGAACCGGGTGTATTTTTAGCTCTTTGGGTATCTGGAAAGGTATTGGGATGTAGTCATTGTTACAGACACTCAGGCAAATCAGTATTCTGCTACTGGCCTCTCCGTACCAGGCTGTTTCCATTCAGTGTCTCAAAAGCAAGGGTTGCCATGGAGATTGAGTGCCAGGACAACCGAACTTCCTCCCAGGAAACAGCCGCACAGGTGGAGCTCTGGGCCAATGGGGATCAAGAAGCTCCTCAGATGGCCACAGCCTTCTGCCCTGAAGATAAATGATGGCAGAAGTCCCTGGCACCCTCAGAAGGGGTCAGCCAGAAGATGGTGGATAGTGTCTCTGGAACTTCATTCAGGGAGGGGCTGATTGTATTTCTCACTGACACTTGCTGTGGACCTCTTTAGTTCTCTTCCTGGTCCTTCCTTCAACAAAGGGATTTGGCCACCCAGGAAGCAGTCTGGAGCTGCTCAAAGAGAGGAAGGTGGCAGGGCCATTTTCTAGTAGAGGCCAGTTCTGGCAAATACCTAGAACACAAGCTCTGCATGAGGCCGGGGGAGGTCAGTCCTGCAGCCATTAGAATTACAGTAGCCCGCTGTTCTGGGTGGCATGGTACAGGGTCATCTTATTCAATCCTTGCTATCATCTGGGGAGGCAGCCAAGACAGGTGGCATGATCCCCACTTTCCTCCTTCATTCAACAGACATTTCCTGTGTACCTCAACCGAGATGAAAACCCAAGGCTCCAAGAGGCTGTGAAACCCACCTACAGTTACAAAGTGATAGAGCGGAACCAGAAGAGCACCCAGATCTCTCCAGTCCATAGATTCAGAAGGACATGAGCTCAAAGAAGCTTTTAGAGAGTATTTAGTGTGACCCTCACACGTCAGAGAAAATAAACTGAGGCCCAAAAGAGCACAGGACTTGGTCACTCAGAACTTGTAGTGGAGCAGTGCCAGGATTCTTTTGCCCACTGTTCTCAGCACCTGTAGCTCTTTAGAGATGTTCCAGCTTTTACTAGACATCACGCTGTGCCAGGCAGTGGATCTGTAAGAATTACATTTAGTTGTGATTAATGAAGACCTGACCACCGTGACTTAAACAAAGGCTTAAGTCTCTCTCATAAAAGTCCAGAGGCAGGTTTCAGAGAAGGTATGGCAGCTCTGACCAAGTCATCAGGGATGCAGGTTTCTTCCAGCTTTCTGCATCTCTGTCTTTGGACATAGCTTTAATCCTAAAATGTCCAAGATGACTGCTGGTGTTTTAGCCATCACATTTACATTTCAGGCAGGAAAAGTGGGAATAGAAAGGAACAAAATGGCACAGCATGCATGCCTGACCTGCCTGCCCCGTGAGGAGCCTTTCTGCAATCCCATCCAAGTTCTACTTATAACCCTCTCCCACTGGCCAGTTGCAAGGGAGGTTAAGCAATGCTGTCTTTTACCTGGGCACGTCGTTATGCTAAATGAATTTGAGCTTGTGGTAGAAATGAAGAATGATATTGGCAGCAGCCAGCAATTTCTGCCATAGACACTTTCCCAGGCACTGTAGGGAGGTACTATCCATATATCTGCAATCTGTATCTAGATTTGTATTTCTCCTAAGATTTACAAAAAGTTTTGTTTCCTGCTTCTTAAAATTGTTCTGTACTTTCCAAATTTTCTTCAGTGTGTATATGTTGATTTGACAAAGAGAGAAAAAAAACCATCCATCCTCCTGATTTATTCACACGGATGACTGTTAACCCTGCCCAGAGTCACCTAGGCTATGCTGCTTTTAAAAGGACACACAAAAATTCTTAATATTTGACAAAATAGTAAATCTATTTAGCTTGAATGAAATCTACCATATCACCTTTGGAAGAGGCATGGAGCAGAAGTGGCAAATCCTCCAAGGCGCTGATGAGAATCACAGCTTCAAGTACAGTCAGCGCCCCAGCCCTGAGCCTCCCCTCCTCCTGCTCCCACCTCCTCTTGCCTGGGAGAGCCTCCCACACAAGGTCTTCCCCGTGCTGAAATCCAACGCCCTCAGGGGCTGCTGGGCTGCACTCCCATCTGGACTCAGGATGAATAGCAGGGTTGGATGCTGTGGCTCTGCGGTTGAGGCTCAGCCTTTGCGCAGCCTGTCGCAGATGGCTCCATTTATTTGTGAATCGGAGGTGTCCTCCTCAAGCACTCAGAAGGTAGGTCAAGGACCTGGAGGAGTCTCCTTTTCCCCACAGTAAACCAAAGGCTGGGCCCAGGCATCCCGGTCCCTACTGTCTCCAAGGAAATTGTTCAGGAATGAATCGTAGGCCAACTCAGTGTGTGACTGGGGCACATGGAGAACCCCCTGAAGACTTTCTCTCAGTGTACTGCTTGTCTAAGGCATGATGAACAAGTTTTTGAGAGGGGATGGTGGACGAGCAAGGATCAGTCTATTCCATATGGAATTGAAGCATGAGTGGTTAATTCATGAGATGAGCCCAGACATTCCGAGTTATTCCAGAATCTTTCCTCCCCTTCATCTCGCTAAATGGATGTCAATTTTATTTGGGGCTGTAATGTGCTCAGTTGATATCTGATCTCTCAGGCTCTCTTGCAGTGTTCACAGTGCTGGACAATGAAATGGAGGTGCAGGGTTCTGAGAAGGGCATGTGTGCATGCAGAGAAAGGCCCAAGAGGAGAGTAAGGCTGCATTTGGCCTCACCCTGCCCCTCTTCCCACCTGAAGGAGGAGATGCCTGGGAATGAAGCAGCTGTCTCGCACTCCTGAAAAGGAAAGCCCCATGCTAGGATGGTGGCGCAGGAAGCTAGATAGATCTGAGGTTATTTTTTTTTTTTAATTTTTTTATTGCATTTTAGGTTTTGGGGTACATTTGAAGAACATGCAGATCTGAGGTTCTTCTTAACTTTCTTAACAACATCTCTGGACTCTCTGCTTCCTGATTTCTTGTTATATGACAAAAATAAAAGCATCATTTGGGTAAGCCAGTGTGGTTGGGTTTTTAGTACAGGGAGCCAAATGCAATTCTAAGTGACGCCTAAAGATTGTTAAAGAGAGTGTCTTTTTGTGCGATTGCAAACTCAACAACCAATGTGCATTTCCTGTCCAGGCTCTGTCCTCAGGTTCACTTCCTCCTAGGTTAGACCTGGCCAGGCTACAGTCTCCCAGCAGAACTCCAGCAGGCCTGGGCAAGCATCTCAGACAAGACTGAGCTCTTTGACTGTTCATCTGTATTTAAGACTCTGGGGGAAAGTGAAGAATAAAATACCACAGATTGGTTTTACTCCTCTCAAGAAAGAATGTGGCATACAAGAAAAAACGTCTTGGCTGAGAATTAAAAACTTGATCCTCCTGAACTAGGAACAGGGGGCCTTTTCCCTCTCTTTGTCAAACCATTTAGGGCATAAGGATGCTTGCCACTGATAGCCCAATGGATTGCAGATCTTGAAAATCATTTGGGAGCTGTAAGATCTTTGTAAAGAGAAAATGATGATCTTAGACTAGACAGCATGAGAAAAAAAAAGAGGAAATAATAACTATATCATCTATCAGATTTTCTCAATCAACCAACATCTTTTCAAGTGCCTACCATATGTCTACACAACCTTCACAAAATGAACAAATGTCTTTAAAAGATTCCTGCAAAGAAATACGAGTTGGAGATAATATAAATAGTAAAAGCATAAAAAACAAAAAGAAGATTTCTGGAGTGACCCTCTTCCTTCTTTATAAGTACTTTTTTAGCCACTTTATAAGGCAAAGTGATGAGCATCCTATCGGAGCTAAAAAAAGTTGACAAAAAAATTCAATGTTTAAAAAGCAATTATCGGAAATATGGTTGACATTTATTAATGTTAATCAAGGATATTGTCTTAAGAGTTTTTGTCTTGAGTTACTAGCTAATGATAGCAGAAAATTTCCCAATTAGTAAGACACTTAAAAATGAAGCATCTAGACCATGAAGAAAAACATTCTCCATTTTTTCACTGACACTTAGTCATTACAATGCTTAATCCAGTATTTAACAACATTTCATTAAATCTAATGATAAACATATGCATGGATCTTTTGATGTTCTTAGTAATTGCAAAGCACAAAAAGCCATATGCCCTTAGGGAAACACTTGCTTTTTCTACCATGACAAATGGCTGAAATGAGACATGAAAAACAATATGGCAATAAAAAGTGCAATCTTTTGTCAGCAGGCATTATAGAAAGACGAATAAAAAGCATTGCTGAAAAATTTGTAAATGAATGTTAGGACAAGGTATGCCTTATAGGAAATCTGCTATATGTTTGACTTAAAATGGAGACATTTCTAACATCTCAGTTACTGGGACTCGCTACATTTTGTTGAAATACGAGAATTGTGTCAGAAAGCAGTATTTTTGAGCCACTAAAGGGATGATGAGTGGGAAAAGAGTAAATGACTTCCTTAATAAAAATGCTTTATAGAAAAATTATTGACTGGAATAAAAAGAGGGATCTGATGTGGTAACAAAGAAAGAACCACACTTAATATTCCTTTACTGGGCAGCAAAGAAGTTAAAGCCAGATGTGCACAAAATGCTGTGTTGTAAATGATGATGTTAACTTTATAAAAAGAAGGTCTATAAAATATAACAATTCTTTTTTTTTTAATAATGGAATTCTTAACAATACTTTGTAATGGGATATGGAGTGATCAGGGAGGTCTTTTGTTTCCCATAAAGGTTTACCAGTTTTCTCATGGCAAGTACTTAAGATTTATCAAAATTAAAGTCACTTGTTTTTCTTATACAAAACAACAAGCAGTTCATTTTAAAGATGATGCTTTGTTATCTTTTAAAAATTTACGACTTGCTAAGGAAAAAACATTTGAAAACAGATGTTTAGATATTTCTATCATTACACAATTTTGCCCAAAGCACTGTTTTGTAATGTCTTTAAATTTCTCATACCTGTACACTTAAAAAAGAATTGGAGGCTGGGCATCATGGCTCACACCTGTAATTCCTGCACTTTGGGAGGCTGAGGCAGGTGGATCACCTGAGGTTGGGAGTTCGAGACCAGCCTAATGAACATGGTGAGACCCTGTCTCTACTAAAAATTAGCCCAGCGTGGTGGCCCATGCTTGTAATCCTGGCTACTCAGGAGGCTGAGGCAGGAGAATAGCTTGAACCCAGGAGGCGGAGGTTGCTGTGAGCTGAGATCGCACCATTGCACTCCCGGCCTGGGGAATAACAGTGAAACTCTGCCTCAAAAAGAAAAAAGAAAGAAAGAATTGGAAACAAAATTTTCTACCTTACTTTAAACTCTTGTAAATGACAAGCCCGTAAGTTTTGATTCCATTTTATTAGAACTATAAAGACATAATAACATAATAAATGCTTATAAAATATAAAGTTATAAAAATATTTCTGTTTTCTTAAAAGAACGGACTCTGGGTGCTATAGCAATTATGTGATGCTTTTGGTATACTGCCTTAGACCTCTGACGTCTTATCTCAAATGCCTGACCTCAAGCCATCCTTGAGTGCTGGAATTACAGGCATGAGCCACTTCACCCAGCCACCCTCTGGCTTCTTATCATAGAGCACTTTGTCTTTTGATGCAACTGGGAGCCCAGTGACTATTTCTTCTTCTTTCTGTGCCTTTCCTCTTCTCTGACTTTCCCAACCCTATCTTCCACCAGCACCTACCTCTTTGATCTGCAGGCGCCGCATTCGTGACAGTGAATTTAAAGTTCAGGCCAATAGGGAGTTTCTGGTTCTTGTATGATACATTTTGAGGCCCATTTGCTTGTCCTAGTCTGGCTCCCAGAAGGCCACGGGATGTGCTCTGACTTCTTTGCAATACAGCTGTGCTCTGCCTCACTTGTCTCTATCAACCTTATGAAACCCACCTTTCCCCAATACTTTTCCAGAAGCCCTCCCTCTCCCCTCCTTAGTGGACGTCTAGGTTTGTAACAAGGTACTTCTCAGGTCCCATTTCTTCAGCCCTGATTCCTCCTCTGAGGACTTTCCTACAGTGCTTACCTGCACAATCAGTCCTGATAATAAGTGCTTATCATGATGACGATGCCTTACCTTCCTGCCTGTCAAGCCTTTAGCGCCTGTGTGAGACTCCGTGTAGCCCCAGCACCTAGGATGCCCTGCGAACAAAAGAGGATGCTGTGCACAGACCCTGTCAGGAAATGCCCATTGGTGACAACATGACCTCTGATGTCTGCTTCATGGTCTGTTTGCATCTGTCACTTGCACATTCTTTTCTATGGTGGAGGGAGTTGCCGTCTGCTGTGGTTCTAAAATGGCTGCCTGCCTGGTGGCAAAGGGACATGTGGGATCAGCAGGGGTGGGGCTTTTCAACCTGTTTTGGGGACAGCCAGCTATCCTGAGACCAGGAAACTGAGGGCTGGATGCTGGCTCATCCCTTGGGTAAGAGATATGGTAATAACAGCTGTTCTGGGCCAAACTACATTTAGTGACATCCTGGGAGATTTTGGTGCATGAGGCATGCTTTAAAAATACATGAGAACTTAAGGGTTTTTTTTCCACACCTGCTGGGGAAACATGTCCACACATCTAGGCTAATATTAGGGCTGTTTATTTCCTAAGGTTGGCATTTCCTTGGCTAAGATTGCTGCTGGAGATAGAATGACTGGTATTTACTCTGGCATCCTTCATCCAGAAAGGATTATCAAGGTTAAATAGGAGCATGTCTGGGCAACACAGACACTTCAGAAAGGGTCGTCATCTGACCCGCAGTGTTGCTGGGGTTCAAAGTGACTCCAGTTTAGAGGGTACATTTCATGTGGGAGACTGACAGGTTTAAAAATCCAGTTTTATACATAGAATAAGACACAGCTCTTCCAGTGGGAAAGACTACTTTGGGGAACAAATTGAGGCCTGGAAGGCAACCAGCCTTGCTCTCTAAAACAAAACTAAAGTCCTGTAAGCTTTCAGTGAGGAGGGGAGCTAAATGGGGGTTTCCATTTGGGGAGAGTCCTTCGCAAGCATCTCGACCTCTGGGCTTTTCCTCTCCTCTGGGTACAAATCTCCCCCATTCTTCCTGGTCAAATGGATGGGGTGGGGCAGTCTCTTTCTCATGTTGTTCTTGGTACAACTGAGGAATTCCAAAAGGGACTTTGCATATGAAAAAAAAGAAAGGGTGTTTTTAAACTGAACTGGGGACTGCTGGCCCAGTACTGCGAAGCCAAACACTGGCATTGGGGCTACAGCAAGAGAAACCAAGGCATTAACTGCAGGGTGCCAAGCAAGGAGGACTGGGCCACTAATTCTTAAGCCCTGAAGTCCTCAGTGGCTTACAGGTAAGAGTCTTTAAAGGCAAGAAGGCAGAGGTTGCAGGCAAAGTCATAAATCAATGCATAGAGGCTGTACATTGGTTTGACCTAAAAAGGCAAGACATCTCAAAGTGAGGGAAAGAGGAACAGGTCATAGGTAGATTCAAAGACTTTTTGATTTGTGATTGGTTAAGGAGGTGAAGTTTTGTCTAAACATTTGGGAGCAGCAGAAAAGAATTAGCTCTGGCTCATGGGCATGACCTCCTCCAAGCCCCTCAGGAAGAAATTTAGAAGGAAGAACAGAGGTCAGAGTTCAGTCCTTAGTCGCCCCTTATCTGAGGTTGACATACCAGCAGATCCACTTGGTAAGGGTCCAGGTTTCTGAGAAATAACTCAGGGACACATGTTGAGATGTCATCTTTAGTTTCTGCAGGGAAACCAACATGACTTTAACTTCCTTGGCTATCGTTTTGAACTACTGTTACCTTCTTGCTTACCAAGTTGCTCATTTACTTTTCAAGGCTAGCTAGGAGCCTGCAATTTTCCTGGAAGGAACTCAAGATATTTCTTTATTTAGTCCCCTAAGACGGATCCTGGCTTGTCTCTGGAGAAGGAGGGGGAGAAAGAAGAGGGAGAGCAGACCGGGTGCAGTGGCTCATGCCTATAATTCCAGCACTTTGGGAGGTCAAGGTGGGTGGATTGCTTGAGGTCGGGAGTTCGAGACCAGCCTGGCCAACATGGTGAAACCCCATCTCTACTAAAAATACAAAAATTAACCTGGTATGGTGGCTCACACCTGTAATCCCAGCTACTCGGGAGGCTGAGGCAGCGGAATTACTTGAACCAGGGAGGTGGAGGTTGCAGTGAGCCAAGACTGTGCTACTCCAGCCTGGGCGACAGAGCGAGACTCCATCTCAAAAAAAAAAAAAGAAGAAGAAGAAGGGGAAAGTGAAAGAATAATAAAGTACAAAACCACTTGCAATCAAAACAATTTATTGATGCTATGCTAGCAACTTCTTTTACCCTGTCCCTTCCCCCACACTCTTTGAGCATCTCCAGAGAAAGATCCCCTTTATAGAGTTCAGGTTCTTCCTAGGCTAGAAGACTTGGAAAATAAGTTTACAAGTGGCTGATGAGTGAACAGTAGAACTCTCAGACTCCCTGAGTTTCTAGCAGCAGAAATAAAACATAAATAAAATATTCCTCACCCAGAGGATTGCCCTTCACAGTTGGGTTTGAGGCTGCTAGAAGAGGGCTGTAGCCAGAGCCCAAGGGAGCTTTTAGAGATGGCTGCCCAAGAGGTCGCCCAGGCCCCTGTTTCCAGGCAACACTGAGGACCTCTGCACTCCTCTGGGCTGCTTGAGTCTCTTGCATTGCAACAGTACTTATGTCAAGATGTTAACCCTCTTTGGTTTGGAGAGGAAGCCCAAATAGAAATCTTCTTTCATTTTAGCACCAGGGAGCCTTTTCTGGGGTCCTAAAGAGGAACTCAGAGCCAGGAGAGAGGTCCTTGGAGGTGGGGAGGACAGCGAGGGCCCTGCCCAGCACTAGACTCTCTCCTCCTGAAAACATGGAGAAACGGGCCTGGTAGCGCCCCAACTCCAGAGAGGCCCTTGGTTCCTTTGTTGACCCTCCCAAGTGACTTGTTGCTCCTACCTTCCTACCTTGTTTGTCTTTTGTTCATTCATTCCTTCCTTCAGCACAGATAGACCCAGACTACCATGCGATAGCATTAAACCCCAGAGCACTGTAGGAATACAAAATAAATACATGGAGCCTTGTTTCCTTTTTACATGGAGAGCTAGGGACTGGGTGGGGACTGGCTCTTGAAGGTCCATGAAGACAGAAGAGGCACTGTGGAGCATTTAATAGATGCAGCCATTCTTCTGCTTAAGTATGATTCCCCTAATTCCCCTGACACCCTGTGCAATAGGGAGCGAAATAATGGGCAGGAAAGCAAGTTAACTGGCCAATCAGGGACACAACTACTGGCTTTGTGGCAACCAGATCCCAACACTGCTGCATGGGGAGAGAGTCTCAGCTGACTGATAGGATCAGATCTTGAAACATTCATAGCCATAACACTGAAACTGCACCCTGGAGGGCTGAGTGAGGAGGGCAGGGGCTGGAGCGCAGAACAAACCTGTTCCCACAAATAAATCCAGCCCCAGGACATCACTTTCCTAATGAGAAGCAGCAAGAACTTCTGCAAGGTTCTTGGAAGGCTCTCTGGAAACCGTCACTCATTGTTGGTGACCCTTATTGAGGCCTTAGGAACAGCCAGGGGTGCTCTAAGCACTTTATGTGGAATCGCTCCTTCAGTCACCCTAGCACTCCTAGGAAGTAGACACTGTTACTATTTCCATTTTGCAAATGAGGAAAGGTTAAACGACTTGCCCAAGGGCACAGAACCCATAAGTGGCAGGGCTGGGATTTGAACCCAGCCTAGCTCTGGTCTCTGCTCCTAGCTATAAGTCTGCTACAGCTGTTGTTACCATTCTTGACCCAGATTGGCCCCCTTGATCTTCGTGTGGGCCCCATTTCTTCCCCTTAAGTCCTTGGCATTTGCACCCCAAGGAACCCAACTACCAGGAGAGGCCTAAAGTCTGTGTTCCCTGGACCCCAGGACCCCAGGCCTTGATGTGCCATTGTCATGGGGATGTTTGCTCCTTCTGATGTCTCCTTCTTAGCTCCTGGTTAGTTCTCTTGAAGCACCCCACTTTCTCATTTTGGCTTGCTGGGAAGGCTAAGTAAACGCCATCTGCCAAGGGGCCTGCAGCAAAACAAACCGCCGCAGCCCCAGAGGTCTTGTAGCTTCCATTTAGCAAGCAGCCCTCGCGCCTCTGTGGCAGAACCCTTGGAGAGAGGGCTGCTGTTCATCACTGCTTTGGCTGTGAGAGGCTCAGGAGCCTGTGTAGGGTGGGCTTTGCTGGGGAGAAAGGTTCTGGCTTTCTGGGAGCTCAGGGGGCCCCTGGGAGGGGTTGGGGCCCAGGAGGGCTGCTGCTGGACTCCAGGCTGCTCAGGACCAACTTCTTTTCTCCATTCTGATGCAGAAGAACGATGTGCTTGCTTGTTTGCTATTTTTACTGCAGTTGCTGTCTAGGGGTTTTCTTTGAAGGGAACAAATAAGCTCCGAGGCTCTAAGTACATTTCTGGCTCAGCGCTGTGCGGCACACACCCCAGCTCAGCCGATGTGAGGCCCGTCCTGATTCCCCGCTGCCTCCATGTCTTTCTGGAATCCGTACATTCCAGAAAGCACCACTCCCCCAGTGCCTCCACCGCCCGTATGAGCACACTCCTAAGTACATTTACAGTCTGGCTCCTGCCTCCTTCCCTGGCCAGTAAAACTTCATTTCAGCCTCTTTCAGGATTAAGTTATGCCCTTAGCCATTACCTTATTTTGTTGCTTTTAGCAACATGCGACCCACTACATTCAGGCATTCTTAATCCTCCTCGCCCCAGTTCCTATGTACCTCACCCCCAGGAAGGGGCTGAAGTCACCTTTGCAGAATTATAAGTAATGAGAGAAATCTAACATGGCAGACTCCATCTTGCGACCAACCACACAGGCTAAATTGGTCTTTTGCTTATTCTAGTCTGGAGGCCAGTATAACTATGAGAGGAATTTAGTTTACAGTTAAACTTTGAGGCTAGAAAAACTGTCCCTTCCTTGTTCAGAGATTGAAGTCGCATTCATAGCACATGATTAGAATAATGGTAAAGGCTCTAACTTCGCTGAAGAATAGGCATATGCCTATGGCTTAGTGTGTGTTTATAGAAGTTTTTTACTACCCCAGAGCCATATAAGCAGGGGTCATAAGATAACTTCCCCAGCTTTTCCTAGAGATAACATCACTGTTGTGAAACCTAAAGAGCTTCCCCATGTATCTCTGAAATATTTTTGAGATGATTTGTCAGAGTTGGCATTTTCTCAGACCAAGAGATTCCAGCTGGTCTTGAGACCCCCTCCCAGTACCTGACTCAACTGCACAAAGGCAATTTTAGACACTCCTGTGATCTCATCCCCAGCCAATCAATTGTGTCAATTCCCCAGACCCCTGGCTGCCAGAGTTCCCTTAAGAAACCCTAGCCTTGGATAGTATGCAGCCATAAGAAAGGATGAATTCATGTTCTTTGCAAGGACATGGATGAAGCTGGAAACCATCATTCTCTGAAAACTGACACAAGAACAAAAAACCAAACACTGCATGTTCTCACACATAAGTGGGTGCTGAACAATGAGAACACATGGACACAGGGAGGGGAACATCACACACTGGGGCCTGCTGGGGGGTGAGGGGGGTAGGGGAGGCATAGCAGGGGGTGGGAGATCAGGGAGGGGTAACATTAAGAGAAATACTTAATGCAGATGATGGCGGGGCGGGTGGATGCAGCAAACCACTGTAGCATGTGTATACCTGTGTAACAATCCTGCACGATCTGTACATGTACCCCAGAACTTAAAGTATAATAATAAAAAAAAGAAAAGAAAAAAAGAAACCCTAGGGTTGGAATTCTGGGGAAGACAGGTTTGAGAAGTTTCTCCCATTCTGCTCATGTGGCTGGCCCTGAGGTTATTAAACTCTTTCTTTCTTTCTTTTGGAGACAGAATTTCACTCCTGTTGACCAGGCTGCAGTGCAATGGCATGATCTCAGCTCTCTGCAACCTCCACCTCCTGGATTCAAGCGATTCTCCTGCCTCAGCCTCCCAAGTAGCCAGGATTACAGGCATGTACCACCACACCCAGCTAATTTTTTGTATTTAGTAGAGACAGAGTTTCACCATGTTGGTCAGGCTGGTCTCAAACTGCTGACCTCAGGTGATCCACCCGCCGCAGCCTCTCAAAATGCTGGGATTACAGACGTGAGCTACCGTGCCCAGCTTTATACTCTTTCTTTGCTGCAACAACCTGCTGTTCTCTTTGTTTTTTTCAGGGCAGTGGGCAAGAAGAACCCATTAGGCTGTGACAGGGCCATCTCTTCAGAGAGCAAATCCCTCTGGACCTTCCTGTAGCCTGGTATCTAAACTACATGGTATTCTGTTTTTTCATTCAGGTTTATTAAAGTGCAATTTACACCAAGTAAAATACAATTCAAGATTTTTTTACAGACACATCAGTTGTATAACCACCACCACAATCAAGATACAGAACAACATTCTCTCATACACCATTAAAGTCAGCAACTTCCCCCAACCCCAGCTTCTCACAACCACCCATCTAATCTGTGGTGGTTTTATTTTTTCCCCTCTGGTTTTGCCTTTTCCAGAATGTTACATAAATGAAATCTGGAGTCTGGCTTCTTTCACTCAGAGAGATTCATCCATGTTGCAAGCAGCCATAGTCCAGTGCTAGGTAGTAGTCTGAGGTATGGATGTACCACAGTTGATCAGTTCATCAGTTGAAGAACATTAGCGTTGTTTCAAGTTTGGGGCAATTATGAATAAAGCAGCTATACACACTCATGTAGAATTTTTATGTGAACATATGTTTTCATTTCTCCTGGTAAATACCTAGGAATGGGATTTCTGAGTTGTAAGGTAAGTATATATTTAACTTTTTTTTTTTTTTTTTGGTTACCAGATCTCAGGCAAGAGCAGTAGGTATATATTTAACTTTTAAGAAACTGCCAAACTGTTTTTCAAAGTGGCTGTATTATTTTGCATTTCCCAGCAATGTGTGACAGATCCAGTTATTTTGCATTCTTACAATGTCAGGTACTGCCAGTTTCCCCATTCCAGCCTCCCTCCATTCTAAAGATGTGCTACGTGGTACTTTGTGATCTATTTCTGTGCTTCTTTTTCTCAAGTGGCAGTCCTAGGAGGCAGGAAATAGGATTTGTTTATTTCTATATTGCCTACACAGTATATGTCAGGGTAGGAGCTCAATATATCTTTAACACATATATGAATGAATAAATGAAGCTTTCTAGGTTGCTTGGCAGTTTCTAGAGGACAGAGCTACTGAGGCCTCATTCTTCTCACCTGGAAAAACACCGACGTCCAACCGGCTTCCCTTGGTCACGAGCAGTTCCTGATCTACCTCTGTCCTCCCCCTTCTTGAAGTCAGGCCGCCCTCAGACTCTTCTATCTCGGTCCCTTCTCTTTGGATGTTGCTTGGTGCATTGGCCTCATTCCTCTGGAAATAAACTGAGTGCAGAGAGGACCTTCCCGTCTAGTACAGGTTATGGTCAGCAGATCCCCCAGGGAACAAGCTTCTGGAGAGATTTAAGGGCTGCACAATTAAGACAGGGAGAACAGCCATGAAGAACAGTTGCACCTTCATGGCAAACCATGAAAATCCAACCAAAGCTGAGAAGTTGGATGAGGCCATATTGATAAGCTCAGGGTGGACATAGAGAGAGGCAGCCCGATGACCCTGTCCACATAGCTGCTGCTATGTGGACACTGAACTTCTTTAGGGAGTACACAGTACCCACATATGTGGGTACTGAACTTCTTTAGGGAGATAAGCTGCTGGCTGTAGAATGTGAGCACAAACCAGGAGGCCAAGTCAAATGACCTTCAAGAAAGGAGCAGGTGGGAGGGAGCTCGTTGTGAGGAAGATAAACAGAAGCAGTGAGTGCCGGGGAAACAAGGCTACAGGTGGGAAGGGATTGCCTCCGGAGTGGGTCTGGCTCTTCTTACCCAACCACACTGCATCAGAGGTGAGAAACCTATTAGGGCCTGAGGGTCTGAACACAGGTAGCCTGGCCTGCCTTCTCAGTAACGTAGCATTTTTCAGCCCCTGCGGACTGGCTCTGCAGTGGCCTCAATTCAGAGGTACACATTCCAGGACAATGGAGGAGTCTCTTGATGTAGAAGGTCAGCTCTTCAGTAGATTTAGACACTGAGGGGCTGAATGGAACTCTCTTGAAAGATCTTTTCAGGAAGGCTTAGGGGCAAATAGAAGGATCCTGAGGATGACAGTTCTGGAGAAGGTAGAAACAGAAAACAAACAAACAATGAATGACTCTCCAGAGTCAAAGGCATGCAGTTCTCCTCATGTGAACCGGCAAGGGCCAGATGCCACTCAGACCCTGGAGAAACTGAGCAAAGAGAAAATAGAGGTTAAACCTTCAGAGGTGGGAAGGTTGTGAGAGTTCAGGGCGTATTCCTGGAGGTGAGGACAGCGGAGCGGTGATGGTGTGATTGGGTAAGTGCTGGGTAAGAGATGCTCAAGAAGAAAAGAGTCTTAGAGATCACCACTCCAAATTCCCTTTTTATACAGGAGAGAGATCTGAGGCCTAGGGTGGGGAAGGGATAGCCCGCAGTTACATTGCTAGTGGGTAGTAGAGCTAAAACTGGAAAGTCTCGACTCTGGAGAGTAGCTTTGAATCCTGGCAGCTCATTAGTAAAATCTAGTTTAGAAAATTTCTCTTAAAGAGCAAAAATCTAAAAATGGGAAGCAAGACTCATGTGAACCCAGATCTGCTTGGACTGGTTTATTCCTATCCCAAATACCTACATTTGCGTAGCCTCTGATCACAGGGGCTTAAGCTTGTGAGTTCAGTGCCAGCAGACAACTTTCTCATTCTTTAGAAGGCCATTCCAATAAAGAGTGGGCTAGCTGCCTCTGGAAACATTTAGGTCCAGTTTTGCTAGGAAACAATCATGTGGGGGCTGTTTTTAGTGCAGGGTGGGGAAGAAGGGGGTTGGGGTGTGGGGTTGGGAAAGAGACTGTCCCCATCGCATGCTTTGGGAATCTTCCCTCTTGCTGCCAACTGTACAGTGACTCTGGGAAGCAGCTGAAAGAGGAGGAGGAGGCTCTGTTCACACATGAAAAGCTAAGAGTGACTTGAAGCTTATAATTACCCAATATTCCCTCAAATTATGCACACCATGATGAACAGATCCCCTCTTCCTGTCACAATTTTCCCTAAAGTTGTGGACCTCTTAATGACTTCAAAACTGATCTAACATAGAAATTTTGTTCTGGGATACCTGGCCCACTCTGTCTCTTTCTGTGATCTGTCTTGGACTGTAAACTCTACTGAAGGGACTGGCTCGGCTGCCTTATGTGTTCTATGTGACCATGCAGCTACAGTTGATTGGACCAGAATCAGATCCTGTCTCAATGTTGAACAATCTATTGGCTGGTCAGCAACCAATCAGACTCACCCTCTTGAGAATTTTAAGTATGTACTGCACAGCCAGAATGCAATCAGAGCTCAAAGGTTACTGAGAGTTGGGAGCTTTACCTACAATCAATGCTGTGAGCAGGCTGAAGTTATTAAGAGGCAGAGATGCCTCTTGAGTAAGCTGCAGAGAGACAAATGGCCCAAATGTATAAATAGATGAGACCATAGATACACCATAGAAGCCCCAGGGAAAGAGAATCAAAGAGAGGGACTATAAGTCATTTCAAAGACAGCTTGGATGGCTATGAAACCAGAGCTCTGGTTATAATAGATTAAAATTTTCCATAGGATGTTGTAGTCACACAATAGTGCTGTGTTTTCTTGAGGAGATAGAAGACTTAGCCACTCATAATCATGACCATTTCATTCATAATAATCCATAATTGGAGGCATGGGAAAGTGAGTAGATATCTCACAGTTTAAAAAGGGAGAGAGAAGAAGAGAGAAAAAGAGGGGTGGAGGGGAGGGGAGAGAGAGAATAACTCAAGCCCTAACAGTGCAAATTTCCCAGATTCAATTTTCAAGAGGAGACTGGCTGCACTTTATTTCCACAAGCTGCCTTAGAACCTTACAATGACTACCTCCTTCATTTTGATTTGCACGAGTGCTTTTCTGTCCTTTGTAAATCATCCTAAAATGCATTTATCTTCATGTAATCTGATTTCCTTGCATTATAAAAATGCTCACTCCCAAGTCTCCAAGGGATAGTCCTGGAGTTGGTTGTGGTATCTATCTAAATCTCCACAGTTCCCCTGACAACTGGCCTTGGCAGAATGAAAGACCATTAAGAAGCTGAGCAAGGAGAAGAAGGAGGAAACCTTCACATCTGTAACTGCATATAAAATTTCCTGGAGAAAATGAGCCCAGGAGCTGAAAAGGGCATCTAGTGAGAGCTACAAAGTGTCTTTCATTGACCTGGTGTGGTCCCTAGAGAGAAAGTGCTGTGTTTCCTCAACTGGTTCCTTTACTTAGTCCATAAATATTTACTGTATATAGATATGAGGCTGACCCTGGGCTTGGTTCTAAGAAAGCAGATAAATACAACACTAAACCTTCACTAAAAACACTTTAGCCTTCTGTTGGTACTGCAACAAAATGGTCTACCTTCTATGAGTTATTTTATCTCTGTGTAGGTCTCTTCTGTGATATGAGGAGTCCGGAAAGAGCAGGGACTCTGGGTTACCATCTCTCCTCCCCTCCACTGAGACTAATACCGAGGCTGGCAGTCAAAAAGTGACTGGAGAATTGGCTGGCAGGTTTGAGTTGTGGGTTTGAACTGTGTTGCTCCTTCCTGCCCACTGATAGCCACCCTGGCCCTCTCCATCACATTGTGGAACTATGTGCTCCTGGTCACAGTGGGAGGCTAAGGAGCATTGAGGAATGTGGGTGAAACCACTCAAATTCATTTTGGGGGAAGAGCTCAAAGCACATGCCCACAACATATGGGTGAGTGGTGTCTGTAGGGAGGCGCCCTGAAACTTACAGCTAAAGCCACTCACCTAGGAATAGAACAAGTAGCAAAACCAGTTGTCCCTAAGTTCTCTGGATGCCCTGAGTTTTCTGAGGGAGTCATCCAAACTTCAGAGCCTACACTGGTGGGAGAGAGGACTCAAGACACTCCCAGAACCAACCCAGGAACATAGAGAGCTTCCTTAAGACTAAAATGTTATTAAGAACTTAATGTGGAAGTCGTAGCCAGAGCAATCAGGCAACACAAAGAAATAAAAAGCATCCAAATTGGAAAAGAGGAAGTCAAATTATTTTTGTTCACTGATGATATGATCTTATATCTAGAAAGCCCTAATGACTCCTCCAAAAAATTCTTAGATTTGATAAATAAATTCAGCAAAATTTCAAGATACAAAATCAACATACAAAAATCAGTAGCATTTCTATACACCAATAAAAATCAAGCTGAGAAGCAAATCAAGAACACAATCCCATTTCCAATAGCTACCAAAAAAAAAAATTACCTGGGAATATATTTAACCAAGGAGGTAATACTATTCATCCATAAAAAAGAATGAATTCTCAACAAGGAAAACTATAAAACACTAATGAAAGAAACTGTAGATGATATAAACAAATAGAAAAACATCTCATGCTCATAGATTGAAAGAATTAATATTGTTAAAATGACCATACTACCCAAAGCAATCTACAGATTTAATGCAATCCTTGTCAAAATGTCATTGTCATTTTTCACAGAATTAGAAAAAAAAATCCTAAAATTCATATGGGACCTAAAAAGAGCCCAAATAGCCAAAGCAATCCTAAGCAAAAATAGCAAAGCTGGAGCCATCACATTACCTGACCTCAAACTATACTTCTGGGCTATAGCAACCAAAACAGCATGGCACAGGCATAAAAAATAGACACATAGATCAATGAAACAGAATTTTAAAACTCAGAAATAAAGCCACATACCTACAGCCAACTGACATTTGAAAATGTCAACAAAATATACACTGGGGTAAGGATACCTTTTTTAATAAATAGTGCTGGGAAAATTGGATTGCTATATGCAGGACACCTGTCCCTCACCATATACAAAAATCAACTCAAGATGGATAAATACTTAAATGTAAATTCTGAAACTACAAAAATACTAGAAGAAAAGCTAGGGAAAACTCTTCTGGACATTGGTCTAGGCAAAGAATTCATGACTAAGGCATCAAAAGTACAGCAATAAAAAAATAGACAAATAGAACTTAACTAAAAAGTTTCTGTGCAGCAAGAGAAATAATCAACACAGTGAACAGACAACATGCAGAGTGGAAGTAAATATTTACAAACTATGCATCTAGTATGAGACCGACGTTCAGCATTTACAAGGAACTCAAACAACTCAACAACAAAAGCAACAACAACAACAACAAAAAACCATTAAAAAGTGGGCAAAGGACATGAATAGACATTTTCAAAAGAATACATATAAATGGCCAACAAGCTTACAAAACCAATGGTCAACATCACTAATCATCAGGTTTCAATGCAAATTGAAACCACAATGAAATATCATCTCTTACTAATCAGAATAGTTATTATTAAAAAGTCAAAAAATAGATGTTGATGAGGATGCAGAGAACAAGGAATGCTTATACACTATTTGTGGGAATGCAAATCAGTACAACCTCTATGGAAGACAGTATGGATGTTTCTCAAAGAACTAAAAAGAGAACTACCATTTGATCCAGCCATTCTACTACTGGTTACCTACCCAAAGGAGAAGAAATCATTACATAAAAAAGATGCTTGCACTTGTATGTTTATCATGGCACTATTCACAATAGCAAAAACAGGAAATTACCCTAAGTGTCCATCAGTGGAGGACTGGACAAAGAAAATATGGTATGTATATACCGTGGAATACTATTCAGCCACTTAAAAAAAGAATGAACTCATGTATTTTTCAGCAAAATGGATGCTACTAGAGACCATTATCTTAAGTGAAACAAACTCAGAAACAGAGTCAAATCCCACATGTTCTCTTATAAGTGGGAGCTAAATAATATGTACACCTGGACACAGAGCGTGGAATGGTAGACACTGAAGATTCTGAAGGGTAGGAGTGTGGAGTGGAGTGAGGGATAAGAAATTGCTTAATGGGGGCCGGGCGTGGTGGCTCAAGCCTGTAATCCCAGCACTTTGGGAGGCCGAGGCGGGTGGATCACGAGGTCAAGAGATCGAGACCATCCTGGTCAACATGGTGAAACCCCGTCTCTACTAAAAATACAAAACAAAAAAAATTAGCTGGGCATGGTGGCGCGTGCCTGTAGTCCCAGCTGCTCAGGAGGCTGAGGCAGGAGAATTGCCTGAACCCAGGAGGCGGAGGTTGCGGTGAGCCGAGATCGCGCCATTGCACTCCAGCCTGGGTAACGAGAGCGAAACTCCGTCTCAAAAAAAAAAAAAAAAAAAAAAAAGAAATTGCTTAATGGGTACAATGTACATTATTCAGGTGAAGGTTACACTGAAAGCCAGACTTCACCACTACATAATATATCCATGTAAAAAAACTACACTTATATCCTTTCAATTTACACCAAAAAAAACCCACCACCACCGCCACCAACAAAACCCTTAGTGCTCTGTGACCTTTATAAGTGAAGAATGGGTTAACCGAAATAGCAGGGTTTTCATGGTGTTCAGGCAAACGAGACCAGAGAGAGAAAGATAATTTTAGTGTCACTAGCTTTTTCAGAAGGAGAGGGAACCCTGACCAGCCCCCATGGGTACCTGGACTCTTTGGCAGGACCTTTTCCGGAGTGAAGATGTAGGTACCTAGCGCCCATGGCATAATACATTGACCATCAAAAGCATAAACTAACCTCCTGTGCCCTACATTCTGCCTCAGGACCATCCAGTCCAGCCTGTTTGAGTTATATTTCTCATGACAGTTCTGATTTACCATCAGTCTCTTAGGTGGCTCATTGGCAGAGGCACTATAGTCCTATAGTGCATCCAAATGCAAGAGCATCATCTTCAGGTAGAGAGAGTAGGACATGTTGTATTCAACACATCTTAGAACAGCACCAGCAGCTTAGTGTCTCATGTGGGAATAGTGCATCATGTCACCAAGCCAAAAACAAACTAAAGGCTGACAAACATGGACCTTCAGGGGGAAGACTGCAAAAGTGAGCTGGTAACAGTGGCCCCCAGAAGTTCTCAACAGTGATGAGAGCTGGGTCATATGTATATACCAATATCACCCACACATGTTTAATTATAGAGATTCAAATTTTACCAAATTGCCAAGGACACGTAAACTGTCCTCTTCTTCTGAAGCCTCTGCTTGCAGCAGCACCCTCCACCCCGCATCCCGCTGAAATCTAAATTTAGACATCTGTTTTCGCTATTTCAATAATCACAGGTACTTAGGCTTACTTGATAGGGGTGATATTTGTAAGTGAAGTCAAGAAAGAACACACATCATTAAAAATGTTCAGGGCCAGCAAAATGCCTTTGAAATCGCTTGCTTTTTAGCTGGAAATGTGAAATAGCATAGCAGGAGCAGGTCTTGATGCCTGCATCAGGAAGATAATAGAAAGGTAATGCTATTCCCTGTGTCACTTTTAATGCCACGGGCAGCTTCCCATTAACACAGGGAAGTTATTTTCTTTAAGAAAAATGAAAATAAGTTTTATTGGTGAAATGGACAGCCCACCACTTTTCTTATTCCATCACCTTACCTGGCCCTGAGATAGTGCATCTGCTACCAACCGTGGAGCTCTCCCTCTCCAGATGAAACTTAGGGCCTTCATCTTCCTTCAATACCAAGATCTATAAAGTCTGACATTCAAGTCAGCAGCACTGCCATGGGCACTGAGAGTGACAGTGCTTCTATCTCTAAAACCTGGTACACTTTGTTCTAAACCAGAGTCCAGGAAGGTCGAAGTGGGAAGAAACATTGTGAAAGGCCCCAGACCCAGACCCAGCACCCACAGGAGAGGGGGCAGGAGCAGAGCCTTCCTTCAGTTAAATGCAGGCTAACTCTGAAAGGTTTTATATAGCTATGCTATAAGTTGTATGATCACACTAGGTGCAGATTTCTAAGTCCCTTTTTTGTGTGGAGGGGGTGTTATTAGAAGAATTCTTGGGCTGGGCACGGTCGTTCATGGGCCAGGCACACTGGCTCATGTCTGTAATCCTAGCACATTAGCAGACTGAGGCAAGATTGCTTGAGCCCTGGAGTTCAAGTCAGCCTGGGCAACTGGTGAAACCCCATCTCTACAAAAATACAAAAAATAGCCGGGTGTCGCATGTTCTCACTCATAGGCGGGTGTTGAACAATGAGAACACATGGACACAGGGAGGGGAGCATCACACACTGGGGTCAGTTGGGGGGAAATAGGGGAGGGACAATGGAGGGTGGGGAGCTGGGGAGAGATAGCAAGGGGAGAAATGCCAGAGGTAGGTGATGGGGAGGAAGGCAGCAAATCACACTGCCATGTGTGTACCTATGCAACAATCTTGCATGTTCTTCACATGTACCCCAAAACCTAAAATGCAATAAAATAAATAAATGAGGGGGAAAAAAAAGAAAAAGAAAAAAAAAAATAGCCGGGTGTTGTGGCATGTGCTGTAGTCCATTACTCAGCAGGCTGAGGCAGAAGGATCACTTGAGCCCTGGAGGTTGAGGCTGCTGTGAGCCGTCATCACGTCACTATACTCCATCCTGGATGACAGAATGAGATCCTGTCTAAAAAAAAAAAAGAATATAGAAAAGAAAAGAAAGAAAGAAAAAAGAATTCTCCAGGGAGAGTCACCAAAGAACATACCAAATGTCCCTTGGACAGATCACCTTTCTGAATCTCAGTTTCTTTATCCACAGATTGAGATGATATGAGTCAGTGGTTTTCAACCAGGGGTGACTTTGCTTTCTGGGGACATTTGGTAGCATCTGGAGATGGAGGCGTTGGGGCTTTAATGATGTGAGGGAGTATGCAGTGCTGCTGTCATCCACGGATGCTGCTCAACACCCACAATGCACTGCTCTGTGTGCCCCAACAACAAACAAGTATTTGGTTTACAATGTCAATTATGCCAAGGTTGAGAAACCCTGGAGTAGATGATTTTGAAGTTCTCTCCCAGCTACAAGAATATCTTCCCTTTGGTGTGAGTATTAAAAACCCACGTGAACATGTATGATTGGGATCCCTGAGTTTTAATGGCAAGGCCCAAAACTTAGTTCAGGTACTAGGAAGGCGCCCTGTTTCTGTGCCTATGTCCTGAACTCACCTTCCTAGCCAAGCAGACCCAGGGCCATCTGCTGCCATCATATCTGTTACCCCCAGGGTCAGCAGAACACCTATCATCATGGAAGGCATTCCCGGCTAGAGAAGTTTGATGGGAAGTGGGGATGGAGGTATCACTTGTCACTGGAATTTTCTCACTGCCAGTTTCCTCTCATTATCTGGTGAACTCTGTTCCTGTCTGTCACCATGCCTGTCAGCATGCCTGTCAGGGGCCCAACTGCAGTCTTCCTTCCGTGTCATGTCTATTTCTTTCCTCTTCTGGGACTTAGGTCTGCCAGCTCTGAAGACTCACTTTCCCCAGGGGAAGCTCTTCATCACCTCATCTCCCAGGCTTGGATTCATAGTCCTAAAGAGGACTTCAGGATTTAAGCTATGGTCTTTTCTTCCAGCATTCACTAGTCTATCCCCAGTATACGTAGGAGAGGCTCAATAACATTTGTTGAATGAATGAAGAGCCTCCCAGCTTGTGATCTCCCTGAGATGCACACTGCCCACCTGGCTCCCTGGAAGTGGAATGGACTCCAATCCATAGCTTGCCATCTGGACTAATGCTGATTACAGTGATCCTGGGAAACGAGAGATTTGAAAGAGCAAAGATGATATAGTGAGCTCTGCTTTCAGGTGTGAAAAGGCAAAGCAGGACTGATGCTTTCCATTATTTCTAAAAGAGCGATAATGGCTGTGAGAGAGAGCTTTGAAAGAATCTGATACTTGTGTCACTTCCCCATGTTAATTATTTTTATTATCCGTTTCCTGGTTCCCTGTGGTGATTTAAGGGTTTTAGGAATTTTTAAGCTATCATTTACTGAGTGCTACGTTTTATCAGCTTTATAAACATGACCATAATAGGTTGATTCTCTTTTTGTCCCATTTCTCAGAAGTTGAGGCAGAGAGGGGTTAATTACATGCCCAATATGCCCAGCTAGGGGAAAACTAAGTTCAGATTCATACCCAGGCCAGTGTGCCTCCAAAGCTGGTCTTAATAAAGCCCTTCAAACAGAGAGAGCCTGCATGCTTGTGCTTGATGGCCACAGGGTGGAAGGAGATTGTGCTCTGTCTCTCTGCCAAGTTTGAAGACAGAGAGACTCTGGTGGAGAGGGGCAGTGGGAGAAGCTGAGGGAAGGATTCTTCCCTGAGACTTTGGGGAAGGCAGAAACAAGTCCTGTGAATTTAGCCTGGGTAGGAAATAGGTCCTCTGTCTACAATTCTGCAAAACTCCTGAGGGGAGGCCCCGCTCGGAGGTCCGGTGGGTCTAGCTCTGGCCTGCTGCCCACAATCCCCTAATCTCTGCCGCACCATCCTCTGGTTGTCTCCCCCAACATTTGGGTGGCCAGATTTAGCAAACAGAAATACAGGATGGCCAGTTAACTTTGCAATTCAAATAACAACAATTTTTTTTAGTACAAGTATAGCATACTTGGGACATATACTAACATATTATTTATTATCTGAAATTCATATTTAATTGTCTTGTATTTTATGTAGTAATTCTATCTACCATCCTTGGCCCCTCCCACACCATCCCTTGGTCTGCTGCCCTGCTATTCCCAGTGGAAATGCCTGGCCCCACATAGACCAAATTGCTGTGTCACATTCCCTGCCTAGAGCTGCCCAGTGGTCTCTACCCAGCTTGGTTTCTCCAGGAGCCCCCCTCGAAGTAAAGAGTTGCAGCCCTGAGGACAGGACTGTGAGCATCCTGCCCCAAGTCACTCAGATCCTCCTGGGGGTATTAGGTTCAGGCTCCCTGGGGTGGGGGTGGGGGATTCTGGATAGCAAAGTAAAGAAGCTAACGAGACAAGAAACCTTGCCTCATGGTTTAGAAAACTTCATCACTTCCCTGGCTCTGGGCCAAAGTAATCATTTTAAGGTGCTTGGAGCAGGGAGTAGGGACGGAGAGGAGGGTGGTTTGCTGTGGGTTTCTCCTCCCAGACTTGACAGCTGCAGATAGGATAGGTTAATAAGCTGTGGAAGTAGAATTCACCCAGGAAATGATGTGGGGCCACCCCATGCCTGTACCCAAAGGCTGTGGAGCTTCAGGAACGAGTGCAATCTGAAAACTCACTACCTATTCTGGGGCTCCCTCTCCTTCCTTCAGACATAAACACGGAGATGGGAAAGGGCTTGGCCTTCAGGCAGGAACCCGTGGATTGAGGAAGACAGCAATGGGGATGGAAAAAGAGAAGAGGAATTAGAGGAGCTGTGCTTTCTGTATTTGACCCCCCACATATGTACACATGCACACACTGCACTTACAGCACAGGAGCTAGGGAGCTGAGTTCTCATGCGTACTCTGTGGCACGTGGTGAGCCAGTTGCTTCCCTTGTCTAGGTCTCAGTTTGCTCATCTGTAAATTTTAGAAGAAGGGCTGGAATCTCTTGGGCCCTGCCTGCAAAGGTCCAGGAATCTGGTAACCCCACCTAAGTATGAACTCTCTGAGAGACTTGTCTTCAATCTCATGGATGATTGATCGCCCAGAACCCAGCCAGCCTCAGGGAGGGTCCAGCAATGCTGGTTTCTGCTGCTGCTGCTGTCCCTAGACCTGGAGACTGGCCAAAAACCAGAGGCATTTCCCAATGTGTGAGCTGGGGCCTTCCCAGGCTGCGCTGGCAGAGGCTGCAGGGGAACCAGGATTCTAAATTCCCAAGCAGGCAAATTACCCAATGAGCACCCTGCACCCTAGTGCCTCCAGACCAGTCCAGGAGACAGGGCAGAGGAGGACACATCTGCCAGGTGGCTCCCAGGGTCCCACCCCCGAGTTATTCTCATACTCAGTGCCACTGTGAATGCCTTCTGCTTTAGCTTAATTAAGCCATCTGCCCACATTAAATGGTAAATTATCTCAATCACTCCCTGGATCCCAGAGGGGAGACAAAGATGAAAGGAAAGTGTCATCCCTTGAGTGGAACTGAAGGACTCTGCCTCGCCTGTGATGACTTCTCCCTCTGTGAGGGACAGCCTCCAGTGTTTACAAATCTTTCTGTGTCCTTGAAACTCTAACTCCACCTGTCACCTCAGTGCTTCTTTTTCTTTCCACAGGGAGGAGCGAGACTCTTGCATGTCTGACCATGGTTAAGGAAAAAGAGAGTTCTTTTGTTTTTCCTCTACCTTGGGGATGCTTGAATGTCTGTAATGTTGCTCTCTTCCAATAAGCCTGTTATGTTTGCACCCCTTTCAGCTCTCGGTTCTGCTGAGGAAGCCCTGTGCTCCCACTGAAGTGACCTGTGAACTTCACTCTGCTCTGCATGCATGTGGCCAGAACAGGAGGATGGAGAGATCTCATCACAGGATCTGTGGGGGAAGTGGGAGGTGTCTCCCAGGGTAAAAGCACCTTCTTCAAAAGGTTGCTGTGGACCAGGGGATGGCCCTTGCTTAGCTTTGGGTTCCAGACATTGGATTTATAAGCATGCTCATACTTGTTAGGGTTCAAGAAGCATTGATTTACAATCACTAAATCCCTAAGAGACTGATGAACCTCAGTCCACTAAAAAACTGGGGGATGTGACTCAAGAGAGACGGACTCACAATCACTAAACTTCTAAAAGACTGAGTGTCTTGGTTCATTTTGTGTTGCTATAGCAGAATACCCAAGGCTGAGTGATTTATAAAGAAAAGAGGTATATTTAGCTCACGGTTCTGCATGCTGGGAGGTTCAAGAAGCATCGTGCTGGCATCAGCTTGGCTTCTGTTGTGGGCTTTCCTGCTGCATTAAGACATGGTGGAAGATCAAAGGGGAAGTGGACATGTGCAAAGAGGCAAAACTCAAGGAGCATCCTGGTTCTATTAAAGCCCACTCTCAAGGAGGCATTCCTGTGAGAAGTAATCTGTCTCACGGAGAGCAAGCACTGACTGCCACCAAACCATTTATGAGAGATCTGTCCCCACCTCTCACTGCGCCCTGCTTCCCAACACCGCCACATCGGGGATCAGTTTCAACATGCATTTTGGTGGGGTCAAACTCGAAACCTAGCACTAAGAAGCCGAGCCCAAGGTAAACGTAAAATGGTGACAATTCCTACCAAGTATCCCCTTTCTGGTATCAAGCTTACCCTGAAAACTAATAATCAGAAGACTACTTAGTGAGTACAGAACAAAGAGACATTAGGTCAGGGGTTAGGAAATTGTGATTAATTATGTCTGATCCAGAGCTAGTTGTCTCTCAGTGGAACTGGAGACACACTGACTGGGTGTATTATTTGACTGCCCCTTTTCTGGACACCTAGCAGGCCATAGACCTTCAGTTACCCTAAGCTTCCTTCAGTCAGACTGGGAACTACTGACTGAGCCCGAGCTCTCTTTAGCCACATTTAGTCCTGATGACTTTTTTTTGGACTTGGGTACTTCCCAATCTCTTCATTATGCATTTACAAAGCATCATGTAGAGTGGGTCTTTTCTATAAAGGCTTAATGCCTAACTGTTTGACTTTCTCGAAAATGACTTAAGTCCCAGATTCTGTCAATCTCTTTCTGTAGCTCCCTAGCCACACAGAATTATTTTAATGAATCATAAGTCGTGCCCCTGGATCTCAGACAGACTTCACATGCTGTTTCAGGGCACACTGGGCTTCCGCTGAGGCTTCCCTCAATGGAGTTGCCCGTTGGCTGTGTTACTTTGGGCACAACACTAAGCCTCCATGAGCCTTGGTTTCCTTAGGATAAAATGGGGATATTAACGATGATCTCACAGGGATACAAAGATCAAGAGAAATGGTCAAGTGTTGTATCTTGATCATGTATCAAAAAGGGCTGTGACTTCCTTACAGCGACTCACCAGTCAGGAGCCTCAAGGGATGCTTTCCCAGACAGAAATACTCTTGGCAATATGCTTAATTTGTTTATTCACAAAGCATTTATCAAGCACCTATTCTGTGACAAGCATAGTACTTGGAGTGATAGAAGAAATTTTCTTAAATGCTGAAATAATTACTTTACCATGGGAGGTGAGGATAGTATATTGACAACTAATATTGGGAGCTTATTGTGTGCCAGACAAGAACTAATGGCAGGTATCATTTTATTAAATTCGCACAATAGTCAAACGAGGCAGACACTTGAACTAACCCCATTTTGCAGATTAGCACACAGAGCTAATCAAATTCTTTAAGGTAGACAGCTTGTACCTGGTATAATTAGAGCCCCGATACGAGTGGCTGCAAAGATCATGCTCTTAACCAAACTCCAGAGAAGGATAGATGACAAGTACAAAATTAAGATTGGTACAGATTAGACCCTTTTGCACTGTGTGTGTGATTTTCTTGGATGGTTATTAAATGTAATGTGTTATATTCAAACATGACTGTGGGTTTAAGGCTACAATGTTAGGGTGGGTAAAAGGAGGATCTCCTTCAGTAGGGTGAATAGTGATGAAACGGCCCATAATGATGACAAAGAGCATTCTCAGCCTAGAAGCACAGGGAATTCCCCATGTGGGTGTGGCCTCCTGGAAGGTTAAGTGCAAAGGCAGCATCCATCACTTTGAGGTAAGCAGGAATCAGGAAGTGGGGAAAGGGCGGTGAGCCAGGGAGACATGCCATCTCTCTTAATAAAATCGCAGACCTCCAAAACCAGCATGTAAGGGGAACTGGTCCTCACTGCATCCAACCCAGGGATTCATCCTCCTTCAGGGATGTTCTGACAATGACTGCTGCTCTCTCATGGGCCTCACGTCCAAAGGTCCAGCCAAAGACAGGACACCAGGTTGTCTTTAAAGCCTATAGCTGAGTGGCCAGTCTTGAAGTCATGTTCTATGGTCATATTCTATTGTCTGCCTTTATTTTTCCTCTGTTATTCCTAAGGCTTTAGTCAAGTCTCATGTAACTGGCCCAGCCTGATTTCTACCAAACAAAAGGAAAGGCCTTGTGTTCAGGCTCTAATTGAAGCATTAAAGAGATTGCAGGCTTCCTTCAGCTTTGCAGAAAAAATGTATTCCAGGTCAGAGTGTCATCTGTGTCCTCATCAGGAGATATACTGGGATGGCCTTGTCACCGCAAGGCTGCCATGAAGCCTGTGAAGTTCATGGACTCACTCTAAGTCCCCAACTCACCCTCCCACCCTCAGGCCCCAGCAGCTGATGCCTCTGCTCTCAGATTCCCATAATGGTTCCAGGTGGTGACTATTACCTAGTACCATACTTTCCAGACTGTGCCCATCTCAGGGGCCAGCAGCCTCACCATCCCTAGAGTTTGTCAAGAATCAGAGCCTCGAGCCTACTCCAGACCTCCTGAATCAGAATCTGCATGTTAACAGAGCCCAGATGATTCAGAAGCACATGAAAGTTTGAGAAGCACACATCCAGGGCAGGGGTTCTTAACCCGCGTCCATGAGCTCAATGGGGAAAAAACAGTATTACATCTTTATTTCTACCATTCACTAACCAAACATTAGGATTTCCTTCTGTTTTGGATGTAGGTTGCAAGTCACAGAAGTAGTCACGATACTTGTGACTTTGTCACCAATAGAAATCATGGGTACTTTTGTAACACATTACAGTTGTTTTAGACATCTCAAAATACCGCATATGTTCACCACTACCTCAAAATAACAATGGGTATTAGATCTGAAGTTATGTTATACTATATAATAAAATTGTAACCAAACTTATTATATCACCAAATTTGAAAATATTTTTGATAATGGTTTCAAAGGACTTGACTTCCCTTATTATCCCATGTGTTTTACTTTCTGCAATAGAAAATTTATTCTGAGGAGGGCTCACCAAGTTGCTGAGGGATCCATTACATGAAAAAGGCAAAGAACCTCTGCTCTAAGAATCACAGCAGGGCTGTATTTGGAGAATTTCAGAAACATAGTGGGGTTAGCATTACTCAATCTGGAAAGCCCCAGAAATCACATACCCCCACAGACAGGCAGCCTTTGGAGCAGACCTGATGGGCAGCTAGGGGTCTGCTTTGATGGCTTCTTTATTCTCTCTTCATTAAAAAGTGGGTTTGAGGCCGGGCTCAGTGGCTCACACCTGTAATCCCAACACTTTGGGAAGCCAAGGCGGGCAGATCACCTGAGGTAAGGAGTTCAAGATCAACCCGACCAACATGGAGAAACCCCATCTCTACTAAAAATACAAAATTAGCCAGGCGTGGTAGTACATGCCTGTAATCCCAGCCACCTGGGAGATGGAGGTTGCCGTGAGTCGAGATCGCACCATTGCATTCCAGCCTGGGCAACAAGAGTGAGACTTGGTCTCAAAAAAAAAAAAGTGGATTTGATAAGCCCCATGCTAAGGAACAAAACCAAGATTCCAAGTAGGAAAGATTGCTGTTGTCAGCCGAGCAAGAAAATCAGGGACCCAACTGAAAGAATATCAAAGATTGTTACTTTTATCAGCCCCTCTCGACTTCCCCACAGTGATCCACAGAAAAACACTTAAAAGGAAAATCACCTGTGTACCTGTCTTTAGGGGCAGAAAGGAAGAAGGCACGGAGGACACCAGCTCTCTTTGCAGCCAGAGGGGTGATCCCTGCCGGGCGAGGTGGCTCATGCATGTAATCCCAGCATTCTGAGAGGCCAAGGTGGGTCGAGGTCAAGAGTTTGAGATTAGCCTGGCCAACATGGTGAAACCCCATCTCTACTAAAAATACAAAAATTAGCCAGATGTGGTAGCGCAGCTGTAATACTAGCTACCTAGGAGGCTGAGGGAGGAGAATCACTTGAACTTGGGAGGTTGAGGTTACAGTGAGCCGAGATCACACCACTGCATTGCATTCTACCCTCTGGGTGACAGAGGGAGACTCCATCCTCCCCCCCAAAAAAGGAAGAGAAGATCCCTTTACAGTGTGTTAGGCATATGTAAAACATAAATAAATAAAAATAAAAAGAAGATCCATGGTTGGGGAGCAGCATTCCTAGGCCTGAGGGAATGGTGGAGGTGCCTGGGTAAGATGTGACACTGACGCCAACAGCAGGCCCGAGCTGGTCCCCAGAATTCTCTTGAGGAGAGGGAAGTGACCACCCCTAAAAAATAGCTCTTCTGGCAAGGATGTTATGGAAGGGATAGCAAGATCAGCCCAGGTCAGTGCGTCTCCCTGGATCCTCAGCTGGGGGCAGGGTTGGCACAATGAACCATTCTAGGAGTTGGGATGGAGCAACAGCTCTGTGCTCTTTGGGGGCCTTGAAAGCATGACCCTATAGGGCTCCTGGTGAAGGTACTTTGGGCTAATAACAGGGCTCTCTAGGGTAAGACTAACCTCACACTGTCCTTTCTGAATAATGATAATAACTTCACAAACTGTTTGATATTTTAGACTTTTCAAAACTGCCTTAAGGCAGCCTGATGTGGTAAGTGGAAAGAGACCAAACCTGAAATCTACTTCTGTCCATTAAAAAAAAAAAGAGAAAGCCATAGCCAAATTTCTTTGGCCCTCTTGAGTGTCAGTTCTTTCCATCTGAATGGTGGGGACAATAATAACTGAGGAACCAGCTCACTGATTTGTGTGCAAATCAAATGGCGTATGGGCACGAAAAATGCAGGCTTTGCCAGGGAAGTGGAAGGTCCTGTTTTATCTGAACACTGTTATCTCCTGTATGAGTTTCCTAGTGCTGCTGTAATAAAGTGTCACATTCAGTGACTTAAACAACAGAAATGTATTGGCTTGCTGTTCTGGAGTTTGCAAATCCAAGACCAAGACATTAGCAGGGTTTGGTCCTTCTGAGGGCTGTGCCTCTGCCTTCACTTCTAGTGGTCAGCTGGCAACAGTTGGAGTTTCTTGGCAAGTAGAGGCATCACCCTGATCTCTGCCTTCATCTTCACATAGTGTTCTTCTTGGTAGGATGTCTGTGTCCAATTTTTCCTTTTTATAAGGACACTAATCATACTGGAAGAGGCACCTACCCAACTCTAAAAAGACCTTATCTTAACTAATTTACATCACAACAATCCTATTTCTAAACAAGGCCACAGAATGAGGGAGGAGTGGGTCTTCAAAATTTGAGTTTGGGGCCAGCACAGTTCGGCTCATAACATTCCCATTAACCTATGGATGCTCCTTGGCCGTGGGTAGCCCAGAGCACACAGGTCAGGTATAGAGGATGGAACAGGGCGGAGGAGTTCCAACTGTTCTAGGCAGATTCTGCTCTCGGATGAATTGAGGTCTTCCACCACCTCTTTAATTAAACACTTAAACATTTATTAAACATCTACATTATGCCAGATATAGAAAATATAAAATGAATAAATTATTGTCCTTAACTTCAAGGGAAAAGAGAGATAGACATGTAAACAAATCATTGCAAAGCAGCGTGATTCACACAATAAGAGAGGTACATGGCAAAAAAGGCAAAGTCCAGGACAGAAGTGTCAAGGAAGGCAGCTGGGAGGGTGGTAACACGGGAACTAAATCTTTGAGATAGCTAGGGGGTTTCCAGGCAGACAAAAGGGAGAGGCCTTTTTACAAGACTGAAAGCATCACAGCATAGAAGTGTAAGAGCCTGGCTTGGGCGATGTTTGGCTGGGGCAGAGATGGGAGCAATGGGAGACAGGAGTCAGAGGTAAGTTAGGGCCAGGTTAACAAGGTTATCCACCAACCTAAAGAATGTAAGCTTTAGAATGGAAATCCTATAGGACCACCATGGAAAACTCTATGTTGTATGTTCTGAAAAGGTAATGATCTCATTGGTTGTGGGAGATGAGGGCAGAATGCTAACGTAACACCTGGCACATAGCAGACCCTCAATATATATGCCACAAACACATGAATGAATGAATGAATGAATGAATGAATGAATGAATGAATGAAGCAGCAGAATAGTATGAGACTCTTAAGAGTAGGGTGCATATGGAAGCAGATAAACACACTCAGGATAATTTGCTGTACACCAGGCAGTGCTGCGAGGGCCTGAATAGCTTCCAAGAAGCACAGAAACACTTATGGCCTTCAATGGGGTGGGAAAGGTGGAAATAATGGTACATTTGTGGGAGTCTTAAGATTGGAATTTTTTGGCCGGGCGTGGTGGCTCAAGCCTGTAATCCCAGCACTTTGGGAGGCCGAGGCGGGTGGATCACGAGGTCAGGAGATCAAGACCATCCTGGTCAAAATGGTGAAAACCCGTCTCTACTAAAACTACAAAAAATTAGCTGGGCATGGTGGCGCGTGCCTGTAATCCCAGCTACTCAGGAGGCTGAGGCAGGAGAATTGCTTGAACCCAGGAGGCGGAGGTTGCGGTGAGCCGAGATCGCACCATTGCACTCCAGCCTGGGTAACAAGAGCGAAACTCCGTCTCAAAAAAAAAAAAAAAAAAAGATTGGAATTTTTTTTTTTTTTTTTTTGAGACAGAGTCTCACTCTGTTGCCCAGGCTAGGGTGCAGTGACATGATCTTGGCTCAACCTCTGCCTCCTGGGATCAAGCAATCCTTACACCTCAGCCTCCTGACTAGCTGGGACCACAGGAGTATGCCACCATGCCTAGCTAATTTTTGTATTCTTTGTAGAGTTGGAGTTTCGCCATGCCACCTAGGCTGGTCTCAAACTCCTGGGCTCAAGGATCCTCCTGCCTTGACCTCCCAAAGTGCTAGGATTATAGGTGTGAGCTACTGTGCCCAGCCTTAAGGTTTGAATTTGGGGGAGTTCCTGCCCCCAACCTTGGTCCTCTCTGAGGAGCTGCTTCCCGAGGGAAAGGTAAGAAAAGGCTGTAGGAAGCGCTCTTGCTGAGGAGCACTGAGACCAGCAAAGAGCAGGAGGAGCTGAGAACAGAGCTCAGCTGCCCCAAGGCCAAAAGGGAGGCAGATGTTGGACTGTGGGCCTGAGCTAAGCTTGGGGACTTTGGAATGCAATAGAAGGAAAAACTGGGCTACAGTGGGTTAAATAGTGTCTCCCCAAAATTCATGTCTATGCAGAACCTTGAAATGTGACCTCATTTGGAAAAAGGGTCTTTGCAGATGTGAGATGAGATCATACTAAATTAGGGAGGGCCCTAAATCCAATGATAAATGTCATTATAAGAGACAGGAAGGACAGAGACACACAGAGAGGAAGGCCTCATGTGAAGAAGGAAGCAGAGACTGGAGCTGTGCTGCCACAAGCCAAGGAAGGCCAGGAGCCACCAGCAGCAGGAACAGGCAAGGAAGCATTCTCCCCTGATGCCACCGCAGAGAGCACGGCCCTGCCAACACCTTCGTTTTGGACTTCTGGCCTCTGGAACTATGAGAGAATAAATTTCCCATTGTTTTAAGCCCCTGAACTTAAGGTACTTTGTTATTGCAGCCCCGGAAAACTAATACAGAGCCAGAATACAAGGGGCTGGTGAAGGTTAGGTCAATTGGCCAACTATGGAGTACGGACCCAGACAGGAAAGGAAGGGACGTTAGGAGGGACTGGTCGACTCAGAGAGGTCTAGGGCTGAAGGCCTTGAGGACAAATGACAGGTTTGGGGAAAAGCTGAATGAACAGATTTATGATCTGAGAGTGGCATATTTAAAATTAAGATTTTAGAGGTGTCTGTTGGACAAGAAGCTGTTAAAAAAAATAAAAAAGATTTCAGACATGGAACAGGTCCAAGTGATTATAGGTGCAGTCAGATTAATCTCTTTTTTTAGTGGATACAAGCTACCTGACCAACAAAGTTACCCAACCTGGCAAGACAATTTACCCTCCTTGGAATCTGCGCTTTAAATCCAAGGATTAAAGAAGAGCCTGTGTTCTTCCGAGAAATTACTATTAGTTCTCTTCATGTTGAGGCATTTCAGACACTGCCTGGGAGTTTCATGTTTTAGGAAGAAGGTCACAGAGGTGGGGGATAAGGCCTGTGGGTGGGTCTTCCCAGGCCTGGCCCAGGCTTTCAGTGAAAGGCACCCCCCAGAGGCTTTCAGAAAGGTGTGCTTGTCTGGAGACCCCTGGAACATTTGATGGCAGAGAAAATAAAACCCAACAAAATGTCAAGGCAAACTGGGCCATTTGAGGAAATTCAGAAGGAAAAACCCCAAACAGAATCTTAAGGTAATTAAGTGACACCTCTAGTGCAAGCCAGAGAAATTCTCAAAGTTGCCCTGGGGCCAGGAATTACTCAATTAAATAGCAAAAGCCCAAAGGGAAATGGAAAAACAGCACCTCTTCCTCTTTTACCTGAAGCTCTGCCCCCCTATTCCCTTCACCCCATATGCCCTCTGCTAGCAGCTTCTCCCTGCAGGCCCTACACTGAGACCAGTCTGCCATCACACCCCAGCTGTCAGTGCCGTTCCTCCTTGCCCGTGAGCACTGATTGGTCTTCTCTCCTCCTGCTCCTCTCTGGCCCTGGTCCAGGCTGTTTCTTACCACTTTCTCCCAGGAGCTTTCTAGCTGAGCTGCTGGGGGCAGGGGAGGGTCTCATTTCTACCTTCTCAAGACATGGTCTCCTATTAGGTATATATTTATTTCTGTTTTAGCTAACTCTACTGAGAGGGTGGTCTCCTACTATTTAAACAGATAAGAGTGTTTGTTTTGAAGGAGAGAGGACAGGCAATAAGGAAGCTACATTTTCTTCCTTACACAGTGTCTGAGCCAAGAGCACTCTGGCCCCAGTATCCACGTGCCCGCCTCTTCAGCCCCTGCACTGTCCCCCACTGGCCCTTGCATTTGCCAGCCCAAGACTGTCAGGGGCATAACCCTCTGACCATACCCTCACACTCTCTACCTTTGGTTCATTCTCCTCTCCCTGCGACATCCTGAGCACCACTTCTTCCTCTCCCTCTCCCTAGCCCTTTCTCCAACTCCCCAAGTGGGAGGGATGGGTTGGGAGCAGAAGGCAGTTTACCTTTCACAAGCTAAAAGCTAGTGCAAGGATCTGCTAAGAGATATTCCAAGGACCATGTTTTCCAGAACAGATTTTGTATTTAATCAATGAAGGTGTTTCTCTCCCAGCAGACAGCTAATCTCCAGGAGCCTCACATTCATCTTCTTTTGGTATTTACTTAGATGGAAAAAGTAGCTCCTCTTACCCTTATTGCCTGAAGATCGTACTTCTTTTCCCCAGCTTCTCCCCATTCACATCAAAGAATTGTACCATCCGACCAGCTTTCTCCTGTGGGAAAAGCCAGAGGCGGGTGAGAGGATGGTGACCTGGGAAGGCAAAGTGACAGAATACGTCAAAGAGCAGTGACAGTCTCAAGGCTGTAAGCTGCCTGGGATGGCATGGGGGATGGTGATTATATTGAGTCACCACTAATGAAATATTTATTGAGCTGTGAAGGAAACACTCCAGGGTAAAGCAGAGAAGCAGTAACTGATTTAAGATGCAGGAGTTCAGATTCTCACACCATTGCCTCACTGTGCAAGGACAGCAAGTTCTTTACCTTCCCTGGGTGTCAGCTCATAGGCCTGGGGTGTCAGGGCTGTAAGGGAGCAGACAGAACCTTTATTGGAACCTCACCTATTAAAGATGGGGCATTGGACTTAGAGAGGCTGAGCTGCTCCAAACTGTAATTCCAGATGGACAGAGGAAGGGACAGCATCAAGAGCCAGCCTCCAGTCCTCGGTCGCTGTCCTGTCTATCTGCCAATTTGTTTGGGAAAGACCTGAACTTGTTTGATCAGCAAAGAAGCCACTGGCCTTCCTTAACAAGTAGCTCTAAAATGAGCAGCCTCCGATGAATATTAGGAGGCTTGGTCAGGTCCTGGCAGGAAACAGAAGGATCCTCAGCTGGGATTATGAAGGTAATTGCATAAGGGAACCATTTGCAGAGGTACGGCAAGGGCAAGGGAATCAACAAGAAATGCTGTGACAGATAGGGACCAGCAACAACAGGAAGCTCTTCCTACCCTCAGCCTGAGGAGGTGAGCAGAAGAATGGAGTCCTTAGGACCCAGAAAGTGTTGGAGCCATGCAAGGAGGCTGCCCAGAAGGAGCTGTAGTCGTAGAATTAAAGAAGGGCAGGGAAGGAGGGAGCAGAATAAACACCCCGACCTCTCTCATGCCTTTGATTTCCTGCCAAATCTTCCTGTTAATCTCCCAAATTGGAAGACAGAGACAGGACAGCCCTGTGATACTATCCATAGAAATTTTCTCCTAGAGCTTGGAGCCGGCAGAAAATGGATCTTGGGCTGGGAGCAAAGCAAAATTGCCAAACCAGCAGATTGGGTGTTGTAGATGGTGCGCCCCAGTAGAAATCACAAGTCCTTGGGAACCAGTAGTCAGTATGAATCCTGAGTTCCTGCTTATCATCCATGTGATCTTGGGCAAGTGACTTCACTCTCTGAGCCTGGTTTTCTTCTTGGGGCTAATTATATCATGTTGTTGGAGCAGTTGTGAGGATTAAATAAGACACCTTTTGGGAAAGCGCTGACCATGTACAAGGTTCTTACAAAGATTGTTCTTCCTTCCCTTCAGAGCCCCCCTTCCAAGCTCTGCTGGACGGGAGGCATTGGAGTAGAGTGGAACAGAAGAAATACACAAACTTTGGGTTTAGATCCTGGCTCCGCCGCTACCAGCTGCATGACTTTCTGCAAATCACTTAACTGGATGACTGGGGGCAGGTTACGTATCCTCTCTACCTTTATTTTCTTCATGGTAAAAAGGGAGTATCCAATTCATAAGGTTGTTGTGAGGATTAGAAATTATGTAACGCACCTACAAAGATATTGGACTCATGGTAGGTAAGCCCTGGAATTAGACTAATTTCAAATCCTACTTCCCTCCTTATGAACCATGAAATTTTGCACAAGTTTTTGGATCTCTCTGAGGCTCAGTTTCTTCATTTATAAAACAGGAATAATAAAAGAATCTCTTTTTTGGGGTTGTAATAATTAAGTGAAGTCATGGGCACCCACATGCCAGGCACAGAGTTGGCCCTCAAAAATCTGTTGTTGGGCCGGGCGCGGTGGCTCACGCCTGTAATCCCAGTACTTTGGGAGGCCGAGGCGTGTGGATCACGAGGTCAAGAGATCGAGACCATCCTGGTCAACATGGTGAAACCCCGTCTCTACTAAAAATACAAAAAATCAGCTGGGCATGGTGGCGCGTGCCTGTAATCCCAGCTACTCAGGAGGCTGAGGCAGGAGAATTGCCTGAACCCAGGAGGTGGAGGTTGTGGTGAGCCGAGATCGCGCCATTGCACTCCAGCCTGGGTAACAAGAGTGAAACTCCGTCTCAAAAAAAAAAAAAAAAAAAAAAATCTGTTGTTGTTACTGCTCATGACGATTATCAGTCTTGCAATGTTTCTCATGTATCTTTCCCCAATCAAACATCCAACCCTTCTACTCAGACCCCCAGAGTCTTTGCTGGAGAAAGGCAAGTAAGGAATGGGACTAGGGGACACAGCTAATTCAGAGGGAATGTGTTCGTGACGTGAGGATGGCTCAGCCTGCTTGGCAAATGCCTTTGGCAAATGCACAGGCATCCAGACACGAGGTGCAGTTGAACACCCAGCCTGTAACTCCTTTGCCTTCCTCTATCAGGTCACCCAGACAAGAGGATGGCCTGTCCTCCAGCCTTCTCGCCCTCACCTTGGGCCGCCTGATGCCATGTTGAGACTGATTGGCTTTCAGTTGGATGAAAATAGAGGGAAAGGGGGAGTGTATGTCTAGACCTGACACTCTACTTCCCAGTCATAATTTGCTGAACCCTTACTATGTGCTAGGCATTGTGGAGACTTAACATAATTAGCTCACATCAATTTCAACAATATTGTGAAATTAGTCAAATTGAAATAGTAACATTAGCAATATTGGAAGCTAAAGCCCAGAGAGGTTAGGGAACTTGGCCAGCATCACACAGACAGTAATTGGCAGAGTCCACATTTAAAATCGGGTCTGATTGTTCCCAAAGCTCAAGCTTGGGCAGCTGTGCCAGGTGGCCTCCCGGAAAGATGGCTCATATGTTGAACATCAGTGCAAGGGTTTAGGGAGATAATGGAAGACAGACTTGAAGAATGAGCCTGGAACAGATGTGAGATCCGCGTTGTCTGCCATTGCTGGTCGCTTCCCTAGGAGGCTTGGAGGCTGAGGATTTCTGAGGCTCCTTCCCCTCCGATACTCTGTGAGCCAGACTCTAACTGCCAGGCATCTGGAGAAGAGAGACAAAAATCCTGCTTCCCAAGGCCCCAGAAGCTGGCCTCCTTCCCTCCTCCCCATGTTAGTTCCTTAGGGCTCAATCACCTTTTCCTACCCAGAGCTACAGAATGCCTCTTAGCAAATGGTTTAGTGTGCCCCAGAGGGTAACTAGAAGAAGATGGTATACTTTCAGATGGGGGCCAAGGAGGAGGGGGCTTTTCCTTACATCATAATGCCCAGGTGCTTTTGAGCCCTTAATCTGCCAGCCTCTCAGGCAAGATCTGTGGTCTTAAGTGCAAATAGACTGGCCAAAGCTTGTGGGGAGCGGCAGCTGGACCGCTACAGCCTCTGTTGGCCTCTTCAGAGTACACATACTCTTCTTGGGACTTCTCCAGCCAGGAAATGTGGGGGTCCAGCGCAGTGAAGGAGCCAAGCGGTGGGGTGGCATGGGTGGGGGAACACACAGCCCTGGGTGCCCCTCAGAACTGGACACCCCCAGGATGTTCACTGGTTTCTTCACGGATTCCACAAACAGTTTTTGAGAACTTACTTAAGTATGAGCTCTGTGTAGGCTGAATCAGATAGAATCATGCCCTTGAGTTGCTTAGATCTAGTAGGGGAGTTAAAACCTGCAACACAAAAATATCAAAGTATAGAACGTTATCCAAACCTCTCCTTGGCATTTATAAGTGTTTGAAGGGTTTAGACAGACAGCAGTAGGGGGAAGGGGGATGCTTCCATAGCACTTACTACATACCAGTCACTGTTCCAAATGCTTTGCATACATTAACAGCCACCTCATCATTCTACAGATGAAGAAACAGGCATAGAGAGGCTAAGTGATTTTCCTCAGCGCCTAAAGCTGGTAAGTGGATTTGACCCAGGCTGTATGGCTCAGAGCCTGTGCTCTTACCTAGTCTGTGCAGATGTCCTGTCCTGTCCTCAGGTCTTATAACACAATGATGAAAAACAAGCATGAATATCTCCACCTATATTATGCTCAGTTGTTAAAAATCAGTATATCTGCAGGAGGTTAATGTATGTCATTGTTAGATTGTAAGCTACAAAGAATCTCACTCAGCTGTACTTATTGAGTGTCTGCCAAGAGTCAGACACTGTTGTAACTGCTTAGCATATTCTAGGTCAATTTACTTCTTGCAACAGCCTGGGGAAATAGGTGGCAATCTCCCCCTGGATTCCAGAAGAAGAAAATGAGAGGCGGGCAGCAAAGATATTTGCTACACCAGTAACTCCCAGCACTAAGCTTTGGACACAGTTCTTTTAACACCAAGTTACTGCTTTTAATTTTAAAGATGAATATTAATATGGTTAATCTTCATTATATAGAACCACATACAGTGTAGCCTATACCTAGTATCTTTTTCATTTGATTTTGTATGTGAAGTAAGCTTTATTTTTAAATTTTTTTAGCACTAGCATCTTAACTCCTAATACTAAAAAGCATGGAATGTGGGCTTTGAGATTGGCTGAGTTCAAGTTTTCTGGTTATCAGTATAAGGATGTAAACTTGGGTAAATCTCAAATCCTGGTCTCTATAAAACGGGAATTGTAATAACCAACCCCACAAGGTTATTGGAGGATTACATTAAATTTCATACAGCAAGAGCCAAGAATTGTGTATGATACTCTATAGGCTCCCAGTGAACAGTAGCTATTCTTTATAGACAGCTGCATAGCATGGGTCCAATAAATATGTCATGGGGTGATGAGTCTTACATAGTCCTCTAATACTTATCTTCATTTCATCCCATCAGTATCACTGGGAGACAGATATTCTCATTTCAGAGCTAGATATCCCACATCTAGTAGGTGATAGAGCAGAATCTCAAATGCATATCTCCTGACTCACCATTCCAGTGACCGCTCCACCTTCCCTCATCTGTTCAATAGGGACAATGGCAATGCTAGTCTTACCGTCCTTTGGGAGCCTGGGAGATTTGCACAATGGGACAGTTGCCCAGAAGGATCACAAAACATTAGTGGTAACCATATGGTGCTGCCTCTCTGATGGTAAAAACAGGTGAGTGCCTCCAAGGCACATGTACCAAAGCGCTTTCCTAATGTTAAAAAAAAAAAAAAAAAAAAACGCCAGGCGCAGTGGCTCATGCCTATAATCCCAACACTTTGGGAGGCCGAGGTGGGCAGATCACGAGGTCAAGAGATCGAGACCATCCTGGCCAACATGGTGAAACCCCATCTCTACTAAAAATACAAAAAATTATCTGGGAGTGGTGGCATGCGCCTGTAGTCCCAGCTACTCAGGAGGCTGAGGCAGGAGAATTGCTTGAACCCAGGAGGCGGAGGTTGCAGTGAGCCAAGATTGTGCCACTGCACTCCAGCCTGGCGCTTGGCGACAGAACGAGACTCTGTCTCAAAAGAAAAAAAAACAAGTTTCTTAGCAAAATTTGTTGGCTGTGGCCACTAGCTGTGGTCAGTCCTATCTCAGAAAACCGCTATTTGGTGTATAAGTCCTGACTTAGAAAATTCCTAGGTCTGCAGCTTAGATTCAGTACCTGGAATCTGGCTGTTGCAGCCAGGTGTAGGTGGTTTGAGTGAAAGTTTATTGGTTAAGATAGTGATGATGGCCCACTACCTCCCAGGGTTGAGAGAAGATGGGAATCTGAGAGAGAAGAGACGCCTACTCCCCTCACACTATGGGACCCCCATTCGGCATTAGCTGTGTGAGCCAGGGGATTCAGTGTTATCTGTGTGAGGTTGGATTTACTTGTTGATCTTGCCCTAGTCTTCTTCTAACCAGCTGCCTTCCATCCTACACTTGGTCTTAGCCAAAAGGCTGAGAAACGATGCCTCCTAACCTTTATCTGAGATAAGCAAATGTTCTCCACCATCCTGAGCACTGAGTTAGGGAGCCATGTCCGCTGGCCCTGTGTTGATCTTGAGTTCTCACACAGTTCTTCTTGGAATACCACAATGTTCATTAACATATTAGGGCTCTAAAACTAAAATGTGCTTTAGTTAATCATGGGTCTTTTTATCCGACAACACTTATTAATATCCTACAATCCAAAAAACACATGTTGGGAAACACTGTCCTAACAAAAGCGGACCCAGGTTCCATTGCCTAACAAAAGGGAGCCCAAATTTCACACATCCCTTAATAAGCCTCCACTTCTGAGTAATCAATAAGTGTGCAGGGCCCTGTGGGAGAGCACGGAGAATGTGGGAGGCTACAAAGCCACGCGGAGCCCCCAAGCCCGCTCTCAAGGAATCCACGACATGATTGACAGAGATAAAACACACCCACATAATCAAGGCTGAAGGAGGCCAAGTGCGATTTGGTGCCAAGGATGGTGTAGGGAGGGCACCGGCATTGCTCTAGGAGATGCAGCCAGGGAGGAGGCCAGGAGAGAGACAAGGAGTTGGGAGGCAAATTGTTGATAGTCCTGGCACTATGGGTGTTCCTTCAAAGGAGAAGGGAGAAGACGGCCCAACTTGGAACCAAAGAAAGAAATCCCAAGTGAGGCTGAGAACCCAGCCAGGTACGCCATCAGGTGTGGAGGAGGAGGCTTGGCAGGGCTCTGGCTAAGCGAGCAGCAGAGTGGTGGAGGAGCAGCTACCACCAAAGCCCTGCACAGCAGGAGCATCCATGAATAAGATGTCTTGGCTGCTCCTGGGGATGGAGGAGGCTGTGGAAAGTGTGTCCCAAGACAGCAGTCCAGAGATGGGAGAGAACATGCTGGCCCCAGCTTTGGAGTCTCTGACTCTAGATTCATAAACGGCAGAGTGGGTAGGAAGAAGGGGCATATACCACTTGTCCATGAGACTATTCTTTGCATGGCTCTGTAGTCCCGAAAACAACAAAGAATAAAACAACGACGGCAATGGGACTGAGCTCAGCCTCATCCAATAACTATGTATGGAGAACCTACTTTGTGAAAGAGACTGCACCAGCCCCACCTAGGTCTCTGCCCTTCTGAGAGTAGAGGGCTGGGAGTAGAGGCCACACATGGGAAACAACAGCTTTAAAACCAATTTGTAAAAAGTGTTGGGTAAACTCTACCAGCTAGGTCCTGCATTGATTCTCTCATCTGGCTTTGGGCAAGAGAAAGCTTCCCAGGCTAGTGATCGGGGTGGACTTCATTCCATTTAGCCAAACTGATATGAATGGGTCCAACATGTGCTGGTTGCTAGGAGTGGGTTCAGGGACAGATAAGGAAATTAAAATTGTAAAACCTCACTTAGATGCTGTGACAAAACCAAAAAGATCCAAGAAGTGTTTGACAGACCCTTTTTGGTTCTGTCAAAGCACCTACGCCTGGTGTTAGGGAGACAAGGGCCCTGCCACATAGGTGGTATATCCGAGCAGATCGGAAAGGTAATGTGGAGTAACCGTGCTGCTTGAGCAGAAGAGAAAGGGGCAGACTTAGAGGTAGCTCACAGAGAACTGTGAATAATCTTGGCTATGCCCAGAGGACTAGGACTTCCACAGGACCATCACAGCTCAGTGTGGAGTAGAGGGAAAAAGATGAGTATCCCAGCCTGGTTAGAGATTGGGCTGGAGAAGAGAAACAGGTGTGACAGGTCTTCCAAGGCATGCTAAGGAATCTGGCCTCTACTGGGGAGCCATTGTGCATCCATTGGTGGATGTTGCATGGGGCAGGATACCATTAGCTTTGCCCTTTAGAAAGAGCTTTCTGGTCTGGGTACAGTTGCTAATCCTTGTAATCCCAGCACTTTGAAAAACTAAGGCAGGAGGATTGCTAGATCCCAGGAGTTCTTGACCAGCCTGGGCAATATAGTGAGACCCCATCTCTACAAAAAATACAAAAATTAGCTGGGTGCTGTGGCACACACCTGTAGTCCCAGCTACTCTGGAGGCTCAGGTGAGAAGATCTCTTGAGCCTGAGAGTTTAAGGCTGCAGCAGTGAGCCATGATTGTTCCACTGCACTCCAGCCTGGATACAGAGTGAGACCCTGTAAAAAAAAAAAAAAAATGGAAAAGAAAGAAAGAAAAAGAAAAGTGCTAAAGCACTTTCCGGTTCCTCAGAGAGCTGGTGAGGCCAGAGGCAGAGGACTGTGGGTGGCTTCAGTTCTGGCATATGGAGAGAGTGGCTCAGCCTTCAAGGCTGAGAGAAAACCCTGGGTTTGAGGAAAGGTTGACTCGGGATGGGAGTAGGAAGCAGGCCAGACTCTACATGGCCCCTGCTCCATCTCTTTCCTATTAATTCCCTCTAACCACTTTCAAATACTGTTTTGGGACCAGCCAACCTTGTATCCTGTAAGGAGGATAAAAACCAGCTGTCCCCAAAGGAGAGGGAGGGTAGCAGAGGAGAGAAAGAACTGTGAATCAACAGAGGAGGGGAAGGATTCAGCATAGGTCCTGCCCCTCCAGTTTGGTGCCTGGGCCAAGAGGTGAGCAGGGGGAAGTCTCAAGGGTAAAGCGAGCTCCAGGGGCTCAGATGTTGGCTTTGAAGCACTAGCAAGGAAGCCTCAGGCCTGAAGGTCTCTCAGGGACCAGAAATGGACAGTCATGTCTGTTGATGATGTTCTTCAATATTTTGAAGTGACAAGAGGATGAAAGATGATGACAATAGGCTTTAAAGCAGAGCTGGTTCAGCTGATGCGGGAACCAGAAGAGATGACTTAGATTCAAAATGAAGCAGGGGCTCCAGGACAGTGGACATTAAAGCATTTACAGTGTAAGCAGTCTGGGTACGGAGCAAGTTAGTGGCATTAGACAGTCTGGGCATGTAGTAGGTGAGCGGCAGATGCAATTATGTTTTCCAGCCTTGTGTTATGACACTTTTCCCTAAGCGTCTTGCAAAATGCTACCACATCAGCCAGGCCTCAGTGCCTCAGGTCCTCCTAGTGATGGAGAGGTGGTGACCAAAGCCCTATGCCTGGAAACCAAGGGCAGAGAACACAAGGCTCAAGCCCCTTTTGGAGCTGCAGAACTAGGATCATGAAGATTCAGTAATGCTTTCTGGCTGCCTAGCACTCTGCCCAGTCTCTCTTCCCTATGCTATGCTGCTCAGCCTCAGAGACCCACAGGGATAAATGAGAACCTCAAAGTCCAAAATCTGCCCAAGCCCAAGGGCAGAACTAGACCGCCATCCACCAGGCTTCATCCACAGGGCAAAGCTGGGATGGAGCTGAGGGCCCAGGAGTAGTAACAAGCAGAGAATGAGGAGATTCGGCTGAAATGACTGTCAGCCACTCTACTTCTCCTGGGCTGAAACTATGCCTGTACTTTCTAATACAGTAGCCAGTAGCCACATGTGTCTGATTGGATTTAAATTAGTTAAAATTGAATGCAATTACAAATTCAATTCCTAAGTCACACTATCCACACTTCAAGTGTTCAGTCGCCACATGTGGCTAATGGTTACCTTGTTGGACAATGCAGGTGGAGAACATTTCCCTCACTGCAGAAGTTTCTGTTGGATAGGTGTTTGGCACTCCAAAGTAATACCGACACTAAAATCAAGCCTCGCCTCTTACACCATGTACAAAATAGGCTTTTGTGCCTCCATTGCCCTTTTCTCATGTATAGCCCTTCCTCCTTTCTTTCTCTGGGACCCTCCTTCTCAGATGCCCAGAGCTCCCTGCTCCATTTTGACCAGACCTTTGCAGGCAGTGATATTCCCCTTGCCTGCTGACCTCTCAGTTAGCTCCTCTTCCTAGACCTTGGCTTCCTAGACCCCTTCCACAAAAGTGGAACACAGGAGAATTGCACAGGGGGGCACTGCAGTGTATGTTCTGGGTCCCTGCCTTTTTTCCTCCCCAGTGACTTGGGCTGGACCTAAGGTTGCCTGAACTCGCCTCATCTGAGCCCAGAGCTGGCCCTAGGTTAGCAGGCCTCTCTTCAGAGGGGTCCTCTAGGCCTTGAGAGCACCCTTCCCGTTGGCCGAGAGCTTCCCAGTTCTTAGAGCCTCCAAGTCAAATACTCCTAGCACATCTTCCACATAGGACACCATGCTCCTAAGGGGAGGAGATGGGCGCCTACTAACGCTACCCCATGGCGGGATGTTGCCTAAGCTCCCTGTGTCTTTTCCATCCATTCCATTCTCAGATGCTTCTTTCCAATTCTCCATCCCCAAATGTCCTCTGTGCTTTTAGGCATGTGACAGAGATTGCTGATTGATCACCAAATCCATCTCACCTTCTTCTCCGGCATATGGCTAGGCTTCACTTCCCAGGCTGCCTTGCAGGTTAGCTGTGTTCTTGGGAATGAGTTTGGGTCAGTGGAATGTGAGGTGATGTGTGCCACTTTCACACCTGACTATAAAAACATCCCAGGTGTGGTCTCAATGTTCTTTCTGCATCTGCTGGACAGCAAATCCCAGGGCAGCCTTGGCTGGAGATGGCAAAACCATGGCCACTGAAGTCCCTGAGTAGCTGAGTAGAGCACAAGCCTATGCTATCAACCCTGACCTGCCCTGGAGTGAAAGCAGCCAGATCAGGCTGACTTACACCTATACTTGTATGTGCACAGGCTGCCATCACGTCTGGCAGGTGGTGCTCCTCTGGGCTCCTGGCTCTGGTACCATTTCTAGTTAACAGGCAGGGCATGTCTGCCTCAATGCTCTGTGGATGAGGGGCCTTCTGCTTCCCCAGACACTTTCCTGTCCACGTTGCCTTTCAAGTTAGTCCACAAATTGCTTTGGACAATTGTGCTCGGATCCTGAGGTCAGAAAGAACATTTCTTCCCCTGCAGGCTGGTTAATGACTTGGCTCTTCCCACTGGGCAAGCTTCTTCCTTTCACTGTGGAGAAAGGGGCTGAGTGATGGTCAGATGAAGGACCAAGGACTTCAGCTGAGATCAGACCTGTTGCTAAACAATCAAAGGGGGCCCCTAACCTTGGCCTTCCCTGCATACCTCTTGAAGGTAGAAGCCCCTGTGTCAGCAAAAATTTTTATTCAAGTTTCAGAGACTAGATATGATGCACAGAAAGACCCTGCTTGATTTACCAAAAACGCCCAAGACAGGAGGCTCTCTCTGGCAACTTGCCGCTGCCCTGCCCCAGGGATGAGAAGGGCAGTAGTCTCCCCAAACGGTGTCCATGGGTCTGGGATCCTTCCACTTCCACTACTCTGTGATGTCTGCTGGGCAGGGTCTTCGGTGAGGTACACACTCCAGCTAGTCTAAACTGCGTGACAAGTAGTTTCTTAAACTACCTTAGTCAAGTGCTCATCAAGCCACAAGTGAACAGCTGCCTCCTGCCTTGAGCCTGATGCCTGGATTATTCATCCTTTTTGGCTTTCAGATCCTCTTTTTGGATCCAGACAGATACTGCTCCTTCCACAGCCACCTTAGTTTGTCATGTCATCCTCCCAGTCACCCCCTCCCCACACCTGGCCCCTTTCTCTTTTTGGTTGGGCGCCTCTCCCTCTTCTCCAGGCCCCTCCTTTCATCCTGGAATGAGTCTGTGGGGCATGGCTCCAGGCTTCTCTTGCTTCTAATCAATTCCTTTCCCCCTTATCCCAGCAGCCTCACATTCATTCTGTTGGCTCCTCTCCATTTTACTGAGCTTTCCTTAAAATATCTCCTTCCTTTTTATCTATCTCTGTTCCATCCCCGGGGAAGTGTGGTCTTTAGTAGGCCCTTGTTTCTCATGTCTCCTGGGGCTCTCTTTTCCTTCCTCATTATGACTATCCACCTTGTCCAGGCTCCACCCTGCAGCCGCTAGAATACGTATCACTGATGGACTGTGGAATATGTGCCAGGCACTATGTCAACGCTTTGCCTGCAGTTTTTCATTTCATTCCCTCACAATAACCCCTTGACAGCAAATACGATCACCCCCTTTTAGAGTGAAGAAACTGACGGAGAACCACAGAGGTTGAGTAATTTGCCCAAAGTAAATTACAGTGTGTGGGAGGAGGAATTCCAACCCAGCTCTCTCATGCTCCCTGCTCACCCTGCCTCATACACACCTCAAGTCAGCAGATACTTATGAAAAGCCTACTGCATACAAAGCACTGTGGGTAATAGTTATGCGGGAAGGAAACAAAGAGAAAGAAAACAAGATTCTCTCTATGCCCTCAAAGCGCATGGCCTAGTATAGAAGACATGCATACATATGTATAACACTGCATGGAAAACCTAAGGGTTATACATAGGCACAGTTTCTGAGCACTTAGGAGAGGGAGTGGCTTAGCATAAGAGATGGGAATCTCCCTGCAGGAGACTCTTGCTTCCTTGAATCAAAAACCTAAAGATGGAATGAGAGGACATTTCAGGAATAATGCTGCAATCACCACAGGAAAGCAGGAATTGTTGCAGAGCATCTAAGATGAGCTCTGCAACGGATTCCTGATCACCTTGACGTTGGACAAGGAATCCAACATCTTGAGGCTTCAGGTTTTTAATCTGCGAATTGGAGGATGCATAGTACCTGCATCATAGGAGTGTCGGGAGAATTAATTGAGATAGCACATTTCTAGTAAAGAATTGAGCATAGTAAGTGGTATGTTTTATGTGCTCAGCGATTATCATTCCTGCAACCTGTCTTCTTGCCACAGTTTCCCACTCCTGTACAGTGAAAAACAGCATTTATTGGATATCTTCTTAGAGTGAAGTGGCTTCACATGGGTTAATCCATTCAATTCTCAGAACGAAGCTGTAAGTTTTGTTTGGTGTAGTTGATCGTCATCATTTTAACAAATGAGGGAGCCCAGGCCCAGAGGGCTCAGCAATTTGCTCAAGGTCATCTGGTTAAGAGAGCCTTCATCAGGACTCCAGGGGCTCTGCCTGGCTCTGCAAGGCCATGTATTTTCCCTCTGCGTGAGTCACCAAAAAGTCCTGGAGTGGAGTGACCAAGCGGAAGTGGAGGCATCAAGATCCAGGGGGACCTCCAAGGACATCAGGCCCCAAGATGTGGTCCTGCAGAAGGAGAGAGCCTAGTGGACTACTTTAAGGCAATGCTGGGCATTCGCTCAGGCACCCTGTGAATACAGAGCTGTTTTCCTGCTCACAGTGGGGGCAGGCAACCAGAGCATGTGGTTTTCCCTGAAAATGTCTACAATTCCACCAAAATCTGCCCAATCTGCATGTGGTAAAGATAGGAGGATGTTGTCTATCCTTGCTACAAGGTAAGAGGAGGACACTGGGAGTTGGCATCTTGCTGTAATAGACACAGGATTCAAAAATAGATAGATATGGACTCAAATTTCAGCCCCAAGCCTTGGAAGCTGGGTGACCCTGCATGAAGCACTTCTGACTGGCCCTTGCTTTTCCGTCTCTAAACACAGATGATCATAATCATACCAGTCTCCACTGACCAAACAGTGGTCATTAGATCCAATGAATCAACACATGGGAGTACACTTTACAGACTCAGCTATAACCAGGCATTAGTTGTCAAATGAATGAGTCAGATATTTGGGAGAGTTCACTGCCTGAGGAAGGAAATCCAACCAATCCCCTGCCTGAGAGCCGAGAGCAGCCAGCTCCAAGACACCTCCAGGGGGAGCTCGAAGCCCCCTGGCACTGAGTTTTTCTCTTCTCCAATTCCCTAACCCAACATGTTTATAGTCCACACCACATCCAGTTCTCACGGTTCAGAAAGTCCTCCAAGCCAGGCCATTTGAATCCTTTAATGACACCCCCATGGCTGCTACCCAGCGCCACACACAGAGCAGACGCTGAATCACTGCTTATTGACTGAATCAGCAATGGGGTACCTGCTCCTGCCCCGCTTGCTTTCCTTTGCAGAGCCTCCTCCTATCAATATATTCCCCCTCACGTGGAATCCATCCCTCACGCAGGCCTTTCAGCAGGAAACTTCCCCTGGGCCCCTGGCCAGTGTTTCCTTTCAGAGCTTCATCATTTCCAAGGTGGCTGAGGTTGTAGATTTCAAAGCAAGGCCAGAGAATGTAAGCTCCAGGCTGGTTTTCACTGCTTCTGCCAACCCTGCTGCTTACCCTCACATGTCCCTGAAAAGCTTTGGCTGGAACCAGATGCCAATAGGCGAAGGTCCCTGTTGCCTGGCCCTTCACGGCATCCAAACCAGCAAACCAGGGGCTTCCCTGGGGCCGAGTGACCTTCTCTGGGAAGTGAGCCAGAACAGAGCAAAGTGCTGCCTCTTCAGCCACTGTGGCTGTGCAAGGCCTGGGCTGAATCCCAAAGAACGAGGGCCCAGCTCTACGGCAGAGAATCTCAGTAGCGGCAGGGCTACAGGGACCTCCAAAGTCAGCAAGCTCAAACTTGTCATTGTCCAGAGGAGGATACTAAGCCTCAAAGGGGCTCAGCAATGCAAATAAGGTAGCAATCTGGGAGCAGAGATGTGCTATGCCACGGCCCTTTTTCCCAGCCCTGGGCTATTTACACCACCCAACAGCTCCTAGTGCCTGGACTAGAAGATTCCAAAGTCCAGCTTCCACTTCTTTCCTTTTGAGTTGCTCTTTGGCTTTCCCAGGGAATAAGATGGCTGTTTACTTATTTATTTTTTTTTTATTTTTTATTTTTTTGAGACAGAGTCTCCCTCTGTCGCCAGGCTGGAGTGCGGTGGCACAACCTCTGCTCACTGCAACCTCCGCCTCCCTGGTTCAAATGATTCTCCTGCCTCAGCCTCCTGAGTAGCTGGGACTACAGGCGCATGCCACCATGCCCAGCTAATTTTTGTATTTTTAGTAGAGATGGAGTTTTGCCATGTTGAACAGGATGATCTCGATCTCTTGACCCCGTGATCCATCTGCCTTGGCCTCCCAAAGTGCTGGGATTACAGGCATGAGCCACTATGCCCGGCCTGTTTAATTTATTCATGCTTCCAATTTCAGATTAAGAGGGACTGGAAAGAACAGCGGATATAAGATAAATACTATTACTGTCCCTATTTTATAGATGGGCACACTGAGACTTGGAGATATCAAGTATCTTGCCTAAAGTCCCACAACTAGTACACGGCGGTGCTGGAACTGCAATGCAGGAGACTGGCTGTATCACATTACACGGCCAACACTACACACCTGGCGAATTACCCCTCACCCTGAGAAGCACTCGCGGCTCCTCCTAGAGGTTAGGCTGGAGCGAGAAACGCTCAGTCTGTCTCCTACCTGAGGTTGGGTAACATAAGCAGTGACTAGAGTTTAGTAGGACGTAGTCAAAGAGAAATCCCCAAGGAGGCAGAAAGACTCCAAGATTTGAGCAGCTTGCCATAGGGATCCAGCCACTTTCTCTAGATGGTCACAGATGAGGATTCTAGCAGCAATTGTAAGGGACAGGAACTTTCCTTCTCCTGGTGCCACTGTTCTCTGAGCCTCAGTTCTATTTACTTTTTAACCAATAAAACTGGGAAGTCAGATTAGCTGTCCAAGATGCCTTCCTCATCAATAGCCAACAAGTATTGAGCACGGCGCTGAGTCTTTATGTAGCAGCGTCAGCACCCACCATCCCTCTGCTGGAGAGGAATGGGCAACAAGGTCTTTGCTTTAAGGTCTTAGATTAGTTGAGAAAATACATTTTGAGAGTACATAAACTGACCCTTGATTGCGGGTTCAAGTGGCCCTTCTACCCATGAGGGTCCATAAGGGGAACAAGAGTTAGGGGAATGTCTTCCTCCCATTCCGGGCCCGTTTCACCTCCCTGATTTCTCAGCCCTCAAAGATTTCGAGAGGTTACTCGAGCCTTCACACACTTCACATCTTTCTGCAGCATGACTCTATGGGGTGCAGAGAAGCCTGGGGAGAGGTGGCCCCACGTGCTTCACCCAGAACAGTGTTCCCTCAGGATGAGTCACTGGACTGACAGCACAGTGGGCATCCACTCCTCACTTCCATTCTCAGAAAAACGCCCACTTCAACCGTTATCCCAGGCACACAGTCCCCCGACCAGGATGGGAGAGAGCTGGGGAGGAGAAAGAACTACACTCTATACACTTGCTTCTTTCTTCCTCTTACTACTCACAATGGCATCACCAGTTTATAGAAAAGGAAAGCAGGTCTGAACTGACTCACCCAAGGTCCTGTGACATATAGGTGGCAAAACCAGGACACAAAGGCAAATCTGACTCCAAACCTGCCCCCTAACCACTCAGATATCAGATCTAGCATTCACCCATTTATAGCCAGCAAGTTAGCCTTTTATCCACATCCAAATGGGGGTTTCAGCCCAGACTAAGGAGAGCCTCAAGCTCCTTTAGTGAGGTCTAGGCTTTCTCTGAAGCAAACCACCCCATCCATCCACCATGGCAGGCCTGGCCTCCCATGGATCCTCTCTAACACATAGACATGGCTGTCTCTGCTACCTGAAACACTTTGCTGGGAAGAGATCCCTCCAGCCTTCTCTCTGAGCCATTGCATGCTATCAGTCAGCCTCATCCCTCCTTCCTGCCCCATGCAGGAGGGAGCGACTTTGCCAGTCCGGAGGTCTGAGGTCTCAGATAGTCTTGCCAGGTGACATCTGGGGCCTCATAGCCCTTGCTGGAGAGGCTGAACATGCCCACACCCCTCAGAATGTTTGCAGCTTGGCAGGACTGAGTGACCCAGTTTCCCCAGCGGGGAAGCTCAGTTGGCTAGCAGGCTGAGCAGGGTTTGGCATCTGCACGGCTCTCCTGCCCTCTGCTGGCTACCAGACTGGAGGCTCGTCGGGGCAGGCAATCCCACGCTGAGTTCACTGCGGGAATTGACTCTCAGGCTGTCAATGTTTGCTGAATTCACTGAATGAATGAGTGTATTGTGTACAGCTCTAGGCTCTAGGGCCTAAAGTGACCGAAGAAACAGGGACTGCTCTGGGAAAAACAGTGAATTCTGCTGAGCTGGGCCTGGGTTCCCATCAAGCCTCCTCCTTTGCTTTCTTCCTGCCTCTCTGAATGACTCGCCCTCCCCTCCCTCACAGGCCTTCTCCTCCCTCACAGCACGCTGCCGTTTTAGGATGAATTAGATCATCCTAGGCCCAGGTCAACTAGTTTCATCACCACCTGCCTCATTATGTTTCTTCTACTGCATTCCCATGGAGTGGTCTCAAATCTCTTTGAATGCCTCCAATGGCAGGCACTCGCTGCCAAGCAGCCCTTTCCACTTTCTGAGGGCTATAATCAAAAGAATGCTTTTCCTTCTTCACTAAATCAGCCCCGACACTTCCACTTGGAGACCCAGTTCTTACCTGTTGATCACTCAGAAGTTCGACCAGACCACCCTGTGACAGCCTTTCAACTCCTTGAAGAGGCAGTGATATTCCTGAGACTTCTCTTCTCTCTGCGCATACACACTGAGTTCTCTACTTCCTGCGACCTTAAAAGTCTGGAAGCCTCTGACAATGGCTCTCAGTGGTGGAATTCTAAAAGATGAAGGTATTTTCAGTCTGAAGACCTTCTGAAAGGCAACTTTCTACCTACCCTAGGAGAAGGCCTAAATCACAAAATGGAATAATTCTTTGGTCACGGTTTGCACAGTGTTTTAGATTTAGAATTTACAAAGCTCTTTCATAGGCCACCATTTCAGTGAGTAAAAATATTTTCTTCTGAATTTTAGGGATGAAAACAGCAAGGCCTCACCAAGAAAAAATGCTTTACTGGTGATCATACAGGAAGCAAAAGCATAATGGTACTCAGACCCAATCTTCTGATTCCAAGTCTACCATTGTTTCTACAAAAGCATTGCTGCTTCTGCCTTTTGAGAACGTAGAAATGAAAGGAAAGAAAGGGGCAGATAACAAGTATTGAGCACTTACTGTATGCCAGACATTGTTCTAAGGACTTAATATTAACTTCATGTTCAAAATGACCTTGTAAGGTATGTACACTTACTATTATTCTAATTTTATTTTCCAGGGTTAGTAAATTCAAAATCCAGCGCACTAACCAGTGCAATTCAGCCCGGAACTGACACGTAGCCACGCCGCCATGGCTCTCCATGCTTGCCTGTTTATACATCCATCCATCTTTGTTTCTCTTCTTGTCCCTCATTTCTCTGACCAATGTTACTGTGGAGAAAGGTAAAGAAGAGTTTCCCCAGGGGTGGGGGAGGGGAGACTTTCCTTTCTTCCAAGGCAGTGAACCAGAGGCTGATTCAAATCCTGACTCTGTCACTTTGCAGCGAGTGACGTTGGGCCAAGTTATTCAACCTCCCTCCTCTCCTCGGGTTCACCATCTGTAACATGGAGGTGCCACCAGCACTGATTTCACTGGGTTTCTGTAAGTTATGAGTTAATGTTTTTGTAAAGTGCTTAGAGAAGTGCATTTCTATTATTAAATTTGGACCTTCAGTTGTTGGAGGTGACTGGGGCAAAGTCTAGACGGTGGGTAAAAGCAGGCACTGTCCTGTGGGAACACAGAAGGAAAGGGCCCTGGAGCCCAGGTGGAGGATGGGCTGAGGGAGGAGGAGTGGAGAGAGAAACTGATGGAGAACTGGAATGACTTTTGGTGGGAGCTGATCCTTTCACGGAGTCACAGTTTCTCTGAGTTAAAAGTATCTTTCTAGGGCACCTAATCCAGCCAAGCAGTGGAGCAGGCACAAGTCTCCAGTCTCAGCCAGAGCCTTGGAAGATGAAGAATTCTGTTTCCTAAGACCCCGGGCACACCGCATTAAAATAAATGACACTTGGCAGGTTGGAGTTGAGGGAGGTTCTCATTGGCCTCTTGAAGAAACTAGACAGCAGGGATATAGGGGGTCCAGATGCCTTTACACCTGGCCTCAATTTGGTCTCATATTCTGTTCTCAGGAATAATACAAATCTGTAGAACCGTATGAGTTCCAAGCTGATGGCACACTGATAATAACAGTTAACACTTATGAGGAATTTCCATGCACTAGATGCAATTCTGAATGCTCACTTGTGTTACCTCATTTAATTTTTACATCTTTGCTTTAATGGTATTAGCCCCACTTTACCCAGAAGGAAAAGGATGCACTGGGACATTAAAACATTTGATCATCATCTTGCAGGAAGTTGTGATCCAAATCAGAGGATGAGAACCAGATCCTCTGACTCCAGGACCAGTAAGAGCTTTGTAAATTCTAAAAACTATTATAGGCAAATCACTTGAGTTCAGGAGTTCAAGACCAGCCTGGCCAAAATGGTGAAACCCTGTCTCTACTAAAAATACAAAAATTAGCTGAGCATGGTGGTGGGCACCTGTAATCCCAGTTACTTGGGAGCCTGAAGCATAAGAATCACTTGAACCAGGGAGGCGGAGGTTGCAGTCAGCTGAGATCGTGCCGTGACACTCCAAAAAACGAACAAACAAACAAGCAAACAAAAGTCAGCCATTACTCTCATTTCAGAAATAATTGAAGTTGTGTATTAAAGAATAGTCATTTTGAAAATGTAACTGAGTCTTTAAAGGCTTCAGAGAGGCAGATTTCTCTTGTAGCTTGCGGCAGCATTTTCTCAGAACCAGATGGGGCGGGCCACCAGTAGCATCCTTCATTCCTCTAGTGCATATCTGGGTGCTTGTTCCATTCAGGCATGGCATTAGGTTCTGGGAATGTTGCACAGAGTGACACACACTCAGTCACTGCCCTGATGAGGTTTTACAACCTGGTGAGGCAGAGAGATACTGGTCAAACAGTCATATCAACATATAATCCATAACCACAATAAACGCTATGAAGGAAAAGTTCAGAATGCTCTAAGAGAGCATTATAGGTAGCAGGAAATGCCCTAAACTGGGGAGCAGGGTTGGGGAGGGATGTATCAGGAAAAATTTTGCCTCTATGTTTTTATATAAAAGAATGTCTTTGGGCTGGGTGAAGTGGCTCACGCCTATAATCCCAGCACTTTGAGAGGCTGAGGCGGGAGGATTGCTTGAGTCCAGGAGATTGAGACCAGCCTGGGAAACTAGTAAGATCCTGTCTCTACAACAAAAAAAAAAAAAAAAAATTAATTATCCAGATGTGGTGGCACACGCCTATAGTCCCAGCAACTTGGGAGGCTGAGGTGGGAGGATCACTTGAGCCCAGGAGGTTGAGGCTGCAGTGGGCTATGATCAGCCACTGCACTCCTGCCTGCGTTGATGGATTGGGTTCCTATCTCTTAAAAAAAAAATCCTTTTCTAAGATTTTATCTGAATTAGTGTAAATAGTGGACATGGACTCAAGTTTTGCTTAAAGATTCAATACTTAGACACAGGAAAGCTTCACCAAGAAACTTCTAAGACTGCACAGTCCTGGGGTAAAGAGGGTGAAAAATGCTTCTGGGGTGTTCATAGTAAGCTGGCATGAAGGAATCTTCATCGATCCCAGGACCTACAGTGCTCTGGCCCTCCTTTCTAGAAATGACAATCCCTACACATTCACGACATGTCCCCAGCTCTTCGTGGTAGAGTGATGTTAGGAGCCCTGGCTCTGGAGCCAGATGGACACATGTGGTAAATTCCTTAATTTCTAGTCTTCGGTTTCTATAAAATGGGTTGGTAATAATATCTGCTTCCAGGGTTAATGTGAGACATAAATGATATAAGACACAGGGAAGTACCTGAGAATTATGTGGGTTGCAGCAAGCGTTGAATCAATGTTAGCTAGCATAGCCTCCAACTCCAAGTATATAAATGGGTGGATAGTGAGGTGAATCTGTATTTATCCCAAGATATAACATGGAATTTCATTTCTTTCTAAGTAAACCATTGCTTGTTTCCACACCATTGTTTGTTTCTTTTCTTCCTTCCTTTCCTATTTACCTGCCAGTTTACATTATCTAATTCTATAAACCTTCACGGGAAAAGGTCACATGACAAAAAAGTTGCTTGGTATTTCCTATGTGAAAAGACAAAGGAATCAATATGGAAATTGAATTCTGTTCAGCATTCCCAATGGTTATTTATAAAATTTACCCAGAGGGAGAGAGAGAATTCTAAATATAAAAATCACATAGAAATTTCCATTTAGGGAACCCCAAAGTGCTTTATTCTTAATGTATTATTATGATTGCAGATGCTATTGTTAAATTTCAGATGCTGTGGTAACGCTGTGGGGGTGGCAAGAAAACCTCCAAGCGAATTTCGCCCACAGCATCTCTGGGGCCCAGGGGAAGAGGGGGTCTTCATGAGTGGCTTTCAGAGCTCAGCCACACTCTAAGAAGCTGCCTGGTGGTGGCTCCTGGTGCTGCATTTCAGAAATGCCTTTCTCTCTCCCCAAAGTGGAAATGAATCTCTAAAGAAAAATATGGCCCTGCAAGGGATTCCTGCCTAGGTGTGTCCTGTGTGTGTGAAAGCTGCATCCAGATTTCTGACCCTCTGAGGGCAGGAAAGCAGCTCCTGCTCCCCTAGTCCCCAGGAGAACACATTATCACTCATTTCCCTCCCTTGACAATGGCTGGAATGCTGCCTCTCCAGGCAAAAGTAATTGCTAACCGTAATTATACTTGACATTCGGACAACACTTTATACCCACTAATTAGTTAAATACACACAGCACCCTGTGAGAACAAGAAGGATCCCAGCACTGCTTCGTGGAGGGGAAAGGCCAGGTGGGAAAGAGGACCTCAGATGCAGCTCGGATCAGAGAGGCACTGTTTCCAGGCCCTGCTCCCACTCCCTGCCCAGCACTGCAAGCTCTGGGCAGCTATTAATAACAAGGATGTTAGTTTTCTTCTCCTTTAGAAAGGCAATGAGGTGAAGGCCCCCCAAAGCATTTCTTCTGCTATAGTAATGGTAATACAAACAGCACACTGAGCAATCTCTGCATCAATCCGAAGCCCTAGTTAACTGATTACCAAGCACCTTTTGAGCTCTGACTATGCATGTATCTGTATTTCACATGTGCTGAACATCACTGGGAAAAGGCAGGTCTCCATTCATTCCCTCAATGAGCTCATAGCCTAGCTGTACTGGAATAGGGCAAAATAGCGGCCATGCGATAAACAGAGATTAAGTCAACATGGAGAGAACAACATGGAATGAAGTTTGCTGAAGACTGAATGAAGGAAGGACTTGTTGCTCCAGCTCCTGGGAGTGCCGTGAGTGGACAACTAGCAGCTGTCAGCTGCTCGGGGAGTTCCTCAACTGCAGACAGCTGCCCTGCCCAAGCTCATGCTCCTTTCCATGGTGGCCCATCCAATGACTGGACAATGCAGAAACATAAAGGCTTGGCCATCTTAGCCCATTGTGGGACAACTCTGAAGGAACATTCTAACTCCAGAGCTCCCCACTGAGTTACCTGAGGCTGTGTTGGGCCTGTATTGAAGCTCCACTTTTTCTCCTTCCCAGTTCTATTCCTTCTCTTCCCTACCACAGGTGTCCTACTCAAAGTAACCCCTTAAGAAACACCCTGCATATTAAGCTCTGCCTCAGAGTTTACTTCTCAGGGAATCCAATATTAGAAATTTAGATAAATGGGCTTCAGTTAGGAGCGCACTCTAGAATTAGGGAAGTGGGATGTGGAACCAACATGAAAAAAGAAGAAAAAATAGGACTTTATAGCAGATTATTTTCAGAGAGAGAAAAGTCAAAGATAAAAGGTTTTAGCCTGTGCAACATGGAGAAACCTGCTTTTACAAAATATACAAAAATTAGATGGGCATGGTAGCACGTGCCTGTGATCCTAGGAACTGGGGGTCTGAGGTGGGAGGACAGCTTGAGCCTGGGAGGCGGAGGTCACAGTGAGCCAAGATGGCGCCACTGCACTCCAGCCTGGGTGACAGAGCAAGACCTTGTCTCAAAAAAAAAAAGTTTTAGTCTATGTTTTTTTTTTTTTTTTAAGATGGGGTTTCACCATGATGGCCAGGCTGGTCTTGAACTCCTGACCTTAGGTGATCTACCCACCTCAGCCTCCCAAAGTGCTAGGATTGCAGGCGTGAGCCACTGCGCCCAGCTCTAGTCTATGTTTTTCTTAAAAAAGTTATCATATAATAATAATAACAGGATGGAGGGTTGTTGTGATAAATTCTTTAGACTTGAGTTTGAGTTAACAACAAAATTTCCAAGTGGAGATATCTTGGGAGCAATTGTATATATAAAATAAGTCAATTTGGGAGCTATATCAGATTGGTTTTTCCAAAAATGGCCACAACAATATCTCCTATCCCACGTGTTCTTCTATATTGTGAACTGGCCACTGCCCTCACCAAGAAGTGGAGTCTAATTCCTCCCACCCCCCTTGAATCTGGACCAGTTGAGACTGCTTCAACTACTTGAGTACAGCAGAGTAGATGTTGCATGACTTCTGAAGCTAGGTCAGAAAAGGCCATGCAACTTCTGCCTGGCTCTCTTGAAACGAAGCCACATGTCAGGTAAGAAGTCTGACTACCCCAAGACTACCCGCTGGAGAGGCTGTGTACAGCAGATGACAGCTGGCATCAACTGCTAACCATGCATCTTATTTATCTTAGCACAGACAAGATAAATAAAGCCCCAACCAACATCTGACTACAGCAATGTGGGAGACCTCAAGTGTGAACCACTCAGCAGAGCCCTTCCCAGATTTCTGACCCATGATTGTTTTAAGCCACTAAGCATTGGAGCAATTTGTTATGTAGCAATAGTAAGGGGAAGAGCGTCATTAGCAGAGAAAAGAATAGAATTTCATCATTCTGTCCTGCACAACTTCCTGTTTTCCAGTCTTGTTCTACCCTACCCCACCCTGCCCTGCTTTACCTACCCTACCCTAACACCATCTACCTTCCACATAGCCACCAGGGATCCTTCTTAAGTAGTCAGCTAATTTGATCAAATCGCTTTTCTTGAAAACCTTCCATGGTCCCTAATGGCCTGTAAAAGTCCTCAGGTTTTAATGTGCATCCAAAACCATCTACAGGTATCGATTGACTTACAACCTATGCAACTTACGACCATTCAACTTTACGACCACAATCGCTAACCATGACTGCTCCGTGTCTGGCAGCGCAAACGTTGCCCAGCTGGGCGTACGACAGTGTGGACCTTCCAGGAGCACTACCATCTCCGCGTGCATATAGCCTACTCAACTTACGACCAAATTGTGTTACAACCGGTCTGCTGGAACCAATTGTGGTCGTAAGTCGAGCACTAGCTGTATGCGATGGACAGTATGCATCAGTAACCATCTGTGTGATTTTTGTATCAACTTGACTGAGCCACAGGGTGTCCAGACATTTGGTCAAACATTCTGAGTATGCCTGTGAGGGTGTTTTTGGCTAAGACTAACATTTGGCTGGGTGCAGTGACTCACATCTGTAATCCCAGCACTTTGGGAGGCCAAGGCGGGTGGATCACTTGAGCCTAAGAGTTTGAAACCAGCCTGGCCAACATGAGGAAACCCCATCTCTACAAAAAATACAAAAATTAGCCAGGTGGGCATGGTGGCAGGTGTCTGTAATCCTAGCTACTCGAGAGGCTGAGGCACGAGAATCGCTTAGACGTGAGAGGCAGAGGTTGCAGTGAACTGAGATCATACCACCGCACTCCAGCCTGGGTGACAGAGTGAGGCTCTGTCTCAAAACAAACAGACAAACAAACATCTCACATTTGACCTAGTAGACTGAGTAAAGCAGATTGCCCTCCCTAATGTGGGAAAACCTCATCTAATCAATTGAAGATCTAAATAGAACAGAAGGGCTGAGTAAAAGGAAACTCCTTCTGCTTGACTACTTGAGCTGCACAAGTATCTTTTCCTGCCTAAACTAAAAAATGGGTTCTTGTTGGGTCTCAAGCCTTCCAACTTTCAGAATGGAACTAAACCGGGGCCAGGTGCGGTGGCTCATGCCTGAAATCCCAACCCTTTGGGAAGCCGAGGAAGGTGGATCACCTGAGGTCGGGAGTTCGAGACCAGCCTCACCAATATGGAGAAACCCCATCTCCACTAAAAACACAAAAAATTAGATGGGTGTGGTGGTACATGCCTATAATCCCAGTTACTCAGGAGGCTGAAGTAGGAGAATCGCTTGAATCCGGAAGGCAGAAGTTGGCGTGACCTGAGATCGTGCCATTGCACTCCAGACTGGGCAACAAGAGTGAAACTCCATCTCAGAAAAGAAAGAAAGAAAGAAAGGAAGGAAGAAAGAAAGAAACTAACATTATTAGCTCTTCTGAGTCTCAGACTAGCTGACTGAAGATCTTGGGTCCTCTCAGCTTCTATAATTGCATAAGCCAATTCCTTATAATAAATCATATACATATACACACACACACAGAGTCATGAGCCACATAATGACATTTTGGTCAATGATGAACACTGTCTTATAGGACAATGGTCCTATAAGATCATAATACTGTATTTTGCTATACCTTCTCTAAGTTTAAATATGTTAGATACACAAATACTGTGTTACAATTGCCTGCAGCATTTAGTACATTAACATGCTGTACAGGTGTGTAGCCTAGGAGCAATAGGCTATCCATGTAGCCTAGGTGTGTAGTAGACTATACTATCTGGGTTTATTTAAATACAGTCTATGATGTTTGTAGAATGATGAAGTCACCTAATGATGCTTTTCTCAGAATGTACCCCTATTGTTAAGTGACACATAGGGTCCATGAATTTGCTTTTTAAAACAAGACTCCCAAAACAAAAGCCAAAACAATAAATAAAATAGAAATAAAATAAAATGAAAAAACAACAAGATCCTCAGGTGATTTTGATTTTGATTTTGATTCTGACGCCAGTTGACAAGCCTTAACCTACAGAATACAGTCCTTCAAAACTCATTATTCCACACCCCCTTGTGTTAAACATAAAAATTTTAACATCACCCTCAAGAGGACAATGGCTTTGCTGCAGAACCTCTGGAGCCTCTATATTTACCTATATTTATCCAGCTTTCCTACTTTGAGCTTTAATTTCTGTAATTTGTATTATGAAAACAATAATTTTATTCTCATTCTTGATATATAAATATATGAAATTGAATCTATAAATTAATATTTTATGTAATGTGGTTTTAAATATGCATGTGAGTAACATGTGTAAGTTAAATAGTAACAGTAGGAATACATTTTTCTATGTAATCCCCCTTCAGATACACATTGTTCCCTTCACTATCCTTTTCCGTGCTCCCAGAGAATGTAATACTCTGCCTTACTGTGTTGAAAACCACTACTTTAGCCAGTGAAGGCTCCCTGGAGATCCCCTGTTTGTGCTGTTCTGTCTGCCTGGAAGACTTTTTGTTTCTTTGACAAATATTTGTTGAAAATTTAGCACATGGGGGCCGGGCACGGTGGCTCACGTCTGTAATCCCAGCTACTCGGAAGGCTGAGACAGGAGAATTGCTTGAACTGGGGAGGTGGAGGTTGCGGTGACTGGAGATCGCACCATTGCACTCCAGCCTGGGTAACAAGAGCGAAACTCTGTCTCAAAAAAAAGAAAAGAAAAGAAAATTTACTGGCCGGACGCGGTGGCTCAAGCCTGTAATCCCAGCACTCTGGGAGGCCGAGGCGGGTGGATCACGAGGTCAAGAGATCGAGACCATCCTGGTCAACATGGTGAAACCCTGTCTCTACTAAAAATACAAAAAATTAGCTGGGCATGGTGGTGCATGCCTGTAATCCCAGCTACTCAGGAGGCTGAGGCAGGAGAATTGACTGAACCCAGGAGGCGGAGGTTGCGGTGAGCCGAGATTGCGCCATTGCATTCCAACCTGGGTAACAAGAGTGAAACTCCATCTCAAAAAAAAAAAAAAAAATTTAGCACATGGCAGGCTCGGTGCTATGCAATGTACCCCCACTCCCATAGCGAAGTAACTGATTCCTTCTCTGAGGGCCGCAGGCCCTGAGTGTGCACTTCTATAACAGCCTCACCACTTCATGAGATAGTTGGCTGACTCCACTACATTGTGCAGCCTCTTAGGTCAGGGACTACATCTTGTTCATCTTTGTTTTCCGTCACTGGCACAGTACCCAATACCCAGTAGGAACTCAATTAATGTTGATGAATGAGTTAATAAACCAATGATGATAGTCCAGCATTTGGCACAGCATAGATGATCAATAAATATTGGTTGAAATAAAATTGTATTGAAAGTGCAGGTCACAGAAACAAGGGCAGAAAGAATTTAAAGAAAGAGGAGTTGTGACACTGTCAAAAAGATACCAAAAGATCAAGGAGGATAAGCACTGGGGTGAAAAAGAAAAACATTGGATTTGACAAAACTGAATATTAAGTCCTAGCATTGGCAGCAATGGACAAAACATTTATAAGAAAACCAACAAGATCAGTATTTCATTGTCTTCAGAGTGTTCACGGTACCTCTTCAAATCCAGTTACTAGGTATGTAAGTTCCTTTAAATGCTGCGGGTTTGTTATGCCTCACTCTTCACTACCTAGCCAGTTAAAAATCCCACACGTAAAGATCTTCTACTCACACTTGAATTTTAGATTTAACAATGTAACTGTCCTTTCTATGAAAAGATGAGACCACCTAGGTGTGATCACCCCAGTTACTTTCTCTCTTCATTCATTCATCAAACAAATGTTTACTGTGCTGCGTACCTACCGTGCTGAGTAGAGTCCATTCTTCAACTAATTGTGAGGCTCTTTTTGTAGAACTTTTTTGTGCTTGTGGCTCCATTCAAAACATCCTAAATCCTAGACATGCCTGGATTCCCAAGGCAGCTTAACTCTTGGGAAATTTCTTTTTTTTTTTTTTCTTTTCTCTCTTTTTTTTTGAGACAAAGTCTCATTCTGTCACCCAGGCTGGAGTGCAGTGGCATGATCTCTGCTCACTGCAACCTCCACCTCGTGGGTTCAAGCGATTATTGTGCCTCAGCCTCCTGAGTAGCTGAGACTACAGGCATGCACTACCACACCTGGCTAATTTTTGTATTTTTAGTAGAGACGAGACGAGATTTCACCACATTACCCAGGCTGGTCTCAAACTCCTGACCTCAAGTGATTTGCTCACCTTGGCCTCCCAAAGTGCTGGGGTTATAGGCGTGAGCCACTGTGTCCAGCCAACTCTTGGGAAGTTTCTTTTAATACACATTCAGAACTCTTCCTGCCATTTGCTACTTTCAGAAACAGCACTAGCATGGGCATCCAAGTTGTCTCTCGAGTAAAGTGTTGCCTACAGTATGTCCTGGTTTATAACCTGTGGTTAAGTTGAGGGCTTCTTTACTGCAGGATTTGCCAGTCTTTTATATGAAAATATGTGTGTGGGGTAGAGATGGAGGCTTAAATAATATGGTATAAAGGGTTTTCTAAAGTCATTTAACTTTTTAATCAGCTTTATTTTATAGGATATTTGAAAATATTATCATAAATTACATTTGTTCATTCACTCAACAGCAATTTTTGTGTGTCAATTATGTGCCCAGCAGTGTGCTGAGTCTGGATAGAATGGTCACTACCCAGACATACAGGCCTGTCCTTATGAAGACTTAGGGGGAGATAGACATAAACGCACTAAACTGCAAATCAAATAATCATAAGAAATGTAAAATCGTAATTTTGACAGGTGCAATAAAGAAGAGTCACATTTCATGGCCAAATTAGGGCCTATAATAGGGAGCTTCAGTCTGGTTAGGGAAGGCTGCTCTGAGGAGGTGACCTGGGACTGATATCTAAAGTACGAGTAGGAGATCACATGGGGGTGAGGGTGGAGAAAAGCATTTGCCCCAGAATGGGAATAGAAAGAAGGCCAGTGAAAGGATGGAGAGCAAGATGAGGCTAGAATGGTAGAAAAGGCCACACCATATAGGGCCTTATACGCCATGTTGGGAATTTGTCTTTATCCAAGGAGCATGGAAGCCATCAGATTTGTGTTTTGGAAAGACCTTTCAAATCGCTGAGTGGAGAACTCATCAGAGGTGAGCCAGAGTGAACCTAGCTGAGCTATTTAGAAAGCTATTGAAGTGGTTCAGGATGGTGGTAGCTTGGCCTATGATGATGGTGGTGAAAGAGATGCTAATCATCTCATGTGTCAGATTAATCCCTCTTCTACAAAGCAGCTGAACCCACTACAGAGCTGGCTTTGTAATAATTCACAGATATCCATTCACTTCTCCAGAAATCTCCCCTCTGTACCTACAGGATTGGGAATGGGGAAAGAAGTGGTAGGCTCTCACCTCAATTCATTCAAGCAAAGCATTGTGTAGAAACATGTCCTAAAATTAGAGATGTTCTCTGGAACATCTATTATTAGGATCCAAAAAGAGCCCCAGGACTCTCTTTCCAGCCTAACACCCACCTGTAACATGCTCTTCGGGGCCTACATTTACCCTTTATGACTGCAAGTTTGATTTATATATCTGGGAATTTCAAAGCTGGGAGGGATCATAGAAGTCATCATCACCCTCAACCATATGAGAAAATTCCGGCTTTATTTCTGAAAAATATCTCAAACAAAAACCAACTCATTCTATTCCCAATTATTCTAATTATTAGAATCCCAAATACAAATCTTTCATCCTGTCCCCAAGCTTCTGGGGTCTTTAGAGTTGAAGCATCATCTCACGCCTTACCCAGCAACTCCTGACGTTCTTACAGTTACCTACTCTCTTATTTACTCACAAGAGCTCCAGTTTACAGAGCGGTTACATGTCATTCCCAAGGTTACACACTAAGGACACTTAGAGTCAGCACCCCTCATAAAACACTGCTTGGAATGTAATCAGAATTCTATACCGTGCATGCTGTGCTGTCTGGAATGCTACAATGTACACATATAACTGGCCTGGTTTCCCCAGTCTGTGCTGTCTACTTTCGCTACATTTTTATACTTGACATCTTTTTTTTTTTTTACAGATAAAATTATATTTATTGCATACAAGATGATGTTTTGAAGCTTTAACTTTTAAATATTTATATTTTTTCACTGACTAATTTTTAAGTGTACCTGGTTTTTGTCCCCATATAAGCAAATTCTGGATAAGAATCATATCATGATTTTCTCCCTATATTTTAACTGTACTAGGCACATAAAGCATGATTAAAAAGGATTAATTAGTTGATTTATTAAAGGAAATCATGATGTTTTTTTTTTTGAGACAGAGTTTCACTGTGTCATCCAGGCTGGAGTGCAGTGGTGTGATCTTGACTCACTGCAACCTCTGCCTCCCGGGCTCAAGCGATTATCCTGCCTCAACCTCCCAAGTAGCTGGGACTACAGATGCCTGCCACCATGCCTGGCAAATTTTTGTGTTTTTCTGTCGAGGCTGGTTTTAGCTATATTCCCCAGGCAGATCTCAAACTCCTGATCTCAAGCAAACTACCCGCCCCAGCCTCCCAAAGTGCTGGGATTTCAGGTGTCAGCCACCTTGCCCTGCCTGGAACTCATGATTTTAAAATTTCATGGCAATATTGTTTTTACTCATGCTACATATATACAAACATTTGCCAAAATCCACTTTTTTGCTTTTTTTTTCTGAGACGGAATCTTGATCTGTCGCCCAGGCTGGAGTGCAGTGGCTCTATCTCGGTTCACTGCAACCACTGCCTCCCGGGTTGAAGCAATTCTCCTGCCTCAGCCTGCTGAGTAGCTGGGATTACAGGCATGCACCATCACGCCTGGATAATTTTTGTATTTTTGGTAGACACAGGTTTCCCCATGTTGGTCAGTCTGGTCTTGAACTCCTGACCTCAAGGAATCCGCCTGCCTAGGCCTCCCAAAGTGCTGGGATTAGAGGCGTGAGCCACCGTGCCCAGCCAAAACTCCACTTTTTTTCTACTAGATGATCTACAGCTGTTTCAAGAGCCTGGATTTCTCCAAACTTAGTCTTGTCTGGCTAATAGTGGGCTCACAGAAATAGCTTGTGAGATCTCAGAAGCTGATTGCATTTGTGTGACAGACTTTATGCGCTAAAACACTCCAGAAAATATCTGAATCTACCACTTTTTGTCCAATTGAAACAGTTGGCTGGGAGCAGTGGCTCAGCCTATAATCCCAGCACTTTGGGAGATCAAGGCAGTCTTCTATTTAATTAATTTTAAAACCAAAAAAAAAAAAAAAAAAAAAGAGGAAAAAGAAAAAGAAAGTCAGTTGGTAACAGATGTACCCATATTCTATCAACTTTATAACCATACCAGTTTTTATAAGTGGGTGGAATTTCGGATGTGAGAGAGAGGAATATTACACAGAATATACTCTCAAGAGCTCTCTAAACTGGAATCTCCACCAGACACTAGAAACAGCAAGAGAATTTTGCCTAATACTCAACAAAGAGCTGCAAATCATACTTTTGCCTGTCTCTGACTGTAGAAGCTTTGTCCAATCGAGTCCCTGAATCTCCATCTCCTTTGCAAGACACCTAATTTTTTGCCTCTAAACTGTCCACAATCAAGTGAAATACTCTCTTGTGGTTGCTATAAAATACTGAGGTTAAAGTACCATTTTTGAAGCAGGCAATTAATAATATAGTTACTGTATATTTTTTCTACGTTACCTTTCTATAGAATTGTCTGCACCACTTGTTTCCCCTTAAAGTATTGCACTTATTCACAACAAAGAACAGGAGAATGGATATTGGTTAGACAACCAGCAGTATTATCCTCAATATGGAAGGGTGACTTAAAATCAAATGCTTTGCACAGACTGCAGTGGCGACCAGGGGACCAACTAGGGTACACATATTATTCTTCTAAAATATTTGCAAAATATATTAGATCTCTAAGCCTCAGTTTCTTTATCTGAAGAAAAGGGGATTATAAGCCTACTGGAGTTCCTGGAGTTGTTGTGAGGGTAAAGTAAGCTAATGTGAGGAAAGTTTTAGCAGAATGCCTGGCATGTAGTATGTGCTCAATAAAGTTTGACCTTTATTTGTCAGTGAAGGGATCATGTGATAATTTATTTGTTCACATTTCTACTTGTGGGAAGGAAAGGCAGCTTCTCAAGACCCATGTCATTTCCAGCAACCTGTTTTCACATGGGATACAGTGGCAAGTGTCCAGTGGACTTGAGTTCTGTCCCTTACAGATTACGTGCCAAATTGGGAAAGTCACAAAACATAGAATTACAGGATGTTATAGGGAGAGAGTCTGTCTAGAAATTCTAGGGCTCCAGAATGGTGATACTGCTCCTTTCCCTTCCTCTCTACTGCCTCCCTCTTTAAAAACAAACAAAGGCAGGCATGGTCGCTCACTCCTGTAATCTTAGCACTTTGGGAGGCGCAGGCGGGCAGATCACCTGATGTCAGGAGTTCTAGCCAGCCTGACCAACCCTGTCTCTACTAAAAATACAAAAAATTAGCCAGGCATGGTGGAGGCCTGTAATTAGCCAGCCTGTAATCCCAGCTACCCAGGAAGCTGAGGCAGGAGAATCCCCTGAACCCAGGAGGCAGATGTTGCAGTGAGCCGAGATTGCACCATTGCACTTCAGCCTGGGAAACCAGAGTGAAACTCTGCCTAAAAAAAAAAAAAAAAAAATTAAGATCCTAAAATACGTAGATTGTTTT